>NC_141538.1:43547500-44747500 GCF_021556685.1 Rattus norvegicus
CTGACTGCTCATCAGGTTGAAACGAGCACTTCCTTCTGGGTTCACAAAACATGCGGATGAAAGGCAGGCCGATTTGATTGGGTCCACTACTGAGGCCTAGAACCCAAGGACCGTGGAACGATCCTAAAGCATCGCATGGCCCCTTTCTAGCACCCAAATCTTACATAGGGTGAGAAGGGCAAAACACACCATTCAGGAACCCTGTCAAAACTGGTGAATTCCTTTTTTCACTCTATTGTTTATCCTTCTCTACAAAAGTGGGCAGGATGAGGAATCCGCTGCAGTTCTCATCTACAGCGCCAGACGCACACCGAGAGAGAAAGATGCTTACGTTACCTACCGACCTCTCATCTAAGCAGCAGCCTTTCAGAGTGCGGCTTAGTTTTCCTTTTAGCTGTGAGTAATTTCTTATTGTGATTGGCTGACTTATAGTCAATTTAGTATAATTAATGCCAAATTACATTGTAATTCACGTAGAATTACAAATTAAAAGCTATATTAAGAGCAAATGAATTAATCAAAATTAATGATATTATACTCACTTGTTTTAAAGTGTTAATAAGATGGGCCCTCCTAAAACGTTTAAACTTAAGCATAGCATCCATCACTCCTTTAATTTTCAGGTTTACTCGTGTGGCCAGAGGAGTAGTGTGTGGACATTTCACACCAACGAGAACACACACTAGGCAGAAGAAGTTTTCAATCTCAAGTGTGGTGGGCACTTTTGACTTGTACTTGAACAAAATGTGAGTGCCTCTTACCAGTACTGACCTGCAGTGTTTTTTATAAACAAAGGGGGAGAATGTTCTCCCTTAAAGTGATTATATCTGCTTCTGCGTTTCCTCCCAGGATATGGGGACTCATTTGCAGCCCTTATTAAAATATTCCCATAACAGAGCGGAGGTGTTTGACCCAAGATGAAGAACATCACCACTGAGAATGTGCAATTCTGCAAAATGGGCCCACAGAGGACCTAAGAATTATCTCTTTCTATGGGTTCTCACACTGACTGTGATCTCAGAATCACATTTCCAGGTATTTTTGAGCCCACATATTCCCTCTCCTGTATGGTAGAGATGGAATATAGAGCTCTAGGTAAGCACCCACCATTACACTATATATCGTGACCCAAATCTTAATCTTTATATTTTATCGAAGGTCACAGGGTGAAGGAAGCGGTGTGTGCAGATAACAGTAGCAAACATGCCACGTCTTTTTCAGACATTTCAATTGAATGTGAATATTTTCGAGCTTCTGGGCTACTCTACATACGTGCTTTGATGGACTCTGTGAGAATGCCAGGGCCAGGAAATCAGTATGGTCTGGCATGGCCAACCATCAAGAACTTCATAGCCAGCCACTTGAGTGACCTCATCCTGTAGAACATGGAAGACACTTATGTTTATCAAGTCTGTAAATTATATTTCCTGTCTCTTAAACTCCGTATCTAGGCCGTTATCCAAGTGTCAACTTGTACAACATCCATTCCTAAAGTTTCAACATACTGATCATATAATGAAAACATGCTGATTCATCATTTCTACTTCTTCTACACAGTTTCTCGTCCCAGGGAGAAACCAGAGCCTGGGGACTTCCCCACAGTCTTCCTTACCTACTGCAGCACAAGTAAAGGGACTCTGCATTCTCTTACACAGATCCAAACTGCCTCACACGATCTGCAAGTAACTCCACCTTATCAGCCTCCCCTCCGGGACATATACACTTCACCACCTCACATTCTGGGGAATGTATAGGACCTCACTGTGCAATTGAAACTCTCTGTCCATTCTTCTTAATGGACCCATCGAAAGACCCACATTACACCCACCTCAGCAATACACCCTACTACTGATCCTGCTATTGCTGCTCTCAGAGTCACTTTTTGCCGTTTCCCACACAGCTGTACAAGAAGTTAAAAGGAATGCCAGCCAGGTACCGAAAACATCAACAGCCGATTTCATCCACTATCGAGTGAGATGTAAGATATGGAAGATGTAGGAACTGCTTTTATTTATTTGGTTGGGGGGGAGATACTTGGTATATTCTGAGAGAATACAGTGAGATCCCCATTGGACCTCTGTAACTGTAAAGAGAGATAGTTATCAGTGAATCTCACACTGAGACTCTGCTTTTCTCACTAGTTAAAAGTTAGACAAAACTTGCCTCATATATTCTATAACAAGTCTAAGGAAAGATTCATATGAAATTATGTGTAAAAATTCATTAAAATTGAAAGCTCTCTGGGCTTGTAAGAATTATTATTGTTGTTATTATTGGTGGACTTCTGTGCCTGCCCTCAGGGTTTTTACCTCATATACAGCTTACGGTTGGGTTTTATTTTTAAATCCCTGATAACCCAGGTAGCAGCAATATTACTGCAGGCCACCAATGCATAAGTAATATTCTCCAGTCATCTTTTTCTTCTCATAACAACAACAAAAAATATCAGTCTGGAAACAACATGAATCACAATGAAAATTAGGACCAGAAAACATAAATATGTCATATCTCATAAATCACCTTCTCGTTCTGTTGTGTTCAATTCTTTTTTTAAAAAAAAAAAGGAAAGGAAAAAAGAAAAGGAAAGGCGAGGAAAAAGAAACCATTAACTCATGGGACCAGCAGCACATGAATACAAGTTGGCTTTCTTGTAATTTCTGATAATCACTACCCCTCACAGCTACATACAGCCCTAGTGCTGGGAATTAGCTAGAGCAAAGTCCCTATGAAATGGCTGTCTCATGTGTCCCACAAGGGCATAAAGCTCAGACAAACAACAGCAAAGCCACTAGTCAAGCTACTGGGGATGAGCCCTCACTGAGAATTAGCAGCGTGTAGGTCAGGACGCACAGTACATCTTCAAGCACCAAGCCCGGAAATATCAGCATTACTCAGTGTCCAGCTGGGGGCCCATAAAAGAAGCATCCTCGGGACTGTGAGATTTGAGATGCAAAGGAGCTGGTGTTTATTTTCTTCACTAACACTTAATAGAATGGAGACGACTGCATTAGCTGGGTGGAACGGTAGGCGGTTTGGGGAAGAAAATTGAGAACTGGTACAAATTTGATTAGCTTAGGGATTGGTGAATAAAAATACATGTGGAAAGTAATACATAAATATACCCTGCAAATGCCTAGCCTGGAAAAATATAGCAATACTATAATACTACAACTCATGCACAAAGATGGACAAGGATAAAATGAAAGATTATAGTCGGGGGGTAAAAGTCTCAGAACCCAGACTCTGACTCCATTTCAAGTTACCAAGATCTACGTGTTTAGAATGTAAACTCTATTGGAGGGATTTTTGGATTATATAAGTACACCCCATGACTAGGACAGAGAGGAGCAGAGATCTTCAAGACTCTATGAACGTGACCAGGAGTCATCAGTGAACAAGTTGCTAAAGAAATAATGAATGAACCGGGTGCTGTGGGAATGTCTAAACAATTGTACTTCACTTTCTGTTGAAGTAACATCATTTCGGTATACCCCAAATGAGAAGCAGAAACATCCACGTCAGACCCACAAGCACCAGGAAAGCAGGACCTGCTGGTCGTTTCCACTACCAAGCATCCAGCACCCATGCTACCACAGGCTATAAGAGTGCTCAGTATCATCTGGCCGGACACAGCAGGCCCTCAGTATCTAGTTGTCGTGAATGTACTCACGTACATTCAGTACTCACCTCAGTACTGGAGGTTAGGCCCAGAGCCTCACTCATTACAGCAAGAACTCAACCATTGAGAGACACCCAGCCTTTCCTATTTTGTTTAAAGGCAAAGGAATATTTGGTGCATTTTGTTTATCAGGCCTTAATAACTTTAGGCTCTTGGCCAGAGTAGATACACTCCAAAAGTTAGAGGACTGGAATTTATGGCTTTGCTCTGCCAATTTTCCGTTCACATCATTGGACTGAAAAAAAAAAAAGTGGTAAATGCATGAGCATTCTCAAAATACTTTGAGTCAGTATAAATCGGAAGCATGATGATGTATCAGTTTATTTATTGCAGTGTTTGAGGTCCTTGCTTATGTCTGAGCAGAAGTATATCTGGGTCAATTTATCATCTAAGAGATATAAGGTGAAACCTGCAGAAGTCACTCATGGCCTCCACTTTCTAACTATGAAAGGGTAGAAGGGTTACCTTTTGGGATTACCTTTAAGGAAAATGGTTAAGTTGAAACATAATGCGTGGATTCTGTGGTGCAGATCAAAGCTAAAGAAGATCTGGTCAAAAAACCAGCACCACAGAAGAGGCTGTTGACCACCATCTACATTATGTAGCTCTCCTTGCTAGAGACATAAATTTCCAATGATACAAGAAAATATGGATTTTAAAAGGCCAGACTCATTGTCTATACCATGTTTCCTAAAAACTAAATATAGCATTATATAAGAAGGGTAGCATATCTTATCATCCACTCAATTTTAATATCAAGGCTTCACATTATTGTCATTATTTATTATGTAATGTATGAGAACAACATGGTTATACAATGTGAACATTGCAGGCCCAGCTTCTGCCTCTGAAAGTCCATAATCACAGATAGATGTAAACAGGACTATGGTCAGCTCAAAGGAGATAGCATTTTTATGAATAGGTTAAAAAGTGCCTACAAGCCAAGGCCAACAAAGGAATAAAAGTATTCTTATTAGAGAAGATATAGGAAGTATTAGAAGGTTATTAAAGGGAAATAAAAATTCCCTAAATATTAAACGGAATATGTCTGATTAAGTAACTCGAAGTTTACCTTAAAGTCTGTTTGGTGGTGGTGGTGATGGGAAATCTAGTTCCTAACACTATGTTTAACACTGTGGTGGTTTTAATATGCTTGGCCCTGGGAGTGGCAATATTAAGAGGTGTGGCCTTGTTGGAGTGGGTATGGCCTTGTTGGAGGAAGTGTGTCACTGTGGGGTTAGGCTTTGAGACCTTCCTCCAAGCTTCCCGGAAGTCAGTACTCTCTTGTTTGCCTTCAGAACAAGATGTAGAATTCTCAACTCCTACAGCACCATGTCTCCCTGGATTCTGCAATGCTTCTTGTCATAATGATAATGGACTGAGCCTCTGAACCTGTATGTCAGCCCCAATTAAATGTTGTCTTTATAGTAGTTGCCTTGGCCATGGTGTCTCTTCACAGCAGTAAAACACTAACGAAGGCAAACACATAACAGGTGTCAAAAATATTCAACCTATTTCCCCAAGCTATCTTGATCTGTCTAAAAGATATCCTTTTTGTTTCTACTATTTTAGAGACAAAGACACAATTCTCAGAGCTGTATTTGCAGTTTAAAGCAATAAAAATCTCTCCTATTTTGGCTAAGTCTTGGGGAAGAAACAGTTAAAACCCCTGTGCTCTATCTTCTACCTCAAGCGACCTCAGTGGTCTCAGCTGCTCAGTCCATGCTGAAAAGAGAGACTGCATTCTCTGTTAGCTTGCTAGGAACTTGTGCTATGTGGAACTTTCCCTATCAACTTTTCTCCAATAGAAGAGATTCACCTCCTACTCTAGAGAAATCTAGAAAAACAGACTCTGTGACTAAACAAGTAGGAAATGTACCTTTCTGAGAAGAAAGAGGTAAGTAGCCCTTCTGTAGAAAGGGCATAGAATTATTTCATTCTACGCTGTTTTTCTTTCTCTATTAAAAGTGTTTTTTTTCATGTAGTATATTAGGAATATGGTTACCCTTCCCCTAACTTCCCATTCACTCAAATCCACATCTCTTTTTGTTCTCTCTCATTAGAAAACAAACAGGCTTCCATGATTGTCTTGTTTGCTTATTTATTTAAAACCATTTCTCTGACAACTAAGCATTAAATGTATTAAAGGTAGACAACATGATGAACTGGCACATACAAATGTTGTTGTATAATTATTACCACAGTCTAATTGGCATGTCCATTGCTGCCTACGTAGGGCATCTAATCCTCAGAATTGTGAAAAAAGAGAAAAACAACTGAACCCTTTGGCCAGCATCTTCGTTGGCAGGACCCTTGCATAGGACTGCATAGGACTCTCTCTACAGGATGAGTTTACCAGGATATAGTTAATAGTACTCTACAAAGTCTGGAGTTAGAGCTAAGAGCTCTCACTGACCTAAAAGCAAAATCAAACTGGTAGAAATCTGCCAGGTAACACAGTGAGAGACTGCATGCTCCCAGTTCCTCCGTGCTGGCTTGCTCCATTTATTTGCTGGTTGTGTTTCTTCCTTCTTTGAAGATAAGAATTTGGTGACTTTCACTTGGAACTTGAGATATCCTTGTCCTCAAAACATAAAAACAAAGTGTTGAGCTATACTGAGGTAAATTTGAAACAATATGTATTTAAAGTTCTTTTAGGCCATAAAACACTTGACACACTTGAAACACTTGAACTGTGGTTCAAATCTGTTTCCTCTGAAGACATAATGAAGTCAACCAACGGACCAAGAAATAATTGGCCAAAGGAAGGAAAACCAGTCTGGATCAGACTAAGAAGGTCTAAGCAAAAGAAGAGTTTTTAAAAGGTCAAACTGTCTGAATAAGGTGGTGTACACCTTTAATCTCTCCACTCTGGAGGCAGAGGCAATTGGCTATCTGTGAATTCACAGACAGCCCCATCTATTAGTGAGTTCCAGGTCAGCTGGGGATACATAACCCCTATCACAAAAAAAAAAAAAAATCAAATGGTTCATAGATCCACAAAATTGTCATTGCAAGTTGTGGCAGACTTTATCAAGGAGAGGGACAGAAAAAGAAAAAGGTAAATAAATAAAGAAATAGTTTGTTCAGAGAGAATAATGTAATGGTTCTTATGACAGGCTTCAGAGCCACACTGATATATAATGAAAATTAGACCTTTCCTGGAAGAAGGGATTGTCCCAGATTACATTATCACAACACAGTGAAACAGCCACCTGGGTAAACCTGTGTGTTGACCGTGTTTCACCTAAGCTACGTTGCTCATATTAATCAAATAGCACTACCCCTCGTCCACGTTTCTATTACCTGCCCTACTTTGTGCCAATTTCCTTTCTCTTCCTCAGCACCTCTTCTTCACTGTTCTTTAAGACATGGGATGGGGATTTGTCAAAGTCAATGAGCACTTTATTACAGTGAGAACGTTCTGTAATGAACAATTCAGCAGTTTAATGAGATTCTGTAGATCTGTCTCCAGCCTGTCTGTCAAGTTTCACTTCTATAAAGCACCCTGACACTAATCCTCTGGCAGACCCAATCTTTACCCTGGGCTGAATATTAGATTCTTCCATGGTATATTACATTACTAGTATAACCTCAGCAAAAAAATGATGAGCTTAACTATACTTGAAGCAATATAGTTGGTCTGATTTGATTTTTCTCTATTGAGTATGAGGGAATTACTTATTTACTAAGATAAAGCAAAAACAATTTCTTATTGCCTCCTGAATGCCTAAATTGATAATATTTATGGGAGTCTTTTAATTCCTTTTTGGGGATCAGGTCTAACAAACTATCTTATTGCCTGCAGAAACCAGTTTCCAAAATTCTACTTTATAAAACTAGTAGCCTTTAGAAAGAGACTTGTGATAGCTTCTAAGCAGACAGAATGGAATTTTCCTGATAGTCAGACATCTGCACTTTACTGTGTCTGTCTATGGCAGTGCCTACAACCATGTGACGATAACAGATAGATGTCACACAAACAGGTGGCTTCAAATCTCAATCGCGTTAGAAAAATTGACAGACGGAATCCATTGCGTTTCTTTTCCCCTTAATGAAGGCATTTAGCTACTTCATACTCTGAGTTGGCCATAGTAAGTTCCTATGGTTTATACAGCAGGAAAGATAAGACAGGATTGCTGAAGTCCCAGTCAGAGCCACATCCTCAACAGCACCTGCAACTTGGTAAACATTCCTAGAAGTGCCCAGGATATAGCAGACTCTTATAGCTTCTTTTATATTCAAGATTGTGCACCAGTGGGGAGATATGGTAGGTATCGACAGCCTTGGATTTGAAGGGGGGCTCTGCTCTGTAAACTAGAACCGAGTTCTGATTTTTTTTTTATTTGTTAAAAGATGGAGACAGCGACTCATCTGGCCTGTTGTGCACTAAATCAATAGGTTTCAAATGCCTGTGACTTTGCTGGCCCTAATCTCTTACTATATCCAATAAAAACAAGGACTGCTGCTGCTAAAAGTTCAAAGAAAGAGGAAGCTATCACATCAGCAGAATCATGTGTTAGATGACACATTTTGACCAGTGATAAAAAGATCCCTGAATATGTTTGGTAAGACAGGGGCTTAATCCCTCGTCTGCCAATAGAACACTGAACTTTTCCTAGTATAGCAGATAGCCACTATTAATATTATTCTGAAGGCCTGAAATTCCAAGTATCAAGGATGTATAAACACGATGCTGTAGAATGTGCTAGGCAGTGAAGGGAGAAAGGATAAAATGGGCTCTAGATCCCAAAGACTTCAGGCACATTATCCAAGGACAGTCACTAGGGATGAACAGAAGAGGATTTAAATTGAATAATCAACTCTCCAACAAAAAGCATCCTTTGTCCCTTAGACAAAGCAGTGACAGGATGTGAAAAGATTCTACAGTCAGGGGAGAAGGAAAGGCTTGTGAGCGCTTGGGTGAATGCATAATGAACCAAGGAAAGGTTTTGTTTTCTCACTATAGTGTAGGAAGAACTTCCTCTCATTTGAGATCTGAGCTTTCTATTGCAATAAGAACATGTTGCTGCAAGTACATTGTTGTCAGTATAGGGGTTAGGAGAACAATAGGGAAGGGGTAGAGCATAGAGGATAGGGCAATGGATCAAGGTACATGTGATTGGTCCCCAAAATGGAAAAGGGAGAAGGACATTGGGATGTGGAGAGGGAGATAAATGCAAAGGAGGAAGAAATTACAATAACAGTAAGGATGTCTGAAAAAGTCATAAGGAATCACATGATTAGCTATCTACCTTATAAACAAAACCTACAGACACAAGTCTATGTATATACATAAAGAGTTTAAAAGAAAATTTCTCACCAAGGCTGACCATGTTCTTTCCAAGAGCTAAAGACCATTTAAACAAAACCTCGAATCACGCATGAGAAGCCTTCTTTTGAGTTGTTGATTAGAATTGTCCAAGAGACTCCCAAAACTTGCAGGTTCTCTCAATTACCCTTGGTTGTCCCCCCAGATGTGGAAGTTATACGCCTATTATTAAAGATATCGTGCACTTCAAAGCACAAAGGATAGAGGTCCTTGAATGGGAACTAACCTGAACACCTCCTCAAGGACTAGCTTTCATGGTACAAGAAGGTACATGCAGGCTTCCAAAAGAGGGAAGCAACCCACAGTACTACCTAGCTCTGATACTTGGGAACCACACAATGGCCAGTGTGGCAAGTTAACCTTAAGGGTGCAGTAGTGTGGCACACATACCTTAGGCGTAACCAAGAACTCTTCCATTGAGCTTAAGACCCATTCAACAACAGGGAAACCATACTTGGTACTAAAATCCTAGCCAACTACCCAAGGCTGGTGAAGTCAAGGATCTTGAAGGAGAACCTACAACCATTACTTTACTAAACCAACATAACCTCTAACTACACTCTGAACAGTCCTCCTTATATCCACAGATAAATGTATTCATTACCCCTCATCAATAAACTTCTCTTTACATCAGATGGAGACTACCACAGAAAACCATAACCAATCAAAATGCAGAGTTGAGGAGCCCAGTCACAATAGATACATCTACCAGATACTCCTATACCTGAGGCTCGGGGAACATTTTGAAAGAGGAGGCAGAAAGACTCTAAGAGTAATAGGATCTGGAAGTTGGCTGTGAAATTATGTCTCCTAGTAACATCAGGAGCTATACTCAAAGTCTCACCAACGTGACCACCCAAACAAGGATAGCAACAATACCCATGACAGATGGAGAGTGGGGGACCTTGCAAAGCAAAGAACTACAGGTAATTAAGGAATGCTGAGAGCAGGAGAAATAGTTTTTCCCCGGGAAGAACATACCAGTCGGCTATCCAATACCAAACGTTCATCCCTGAAAACATACAGACATACAAGTAACATTATACTGACTGAGTAGATTATATTTAGGAACATATATGTATACATTATATGCATGTAACAACAGTTAATGAGAAAAAGGCCTTGGATTTGACAGAGAAAAGATATATGGGAGGGTTTGGAAGGAGGAAATGGAACGAAAAATTATGTAATTATATTATAATCTCAAAAATAAAAAAAAACAACTTTTTATTCTTTTTTTCGGAGCTGGGGGCCGAACCCAGGGCCTTGCACTTGCTAGGCAAGCGCTCTACCACTGAGCTAAATCCCCAACCCCAAAAACCCAACTTTTTAAGAAGTCCAAATTCCCTACACATATACACTATGCTCTTAGTAGGAATTTCAGAAATGGATTCCAAGCCAAATATTTTAAAATTCTGTTCATAGATTCCAAAGTACAACCATGTTTGAACACTCGTGTTTATCAATGACAACCTGTATTAATTTACCTGCTCACCTTCATTTCATTGACTTGTGGACAAGTTCTTCCTCATCCAAACTTAAATCATCAAAATTAGCGAACTTCAAAACCCATTAAGTTACTAAGTTACCTACAAATTAGTTAAAAACTCACACGGAAAAATTTTTTGAGCTACTAGAAGCTGTTTCTAAGTTTTTCTCACTAAAATAATTTTTAAAAGAAATATTTCCGGATGGTTTTCCCCCAAACCCCTGAATTCCTTTTGTTTCCATGGTTTAAATACGTATAAAATTGATTTACAATCTATTCACTTTACAGACCATTGTTCTCATATGCAGTTTAAGAAACGTTTTTTTTTGTCTTCCAGAGAAAAGTTCTTCCCTTTCAAAATTTACCCAGGTTTGAGGAAGTCACGGTACTGGCCTGGTCCCAAGCTGGGCTGCAGACCTGGTACCTACCAGTGACTTGCCTACCTAGGGTGCAGGGCTTCAACACATCTGACAGCCAAGCCTCATCAAACAATGGCTGCTGCTCTGGAAACCTTCCCTTTCTCATCATGCCCCGCCTTCCTGAGGTCAGTCACCTTGCCCTTACCTGCCAGATCTGCTCCTCACTCAGGGAGGTCAAGCGGTCACTCTTCAGCACCTCCTGCAGCAGGCAGTAGGGCAGCGTGAGAACATCCTCTGGGCGGCTCTTCAGAAGCTCTGAGAGATGCTTCACTAGGAAATCAATCACTGCCTTCTCCAACAAAGTGAGGTGAAAGAGGTCAGCAAGTCTGTACAGATCCAAGTAATTAAAGCTATTTAGTTCCTGGGTGCCAAAAACATAAACAAACAAAAAAACACTCTTAGAAATTCACAGAGAACAGGCCAGAAATTAAGTCCACTCACCACTGCTTTTGTAATAGGCAGCGGGGGATGGGGTGGGGGTGGGGGGATGGGTCATTAATCTTAAGACCATTCCCCAGTTCCACCAATTATAAAGCTCTAAGTTTTTGTAATTTTCCCTTCTCCAAATCCATATTTTAAAAACATTATTTATTTTTATTTCACGTGCACTGGTGTTTTACCTGAATATATGAAGGATGCCCTGGAAGTGGAGTTATAGACAGTGGTGAGTTGCCAACCCACAAGACATGGGTGCTTGGAAATGGAACCTGGTTCCTCAGGAAGAGCAGACAGTGCTCTTAACCACTGTGACATCTCTCCAGCCCCCAAATCCATAGTCTTAAAAAGCAACTTTAAGATTTAGGGTTTCCTGAAAGGACTTTCTGGTTTTGTAGGGTGAAATGCTCCTTTACGGTCTTTTGAAAACCTGTGGAAACCCTCACTAATAAACCCTGTGGTGGTTATTGTCACTGGTAAAATTGACTGCATCTGGAATTAACGAAATCTCACATTTGTGAGAGATTTTTAACTAACTCAGTCATTTGAGGTCAGAAGGACTACGTTAAATCTTGGCCTCACCTTCTCATGGCAGCCTATATGAAGGACAGGAAGGAAAGAAGCTTTTGCTCTTTGGCTGTGTTCTCTAGCTCTTCTTTCACTGGCATTAGAGCCTACTTCTTTGGGATTCTGTTCTTTACTGAAGACTACCTGAGACATCCAGCCTTGTGGACTATATAGGAATCTTGGACTTTCCACTGGTAGACAGCCATTGTTGGAGTAGGTGGACCATAAACTAAAAGCCATTCTAATAAATCTCCTTTATATATAAACATATAAATTAATATAATATAATATAGACTATTATATAAAGACCATAATAAATATATATAATAAATATATACATTTATATATTTATAATACAAAGGGAATTTATTATATATAGTATACTATATTATATTATAAATAATATACTACTACATAATATATATGTATATGTATATCTGTGTGTGTGTGTGTGTGTGTGTGTGTGTGTGTGTGTGTGTGTGTGTGTATTCTATCAGTTCTATCTATCCTCCAGAGAACCTGGACCAATACAAGGACAGTTAAGTGTTCTACCTTTCCTGTTGTTTCATTTAGCTCTTTGTCTACTGATGGTAATACAGGAACAGTTAAGTGGGGATTAAGGACTAAACACAAAATAAAAGACACACTGACTTCAAATTGTTTCTGAAACTTTTTAACCTAAGTACATCTGTACATAAAGACAACCCATCCTGTCTTAATGGAATTGGAAGATGAGATTTACATGCAAATCTTAGCAAATGGATAAATGTCACAGAAAAGACTCATGTCTTAACTATTTATATGCGAAATCCACCTAAACATGGACCTTGTTTTGTTAGCCTTGAACATCCAGAACACCAATGACACTCCCTCCCTCCTACCCATTCCCAACATCTGCGGCCATGCTCTCAAACATGTAGCCAGGCCTCTGGGGAACTAGAGCCATGAAGGTGCAGCTCCCAACCTCCCAAGGGATTTCCGTCACTACGCCCCTGTGAGAGTCAGGGTGGCACATCTGATTGATAAGAATGACAGTATCTACGTTCTCCTCATTCCTACTTTATAATCACTAATATGTGGGCAGTGTTTGGAAGAGCAGGTCTAGAGGATCCTATGACACAACCATTTCTTCTATAGACTGATTCAACTTGACATATCTCTTTTTCCTAGTTTTTCTAAGACTATTAACTCTAGCAATATTTAATTCTATTATAACACGTATATTGATAATATTTGAGAGTTTAAATGAGTATTTTTAAAATTTGATTTTTACTTTAATTCTCAAATATTGTGGGATCCTATATATCACGAGTTCATATGTTCATATGTTCTTGTTAAAGTAAGAGTCCACTTAGTACTGCCTGTATCTGCTTTGGTATAGGACGACCTTCTGGAGCATATGCGCCCTCTTAGGCAACACATCCATAAAAATAACTGATTCTCCCTCCCCTAGCAGACAGTAATTTTCAGTTGAGCCTAATTTGAGGGTGGAATTTCATGGGCCCCTTTCCTATCCACAATGGGATTCTGGCCAGTTTGATCTTGTCTAGGTCTTGTGCAGACAGTTATCGCTGCTGTGAGTTCATGTGTGTAAGAACCCTGCCATGTCCAGGAAACAGAGTGTCACTGCAGACATTCACAGCCACGGGCTCTAACAACCTTTCCTCCCCCTCTCCCGTGATGATCGCTTTAAAGGATGGTGTGATACAGATGTCCCATTTAAAGCTGAGCATGCCATAGTCTTAGTCTCTCCACGCTGGCCAGTTGTGGTTCTCTATATTAATCGCAGTGTTCTACAATAAGAAGCTTTTCAGAGGGAAGCCAAAACAGAAATACACTAATCTGGTAGAGCAGGGAAGGAGAATTTTCTGTTAAGTCTGAAAGGACTAAATGCTCATTTTTCAAAATGCCTTTTATCAAAACAGATGACCACTGAAGCCTACTATGATGCAAGTTGGTGCGGTTCCATTCGTGCTTTCACTCAAATAACCCTGGATTCTTATTCATATTTTAGCGAAGGAATATAGAAGTTACTGAACCAAGTTTTCAAGTCTTCTTAATTCAGTGGCTAGCGCTGTGGCACAAAGACGGGAGTGGGCAGAAGTAGAACTAACTGTGGTGCTAAGGAGATGGGATAGGTACGGAGTGAGGAAGAAAGCACGACCTGAGTATGGAATGGGACCTAGGGGTCACTTCGCTAGCGGTCTTTCTATCCTACACACCTATTCTAGGTCTCTTCCAGTTGAAAACCCACAACTTGAAAAGTCGACTTCAAAAGTGCAGGTAATTTATAAAATTAGTTTAATGAGGGGGATCTTGAATAACTCTTCTCCTCCTCTTTTTAATTTTTGTATAATATAATCTGATAATGTTTTCTCTTACTCCTCCCGGATCCTTCCCATCTTCCTACCCACCCAATTTATGCTTCTCTCTCTCTCTCTCTCTCTCTCTCTCTCTCCATCTCACCTTCTCACTCCATCCTCCTCTTTAAAAACCAAAGACAATTTTTGCGATTTTTATTTTTATTGTCTTTCATTCTAGCATACGTGTAGTAGCATATATGTGCACGGGCATTTATGAATGATTGCATGTGTGTTTGTGGGTGACTGCCTATATGTGTACGCATGGGTATGCATATGGAGGCTTAAGGTTATGTTGGGGATCATAAGGTTATGTATGGGCTTGGGGATGACCCTGCATCAGACTTCCATCTTCTTCATCAAAGCAGTCTCTCTCAATCAAACCCTTAACCCACCAATGTGGCTGGTCTTCCTCCTCGTCAGCTCGCTCAGGCATCCTGTCTCTACTTTCTAAGACTGGAGAAACAGACAGGCTGTCACCTCCATCTGGCATTTACGTGTGCCTAGAAACCTAAACTCCAGCACTCATGCTTCTCAGAAAAGCACTTTAACCACTAAGTCATCTCCCCAGTCCCTTTTGAAATCTTTGTGTGTATGTGTGTGTGTGTGTGTGTGTGTGTGTGTGTGTGTGTGTGTGAGAGAGAGAGAGAGAGAGAGAGAGAGAGAGAGAGAGAGAGAGAGAGAGAGATGCACACGATTATGTGGGTATATTCATGTATGTGGGCACATGTGTGTGCATGTGTATGCTTGTGGAGGCCAGATGTTCATGCCATGTGTCTTTTTTTGAGCTCTTTCTCCTTGTTTTTTGAGACATGGTTGTGGAAAGACTGGCTGCCTGACTTTCCTATAACACTGCAGGTACAGATATAGTTTACCATGCCCCATTTTTATCTGGGTGTTGGGGATATAAACTCAGGTCCTCAGTCTTGTATACCAAGCATTTTACCAACCAAGCCATCTTCTCAGCCCCACTACATTTCCTTTGAAAGTAACTTTTATATTTCCTTCAGGACTATATTAATAGAGCTAAGAATGCTACATGGATGTGTGCCATGAACAGCAAAGGGCGTGGCCACTGGTACCTGTCTGCGTGTGAAACAAATTCTTGAGATAACTAATGATGCTCTGGCTTCTACCTTTTCATTGCTTCTTAAAAATAAATATAACACCCACAAGTTTTCAGTGCCCTATGTGTGTGTGTATCTACATATATATGCACATATATGTATGCATATATTCTAGATTTTATAAGAGATAAGATTTTATGTGTCAAAAAGAGAAAAGGAGGAAGGAAGGAAGGAAACTGACTAACTGACTGACTGAATCAATGAATGAATCAATGAATGAATAATCATATTAGAGGCAAACAACCACAGGCACAGAGGCAACTCAGGGTAGTAGGGATGGATAGGTTCCCATAGTCAGGCAGAAATGGTACTACTAATAGGAGATATATGTCATCACCAGATTTCCACTATTCACAATATACAAATAAAAAAAATTCAACCAACTCTCAGGGCTGTTACAGAGACACTTTTTGAAAAGCGCTTCCCACAACTTGGCTCATGCAAAGTATAGAGAAGATTGGGCCCTGTCAGAGCAAAACCAGGAAAGTAAAAACCACTGTGGATTGGTATCCAGAAACCAGAGTTCATCACTGTGGAGCATGGAGGAAGTTCTAAATGTGTGACTGTTGACACAAGGCTGCCATGGCAATGGGAAAATGCCAACATCATTTCAGAGAGGCAGCCAAGGCTTCCTCTTGACCATGTGCTGATGTTGATAGTGTGTACAGATAGTGTTCACCATTTTCTCCCCCCTGATGTTTACAGCCTGAACACTGATCCCCTGTAGAGAATGCTCCTACTGACATTAGCTAGACTAGTCTCCTTGATCCCACCATATGCCCTGACTCCTTGTTTACTCTGTCAGTAATCATCCCTCATGTCCAGTGTATGCAACAGTCTCACTCTGTTCAATGGTATATAATAAGTATGGCAGCTTCTGGTGTCCTATGGCTTCTCCATCAGGTAACCCAGAGTGCCATATCCCAGATTTCCTGTTTCTGTGTCTCTGTTGGTTATTTCTTCATTCCCTTACCTCACCGGACAGGTCTGTTCCTGGAGCCGTGTCAGAGGCAGCACAGCACTGACGCAAGGTCAAAATGAAAAAATATGGCCCCTCTAAATATCCACTACTTGTAATAAGTGTACGAATACATTAGCAGAGGAAGAAGATGAACAAAGTAAAAGGAAAACCACAGAATTGTGTTTTATAAAATTCATAACTTAATGAGTCTTTAACCCACATTACTATCCAAGCCATTTTCCTGAGCTCAGAATCCATTTTCTCAACAGTTGTACAGGGACATTTATGGGCCATCCATTCCACAGCCTACTGCACTAATATGTCCAAAGTGGACCTGTTTCCTGTGAGCTTGCTTCTTCTATACATTACTCTAAAACAATTATAGTTTATTTGTTTTATTTTATGTGTCTGAAAGTCTGTACACCATGTGTTATGCAGTTCCCATAGAAGTTAGTAGAGGATTTCAGATCTCTTGAAACTGTAGTTATAACTGAACCCAGGTCTTCTGCAAGAGCAACGAGTGCTGAATCGAGTCTCAGCTCTTCCCTTGGAGAATGGTTACATCTAGATTCCCATATCATGAGTCCCCTTACTCACCTATATTTTCTTATATCTAGTCAATTGCCCACTCCCACCCATTCTTCCTTAGTAACATTTACTTTATGTCATTTATCATCTGTAACTGTCAAAAATTACCATTCCTATTTCTGCTATCAAACTTTCAATTCTCCATTTATGTAACAATTTGACCGGACTTTAAACTGTTTAAAATCTAGTAAATTTTTTTAATAAAATGGAGGCATACAAAACTGGGAAGATGATATGTTAGGGGTTCCTGGAAGGAGTCAGAGGGGAGAATTGGGGGTGAGTAGGCTGAAGATAAATTGAAGCCATATATAAAATTTAAAAGAATAAATAAATGATATCCAAAAACAATAAAAATACTTAGACATATATTTAATAACACATGATAAAGTCAATGTAAGTAGAACTGTAAGATATATAAACAAACACAAATATATATCTTTCAGGCTTAGGTAAGAATTCACCGTTTGCAATGTCAGAACTTCCTAATTTGCCAACCGAATGAAAACCAAATTAAAAACACCATCAGAGATGGAGAGGGCTTGGCTGTAGCTCCCACCAACACCCCAATTTCAGAGAAAGTAGCCAGAACCAAAGCTTATGTCTATAAATTTCTTGGGCCCATCATCTCTAACAACTGTTCTATAAAGTCATTTCATTCATATATATATGTGTGTGTGTGCGCGCATATGTGTGCATGTGTGTGTATGTATATGTATATACATATATATAGTCAATTGCCCACCAGTTGTATGTATATACATATGTATGTATATACATATATATATATGCAAAGCTTTTTAAAAGAATTTTTAAAAGCTCAGTTACATATTCTCATTTGCTTATAGGGAAAACTTAAAACTCAGAAAACTGCACTGTCTATCATGATCGGAATCCTACTGAGCTTCTCATTCCACAAAGCAGTAACACTAACTAGACTGGCTTGAGTACAACTGTAACAACCTCCTACACATTTACAGCAAAAAGGAGAAACACAACAGGCACTGTAATACACAGTAACTAGAGACAGGCAAGAGCCAGTCCTTGCAGTGTTTTAAAGATCGGCCTGTCTGCCTGCCTGCCTGTCTGTCTGTTTATCTATCTATCTATCTATCTATCTATCTATCTATCTATCTATCTATCTATCTTACTAATATCTATTTACCTATAATCTATTAGTCTATCTACCTGCCTATCATCTATTTATCTATCTACCTATCTACCTAACTACCTATCATCCATCTATCTATCATCTGTTAATCTACCTACCTATCATCCATCTATCTATCATCTATTAATCTACCTACCTACCTATCATCCATCTATCTATCTATCTATCTATCTATCTATCTATCTATCTATCTATCTATCTACCTGTATTCCTCATTTGTAAGAAATCAGCACCTGCTGCTTTCTAAGTCTGGAATATTGTTTCTGCAGCTTCAGCCCCATGTTATTCTAATGTGTAGTTTTATGATTTAGTTATGGTGAGGCCAGTGAGTAAGGACTTAAAAGATGGTTTGAGTTGGTGAGATGGCTCAGCTTCTAATGGCAACTTGTTGAAAAGCTTGATGCCTAACATTCAATCCCTGAAACAGAAGCAATTACTACAAAGTGTCCTCTCATCTTCACACAGACTGCAACATGCGTGCATGTGTGCATGTGTATGTGTTGATCCTGCATAATGGTGTTCCAGACTTAGGAAGCAGCAGGTACTAATTTCTAATGAACTAGGAATTCAGTTTTTTCCTTTTCTTTTATCCTCATCCTCATCATCCTTGTCATTGTCCTCCTCTCTTTTTTGAAACAAGTTTTTGTTACAAAGTCTAGGCTGGCTTGGAAATCACTATGTAGCCCATGCTATCCACCAGTACAGTCTTCCTACCTCTGCCTCCCAAATGCTTGGGAAAACAGCTGTCAGCTACCACACCCAGACTCATTCCAGCTTTCTTACATGTTCAAAGACAAAGCCAGTGTTCACTTCATTTTCTGAGTGGAGAACCTGGTAATAATAATCCAAGTTGACAGTACTGCACAATACAATATAAGTACACACAATGGACATGTAGAATGCAAGCATTCTTCTTTAAGGAAAAAAAACCATTTTAACAGCCCCAAATTTCATTTTATCCAAGAAAGAATGATTTCTCCATTAACCAACTACTTGAACCAAAATATTTTGACACTTTTCAAGTGATATTCACCTTAATTATGAGATGGTTTGCATTCCCTTGCATTGTGTGATTTTAAAATCTCCAAGCACACGGGTAGAGGCACGAGGCTTGAACGGAAATCACAGCTCAGCAATGAGACAGTCTCTTGAGTAAAAGAAAGCCTTTCTTTTCTTTCTAAAATGGTTTGATTTCTGTCACGCTGTTTCCCACTTGAAATTTAGCTTTTATCCAGAATTATGGTGCACACATTGTTGTTCTTTGGGGAATATTTTTAAATAATATTTATTTTCCTTGGTTCAGGGCTATTTTGGCTTCTCTTTTCCCTTCTATTTGTTTCTTATGATATGAATGACAAATTAAATTACAGAACAGCCACAAAGTGTGCTCCCAACACTGTACTAGCTATAGAATAAGTCCTACCTTTTCAATTTCAATAATTCTTAAAACTTACATATTTCCCACATTTGGTCTTTTGTATGCCTCATTCCTGTGAGATCCTTAATAGAGTTATTGTCAAGATTAACTTGGGAAAGTCATAAGAGGGAAAAATCTACAAGAAGCTATACACTGTCTTATTTATATATATTGTTATATATAGTCAATGTAATTACCTCGTCAAGGCAAGTGGTTATATGGTTAAGACATGGTGGGAGGAAGCAAGAGGGCCTAAGATGTATGATTGACCATGTTGCCTACCTGCCACCTTCCCCAAACAGTGGAGACAACAAGAGAATGGCCATCTTGGCCTCTGTGATGCTTTTTTCATGGGTTTCAAGTAATGGTGTAATTGGCCAAAATTTCATGCATTTCTTAATATTTTAGTTAAGCTGATAATGACATTTATATAACTTTGCTCTATAATTCAAAGTAGCTGTGAGCCTATCCATTAGATAGTGGTACCCAGATTCACTTACATCCCACTGATCTTCTTGGATGGTAAAATTATGCAATCTTATTTCTGGAGTCGGACATGCACTGCCCAGGAGCCACGGCTCAGCTCCTGTGTGCCACCATGAAAGGATGTGGCCTCTGGACTAACTGCAATACAAGCTGACAGGCGGTGAGCCATGTTTCAAAAGAATAGGCTATCGAGCTTTGGCTACTCTGAAGGCTCCCTGGCCTGTCAATCGCTCTTTATCCACCAAGCACTACAGTTTAATCATACTTCTGACAGGGGAATACATTGTTATCGTGTGATGACATCTGCTGTGTTCTACACCAATTCCTGCCCCAAAACGTGATACCTCAAATCCAGGGGTCTATTTAGATGACAAGATTCAAAAAAACCAATAGATCTGTTTTCACTTAATAGTAGGACACCTGCACAACACAGTGCCTGAATAACAGCTATTTCTCTTGTGCCCTCATTTAGTTCTAAGAATGTCACTGACTTGTGAAAGAAAAATAAGCACCAACCCCCCTTACTATCAATGTGCAAAAGTATGGCTTGGATTGAGGCTAATACTAAATATTACTCAAGGTTAGATAAAGTAAACAGAAGGACCATTTTTGACTTTCACAATTTTTACCTCTAAGATGAGCACACTGAATAATATTTCACACACTTTTTTTTTTCTGTGCTGAAAGGTCACCTTGGTAGAAATCAAGAAAGTACAAAATGAGCCTTCTCCCCATGTGGCCCATCCATATACAGCCACCAAACTAGATAAGATGGATGAAGCAAAGAAGTGCCGGCCGACAGGAACCGGATGTAGATCTCTCCTGAGAGACACCCCCAGAATACAGCAAATACATAGGTGAATGCCTGCAGCAATCCACTGAACTGAGAACGGGACCCCCATTGAAGGATTCAGAGAAAGGACTGGAAGAGCTTGAAGGGGCTCGAGACCCCATATGAACAACAATGCCAACCAACCAGAGTGTCCAGGGACTAAGCCACTACCCAAAGACTATACATGGACTGACCCTGGACTCTGACCTCATAGGTAGCAATGAATAGCCTAGTAAGAGCACCAGTGGAAGGGGAAGCCCTTGGTCCTGCCAAGACTGAACCCCCAGTGAAGGGGATTGTTGGGGGGAAGGTGGTAATGGGGGGAGAATGGGGAGGGGAAGGCCATATAGAAAGGGAGGGGGAGGGGATAGGGGGATGTTGGCCTGGAAACCGGGAAGGGGAATAACAATCGAAATGTAAATAAGAAATACTCAAGTAAATAAAGATAAAAAAAAGAAAGTATAAAATGACTCAAGACTATCCCAAATAGCACAATATTCTATATAAAACAAGCATGACTTGGTTGGCAGTTATGATAACTCAAAGTAATTAAAATATGTCAGCTGCTTATTGAGACCCAGTGCCAAGTATGATACAGTAAGTAGCTGAGACACTTTATTACTGACTAAATTCAAATACTTGTGATTGGGTTACATCTTCATAAATCTGTGTTATGTTGAAAATAGACACTATATATTTAATTGACAAAACTCCTAGCTTTGTACCAGTGTTTTGCAGAGTATGGTTTGTTGACCGTAGAGATTGTGAGGCTAACTGGGAGCTCTGTCTCAGCACCGCTATATAGCATCACTATAGCACATCACAGTGGGAATGGCTAGCCTCAGCAGAAGGTCAACGTGCAGATGTGTCACTGCCACACCATTGTAAAACTGGAAGTCAGGAATCACTGGTAGCAGAGAATAATTCTTCCCACCTTAAGATTTGCAAATGCTACAATATCCTAATCAACATTGGTTGTAACTGAAAAATATTTGTTGTATTATGAATTAAAAAAGAAAGCAAGTTGTAAGGCATCTCCATGAGTGTCATAGAAAGAAATAACAGCTTGGTTATAGGCATAACTTAATAAGGAGAAACACGATGTCAGTCCTTGAGCTAAGTTCAAGAAATTATCTTACCATGCTCTCTAGGTAACGGAATTCCCATATAACAAATAAACATAGTAGAATGCCCGCCTGAGATCAACAGAGGCGGGCTGCTGCAGTACGTCTTCTGAATGACTCAAAAATATTACAAGTTCAGTTGTTTATGCAAATTTATATGTCCTGTCTTCTTCACTGGGCCACACAGGCATCAGTGGCATCTTTAGTTTGGAATCTTAGCAGAAGAACAGGATTTGAAGTAGGCCCAGGCCAGTGGACAATATCTCGAGTCAAATTTCATATCTAAAGACTCGGAAACGTGCTAACACGTGCTAACCTTTCTGGAAATATGGAGAGTGTTCTGAAAACACATGCTCAGTGCTATCCACGGACTGGTGTCCAACATCCAGCAGCTATGGGGACAGTCATTTCCTGTAAAATTGCTGCCCAGGGTGCTTCAGCTAGAGCTTTACCTGTTCTACTCATTTTACCCTCTCACTGGGTGAAAGGAAGGAAATGGTGACTATCTAACAAAGCTTGGTTTATCCGTAAGTATCCTCAAAAAAATCACAGCTGCCATGTTAAACTCGTGTGTATAAATTTACCAGTCCTTGCCCATAGAGCTTCACTGTTGAGCCTGCCTGCCTTTCTAACCAAAAGAGGGTCACTTTTACATTTTCTATTTCTTGTTTGGAAATCACCAGATCTTAATAAAGCTTTCCCTGACCCTCTAGGCTCTCTTGCTGTGTTTGAAGACCCTCCATCTCTGAAGCAACTGCATGTAGATCTCTAGCAGGTAGCTGCCTGCTTTTGGGAGCCAGTGTCAAAAGGCTTCCTTTCTCTCTTCCTGTTTGCCATGTTGCTCTCCCCTGCAGCTGAACAGCTGGTCTTTCCTCTGTTTTTTTCACTCGAGTTTTAGTAAAATGGTCCCTGAGCTTTAAAAAAAAGAAGAAGAAGAAGCCAACTTTAGTGATAAGCAAGAAGAACAGACTGAGACAATATAGTGGACCACAAACATGTGTCTGTTACTATAATATAGTCAGCTTCTGGGGCAGAAAAGGCACATTGAGCGATTCAAGGATGGGGGAGCTGCATTTCTTTATGACCTTATTTGAAAGATAAAGTCCTTGGGGAAATACAATTTATTCAGATTATCAAGACCCTGCTGTGCAAATCTACAGTCTGGGAGCACACTATGGAGATCAAAAAATATTTACTTTATTCTGTTGGGTATAAAAGCTTTTAATGAATGCATAATTAAGACAAAAAAAGTGTATACCGCTTTAGAAATTCCACGGCTGAGCCAAGCCATTAATATCCAAGGCACCATACCCAGTTGTGATTCCACCTGTTTCCTATTTGGATTACAACCTAGTTATAAATCAAGATATTATGTGACTACCCGACCTGATGCAGCAGGGAAGGACTGTCTTCTAGGAGTCAAGGAAGCAACATTAAAGGGCTCTAGCATGAATATATGGCGGGGGGCTGGAGCAGGTTAAAACAAACAGATACAAACAGCCCAACTTCTAATAGCCTTCGAATGAGTCATGCATGAAAATAAATTATGTTTATCATTAAAGGAACTATGAGTTTTCTTAATACTACATAGGGGTTGATAGGATAAAGTCAAATTGTTAAGGAAGAAAATAAGCATTTCATTGATCATGTAGATCAGACTTATTTATTATGTGATAAAATAATGTAAGCCAGGTATTTTGTGTGTATAAATACATAGAGTGATATATTTAAACACACAAAAATATATAAAGTCATATTTATATACAAACATGTAAATACTTCTGAATAGCCTTAAATAACTATTATATTCATATGCTAATAAAAATATACATTTTATACACGGGGATTAAATAAAAAAAGTATTATAAGCAATTCAAAAACATAAGGAAAAATATGTTCTAATTCTGGCAGTCTTAGAAGACATTATTTAAATATTTTTGTGCTATATAGCAGAGGAATTCTACAATTAGGTTACTGGTACATTTTCATAATCAATTGTATGCATAATATCTGAGGCTCATGAATAATTTTATATTGTTCTTTGGGAAAGTTTCTTAGTAAGCTAGAATTATAGTAGGGAGGGGCACAGAAATATAGCCATCATCAGGAACTAATAATGCTGGCCTCAGTCACCATGAGCTTCAAAATTCACCATTGCTTACTTAGCATGTAAGCAGTGGAAAAATGTCCTGCCATTCTGGCTCTTGTTTCTCGAGCATTTACTGGTGCGGGACCTGTGTTGTAGGAGACATCAAATCCCTCAACAGTACCAAGGGGTGATTTGCATAAAGGATGCCGTATCTACTTCACAGACTAGGAGTGAAGGGCAAAAATGGCCATGTCACTTAAGGTCAGGTGACTTTGGGTTATGAGCCTATGTCACCGGGAGATAAACAAATCAATACAGGAGAAGATAGATTAATCAACATGGTACATTGTGACTAGCCTCCCAGCAGAAGGCTCACAATTAAGGAGGGCATCCAGCTTGAACTGAGAACGCTACCCGGTCAGCTGTGGGAAAAAGAAACATATGTAAGCCAAGTACTTAGAGTGTTAATAACTCAAAAGATGACAATAGGAAAAACAGCCCACGTGAAAGGGGGTCCACACAGAGTTTTAAGGAAACGTACAACGTTCCCAAGGATTGTAGCACAGCACTTGAGCGGTCAACAATTCAACGGTAAAATCATGTCAAAGAGATAAGAATTGTTGTGTGATAAGACCTACACAGTCTTTGCGTGTCAAATTAAGGGGAATGAACATTATACCAAAGGCTACAAAGAACTATCAAACAGTGAATGGTTTTAAGCAAGAGTATAGTAAAATGAGTTTGCTATTTGGGGGAACAGTTAAAGGATTGAAAATTACATTTAAAAATCAATCAACAAGAACATTGGAGGAAGAACAGGAACAACTATGAAGTTCATTAGCTTGCAAGCAGTTTCTCTAGTCTGGAAGTAACAAGGGCCTGGATTAGAAGGTGGTATTATAGGAATAGAAACAGAGAGAGGTAACAAGAAACACAGCAGTGCATGTAGGACAGTGACATTGCATGCTGGCCACAGTGGAGGTGACATTTTAGGGCAACTCCTGGTCTTTGGCATGAGTTCTGTTCAAATACCTGCAGAATATCCAGAAGAATGAACCCAGGAGACAGAGAACTGGAGGTAACAAGGTGTTCTATCCTTGGGATACAGTAAGACAGTGTACATAAAGGAGATAAGAAAAAAGCCACTAGGAGATAGAAAGCGATATGAGATTTTAGGGAAAGAAATTATTTTTTAGATTAAAAACATGTTCAACATTGTTGCAATAATAATCACAAGTAGGGAATGGGGTTAAATTACTGCAAGGGGAAGAATGCAGACCTCAGGGATATCAGTGCCAACCAGAAGATATGGTAGCACATTTGTGAATGATTTTAGAGGCCAAAGCAAAAAAAACTGAGCCAGGATCACAAAAGTCATGGATTTCCAGTTTGGGTGACAAAAGGCATGTGAAGAAAGAAATACTCATGCAGTAAAAGCTGAAGGGGTTTGAGCTTCAGAGAAGAGGGCACACATCTCATTGTGTGTAAAAGCAGACAGTTGGAAGATGCGCGTGAGAATGAGTATCTCTAAAGAAGCACAGATTTCCTTTTAACCATCCCTAATTTAAAGTCACATTAATGGAAGAAAGTGAGATACATATTTGGTTGCTCCATTTGTTGATTCTGAACTGCAGCATCCACAAGATTTTGGAAGAATTTTTATTTTTAAGAAAAAAAATGCATGCACAAAAATCAGATTTGGGGATGGGGAGGCTGGTTTTGGTTTTGTTTGTCGCCTAGATCACAGAAGTGAGGTTAAAATGGAAATTACAGATATTGAAAAACTCCTTCAAGATTTCTTTCCTCTCTTTAAAAACTCACAAAGATACAATTAACCACATAACAAATCAGAATGCTGAAGTTACTCTCTCAGCAGACAGCATACCCCCGGGCTGTCACTTGCTGGAATCCTTGGGTATGGGCTTCAGAATGAAAGCCAACACAATAACATAAGAAAAAATTAATCGGGATCCTGAAATAGCTACTGAAGATCTTAGATGCATTGGAACCAAACATGAATGATGTTTGGCAAATCTGACTTTCTGAATTACCTGTGCTAGGTGACAAATGTTCTTGATTAGAACAAATAATTAGTAAGTGACTGGCTTGTATTTGGTATATTTCTAGCCTTCCTAATCATTTTCACTGAAAAAAAAAGCAAAAAGACTAAACTGTTTATAATATCTTTTTCAAAAATTATTCTTTAATATGCTCCAAATGCAAGGGTATCAGCTCAAGGAAAGCATGGAATGGCATACAGTTAATACACTGAATTACAGCAGTATTAAATATATATGTGGGCATAATCATCTATCTTCTCTAATAGAAAAAACAGCTCAGTGCTAGAGAAAAATGAGTAGGGCTTATAACTTTTCAACCTTGAGGATGAATTATTTTGTACAGAATACCCACTATATATTTAGAAATACTGCTAATTTAATAATTAAAATTATAATAACACACTGTTTAGAAGAGAGCCTCCAAAAAGTCACTGCTGCATTATTTATTTTAAACATAATAATTCATTATAACGCTGTAAAATATATAAGCTCCTAGCTGTCAAGTTCAGTCACTGTAGGAAGTGCTTCCAACTGAACAAAATTTATTCGGTAGGTAAAAGTAATAGAACACTGCTTATATAATCTCCATACCATTATTTAATATATTAATATCAAAAAGCAGATAAAAATTACTGAATGAAGGTAACTTCTGTTCCCTCCACACATACTGAGTTCATGTCATGGGAAGGGAAAGGAAATCTGAAATTGGTGAAAGGTAAGGTCCTGGAACCTGTACCCAAAACCTCTCAGGGCAAAAGCGGGAAAAGGCATTTTCTAGTCATATGGGACCCCATGGAGGACGAGTCAGATGCTACCTGAAGAGAGTGTCGGGCTCAGAGATTATGTCTCAGAGACAGTGCTTCCTGGTGCCGCAAGTAGAGACATCTTTTCTTAATTAAAAGGGAAACCTTCAGACTGGTATTTATAAAAGCAGGAACAAAATTACCTAGAAATCTCCTCCAAAACCCTCAGGAGAGAATAAAAGTCTTTAAATGTTTGTATCTTCACCAAAGAGAAAAATAACTTCTCTGTGGCCCACTGAGTGTACAACTAAAGGAGGATGAAGGATGACGAATGGTGTGTTCAGGGGACGAGATGGAGGGCGGAGTGGGGAGTTGCTGTCTACCCTAGAGATTCTCTTCAGGTTACTTCTCAGCTACCCAAAGACGAGCAGCAAGCATCTAGGCCTTATGTTCTAGGTTACTCAAGGACAAGTATTATACAGAGAACACCTTTCGTCTCAGAAAGTGACCAGTATAACGCTTGTAACAGAAGAAAACAAAACAAAACAAACGCACACGCCGTATGTTTCCCTACAGAGATAAAATGCTCCACCTATGCCCCTTGAGTTCTCTTCTCTCAGAACCCAGCAGCACGTCTCCTCTTGCAGGTCACGTCTTTCACATAAAAGTGCTAAACTAATGCCGCTTAATGACAAATTAATGTCCATGAATAAAAAATACACCTCTAATAGCATAGAGTAATTTGCCATTACAATATCATCATTGGACATGCCCCTGGTTTAATACGATGTATTTAATTCATAACCTAATGAGTGATATATAAAAAGAAGGAGATGAACCCTGCAATTACATTTATGTGAGTCTGTCACCTTATTTGTAAAACCTTAGAGTCATTTACATTCAAATTAGAACAAATGAGTGATTTCACAAAGTGCGGTGATAAATGACCATAGAAGCCCGAGACAAAACTGCATTTCCTGTGAGCACATTAACAGTTTCCTATTATTTGTTAAAAATTACAATGCATATTGCCCAGTGTGGTGTGAATAATGACTTTTTTACTGATTGGGTCAGAAGACTAATATGTAGCAAAATAAATAATTTTTCTTTCTGTTTCCCCCCTGATTTTTGCTTTAGAGGAACTACTGAAGTTTGGTGGATTCACACTGCCACCTACTGCCTACGAATAGCTACTGGCAGCCTGTCCCTATCACTGCTTTGCTGGTTTTATTGGAAGAGCCTACCGGATGCTGGTTTTATTACTGCATGTCATTATGAAACTGTGATACCTGGTGAAACAAAGGACACTACTATTAATTGGACAAGAGAGTTTATCACCTTGGCGAGAGGCACGAATCCCACAGAAGTTTCTCCCTTCCAAAGATGGCACCCTAGGCATCCTAATGGGTCACTTTCGGGGGACACAACACAAATCCATGGTTATCATCCTTGGTTTATGGAATTCTCAGCAGAGGAAGGTACATGTTTGTGTACCTGTGTTTTTCCACCCCTACCACCAGGGCATAGTTTACAGAAAACTGAAAGCCTTTCCCTGCTACTGGGGATCTCCTATTACCAGACTTCTCTAATGGCAAGTCATCTGCCTTAGGATCCTGCACCAGGCAGGCTGGCTGGGAAAAACCTGGGAAAGAACAGGTCCAGCCATGGAGATAAGACTTTTGTAGGTAAACTAATATACTGACTTGTACTAATGAGATACACCAACAAGTAGCAGGAGGCCACTTCTAAATTAAATCTACACACTAATTCTGAATTCCTCCAACTGTAGAAACAAAAGTCACCTGACTTAAAGGGCTACTGGGCAGGGTGGAAATTCGAGCCCTTATAAACCGTTAAGCGTTAACAGGCCCTCTGCAAATGCTGGCTCCCTTCCCTAGAAAGATACTGATACTCAAGGGACTGTGGCTTGCTATGGAGAGAGGCTAGAAACAAGAAACCCACTTAGGAGTTATTCCTTTAGCAGGAACAGTGGGTGTCTAACGAAAGGAAATAACCTCAGTGACAGATAAAAGACATGGGAAGACATGAGATATTTGTGAAGCTGACTCTAAAGCTGGACATCTAAAACCACACACAGATTGATAGGAAACAGGCAGATCAATAGCACCCTTCCGGAACATTATAGTTTATAATATATGAAGTTTGAACAACCATGTGCCATTTAGGTGGGAAACTTTAACAGCTACTTCCTCGAAACCTACACTCTGGTCAGGAAAACAGGTAGACAAACTCCAGATCCTCACCCCTTCTTCAGCTGCTCCAATCCCCAGTCTCAGCCCTAGTTTTGCAGCAGACCACCTGTTGAGGCCACCCCCCCCCCTTTTCCCTGTCCACATCTACAGTGAACTGCACAGATATTTCCCTACTAACCTCTTTTCCAACATTTTGCTCTATCCCAGCCTCCAACTCCTGCAGGCACACCCTGGGACCCCACTGGCCACTCCTGCCAGGGAAGCGGGTAGGCTAGAGCAGATCATCACCTCTCGTTCTGCGCCCCCAAATCCTCCCCCAGTGTGGTCTCCGGCTCTGCAGCAGAATGTCCGCTGTAGGTCTCCTTCCTCCCCGCCTTCATCTCCAGTCCATCACACAGATCTTGCCCTCCAAATTTCCTTCCCCTCACCCCTTGCTTTGTCCAAGCCTTCATCCCCACTAGGCAGGTACTCCATGGAAACCTCCAGGCACTCTGTCCAGGAAAGCAAGCAGGCCAATGACAGATATTCACTTCTCCCTCCGTTCTTCCCAGTCTAATCCTCTAGTCTTTCTCCAGCTGTGTGGCAGAACTTCTGCTCTGGCAGCTTATCACTCTTTGCCTCCATTCCCAAGGTACTAAATAAGCAGATCCTCACAGAACACCATGCTCTCCTTCCTCCTTCCAGACCCTGCCCCATCAGCTCCAGGACATTCCCATTCCCAAGTATCAGCTCCCAATACCCAGAAACACGACTTACTTGGAAAGCCCAGTGCCCACACCTGTAAGGACCTTACAAGATTTTCCTACAGGCAACATGCAGTTGGCCAAACTCTCCTAAGAACTGAAGAGGAAACAAAACTTAAGGAACAAAACACCCACCCAATAAAGACAGGGCCAGATATAAGCACCAGAATTACAGTCTTCCCAATGATGGACGCTTAGCTGCCATCGTAAAAACATAACCAAAACAGCCAGGAAAAACCCAAATGTTTTAACTAGAGCCCAGCAATCCTACCACAGCAGGCTTGAACATTCAACCGTAACTGAAGCACAAGAAAAATACCTTGAAATACCCTTTATGAATATGATAACAGGTCCTTAAAGAAAAAGTAAGTCCCTTTAAGAGCTTATGAAAAACGAACAGTGGAATGGAACCAATAAAACTACTCCAAACTGAAAGTGGAAGAAAAATCAATAAAGAAAACACAAACTAAGGAAAACCTGGAAGTGAAAAATTTGGGTATTTGAACAGGAAATTCAGAGGCAAGCTTCACTGGAGCTGGAACACAGCAGCTCAGGCATTGAAGACAGAAAGAGAAGTACGAATGCCTCAGTGAAAGAAACGATAAATCTGCAAAACTCCTGGCACAAAAATATCTAGAACCCCATGAAAAGATCCAATTTAAGAATAATAGGACTAGAAGAAGGGGAAGAAACACAAGTCAAAGGCACAGAAAATACTTTCTACAAAATTGTAGAAGAAAATTTCCCTGCCACAAGGAAGGAAATGCTCTCAAAGTGCAAGAAGCGTACAGAACAGCAGACTGGGCCAGAAAAGAAAGGCCCCTTAGCACATAACAATCAAACATTCACTGCACAGAACAAAGAATATTAAAATCTGCAACAGGTGAAGATCAAGTAACATATAAGGGCAGACTGATCAGAACAGCACCTAACTTCTCACTGGAAACTCTAAATGCTAGAAGGGTCTGGACAGATCTGCTGCAGATTCAGAGACCACAAATGCCACCACATCCCACGTCCTCAGACTACACCCAGCGAAACTTTCAATCACCATGCATGGGGAAAATAAGACATTCCATAATAAAGTCAAATTTAAGCAATGTCTACATATAAATCCAGCAGTATAGAAGACACTGAAAGGTAAGGTCCAACCTAAAGAAGTTAACTACATACAAGAAAACACAAGGAATTAATAATTCCAGACCAGCAAAGTAAAATTTTAATTCTTAATCACACACACACAGACACACAAACACACACAAACCACCACCACCACCACCACCACCATCACCACCACCACCATCACTACCACCACTCAACAAAACAGACACTGCTCATTGATAACTATCATCATTAGGTAAAAAACTATAGATAAAGTATACACAAAAACAAGATTCTACACCCTTCTGCTACACCCAGGGAACATGCCTGAACTTCAAGGACAGATATCACCCCAGGGTAAAAGTATGGGAAAAGGTATTCCAAGCTAATATACTTAGGAAAAAAGCTGGTAAATCCATGTTACTATTTGACAAAATAAACTTCAAGGCAAAACTAATTAGAAGAAATAGGAAAGGATACTATATACTTATCAATGGGGAAAAAAATCCACCAAGGGGACATTATAATTCTTAATGTCTATACCCCAAGCACAAGGACAACCAAGTTTTTAAAAGAAACACTACTACAGCTTAAGTCACATATAGACCCTCACACATCGATACTTGGAGACGTCAATAACACACTCTCCCTAGTAGTCATCAGACAAAAAGAAAACAGAGAAATTATTAAACTAACTGACACTATAGGACAAATGGACCTAACAGTCACCAAAAATCAAGAGAATACGCCTTCTTCTCAGCACTTCATGAAACTTTCTCCAAAACTGACCACATACTAGGATGCAGAGCAAGTCTCAGCAGATGCAGGAAAATTGAAATAATGCTTTGTATCCTATATGACCACCAGAGATTAAAGCTGGATATCAACAACAGCAACAACAGGAAGCTTACAAATTCATGGGAACTGAACAACTCACTCATACATATAGAATGGGTCAAGACAAGCAATTACAAAAGAAATTAAAGACTTTCCAGAACTCGATGAAAATTAATACATAACAAACCAAAATTATGAGACACATGAAGGCTATTCTAACAAGCTTTGTACAAACTATCCACATAAAAAAAATTGGAGAGCTCTCATACTAACAACGTAAGAGCTCACCTGCAAGCTTTAGGACAGCATCAAATAAAACCACACCCCAAAAAAGCAGATGGCAAGAAATAATCAACTTTGGGGATGGAATCTATGAAATGGAAACAAACAAATGTACAAAACAAAGAATCAATGAAACAGAGTTGATTCTTTGGGAAAAATCAACAAATCTTATATTTATAAATAATATTCACTATTTTATTATCCAAATTAACTAAAAAGTGGAGAAGGAAGATCCAAATTAACAAAATTAGAAATAAAGGAGACAGGGAATATAATGAAAGACACCAAGGAAATTTAGAGAATCCTAAGGACATAAGGAAATTTACAGCAAGCTCATAGCCAACATCAACTTAAATAGAGAGACACTCAAAGCCTTTCCACTAAAATCGGGAGCAAGAGGAGGTTGCCCCCTCTATGTATTCTTACTCAAAACAGTTCTTGAAGTCTTAGGCATCGCAATACAAAACTGAAGGAGATCAAAGGGATACAAAGTAAAAAGGAAGGTGTCAAAGCATCTTTATTTACAGATGATAGAATAGTATACATAAGTGACCTGAAAATATTCTACTCAGAAACTCTTGTGATTGATAAGCACTTTCAGTAAAGTAGCTAGCTACAAAATTAATTCACAAAAATCAGTAGCAAATGATCTGAGAAAGAGATCAGGGAAACAACACCTATCACAATAGCCTCAAATAATGCAAAGTATCTTGGGATATCTTTAGCCAAGCAAGTGAACCAAAACTTTAAATAACTGAAGAAAAACATTTAAGAAGCTATCAAAACATGGAAAGATCTCCCACGCTCATGTTTCAATGGCATTAATATAATAAAAACAGCCTTCCTACCAAAAGCAATCTATGGATTTAATGTGGTCTCCATCAAAATTCCAATATAATTCTTCACATATCTTGAAAGGATAATTTAAAGCTTCGTATGGGAACTCCAGGCTAGATAAAAAAATCCTGGAGGGTGGTGATGATGATGATGATGATGATTACTAGAAGTATCACCATCCCTGATTTCAAGCTGTACCACAAAGCTGTAGAAATAAAAACAGTATGGTATTGGTACAAAAACAGACAAATGATCAATGGAATCAAAGTGAAGACTCATATAGAAATCCAGACACCTATAAACACAGGATTTTTGATAAAGAGCCCAGAAATACACACTGGAAAAAGGACAGCATCTTCATCAAATGGGGCTGGTTAAACAGGATGGCTGCATGTAGAATGCAAATAGATTCATACTCATCTCCCAGCATAAAACTCGACTCCAAACAGATCGAAGACCTCAACATAAAACCAGACACACTGAATCCGATATAGGAGAAAGTGGAGAATAGCACTGAACTCATCGGCACAGCAAAAGACTTTCTGAACAATAGCACAAATATTGACAAGTAACAAATGGAACCCATGAAACTGAAAAGCGTCTACACGGCAAAGGACACCATCGTTCCAACAAAGCTGAAGCCTACAGAGTGGGAAAGGGTTTTGCCAACTATACATCTAATAGAGCATTAATATCCACAATATATAAAGAACTCAGGAAACTAGACATCAAGAAAAAAGAAGCCCAATCAAAAAAATGAATTACAGATCTAAACAGAGAATTCTCAACAGAGGAAACTCAAATGGCTGAGAAACCTTAAAGAAGTGTTCCTTGGTCATCAAAGAAATGTAAATTAAAACTACTTTGAGAGATCATCTTACATCTGTCAGAATATCAACAAAACAAGCGACAGATCATGCTGGTGAGGATGTGGAGAGAGAACAGCATTCTTTGCTGTGGGACTGCAAATTCATACAGTCACTATAGAAATCCATGTCGTGGTTCCTCAGGAAGACAGGAATTAGTCTACTCCAAGATCCAGCTGAACACCCAAAGGACCCTTTATCCTACCACAGGGACATTTGCTCAATCATGCTCATTGCTGCTTTATTCATAAAAAAGCCAGAAATTGAAAACAACCTAGTGTCTCTCAGCAGAAGAATGGATAAAGAAAATGTGCTACATTTACACAATGGAGTTTTACCTGGTTGTTTAAAAAAAATCATGAATTTACAGGCAAATGAATGGAACAACAACAACAAAAGAATTCACCCTGAGTGAGGTATCCCATACTCAGAAAGACAAATACGGTATGTATTCGCTTATATGTGGCTATTATATGTAGAGCTGTTAAGGCAATGATAATCAAGCTATAACCCACAGAACCATGGACCATAGCATAGAGAAGGAACTAGAGAAAACAGATAGATCTCATTAGGAAAGGTAAATAGAATAGATATTTATGTATGAGGAGGGCCTAGTATTGGAGGATCAAATGGTGAGGGAGAGGTGAGAAGGGCTTATGAGAAGGAATATGTGGAAAGACATCTAAAATTGAGGACATTTGTGGGATAGTTTAGAAACCTAATACAGTAGAAACTTCCTAAAATACATACAAATAAGAAGGCAATTGAAATAAAGATCACCAAATAATGAGTGAGACAGAGTTCTAACTGGCCATTTCTTGTTACCCAATGAAGCTTCCAGCACCAGGATTTTATTTAATTAAGTTGTTGACCGAAGGGGTCCATGGGAGTCCTCAAACAAACCAAGCTTTTGCTAAGACTATAAGTTGCTCTCTACAAACTGTCAACTAGACCCCACTGTCTACACATCTACACAACTCATTGAACAGGGAGAGACGGAGCTACATAACACCTTCACTCATATGTTCTAGTGTCTTTAGTACAGAAAGGTACTCTGAATGGTATCAAAGGAGAAATATAAACATGATCCAGCCACAATCCCTTTATCTACAATTATATACCTACTACAGGACATGCTAGGGTAACAGTGGCTGAAGATTTATGGGAGTAATCAACTAATAACTGATCGAACTTTAAATCCACTCCCCAAGATGGAAACAATACTCAACACTGCTTAGGCGACCAGGAACCTGACAAGAAATAGCCCAGGGTCCAGGATGAAACCAAATACTAGGCTAAATAAAAAGAAAAAATGGTAGTAATAAAATGACTCCGAATGACATTTGCTACAGTTACAGATCAGTGCCTTGTTCAGCCATCATCATACAAGTTTCCTCCTGCAGCAGATGGGAACAAATATAGAGACCTGGAGCAGATATTATACAGAAAGTGAGAGACTTTGGAACACAGCCTTTAGTATGATGTCTTTTTCTCCATCTAATCCCTCCCCTTAGAGCTCAGGGAACCCTGTGGAAAAGGAGGCAAAAGAATGTAGGAGCCAGAGGGGATAAAGGACACCAGGAAGACAAGGCTCTCTGAATTAACATGAGCAAAGCTCATATGAAAAAAGAAACTGAGGCAGCAGCAGCATGCATAGGGCCTGCAGGCGTCTGTACCAGGTCCTGCTCAATTATCTTATGGCTTCCAGTTTTCTATCTTTAGACAAGTCCTGAGTGTGTGAGTGGGTCTCTGATTCTTGTGCCGTCTCTTGGGCTCTTTTCATCTGTTGATTTGTCTTATCCAGCTTTGATATTTTATTTTTTGTTTTATCATATTATATTTCCTTATCTTTAAAAAGTGAATGAATGAATGAATAATGAGTGAGTGAAAGAAAGAAATAAAACTTAGTCACTACAGTAAAGATTAACAACCGAATTGTCATTTATACCTGCTGGAGAGGGAAAATCAATTTTCTCCAATGAAATGGCACTGGGTATATCATCCATTCCAAGATACGCCTCATGATCAGAAGTAGTTGACCAATGTATAATGGACTCCACAGGTTTTTTTCTCATTTTTGTTTTGTTTTCCTGTGTGTGTATGTGCCTGTGCCTGTGTGTTTTTACTTGGTTATAGTTTGATGAGGTGTTGCTGTTTTGTTTCTTTTTGAGTGGTGTTTTATACTATGTTCTTGCTTTTGGGAGTTTTTGTTGTTATATTGGGGTTTCGTTTTTTGTTTTTTGAGAAAGAAGTTGAATTTGAGTGGGTAGAGAGGGAGAGAGAATCTGGAAGGACTTGTGAGAAGTGATCAAAATATACTTAAATCTGAAAATTGTTCTAAATAATAAAAACATACATAAAAAGTTCAGTAGTTAATATGAATTTGCTGGGAAGGCTGAACATGATGACACATGCCTAGAATCCTAATACGTTATCAGCTGAGCAGAGCATTGGTGAGGTAGAGGCAAGCCCAGGGTAACCTGTTTCAGAAAACAAAATAAACAATAACAAAAGTCCAGAATTTAGCTGGGGAAAAAGTAGAGTTTGAGAAAGAGCTCAGTATAACAGTGGGCATGCTGGACCTCTGCCATGTAGGGCTGGTCACTCAGGAAGAGAGCTCCAGAGGTTTCCTTAACCACGTTTACCACAGGGGACAGACGCATGCCTGCAAATGTGAACACTGAAAAGCAAGGCCATACTTGCCAGATCCCATCCTCAGCAACTACTCTCTAATCAACTAGTTTACATTTCTAGAGAAGCTTTTAGAGGAATCAAGTGGACAAGGGAGAACAAAAAAAATCTCTTCTGTTTTATTTCAGACTGGACCTGGGCTAGGGGTCTCTTTGAAAAGGCAGGAAAGGAGGCCACACTGTGATCTGGAAGTTTCTCTTTTCTTCTCCGGGCATGGGGATGGGGATCCTGTAGCAGCACTCCTGTGGCAGAAGTTACCACGGTGCCTGCTAATGGCCGAGGAGGCTCAGGGAGCTTCTGCAAAGGGTTCTCCTTGGACAGTTTTTAAATGAGTATTAGATAACGAACAGGGGCTCCGAGAAGACTCACCTATCCTAACCAAAGAAATAAGAGAAATTTAAGGACAACACAATAATGACATCACAAAAAGCCCTGTTGGACAAAGGCTGCAACCAGGATGGCAAACACAGTAGCCCTGGTAACAAAACACAACTTCTTGGTACATTTAAAGCATTTGGGGACTTTTCATTTATAACAAAAACAACAACAACAACAATAATAACCATAATACTTTTTATATTTTCAGCTAAATGATTCTATCTGACTTTAAAATCAGTTGAACAATACTGCCAAGAGAGTAAAGATATGTAAGGCCTCATTAAAATAATACAATCTAAAAGCAGGTTGACTCAGTATAAAAAGTTTATCCTGAGAGATGCAACATATATATTAGAAAAACTGAAATGCTGTTGTCTCTACGGACGCAAGGCTTGGGCTCCTATCCAGTTTCCTTCTATGAGCACAACATCCGGCAGCATCACTGATAACAAGGCAGATGTCCTACAGTGGAAGGGCAGGACCTTTGTGAAACTGGTGAATTTCAGCCACCATTAGGAAGTCTGAGTAGTAAGTTCACAGAATGTAACTTTATTCAAACCGTACTTTGACCAGACAGGAACACATGGAAGAAAGCAGCTGCAGAGGGCACAGCTGCTGAGGTCTCCACAGATGCATCTGACAGGGGAGGAGACGTGTACACGGCCTTCCGGTCTTCGTCTGGGGCTCTCACTTATAGAGAAGGCATTTAGCTCTACACAAACGGACAGGATGATGTGTCTGGGTATCGTCCTCAAGAGTTCTAAGACTGTAACCAAGTTCCTGTCTCTGTATCACTGAGCATCATCTGTCACAAGAAAGGGAATCCAGTGGGGCTTCTTAAAGCTCAAGTAGTAGTGTTTGATGTAGAAATGTCAAATAAAAATAATTTCAATTTCAAAGCCAAACACACACGCACTTCTGACATCTTGTACCCTTTCTAGATGGTTCACGTTGACAACTAGCAAAAAGAAATTGGAAATGGCTCTCCCATATCATCAAAAACTACTGTGAGGAGAAGGAAGGAAAACGAGATAAAAATAGTTAAACATTACTGTCAGGTTAAATGCATTGAGATAATAATAGCAATTTCATAGTCTGTGTTTAAATTCCTCCTTAGGTGAACATGGCTGATACTCCCCACACTGAAACCTTGGGAAGGACTGCTTCTGGTTTCTCAGGTTTGTCAGGAAAACAAACAAACAAACAACAAAAGAGAAGAAAGATAAGAGACAGCTTTGAAAATTCCATAGTGGGTAGGGTAGCAGGAGTGAAAGATAGAGGACCTAGTCACAGCACATTTAGACAAATTTAGAATTAGAGGAAATGATCCTAAATAAAAACAAAGTAATCAGGTAGGGATATAAGGGTTTTTTATTACTAATAATAAGTCAGATGCACAGAGATGCTAGAGTAGAAGTGTGCAGATTCATTATTTTAATTACTTTGCACTGTCACTATATTCTAAGTGCAAGGAAGGGACAGTGAGACTGTGGGACAAATAGTGGAAGGGAAAGGTGACACCTAAGTTGTTCTCTCTCTGTCTCTCTGTCTCTGTCTCTCTGTCTCTGTCTCTCTCTCTGTCTCTCTCTCTGTCTCTCTCCCCACACACACACACACACACACACACACACACACGAGGGGGAAGAAGAGGGTAGGGAGAGAGGAAGGAGAGAGAGAGAGAGAGAGAGAGAGAGAGAGAGAGAGAGAGTGTTAATGACAAAAAAGCCCAGAAGACTCGCCCTGCCAAAGACATCAGATCACTTGGACCTCTTCAGTCCCTCCCCACCCTTAAGTTTCTGAATAAAATTTTGATCTCCCTCCAAAGTGAGTAAATAAATTACTTTTATTAAATGTAATCTTGTCCGTAAAATAGAAGTCTCAGAGACATGAGGCTTCCATGGCCATCCCACATCTTACCGAAAAGATTTTTCCCCAAGAGAAAGATGAATTTACAAATTAGGAAGGTCCCCACCAGCAAACTGGCTACACTGTGAGCCTCTGACATTTTTTAATGTGCAAATTCGTTGTGAGGAATGAATGCAAAACATTTCTAAATGCTCAACAGCATAGTGTACGTGAATTTCCTTCTCACCTCTCCCTGAACCATTCCAGACCATGCAGTGGACCAAGGAAAGGGTACACAGCTCACTCATCCATTTCCCTATCTTTGCTACCTTGGAAGTTCCCAGGATAATTCATTACATTTGACTCCAAGATATAACTACTGTGTCTTCAATGGATGACCATTGGTCAACTTGTCTTGCACCTGTAGTCATTTCCACAACCAGCATTCCTTTAGACCTGGATCCTTTCTAGTATTAACTCCCCAGAAATCCATGGGGAGGCCTGCACATGGCAGCTGAATCTGCTGCCTGAGGACAGTGGTCACCTGGAGTGGACAGGTCACCTGGAGGAAGGACAACACATCCATATTCATGAAAGGACACAGGAACTGCAGCTGTCTTCCTAGGATCCTCTAATCTGTGTCCTCAAGAACCTACAAGCACATGCTAGGTTGTACACACACACACACACACACACACACACACAGACACAGACACACACACATTCATGCACACACACACACAGACATGCAGACACACAAACACCAGACTCACATACATGTGCATACCCACAGTGTAACTTTTCTATCGGTTGGTAGGGAACAGTTTTACAACTTCAGGGCAAGGGACCCGGAAGGGCAATTAGCGGATGTAAGCACACGTACCTGGATGAGATAGTGGGAACACAAATTGAGAAGTTCCAACAGCTGTAGATGGCTGCCAGCTGCTAACACATCCTGGATCACTCCTGGCTCCAACAAAATCTGTTTTTGTTTTTCAATAAAGAGAAAGTGATCAGCTATATGGGAAATTGACATGGCACTGCTTAATTCATATAGATGCACCATATTTAGACTTCTGCTCTACACGGTGATTTGAATGAAAGCTGTCACCATGAAAGTCAGTTCCTATCTTTGAATCCTAATTATCATAAGACAGGCCCCTCTCAAACATGTAACTTCTTTGGTTTTCATGTGGGCCGACAGTTTTCCTACATCTAAAACTCTGCTTAGTTTCTTTGTTTTTTGGAGAAAAATATGAATATTTTCAAAGAACATAGATGCCTCTTAGCATTCGTTCTGTAACACAGTCATTCGATGCAAACTAAATCAGTTCTAGGTTTTCAAAGTATTTTTCAGACTCTTCAGTTCAATCATGGTTTAGTGAGTAGGTGTTTTAGGGTAGGGCATTTGTATCTCCTCTGGTCTCATAAAGTGGGTGCGTATATGAGAGAGACGTGGGTATTATTATTCTACTTACAAGTGTACAATGACAAACTTTCATTGTCTTCCTGTAGGTTTTGTTTCTCTAGTCTTCTTTATTTAAAAGGTAGCTATCATGTTCATAAAACAGTGAGCTTCACAAGGAAAGGGAATACGCCATGCATCTGGTGATAGCAATTATCTGCTTTTTTCTGGTTAAACCCAACTATTTCACAGCCCTACTAACCCACTGCAAAAGGCCAGAGCAAGCCACACAGCACAGTGAAGAAATTCACTCCTTCAAGGTCTTTAGTCCTGTCCTAGTGGTCTGCCCTCAGCCCAGTTGTTCATTCTCTGGCCACTTATATCTACATCTCCCACCCACTGGCAATTCACTGCCATGACCACATAGAAACAGTCAGCAAAAGTAAGAGCATTCTTTCTCCAAATGGGGCTATCCATATCTTGGCTCTCCATCAATATTCTTTCTTGATTTTCCTTTACTACCCTAACCATCCTCATTCCCAGTTCTGAGCTTTGGAAATGAGCACAACTTGGTCCTCAGATCTTTCTCTCCTCTCTCTCTCTCTCTGCTCACTCTGTAATCCTGTGGCTTTAGCAACATTTATATGCTGTGGGCACTCGAATCTTTCTCTGTCCCCAAACCCCAGATCCTCACACACAACTGTGGGTAATGGATGAAGTTCTGAGTGAATGTGTATCATGGGCATGGGCAAGGCAGATCCATGGCACAATTAAAGCCTTCCCCAAATAAGGCTGGGAGACATGGCAAAGCCTTCCTTTGGTCCAAATACAAGTGTTTATGAATGATCGACCAGTGTGTGATAACTACCAACTACAGCTTCCTCTCCTGGAATGACTACAGCCCAAGACCACTCCCATCCAAAGACCTCTGGCTGATATTAACTACTGCTGCCTTCTTGTACCCCATATAATCCTGCCTTCCTGATTCAGAATGTAAACCAAATCAGTCCTTTATACCGGAATCTTCCTCAGGATATCAGCTTGTTCCCTTCCTTTGCACTTCCACCCAAACTGAGGTTCTGGGCTATGCCAAAGTTGGTACCTTCCATCAAAGTGAGCACAACTCACCCCATTCCACCTTTCCCTTGCATGCGTCTATGTGTCTGCCCTTTCACCATTCTCTTGATACCACAGTTGGGTCAATCCCTCAAGATGGGTGGATCATAGCAACTTACTGCCACCACAGCATGGCCTCTTAGGTGTCTAGAGGGCAAGTCAAACTAAGCACTCCCCAGACTAAACTCTTTATCTTGTATTACACTTGCCAAACTACTCTTTTTATGGACCTGCCATTTCAGCAAAAAACAGAGCACTTTTAAGGCTGAAACTCCAGATCCATTCTTCTTTCTTAAAGAAAAAGAAGTTAAAATTATTCTTAATAATTTTATACATGAATATAATATGTTCAGGTCACACTCACTCACTCTTGCTACTAATTCTTTTACTTTGTCTTGCTATATACATAACAAGCTCACTTATTAAAAGTAGAAGTACAGCTGTCACTCATTTTTTGGACAGTACAGAACAACATCATCCAAGAGGCTTTCTTCTCCTGACCATCCTACAGAAAATAGACATCACTCCAAAACACATATTATTTCCTATCTTTGCTTTATTTTCCATAGCACCTATAATCTTGACACTATACATTTATGGGTTTTTTTCTGTTTCACTACACATGAGAAAAGAAGTTTGTCCTGTTCTGCATCCACAGCACATAAGAACAATGCCTAGGCATAGCTGTCACTCTGCACTGAGATGCTTACTTAATTAAAACTTTGATTCAACTAGAAAATATCATCCCGATTGAGGTAACCCAATCTCAGAAAAGCACACATGGTATGTACTCACTGATAAGTGGATATTAGCCCAAAAGCTCGAATTACCCAAGGTACAATTCACAGACCACAAGAAGAAGAATGACCAAAATGTGGGTGTTTCATTTCTTCTTCAAAAGGGGGAACAAAAATAGTCATAGGAGGGGATATGGAGGCAAAGTTTGGAGCAGAGACTGAAGGAACAGCCATTCAGAGCCTGTCCCACATGTGGCCCATATATAGACAGGCACCAAAACTAGATAAGATGGATGAAGCTAAGAAGTGCATGCTGACAGGAACTGGATATAGATCTCTCCTGAGAGACACGGCCAGAGCATGTCAAATACGGAGGCGAATGCTAGCAGCAAACCACTGAACTGAGAACAGCATCCCTGTTGGAGGAATTAGAGAAATGATTGAAAGCGCTGAAGTGGCTTGCAACCCTATAAGAACAGCAATGCCAACCAACCAGAGCTTCCAGGGACTAAACCACTACCCAAAGACTATACATGGACTGATCCATGGCTGTAACTGCATATGTAGCAGAGGATGGCCTTGTTGGGCACCAATGGAAGGGGAAGCCCTTGGTCCTGCCAAGGTTGGACCCCTAGTGTAGGGGAATGTCAGGGGGCAGGATGGGGTGGTGGATGGGGAGGAGAACATCCTTATAGAAGAAGGGGAGGAGGAGGGATAGGAGGCTTATGTCCTGGAAACTGAGAAAAGGAATAACATTTGAAATGTAAATAAAAAATATCCAATTAAAAAACAAAAAGGATTGTGATAGCAGAAGACCAGAAAAAAACCCCTTTGGATAAGTAACTGATTTCTCCACACATGCTTAGTTTATTAATTTATTTTATTAATCTGGCACAGAGAATGAGGAGAAAAAAAGATGTAACTTATATTTCTGGATCATTGAAGTAAACATGTAAAAAAGTTAAGCAGAGGGGTCAAAAAATGCAAACACTCATCTTATTCTGGACATATTTTTACAGCTCTCTCTTCTTCTAGTAGAAAGAGAAATTTAAATTTCTGCAAATCCTCAAGGAAGAGCCTTTGAATGCCACTGAGGAAATGAGTACATCTCCCATCAGAGGAGCAAGAATAGCAAACAGACTTGCAGAATAGGCATAGCCTAAGGCAGAGAACGGGGAATAGATAGATTAGAAAGGGTAGTTTTAGCCTTTCAACCCTGTCAGTTGTGTTCAACTCACACAACTGGCATTCGGGATAACCTCCAAAGTGTGGTAATGTGAAACACAGAGACAAACATCACAGGGAGACAAGAAGAATGATCCATAGCATGTGTAACACGTCCAATGGGCTCACGGTGAGAAGCCCTCATAAGCAGAAACCCATACTGGGGTTGTTTTTGCCTTTGTTTTTAATTTTTGTTCCATAGGCTCTTTGTCCTCCTCTCATTATAATATTTTCTAAAAGAAACTTTAGCACAAAAAACTCCCTAAGGTTGCCAGAGAGAACTCTGTCAGGAAAACTGGTTTTCACTTAAGAGAAACAACCAGTATGTGTAAGCACGATTGGGCAGCACCTTCACAGTTAAGCCCTGATGCCATTCTGTGTCTGACTTCTTTGCTGCGTTTTCTCAAAGAATTTGTGCTTGCGTAGGAATAAGCTAAGGTTCAATTCATTGCGCCTTACAGTATAGTGAATCTGGGACCTTCTTGAGCAACTGGCCAATAAAACTCTTCAAAAAGGGGCCTCAAACACTCACTTTATAGTACATAGCTTTCTAGTTTGTTCTCCTTTTGCTGTGATAAAACACTAACCAAAATCAACTCATCCTTCAGAAATTATAGTCATCAACATTTAGTCTGGCATTCTCAGAGACTTTATAATATTTGAGATTAACCTACAGGAAGGGAAGTCCCCTGAAAGCTGAGAGCATACCGTTAGAATGGGGGCTGATCTATGTGATGGGACATGTCCACCGTGCTTTGCAGTCTAGAGGAGTTTGGCTCAGATGACAGCATACAGACATGAACAAGACAAAGTGATGAAGACAATGCAAGAAATGTAAGACCAAGGGTCCTGGAATCCTGTGTCAGAGGGGGGAAAAATCCTTTGTAGAAGGAAGCCAACATGAGCTGTGGACTTCTCGATGATGTTCAGCTGTTCTGACTGGGACAGATTTCTAAAAAGGCTTTGAAGCCATCAAGAGTGTATACAGGTGGAGTTAAATATCATATGGTTGATTTATAATTCTCTCCCCACTATCCACCCACGCTTGACCTCCATGTAGAATACAGAGGAGTTACTTGGCTGTGAAGAATGAGACAGTACTGCCTGGGGTAAATGAAAACCCTATAATTCGAGTCAAGCTCAAGGATTATCCCCATAAGGAACATCACTTGAACTAAGATGCTCTATGATCCCTCTTCTCAAATGCTGAGATCACTCTCTCACTTGTGCTAACTAGATAAGACTTACTCAGTGACTGTGAGCAGGGTAACACTGGGCTGTGGAGATCCAAAGAAGCCCTGAGTAAGTGTAGGAAGAGTTGATAAAGTCCTGAGTGAGTGTGTGTTGTTAATATGGGCATGGCCTTGTTAAGGACCCCAGTGCTTCAGCCCCACAGGAGTGGCAAAACCTTCCCACAGGGCTGAGGATCAGGGGGATGGGAAAACCCTCCTCTAGTCTGAGTGAAAATGTTGGTAGTGTGTGCAAAAACTGGTGACTGTCGCTTCCTCTGGTCAGATGATTACAACTTGATTCCTCACCCATACAATGGTCTTATCGAGGCTAGCTAACCCCGCCTCCTGTGCTGTCCATGGTGCTAAAGTTTCTGGCTTCTGTTGCATAGTAGGTGTGCTCACATTTCTTCCAACCCCAGCTTTTCTGTAGGTGTGTCTGCTCTTTCTTCTTTCCTTCTTCACTCCAGTCCAGTTTCCAGGACAAAGCCCCTTGGGTTGAGGTGTTGTACCAGTAGTATGACAAAATACTAGAGTTCGACAGAAGGTGTCAGATTCTTAACATTTTGACACAAGAACTCAACAATAAAGGGGTGGAACTGCCTTCTTGACAGAAGGGATTCTGGAATGATTCATCTTATTGGTCAATAACTTGAGTAGAGTTGGTTGTACAGGATTGATTTGAATCGTCTATGGCAAACGCCCTCCAGACTGAGAGAAGGCTCATGCACCTGGCCTTACGGGATCTTTAGGCAGAAGATGGAGCTAAAAAGTTGCAAGAGAGGAAGAGGATGGAGCTTGTTATATTCTGCATAGGGCATCTCATGGAGCATCTAGTAGGTGATGAGAAAGCCAGCTGGGCCTGAGAAGTAGGGACAGGGGCCAACACACAAACTCTGTGTGGTTCCCTTCCTCCCTTAGCTCATTCTCTGGTGCCGTCAGTCATTCATACCCTTCATCCCAACCTTGCCTCCTGGGTTAGCTTCTGGTAACAAATGTCTTTGCACGCCTATGAGAATTTTCATTATGGCCTTCTTTCTGATTATATAACTGAGTTGGTACCTTCAAAAAATTATAACTTTAGTTCCAGAAGGTATGCCCTCGTAGCTTGTTTAGGGGGATATTAGTTTGCTGCCTTTCAAATTCATGAATATAGCAGGATATGGATGTGATAACATTAAACCCAGACAACTAAGGTTTGCAAGTGCATCCATGAAAATAATCACCTTTTTGGCATAAGGACTACTTCGATTTAAGTTAAATATTGTCAGAATAAGTGAGGTCACTTCTCTTGACACATTTGAAACTCATTGTCATTTAGTCTACAAAAAACTGTCAAATTAACACAATCTGAACTTAGAGGGCGTCAGGTAAACTGAACAAAGGGAGCATAGATAAATTTACTAGTCAGATATTCAACACATATAGCCTTCTGCATGAAGCATTTCAATATAAGAAAAGTCATATAGGTAGGAGGACATAAAACAAAATTGACTTTTGGCTTTAATATTATTTTACTAAAGATTGTTTATCCACAAGGTGGCACCCTTGTTTAAAGCAAAATAACTCTCTTGCTCCTTGTGACCTCTGTAAGACATGCTGTAGTTTTAAGAAGAAAATACAATTGAAGTGAGGATAAGAAAAGCTAAGGATTTTCTTTCCAAGCATTCCTCGGTGCTTTCTGTGTACAGACAATACTATCTACCTTATAAGGTTTGTAGGGGTTACAGATGATGTACGTGTATGTTGGGGCAAACAGAAGAGTGAATAGGGCAAATACTGGAACTAAGTGTTTAAGTAAAGCAAGAAAAGCCCAATGGGGTTAGAATGGTGAGGTATTTCAGTGGACATGTTGTCCTGGAGGAGCTCTTGGCTAGGGATGACAGATTTAATTGAAAAACCCTGCAGATGAATAGGAAAAAACTTGGTTGTTTTCGTAGCATAGAGAGAACTCCATTTCTTATGGCCCCTTCTTCATTAGAATTATTCTGGCATTTCAAGACCTTGAGATTAATAGTATTGTCAGCTAGTCATTTCCAACATGGTTTTCTTCATTATGTTTAAATTAATAAGATGCATTATTTAACAGAATGTAAAGATAAATTATACATACTTACATCACCTTTACAAATGTGGCTAATTATTTGAAAAAGCAGAATATATTTTTGATAGTTTCTAACTGTAAGGGAAAGAAGCAGTTGTAGCAAATTAAAGTATAATGAAACATGAAGGTCATTATAGGTTAAAAGAAAAGCGAGATTAATTATTAAGGCCTACTTAATAACCAGCATTCTTTCAAATGCGATGAAGATGGTAGATTCCATCCCTCACAGTTTTGTCACGAAACTGGGATTCTCCATAGTCTAGCCAGCTCCTGGGTACCTAACCTCTGTCATTCTATATGACAGAGCCAGTTTCATGACACAGGGACAGATTCTCTATAACTAGAGGGCAAAACCAAAGAGAAAACCCTGACTCAACTACTGGCATGTGAAGATCGAAGATCTCTTAACGAATGAGTAGGGTTAATGTCAATTTTTTAAGGGGTTACTTTCCTTTTATTTTATGTTGTACAAATGTTTTGCCTGCATGTGTGTCTGTTTCCATGCTGTGCTCCAGAGGCCAGAAGAGGGCATCATTCTCTGATGGTTGCTTGCCCCCATCTAAGTGCTGAAAACCAAACCTGGGTCCTCTGGAAGCAGCCAGTGCTCTTGACTGCTCAATCGTCTCTCCAGCCCCCTTGGCACCAATTTTCAAGTGTAGGGGTGACTTTAAAATGTCACTGCTGGGGACTGAATGGAGAGAGAAGACAGAGCTGAACGCAATTATTAAGTCTGTGGTGTGACTAATCTAAAGACAGCACACGCACAGAATGTTGCTGAGGGAGCTGGGGAATGGAGCTGTCTAATTTCATTAAAGATGTCGGAGAAATAAGCCCCAGTGTACATAGGGATCATCAACACGCAATCCTGGGCTCGTTTGAGAAATTCCTTGCACGAGCTTTGTAATAGATGAAGATAAAAACATATCTTTAGAGTTTGCCAAGGAAGTTAGGTACGCCATAGACATTTTCCTACCTAGCATCATCTCATAAAGAAATATATGGAGATCTTCCTGGTTGCTGCCGCCGCAGAGAGCTTGTGGGCAGCACCCTGTGAGCAAACTTGAGCCTCGGGACCACAGGTAAGACCAACTTTTCTGCTGCAAGAGATCTGCCTGGTGAACTCGGGACACACAGAGGCAGAATTCCTCTAGGACCGGGCATTTCCTGTGTTTACCGGGAGTCCCACACCCGCGGATCCCGGCCCGCAGCAGCTCTCTGCTCCCAGACACCGTGGGAGAGAGACCTCAACGCCTGGTCAGGTGGGCACTCCTGAGGCTGCAGAGCGGAAGAGACCACCAACACTGCCCACCCCTGCCCACATCCCTGGCCCAAGAGGAAACTGTATAAGGCCTCTGGGTTCCCGTGGGGGGGGGGTGGGCCCAGGAGCGGCAGGACCCCTGCGCCTGAGACACCGCCGGAACCTGAAGGAACAGGCCGGATAAACAGTTCTCTGCACCCAAATCCCGTGGGAGGGAGAGCTAAACCTTCAGAGAGGCAGACACGCCTGGAAAACCAGAAGAGACTGCACTCTGCACACATCTCAGACGCCAGAGGAAAACACCAAACGCCATCTGGAACCCTGGTACACAGAAGCTCCCGGAAATGGCGGCGCAGATCTTCCTGGTTGCTGCTGCCGCAGAGAGCTCGTGGGCAGCACCCCGAGAGCAAACTTGAGCCTCGGGACCACAGGTAAGACCAAATTTTCTGCTGCAAGAAAGCTGCCTGGTGAACTCAAGACACAGGCCCACAGGAACAGCTGAAGACCTGTAGAGAGGAAAAACTACATGCCCGAAAGCAGAACACTCTGTCCCCATAACTGACTGAAAGAGAGGAAAACAGGTCTACAGCACTCCTGACACACAGGCTTATAGGACAGTCTAACCACTGTCAGAAATAGCAGAACAAAGTAACACTAGAGATAATCTGAGGGCGAGAGGCAAGCGCAGGAACGCAAGCAACAGAAACCAAGACTACATGGCACCATCGGAGCCCAATTCTCACATCAAAACAAACATGAATATCCAAACACACCAGAAAAGCAAGATCTAGTTTCAAAATCATATTTGATCATGATGCTGGAGGACTTCAAGAAAGACGTGAAGAACTCCCTTAGAGAACAAGTAGAAGCCTACAGAGAGGAATCGCAAAAATCCCTGAAAGAATTCCAGGAAAACACAATCAAACAGTTGAAGGAATTAAAAATGGAAATAGAAGCAATCAAGAAAGAACACATGGAAACAACCCTGGATATAGAAAACCAAAAGAAGAGACAAGGAGCTGTAGATACAAGCTTCACCAACAGAATACAAGAGATGGAAGAGAGAATCTCAGGAGCAGAAGATTCCATAGAAATCATTGAGTCAACTGTCAAAGGTAATGTAAAGCAGAAAAAACTACTGGTCCAAAACATACAAGAAATCCAGGACTCAATGAGAAGATCAAACCTAAGGATAATAGGTATAGAAGAGAGTGAAGACTCCCAGCTCAAAGGACCAGTAATATCTTCAACAAAATCATAGAAGAAAACTTCCCTAACCTAAAAAAAGAGATACCCATAGGCATACAAGAAGCCTACAGAACTCCAAATGGATTGGACCAGAAAAGAAACACCTCCCGTCACATAATAGTCAAAACACCAAACGCACAAAATAAAGAAAGAATATTGAAAGCAGTAAGGGAAAAAGGTCAAGTAACACATAAAGGCAGACCTACCAGAATCACACCAGACTTTTCGCCAGAAACTATGAAGGCCAGAAGAACCTGGACAGATGTCATACAGACCCCAAGAGAACAAAAAAGCCAGCCCAGGTTACTGTATCCTGCAAAACTCTCAATTAACATAGATGGAGAAACCAAGATATTCCATGACAAAACCAAATTTACACAATATCTTTCTACAAATCCAGCACTACAAAGGATAATAAATGGTAAAGCCCAACATAAGGATGCAAGCTATACCCTAGAAGAAGCAAAAAACTAATCATCTTGGCAACAAAAAAAAGAGAAGAAAAGCACACAAACATAACCTCACATCCAAATATGAATATAACAGGAAGCAATAATCACTATTCCTTAATATCTCTCAACATCAATGGCCTCAACTCCCCAATAAAAAGACATAGATTAACAAACTGGATACGCAACGAGGACCCTGCATTCTGCTGCCTACAGGAAACACACCTCAGAGACAAAGACAGACACTACCTCAGAGTGAAAGGCTGGAAAACAACTTTCCAAGCAAATGGTCGGAAGAAGCAAGCTGGAGTAGCCATTCTAATATCAAATAAAATCAATTTCCAACTAAAAGTCATCAAAAAAGATAAGGAAGGACACTTCATATTCATCAAAGGAAAAATCCACCAAGATGAACTCTCAATCCTAAATATCTATGCCCCAAATACAAGGGCACCTACATACGTAAAAGAAACCTTACTAAAGCTCAAAACACACATTGCACCTCACACAATAATAGTGGGAGATTTCAACACCCCACTCTCATCAATGGACAGATCATGGAAACAGAAATTAAACAGAGACGTAGACAGACTAAGAGAAGTCATGAGCCAAATGGACTTAACAGATATTTATAGAACATTCTATCCTAAAGCAAAAGGATATACCTTCTTCTCAGCTCCTCATGGTACTTTCTCCAAAATTGACCATATAATTGGTCAAAAAACGGGCCTCAAAAGGTACAGAAAGATAGAAATAATCCCATGCGTGCTATCAGACCACCACGGCCTAAAACTGGTCTTCAATAACAATAAGGGAAGAATGCCCACATATACGTGGAAATTGAACAATGCTCTACTCAATGATAACCTGGTCAAGGAAGAAATAAAGAAAGAAATTAAAAACTTTTTAGAATTTAATGAAAATGAAGGTACAACATACCCAAACTTATGGGACACAATGAAAGCTGTGCTAAGAGGAAAACTCATAGCGCTGAGTGCCTGCAGAAAGAAACAGGAAAGAGCATATGTCAGCAGCTTGACAGCACACCTAAAAGCTCTAGAACAAAAAGAACCAAATACACCCAGGAGGAGTAGAAGGCAGGAAATAATCAAACTCAGAGCAGAAATCAACCAAGTAGAAACAAAAAGGACCATAGAAAGAATCAACAGAACCAAAAGTTGGTTCTTTGAGAAAATCAACAAGATAGATAACACTCGAAATGTATATAAGAAATACTCAAGTTAATAAAAAAATGTAAAAAAAAAAGAAAAAAGAAATATATGACCAGAGTTTGTGGATGGGGGTAAGACGGAGTACCCAGATAATGTGCTTAGAAAAATGACTTACCTAGTTTATAGAGTAAATGTGTTTCTATTATTAATTTTAGGAAAAGCAAATGTAACTTTTTGGAGTGTTTCCACACAGTCTACTCTCTTATGGATATCTGTGGCCACTTCATTTGTACCATCTCCCTTTCCCGTAGTATCATTTTCTACTTCTCACCTTTGCAAGTAGATATAACTACCAGATGGAAATGAGGAAGCTGAAGGCAAGGGACCTAGCCTTTCAATATAAGTCTTTTCTAATCTCAGAATTCTAGACATCTTTCTAGACTCTGTGAAGATAACCACTGCTGCCCAAACATACACCCTTGTTTTTTTGTTTTTGTTTTTGTTTTTTTCTTTTTTTATTAACTTGAGTATTTCTTATATACATTTCGAGTGTTATTCCCTTTCCCGGTTTCCGGGCAAACATCCCCCTCCCCCTCCCCTTCCTTATGGGTGTTCCCCTCCCAACCTTCCCCCCATTGCCGCCCTCCCCCCACCAGTCTAGTTCACTGGGGGTTCAGTCTTAGCAGGACCCAGGGCTTCCCCTTCCATTGGTGCTCTTACTAGGATATTCATTGCTACCTATGAGGTCAGAGTCCAGGGTCAGTCCATGTATAGTCTTTAGGTAGTGGCTTAGTCCCTGGAAGCTCTGGTTGCTTGGCATTGTTGTACTTTTGGGGTCTCGAGCCCCTTCAAGCTCTTCCAGTTCTTTCTCTGATTCCTTCAACGGGGGTCCTATTCTCAGTTCAGTGGTTTGCTGCTGGCATTCGCCTCTGTATTTGCTGTATTCTTGCTGTGTCTCTCAGGAGCGATCTACATCCGGCTCCTGTCGGTCTGCACTTCTTTGCTTCATCCATCTTGTCTAATTGGGTGGCTGTATATGTATGGGCCACATGTGGGGCAGGCTCTGAATGGGTGTTCCTTCAGTCTCTGTTTTAATCTTTGCCTCTCTCTTCCCTGCCAAGGGTATTCTTGTTCCCCTTTTAAAGAAGGAGTGAAGCATTCACATTTTGATCATCCGTCTTGAGTTTCATGTGTTCTAGGCATCTAGGGTAATTCAAGCATTTGGGCTAATAGCCACTTATCAATGAGTGCATACCATGTATGTCTTTCTGTGATTGGGTTAGCTCACTCAGGATGATATTTTCCAGTTCCAACCATTTGCCTACGAATTTCAGAAAGTCGTTGTTTTTGATAGCTGAGTAATATTCCATTGTGTAGATGTACCACATTTTCTGTATCCATTCCTCTGTTGAAGGGCATCTGGGTTCTTTCCAGCTTCTGGCTATTATAAATAAGGCTGCGATGAACATAGTGGAGCACGTGTCTTTTTTATATGTTGGGGCATCTTTTGGGTATATGCCCAAGAGGGGTATAGCTGGATCCTCAGGCAGTTCAATGTCCACTTTTCTGAGGATCCTCCAGACTGATTTCCAGAATGGTTGTACCAGTCTGCAATTCCACCAACAATGGAGGAGTGTTCCTCTTTCTCCACATCCTCGCCAGCATCTGCTGTCACCTGAGTTTTTGATCTTAGCCATTCTCACTGGTGTGAGGTGAAATCTCAGGGTTGTTTTGATTTGCATTTCCCTTATGACTAAAGATGTTGAACATTTCTTTAGGTGTTTCTCAGCCATTCGGCATTCCTCAGCTGTGAATTCTTTGTTTAGCTCTGAACCCCATTTTTTAATAGGGTTATTTGTTTCCCTGCGGTCTAACTTCTTGAGTTCTTTGTATATTTTAGATATAAGGCCTCTATCTGTTGTAGGATTGGTAAAGATCTTTTCCAAATCTGTTGGTTGCCGTTTTGTCCTAACTACAGTGTCCTTTGCCTTACAGAAGCTTTGCAGTTTTATGAGATCCCATTTGTCGTTTCTTGATCTTAGAGCGTAAGCCATTGGTGTTTTGTTCAGGAAATTTTTTCCAGTGCCCATATGTTCCACATGCTTCCCTAGTTTTTCTTCTATTAGTTTGAGTGTGTCTGTTTTGATGTGGAGGTCCTTGATCCACTTGGACTTAAGCTTTGTACAGGGTGATGAGCATGGATCGATCTGCATTCTTCTACATGTTGACCTCCAGTTGAACCAGCACCATTTGCTGAAAATGCTATCTTTTTTCCATTTGATGGTTTTGGCTCCTTTGTCAAAAGTCAAGTGACCATAGGTGTGTGGGTTCATTTCTGGGTCTTCAATTCTATTCCATTGGTCTATCTGTCTGTCTCTGTACCAATACCATGCAGTTTTTATCACTATTGCTCTGTAATACTGCTTGAGTTCAGGGATAGTGATTCCCCCTGAAGTCCTTTTATTGTTGAGGATAGCTTTAGCTATCCTGGGTTTTTTGTTATTCCAGATGAATTTGCAAATTGTTCTGTCTAACTCTTTGAAGAATTGGATTGGTATTTTGATTGGGATTGCATCGAATGTGTACATTGCTTTTGGTAAAATGGCCATTTTTACTATATTTATCCTGCCAATCCATGAGCATGGGAGATCTTTCCATCTTCTGAGGTCTTCTTCAATTTCTTTCCTCAGTGTCTTGAAGTTCTTATTGTACAGGTCTTTTACTTGCTTTGTTAAAGTCACACCGAGGTACTTTATATTATTTGGGTCTATTATGAAGGATGTTGTTTCCCTAATTTCTTTCTCGGCTTGTTTCTCTTTTGTATAGAGGAAGGCAACTGATTTATTTGAGTTAATTTTATACCCAGCCACTTTGCTGAAGTTGTTTATCAGCTTTAGTAGTTCTCTGGTGGAACTTTTGGGATCACTTAAATATACTATCATATCATCTGCAAATAGTGATATTTTGACTTCTTCTTTTCCGATCTGTATCCCCTTGACCTCCTTTTGTTGTCTGATTGCTCTGGCTAGAACTTCAAGAACTATATTGAATAAGTAGGGAGAGAGTGGGCAGCCTTGTCTAGTCCCTGATTTTAGTGGGATTGCTTCAAGTTTCTCTCCATTTAGTTTAATGTTAGCAACTGGTTTGCTGTATATGGCTTTTACTATGTTCAGGTATGGGCCTTGAATTCCTATTCTTTCCAGGACTTTTATCATGAAGGGGTGTTGAATTTTGTCAAATGCTTTCTCAGCGTCTAATGAAATGATCATGTGGTTTTGTTCTTTCAGTTTGTTTATATAATGGATCACGTTGATGGTTTTCCGTATATTAAACCATCCCTTCATGCCTGGGATGAAGCCTACTTGGTCATGGTGGATGATTGTTTTGATGTGCTCTTGGATTCGGACCCTTGTTACCATGGTGCTTACAGTTTAGCTGTTGGCCCACTAGTGCATCTACTTACAAGAGTAAAACCCAGAACATGCTGGTTTGGAGGAAGGTCACGAGTTCAGTTTTGAGGTGTGTTAGGTCTGTGATGTGTCATCCATATAAAGAACAGGACACAAACCACATGTATTCAGGTGGCAAAGGACAACACTTCGACTACATCTTTTAATCACATAAATTTGTATAGTTGTGGATGAAACATTAATATTTCTTGTCTTCAATTTTTAATTAAAATGGGCTATTTTTAAAGCTGTTCTTGGCTGTAGCAAATTTTAAGAAAAATACAGTTCTCATACACATCCTGTCCTCACACATATATAAAATCCCCATATCAACATCAACCACAGAATGACACACTTGCTGTCACAGATAAGACCATATTGACATATTGTTTTCCCCCCAAACCCATGGCTTTCCCTAGTGTTCATTCTGGCTGCTTTATACTCTATACAGGTTTTGACAAATGTATAACGACATGCATTTGACATTGCAAGTCCATACATAATAGTTTCACTATCCTAAAGATCCTCTGAACTTGGCTAATTCACTGCCATCTTCCCTATCCTAATTCCTGGAAGCCATTGTTCTTTTTATTCTCTTTACAGTTTGATACTTTTTTAAATGTCATGGAATTACAGTCCCATAGTATGTAGCCTTTTTTTAATGTAGCCTTTTGAACTGGCTTCCTTCATTTGGCAATGTATATTCCCTGAGTCTTTCCAAGTGTGCTAACTCATTCTTCCACCACCAAATCATTCATATTCTGTCCACAGCTAAGGTATCCAGTCATATACTATAGAGATGCATTTTTGGTTGCTTCATGTTGTGTTGATTGTAAATAAAGCATCATTCAGGTTTTTCTTCAGACAAACTTTCCATTTTAAAGGTAAATGCCAAGGAATAAATATCTACATCTCTATCTATCTATCTATCTATCCATCCATCCATCCATCTATCTATATTTATCTATATCTATCTAAATCTTTCTCTCTTTCTCTCTCTCATTATATATAAATATATAATTGGTTATTTTTAAAGCAGTGTTTGTCTGTAGTAAATTTAACAAAAATAGAGTTCTCATATACATCCTGTGCCCACACATATGCAGTATTCCCATATCAACATTGCCCACAGAATGACACACTTGCCATAACCTATCAGATTATGTTGACCATATATATATAAGAGGTGGACAACTGTCAGCCCTTGTTTTAGTTTGCATTTGCCCAATAAAATATATGGACATCTTCCCATATATGTATTTGCCACCTATCTTCATTGGTGACTCATCAACCGTGGCCACTTTTTAAAAAATTAGAGGACTCCTTTTTGTACTACTAAACTTTTGAGTCCTTCACATATTTCAAATTATATTCTTTTATACTTTTGTAAATATTTTCTCCAAACTCTAGATTGGATTTTTATTCTCCTGACACTGTCTTTTGTAGAACACAAGGTTTTAATTCCAGTGAATTAAAGGGTTATCAAAGACTACATTTTTGTGTCTTTAAAAATCTTTTTTTCTGGGCTGGAGAGATGGCTCACTATTTAGGAGTGCTTCCTCCATAATCCTGAGTCCAGCATTAATGTAATAACCCTCTTATCTCTGATATGTGCACACTTGTGGCACTCCATGTGCATGTGCGTGTGAACACATATGCTTACGTACACACGCATGTGTGTGCACACACCCACAGAAACAAACTCTGAAAAAGTTTTTGTCATACGTACAGTTAGTTCCCTACAGAAAAATGTCCCCTATATTATAAACAGGTTCCGGGAGATTTCTAGACTTGTGTTTTACATTTGTGGAGATCCATGCACAGACTTGATTGCAGGTGGAGATCCAGTTGAACCAGCATCATTAAAGAAAGAGATATTTTGCATTTTATTTCTTTGCCCATTTGATGATCCATCAATTTTGTTCATGTGGCCTGTTTCTGGGCTCTCCATCCTGTCCCATTGACCTCCTGATGGACTCTTGTCCATATCACATTTGGGAACTGTCAGTTTTATCCAACCGTGTTCTCCTTCAATCCTATTTTGGCTATTCCTGGTCTTTTGCTACTTCATTGAGTGTTGTAGTCAGTTTGCTTAGCTCCTGTATATATCCTTCTGGAATTTGGTTTGGATGCATTGAATCTGTAATTAAGCTGTAAAGAGCTGCTTCCTTGACAATAGCTAGTCCCCCTTTCTCTGATCAGAAACCATCCTGACCTCTTTCATGAGAGTTTTAAAGTTTTCATTGTGTAGACCTTGTACACTTTTTGTTGAATTGATGCCCATGTATTGCACTGTTGAGGTTATTGGTTTTTAAGAATAATTCTAATGTTTCAAAATAATCAGAACACCTCCCAATGGGGAATATGTTGTGACATGTGAAATTAAAATTTCAGTGCAAACTGAGTTTTACAGATTTGATCCATCTCTGGCAGCTTGTGAGTTACAACAGGAGGCTTAAAGTAGCAATGGCATGGCCTGTGAAGCCTAAGTTGTGGATTATCTGCCCTCTTGCAGAAAATGTTTGCTGATATTGGTTGTAGAGGAAGTTTGAGGGCTGGACGTCAGTAGCACAGTTTTGTAGCAAGTAAGCAAGGTCTGCATGGCATTTGCAAGAAAGGTAGCTTATGCAGGCCAGTTTTGATGCACGAGGGACTCCAACATGCAGGGAGAGAAAGAGAAAACAAAAATCTATAAAACAATGTGATCCAGGTCCAGGTCGTCTGGGATCATGAGTCAAGAGTGTCTGAAAGCTCCGAGAAAAAGGCTTCCATGAAGACTGTCTGGCCGTAGTCCCTGGAGCTGAGTGGCCATAAGGGATAGCATTTACTTTTGATTTTCCAATATCTGCTTGAATCCAATGGTGAGAATCGCCTCTTGTTGACTGTTGCTGAAGGTCACTACCTCAGATCCATGATCTAAATCTAGGGCGGATCCACATCCTTTCGAGGCGATGCTAATCTGTGTTGCCTCTCTTCATTTATTAACAAGTTTCTCACTTCTTCTGTCTTTTCAGACTGCCTCCAACTATCTTCCCTACAATATCCATAACGGGGAAATTCATCTCCTGTGGGGATTAGACAGGGAAGGCTGAATATTCCTGCCATCATGTCCTTAGACATCCCTGTGTCCGTTTCTATGCTGTGCGTTTCCACCTTTCCTTATGGAAAGTGCACACCCCTGCATGTTGAGAGGCTGATGGTTCACACTAGACTCAGTCTTCAGCTCGGTCCTCCTGCCTGTGATCTCTGCAGCGGACTCTCCATCCTCCAGTTCTTTTTCTCTACTGCATTATCCTACAGCACATGGACACACTGTGGGCAAAGTTTAGAACAGAGGGAGAAGGAACACCCATTCAGAGCCTGCCCCACATGTGGCCCATACATATACAGCCACCCAATTAGACAAGATGGATGAAGCAAAGAAGTGCAGACCGACAGGAGCCGGGTGTAGATCGCTCCTGAGAGACACAGCCAGAATACAGCAAATACAGAGGCGAATGCCAGCAGCAAACCACTGAACTGAGAATAGGACCCCTGTTGAAGGAATCAAAGAAAGGACTGGAAGAGCTTGAAGGGGCTCAAGACCCCATATGTACGACAATGCCAAGCAACCAGAGCTTCCAGGGACTAAGCCACTACCTAAAGACTATACATGGACTGACCCTGGACTCTGATCTCATAGGTAACAATGAATATCCTAGTAAGAGCGCCAGTGGAAGGGGAAGCCCTTGGTCCTGCTAAGACCGAACCGCCAGTGAACGTGATTGTTGGGGGGGAGGGCGGTAATGGAGGGAGGATGGGGGAAGGGAACACCCATAGAGAAGGGCGGGGGAGGGGTTAAGGGGATGTTGGCCTGGAAACCGGGAAAGGGAATAACAATCTAAATGTAAATAAGAAACACCCAAGTTAATAAAGATGAAAAAAAAGTGTGTTCTGAAAAATCACTAAAACTAATTACTCAGTCTTTCATCTGAATTTGTGCAGTTTTGGGGTATGGAACTCCCATGTTTTTTGTATAATTCAAAATATCACTTCTATCCTATTTCTTTAAAAATGAAACCATACATCAATCTGTTAGTGCCAATCACAGTGTGATATCTCTTTAAAAAGCATTCTATGTAATTTTCCCTTCAGTGTCCCCCTAGCATCTAGTAAGTCCTCGACACACAGTAAGACATCATTGAGTATTTGCTAAATTAATGAATTTCATTTCAGAGCAAAATATTAAGAGATGGTTCTTATGGCACTCAAAGAATATAAAATGTTCAGAAATTAATGTGGCATATTCAAATTAATTCCTTCATTTGAATGTTCTTGCTGACATTCTTATCAAATGGAATACTTGTAAAATAAATATTTGACAAGCTCTATTTGAGGGCCGTGGATACAGTTCAATGGAAGAGCATTTAACCAGCATGTGAAAAATCCTGGGCTTGATCTCAGTGTTGGGAAAAAACCGCTAGGCATCTATGCCTTTTACTACTCATCAGAAATAAAACATATATGGCTATCACTGTGTCTAAAGAAATTAGAATTACAAAACACATATCTTGTACAAATACTAAATGTCTCCAGCAGAGGGCTCAAGGACTCCATTTTTAGGGGAAAGTTTCACAACTCAACAGCTTCCTTGAAAAAATTCTCTGAGGAGCAGTTCTCAGAGCTACATTCTTCCTCCGGTCAAGCCATCACACATCTCTGATGAACAGGAATGGAGCTGCAGTGACGCACCATTATTTACACGCCCAGCATGTGCAATTAAGTATTCTTGACTAATTTCAAGGAAAACATTGAAGCTAACTACAGCCTAAGGGTTGCTTCTTTATTTGTTCACTTGTATTTTAAGACAGGAGGTCACTAGGCAGCTCAGGCTACCCTCAGATGAACTGATCTTGAAGTTGTGATCCTCCTGCCTCACCTCCCGAGAGCTGATATTATGTGCAGGCGCAATCATAATCCAGTTTATGTAACTATTTAAATGTCAGAAATATAAAAGTCAGAGAACACTGGAAATTGAGAGCAACATAAGACCAGAGAAGGATATAAATAAACAGTGTTATAAATAATGTAATAGATAATCCATCACACACACTCTCCATGTTTCACACGCAATCCCCATGTTTGTACTATTACCAGTGGGCCTGAAAACTAAACCAGAGGACTGAAGAGATGGAACAGTGAGTGAGTAAAGTGCTTTCTGTAGCAACCTGAGGGGCTAAGATGGTGTGGCCGTGTACATATAACCTCAGTGACTGGGGCAGAGCCTTCCCCACCCATCAAAAGAAGAGAGAGCTTGCTGGAGAGAAAGTCTAGGTAATTGGTGAGCTCCAGGTTCATTGAGAGATCTATAGCAGATTTTCCTACAAATATTAAGGTCTAGAATATTTTTCTTGGTAATACTTTAAATGACATCAAAAGGAAAAAGTAAAACATAAAAAAACAAAACAAAACAAAAATCCTGTTTAAAACCCAAGCATTGTTTTCTGGTTTTCTGGTTGATCTCAGTATAAAATCCAAACTACAGCCAGTGTTTCTTGAGGATTCAGTGTTCCTCCCTAGGGGACAAGTGGGAAACTCAAAGGGACATCTCCAGTCATGCAGAAGGGAGGCCAGATGCCAGGCTATGTAAAGAGTGGCCATCGAGAATTTCCCTCCAGCTGTAAGCCTAAACCCCCTGCAGTAGTGCACATGGAAGGTTTTCATTTTTTTATTTTATTTTTTCCGTTTTTATTAAATTGGGTATTATTTACATTTCAAATGTTATCCCCTTTCTGGTTTCCTGTCCATCAGCCCCCTATCCCCTCCCTTACCCCTTCTATATGGGTGTTCCCCTCCCCATCCAACCCTCCCATTACTGCCCTCCCCCATTCCCCTACACCGAGGGTCTAACCTTGGCAGGACCAAGGGCTTCCCCTTCCACTGCTGCCCCAACAAGTCTATTCACTGCTACATATGCAGTTGGGAGCCCAGGGTCAGTCTATGTATAGTCTTTGGGTAGTGGCTTAGTCCCTGGAAGCTCTGGTTGCTTGGCATTGTTGTACATATGGGGTCTCGAGCCCCTTCAAGCTCTTCCAGTTCTTTCTCTGATTCCTTCAACGGGGGTCCTATTCTCAGTTCAGTGGTTTGCTGCTGGTATTCGCCTCTGTATTTGCTGTATTCTGGCTGTGTCTCTCAGGAGCGATCTACATCCGGCTCCTGTCGGTCTGCACTTCTTTGCTTCATCCATCTTGTCTAATTGGATGGCTGTATATGCATGGGCCACATGTGGGGCAGACTCTGAATGGGTGTTCCTTCAGTCTCTGTTTTAATCTTTGCCTCTCCCTTCCCTGCCAAGGGTATTCTTTTTCCTCATTTAAAGAAGGAGTGAAGCATTCACATTTTGATCATCCGTATTGAGTTTCGTTTGTTCTAGGGATCTAGGGTAATTCAAGCATTTGGGCTAATAGCCACTTATCAATGAGTGCATACCATGTATGTCTTTCTGTGATTGGGTTACCTCACTCAGGATTATATTTTCCAGTTCCGACCATTTGCCTACGAATTTCATAAAGTCATTGTTTTTGATAGCTGAGTAATATTCCATTGTGTAGATGTACCACATTTTCTGTATCCATTCCTCTGTTGAAGAGCATCTGGTCTTTCCAGCTTCTGGCTATTATAAATAAGGCTGCAATGAACATAGTGGAGCACGTGTCTTTTTTATATGTTGGGGTGTGAGGAGCTGTCCTCACAGATGTGAGGAGCTGTCCGAGGAGCTGTCCTCACATATGTGAGGAGCTGTCCTCACAAACTCCATTACAAGATGGCACCGGCATCCGGCAGAACGCACCTAGTAAAAAGGGCAATACGCAGGCGCCTGGTAACTTCCCTACTCAAAGGGACACGTACGTTTTGGTACGTCATCTGGTATAATTGGCAGCGACCAGTCAGAGAGTGACACGTCCTAGGCGAGGATAGTTTCCTATATAAGGGACGGTTATTCCTCACTCGGCGTCTCTGCATTGTAAGCTTATGCTCTCCCTCTCAAGACGCATTAAAGCTTTTCTGCAGTAGGATCCTGTGTGTGCCGCGTCGTTCCTGCTGGCGAGACGTAGCGCGGGACATTGGGGTATCTTTTGGGTATATGCCCAAGAGAGGTATAGCTAGATCCTCAGGCAGTTCAATGTCCAATTTTCTGAGGAACCTCCAGACTGATTTCCAGAATGGTTGTACCAGTCTGCAATCCCACCAACAATGGAGGAGTGTTCCTCTTTCTCCACATCCTCGCCAGCATTTGCTGTCACCTGAGTTTTTGATCTTAGCCATTCTCACTGGTGTGAAGTGAAATCTCAGGGTTGTTCTGATTTGCATTTCCCTTATGACTAAAGATGTTGAACATTTCTTGAGGTGTTTCTCAGCCATTCGGCATTCCTCAGCTGTGAATTCTTTGTTTAGCTCTGAACCCCATTTTTTAATAGGGTTATTTGTTTCCCTGCGGTCTAACTTCTTGAGTTCTTTGTATATTTTGGATATAAGGCCTCTATCTGTTGTAGGATTGGTAAAGATCTTTTCTCCTATGGATACTTTTGTTCCCATTTTAAAGAAGGAGTGAAGCATCCGCAGTTTGGTCATACTTCTTCAGTTTCACGTGGTCTATGCACTGCATCTTGGGGAATTTGAGCTTTAATTCTACTCTTCTAGTTTCCCTTCATCTCTTTATAACACTACATTCTGCTGCCCCTTCCTTGGGAGATTCCCTTACTCCTCTTCTAGTCCCTAACTAGCTACCTAAACTTGTGGATAGTCTAAATGAAGCACACATATATAAAATATAAAACCTAACATCCACATGTAAGAAAAAACATGCAATTTGTCTTTTGGGGTCTGAGTTACCTCATTCAGGATAATGTTTTCTAGCTCCATTCATTTCCTGAAAATTCACTTTTCTTAACAGAATAATACTCCACCACGTGGATGTACCACAGTTTCATTATCCATCAGTTGATGGACATCTAGGCTGTTGCCAACTTCTAGACAGTGTAACAGAACAGCAATGGTCATGGAAGCACAAGTAACTATCTCCGTAGTAAGACAGAGAGTAATTTGGGCACCTGTGTAAGAGAAGTATAACAGGGTATCATGGTAGATACATTTTAAGCTTTTGAAGGCCCCTCCACACTGATTTTGAAAGTGGCTGTACCGATTTGTGCCACCACCAGCAGTGAGTAAGTATGCCCCATTCTCCGTATCCACACCAGCATCTGCTGTCATTTGATCTTGGCCATTCTGAGTGGAGTACGATGAAGTCTAACAGTAGTCATCTCCCTAAAGGCTAAGGATAACATACATTTTAAAAGTGTTTCTCGGCCATTTGTTTTCCATCTTTTGAAGACTGTTTAGCTCTCTCAATTTTCAGGTGTTTCTAAAACTTCCTTATAAATTAGATACTAACCTCTATCAGATTCATAATTGGTACAAAAGATGTTTCCTCTCCTGTAGGCTACCATTTTGCTTGAATGGTAGTGTGTCCTTTGCTGTACAGGTGCATTTAGCTTCATAAAAACTCACTTACTAATTAACTTTAAGTCTTAGCACTTGAGCTATCAGGGTCCTGTTCAAAACTTCCTTTCCCATGCCAATGAATTCAAACATATTTTCTACCTTTTCCTCTGCAAGATCAAGGGTATCAGGTCCTATGTTGAGTTCCCTGATTCATCTGAAGTTGAGTTTTATACAGTGTGAAAAATGCTAATATATTTTCATTGTCAATATGCAGCTATCGAGTTTAACCAGAACCACTGAAGATGCTGTCTTTTCTACAGTATGTGGTTTTTGCTTCTTTGTGTAAAAACATCTAGTATTTGTAGATGCGTGGACTTATGTCCAGGTCTTCAATTGTATTCCATTAATCAACATGTCTGTTATATACATATGGAAACTAATACTATTAAACTTCCTAAAATACCCTACGCATACACACACATTTACACACATACGTGTGTGTGTGTGTGTGTGTGTGTGTGTGTGTGTGTGCAAGTGAGTTACCATATAATGGGCTATTTCTTTTTGAGATGTTGGCCAATGAAGTTCCACAGATTCCTCAAACATTACAGGCTATCAGCAATGTAACTGGTAAATGTAATTGGTAGTCCTCCACAACCTAATGGTAAGATAATATTGCTGAATATATATATACATATATATATATGTATGTGTGTGTGTCTGTGTGTGTGTCTGTGTGTGTATGTATGTATGTCTGTGTGTATGTATGTGTATATATATATATGTATCCTTATATGAGTCAGTCTCATTTCATGAATGATAATCTTTTCTACAACCTGACCTCCAGTGTGTTATTACCATTATAGACAGATTTATATGTATATATATATATGTGTGTGTGTGTGTGTGTGTGTGCGTGTGTTTGTGTGTGTTTGTGTGTATGTGTATAGAGTTAGGACTCAACTGGAAACCTTTACTGGCTAGAATTCATAGTGATGGAAGGTACTATATATGCTACTACAAAAGAAAAGTAAATATCAGTCATACCCAGCTTCAGACCCTTCAAATTACAATAACTACCTAACTGTAAGATATACCCACTTGTATAATTAGTAGCACAAATGGTACGGAGGTAACCAGACAGCTTTTGAAGTGAGTTTAAGGCCTCTTCTATAGGATGGAACCCATACTTGCACTGTTAATGTGGCCAAGAACCTGATACTAAAGTCATGGACTTAGGGGAAATCTACTAAATAAATAAATAAACAGAACAATAAAATGACTCCGGGTGACATATTCCTATACTCATATATCAATACACTGCTCAACCCTCAATAGAGAATGAACATAGAGAACTATTGGATAGCATGCAGAAAATAAGAAACTTTAAAGTGCTCAGCCTTAAATATCACAACTTTTCAGTCAAGTCCCAGCAATCAATGAGGAAGAGGTGTCAGAAAGATTGTAAGCGCCAGAAGTAATGGATGACTTCGAGAAACAGCATTTAAAGGTACAATAGGGCAGAAGCACAAAAACCATGCATAGACCAACGAATGTGTGACAGCATGCACAGTGTCTGTATAATCTCAACCTAGACAGAATCCTGTCACGGAGATGGGAAGTAGACATGAAGCACCACCACTGCCAGCAAAGAGAAGCAGAATTGATAGCTGCAGGGAGGAAAACAGTGTCCTTCAATGAAGTGACACTAGATATGAGTTACATGTCAGGGCGGGCTCTGTGGACAGGAGTAGTTGGCCACACAAACTGGACATCATGGGTCTTTCTCTTTTCCTGTCTTTTCTTTTTCTTCCTTCCTTCTTTCTTTCCTTCTTTCCTTCCCTTTTAAGAGAGAGAAAGAACACGAAGGTAGATGGACAGAAGGTCTTGGAGGAGTTGGGTATAGGGAGGGAATATAATAAAATACATCATACAAATTCTCGGAAAATAAACAAACCATTATTTAAAACAGAAAAAATAATCTAAATGGATAAAAACTGGAAATTAGAAAAAATTATTTAATAAAAATCAGCGTATCAGTTCTGCTACTGGACAGGCATCTATCTGATCTCTGAAGTGTACTGTAGTGACAATTTTGGCTTCTTGAAAAAAACACAAGATCAACTGTAAGATCAATCTTGCCCCAAAAAGTAGACACCCCCAGTCAGCAGGAAGCAGTCTAATGAAGATATATCCTTCTCTACCCTCTATCCTTTTATTCTCTCCTATCTACGTTAGGGGGTTGAAAGGGATGAAAAGGGATGGAGAAAGGTGGAAAAAAGAAGAACCCCCAAAGTAGCCAACACTGCTACAGTGCACCCATAGTTCCTCTTCCTCATCTGAAGACATTTCAGACATTAATATGCCAAGGAGTGGCTTTATCATTCTTGAAGGTTTAAAGGACAATGTGGTGAGGACATTCTGATGAGACCACACACAAGGGATTAAGTAAGGGAGATGATGGGTACTGAAATAGAAACCCCTTCTACAACTCTTTTGTGCAATGCCTTTTTTTTCCCTTTCTGCACCAGATTCTCTCCACGAGGAAGAGGCAGGCATTGGACCCATATACACACACAAGCACACACACAGGCATGCATGAGATCAGGCCTTTAACCTATTCTTATTATTTCTGAACAGCCGAGAAACCAAGCTCTACTACTTTACTTGACATTGGGAGACAATGAAAATCCTATTGGTATCTAGCATCGAAAGCCACGGTAGAGGCTTTTGTTAAGGGGTGGACTTACTATGAAACATGACTGAATGTGCAAGGACTTCTCTCAAGCTCAGGAAGCATATGATTCCACTTCTTCTTTCAATAATAAAAGGGAAAAATCTTCCCAGAGGCAAATGACATCGAGGTTTAAATGGGTCAAGAGAGAAAAAGAAGTGACTGATAGAACTCAGAATTTCTCTCTACAGCAGTCTTCTCAAGTCTCCATGTAGGAAAATCCAATTATGTGGAGAAACGCTTGACAAGAGGTAGGTGAGAAGAAAACGACTTTTTTGTTTCAAAATTAAAAATACTGTCCTTTAGAATATGGATTAGACTGTAGCCTGCAGATCCTGAGACACAGCTGAAAAGACTCAAGGTCCTTCCACCCTGCAGGCTTCTGCAGGTATTGTCAGAGGAATACAGGGTCTTGAAATTAAAATACTAAAACAACTATTAAATAATCTTAATGCTGATCCCAGTAGGCACACTTCAGCAAATTTTCTTCTAGAATTGTTTTATGTGCTACAGGCGGGGAGGCTCATAAGTAAATCTGATGGAGACTTTTTCCATACAGAGTGACACATTTACCCCTGAAGGAATCATCCATGGGAAAGCAGTTCCAATTAAGATTGCTGTCACTTTGCTGCCTGGTTGGATGCTCAGGCCTCCAGAGAAAAGTATTCTGTTGTGGAGAATAAATATAGTTTCAGTCAAAATAAAGTGTTACATATACGTACCTCCCAGTAGGCTTCCTGTTCAGTATGCGGTCTATGGTGGTGTTTAGAAATGACTACAGGGCAGGAACTGTCATCAATATCTTGCAAATGTTTGAGTAAGGTTACACACACACACACACACACACACACTCACACACACACACACACACACACTCATGTGAACTTATGAATACCAAATAAAAATAAAAACTAAGGGAGAATTTCCTTTGATTTTTGATTCTTACCTATGTGAATAGTTTTATATGACTGCTGTTTTATATATATATACATATATATAAATACATATATATATACATATATATGACTAATCTTCATTTGTGAGAATATCACATTTTATTAATTTGTAAAAGGCTTACAAATGGGAAGAGGAACAAAAACATTTCCTACTGCATGTGACATTAAAGCATTCTCTGGATCAGAGAAAGGCAATTAGGATGTGTGTCGCTAAAGACACGTTCTTTCCTGAACTCACAAAGCCCAAGCCAGGAGCTCTGTGTACCCTGTACACAGTGTATCCATGACATTACTTGCCACCCCTTGCTGACTACACAGCCAGAATGTTCAAGAGGTAACCTATGGCCCTGAATTCCACTTGCTTGCATGCTGGCACTAAGCTACTCAGTTCCTAGAAGTTATTCTAGAGCCACTGGGTTAGCTGTCTTACTTCCCAGCATTCTTTCCTTCATGAACTAGTCTCAGTGTTACATATTCTTCACTATCTAGAGGGAGGTGTCTGTCTGTCTGTCTGTCTGTCTGTCTGTCTGTCTTAAAACATTACCTTCCTGTTTCTGTGAATGAGCACTTTTCTACATGGAAATGAGGTATAGTACCTCCTGTGTCCGTCCCATCTTTCTCCTGTCTCTTCTATTCCATACTGGTCTGCAATGTGAGAAAGTAAGACAGAGGAGGCCATCAAACAAGAGCCATCTTCTTGCACACCAGGAGAAGTAAAAGCCAGTGCTTTCATGGGTTCATGTTTCCTCCTTCTAGGGCAGATCATTCCTGTGACAGTTTCCAGAACAAGGCCGGTTACCTCTGCCCCATGGCTCTTCTCTGCAGCAATCCCAGCAGCCATCTGTGGCTGTGCAAGGACACAAGGACCCCAACACACCCTGAGCCTTGCTCAAGCAATTAGTGAGCAGCGTATAGACAGAGGAAGAATGCTTGCCAATGAGCCCAAAGTCAAGTGTATGCTTTGTAAGCCGTGTGTTTGTGAAGACATAGGAAGAGTGCGCACATGCTCAGAGGAACTATTAGCATTGGGGGAAATTTTGACTTTTCTTCAACACTTCCTGGATGAAGTCTGTGGGATGATTTCCAGAAGGCTGTACTCAGAACTGTGTGGAGGAGGAACACACACACACTGTTGCACTTAGCAGTATTCATTCATCACTCCCACACTGTACTCCAAACTTCTCTCCAAGACAGCAGCAATTGTCAGACACTTAAAATACCTTCATTTTATACTATGCTTACTACAACCGGCTAAACTTCTGATCAACTGTCAGCTCGCAGTGTGTGCGCGCGCACTTGTGTGTTCCTAAACAGCTATAAAGTATATGTATGTACACACACTTTATTTATGATACACACTATATATAGTCACATATTATATAATTCATATTACATCTGAATAAATGGTGTATATATATATACATATTTATATACATATAATGATTGGAAACCATCACCGAAAGTCCATAATGAGCAGTCCCAACAAAGAAACTGAAAAGCCATGCTTCATTGATATTAATTACCACATGCCAGATTCTTCTATGCGCAACTCTAATTTCAACTCCACAGCAATGAGAAGTCTTCTCTGCATACCTCTCGTATTTACTATAATTCATTGGTTTGCCATCATCTGTATCCCAGTCTCACGACAAATCTATTACAAAATCTTTTTTTTTTTTTTTTTTTTTTTTGGACACAAGGCCTCACTTTGTAACACTGAATGGCCTGAAATTTGCAATGTAGACCAGGCTAGCCTCAAATTCAGATATCCATCTGCCTCTGCCTTCGGGGTATGGAGACTAAAGGTGTGCACCACCAAACCTGACTACACAGTCATGTTGATGTTTAAGAAGCCAAAGTTCCTTGGATGCTGTAAGAAACGCTACCTCACCTTCCAGTTTGTAGCAGAGCAGTGACACAAAGTGAACAAGAAGGAAAACTCAAACCTTGTAGGAGACACCCACCCGCCATCCCCTGTCATCTAAAAACGGAGTTGTTTTCAAACCTCTCCAGGTACTTCTGTGCCTCTTCAAACAAGATGCTAACAAACACGACATGTCTCTTTCTTGATGGCATTCAGAAAAGGAAAACAGACCTGGACTTAGGACATTTCGCCAACAAGGTCAAAATACACAAAATACACAGGTGAATGATTTTAGTCCGTACATTATTACACCTCCTTGATCTTGTTTGGTTTTGGTTTCATTTGGTTTGGTTTGGTTGGGTTTGGTTTGATTTGATTTGGTTTTCTGAGACTGTCTCCTTCCAGTCCTGCTATCCTGGAGTTTATTATGTAGACCAAGCTTTCCTAGAACTCCAGAGATTCCCCTGCCTCCGCCTGAAATCCAAGGTTTATGCCCAGCAGATCTTGCTGCCTTTCAAGAGAGGTCATCACATTCCTCAAGGTTGTTTTACAAATTAGGTCAAAGAGAACACATAAAGTCCCCAGCACTGTGCCCTGACACCTTCGCAGTGTTCTGAGACAGATGCTCCTTCCTGCCCTATCAGGGAGCATCAAGTTGACGCTGTATGCCCTAGCTTCAGTATGTTGTTGTGTCTACTCTCCGGAGTTGGCCTCTGGTCTCCAGAAAGAATAAACGGAAGACCAGAATAGGCTTGAGGCCTTGTGTTCTTTTCCTTTTTTTTTTTAAAGTTACTATATTTGCTACAAATATGTTTTGTATTAGTGTGACAAACACGATGACCAAAAGCAACTTGGGGAGAAAAGGACTTATTTTATTGTACGGTTTAGTGTCTATCATTGAGGGATGTCAGGGCAAGAACTCAAGAAAGGAAGCTAGGGGTAGGAACTGAAGCACAAACGATGACGAAATGCTGCTTACTGATTTTCTTGCTCTCCATGGTTTGCTCAGCCTGCATTTTATAGCACCCTGAACCACCTGCTCAGAGGTGCTACCACCCCAGGGCACTAAGCCTTCCACATCAATCACTGATGAAGAAAATGTCCCTAAAGAACAATCTGAGGGAGAGAGGTATTTGCCAATTAGATTCTTTCTTCCCAAATGACTTTTGTTTCTGTCAAGTTGACAAAAATTAATCAGAACAATTGATACCTTGTCAGCTTTACATAGATACTCATCACTGTTAAAGCAAGACCTTTTCCTTTCTTGTTTCTCCCTAAGATCGCATGTTAATATCACAATATAAAACAGTATAACTTTAGCAGTCCCACTTAAAATTTCAGAATCTTAAAATATCCATCTCTTTAAAACTCCAAAGTGTCTCAGCTATGGGCTCCTGTAAACTAAAAAATTACTTACATACTTAACTTCCAAAGGAGAAAAACCAGAGCACATTAACAATCAGATCAAAGCAGAACCAAGCACCAGTCATGTAACTCAATGTCCAAGAAAGATCTTGAACTCATTCAGTATCTTCTGAGCTTCAAGGAGTTTGAACAGCTATCCTACTCTGGCTCTGTCATACAGAACACACACAAGGCAGACTCCATAACTGCCATAGTCCTTGCTGGTCATCTCACAGCACCGGCATCTTAAATGGAGTATTCACTACAACCGAGGCTGCACCCTCATCTATAGCCTTCTGGCCTCTCTTCAGGGACTCTGACCCGCCACATGATCCCAAGCCTCAATTTCCTTCCATGAAGACGGGTAATGAACGTATAACAACAGTCAGGTATCAAGAGAGAACTGTACACATGACATAATTTAGAACTAATATATTAGTTTATACATATGAATCAAAAAGCATAAAATGTATTATTTACTAACCACTACAAAAATGTGTGGTAACTGTGTATAATAGCTTCCTGCCTTAGTTTACTAAGACATAAACTTTTACTAGGCTAACCTTGAATCTGTATCCACCATCCTCTTTTGCCTTTATTTGTTTGTTTCACTCAATGTATGGTGTTTCTGCTTCTTCTTCTTTTTTTTTTTTTTATTAACTTGAGTATTTCTTATATACATTTCGAGTGTTATTCCCTTTCCCGGTATCCGGGCAAAAGTCCCCCTCCCCCCTGCCCCCTCCCCCTCCCATTCCTTATGTGTATTCCCCTCCCAACCCTCCCCCCATTGCCGCCCTCCCCCCAACAGTCTAGTTCACTGGGGGTTCAGTCTTAGCAGGACCCAGGGCTTCCCCTTCCACTGGTGCTCTTACTAGGATATTTATTGCTACCTATGAGGTCAGAGTCCAGGGTCAGTCCATGCATAGTCTTTAGGTAGTGGCTTAGTCCCTGGAAGCTCTGGTTGCTTGGCATTGTTGTACATATGGGGTCTCGAGCCCCTTCAAGCTCTTCCAGTTCTTTCTCTGATTCCTTCAACAGGGGTTCTATTCTCAGTTCAGTGGTTTGCTGCTGGCATTCGCCTCTGTATTTGCTGTATTCTGGCTGTGTCTCTCAGGAGCGATCTACATCCGGCTCCTGTCGGTCTGCACTTCTTTGCTTCATCCATCTTGTCTAATTGGGTGGCTGTATATGTATGGGCCACATGTGGGGCAGGCTCTGAATGGGTGTTCCTTCAGTCTCTGTTTTAATCTTTGCCTCTCCCTTCCCTGCCAAGGGTATTCTTTTTCCTCATTTAAAGAAGGAGTGAAGCATTCACATTTTGATCATCCGTCTTGAGTTTCGTTTGTTCTAGGGATCTAGGGTAATTCAAGCATTTGGGCTAATAGCCACTTATCAATGAATGCATACCATGTATGTCTTTCTGTGATTGGGTTAGCTCACTCAGAATGATGTTTTCCAGTTCCAACCATTTGCCTACGAATTTCATAAAGCCGTTGTTTTTGATAGCTGAGTAATATTCCATTGTGTAAATGTACCACATTTTCTGTATCCATTCCTCCGTTGAAGGGCATCTGGGTTCTTTCCAGCTTCTGGCTATTATAAATAAGGCTGCGATGAACATAGTGGAGCACGTGTCTTTTTTATATGTTGGGGCATCTTTTGGGTATATGCCCAAGAGAGGTATAGCTGGATCCTCAGGCAGTTCAATGTCCAATTTTCTGAGGAACCTCCAGACTGATTTCCAGAATGGTTGTACCAGTCTGCAATGCCACCAACAATGGAGGAGTGTTCCTCTTTCTCCGCATCCTCGCCAGCATCTGCTGTCACCTGAGTTTTTGATCTTAGCCATTCTCACTGGTGTGAGGTGAAATCTCAGGGTTGTTTTGATTTGCATTTCCCTTATGACTAAAGATGTTGAACATTTCTTTAGGTGTTTCTCAGCCATTCGGCATTCCTCAGCTGTGAATTGTTTGTTTAGCACTGAACCCCATTTTTAATAGGGTTATTTGTCTCCCTGCGAAATAACTTCTTGAGTTCTTTGTATACTTTGGATATAAGGCCTCTATCTGTTGTAGGATTGGTAAAGATCTTTTCCCAATCTGTTGGTTGCTGTTTTGTCCTAACCACAGTGTCCTTTGCCTTACAGAAGCTTTGCAGTTTTATGAGATCCCATTTGTTGATTCTTGATCTTAGAGCATAAGCCATTGGTGTTTTCTTCAGGAAATTTTTTCCAGTGCCCATGTGTTCCAGATGCTTCCCTAGTTTTTCTTCTATTAGTTTGAGTGTGTCTGGTTTGATGTGGAGGTCCTTGATCCACTTGGACTTAAGCTTTGTACAGGGTGATAAGCATGGATCGATCTGCATTCTTCTACATATTGACCTCCAGTTGAACCAGCACCATTTGCTGAAAATGCTATCTTTTTTCCATTGGATGGTTTTGGCTCCTTTGTCAAAAATCAAGTGACCATAGGTGTGTGGGTTCATTTCTGGGTCTTCAATTCTATTCCATTGGTCTATCTGTCTGTCTCTGTACCAATACCATGCAGTTTTTATCACTATTGCTCTGTAATACTGCTTGAGTTCAGGGAGAGTGATTCCCCCTGAAGTCCTTTTATTGTTGAGGATAGTTTTAGCTCTCCTGGGTTTTTTGTTATTCCAGACTAATGTGCAAATTGTTCTGTCTAACTCTTTGAAGAATTGGATTGGTATTTTGATGGGGATTGCATTGAATCTGTAGATCGCTTTTGGTAAAATGGCCATTTTTACTATATTGATCCTGCCAATCCATGAGCATGGGAGATCTTTCCATCTTCTGAGGTCTTCTTCAATTTCTTTCTTCAGTGTCTTGAAGTTCTTATTGTACAGATCTTTTACTTGCTTGGTTAAAGTCACACCGAGGTACTTTATATTATTTGGGTCTATTATGAAGGGTGTCGTTTCCCTAATTTCTTTCTCGGCTTGTTTCTCTTTTGTGTAGAGGAAGGCTACTGATTTATTTGAGTTAATTTTATACCCAGCCACTTCGCTGAAGTTGTTTATCAGCTTTAGTAGTTCTCTGGTGGAACTTTTGGGATCACTTAAATATACTATCATATCATCTGCAAATAGTGATATTTTGACTTCTTCTTTTCCGATCTGTATCCCCTTGACCTCCTTTTGTTGTCTGATTGCTCTGGCTGGAACTTCACGAACTATATTGAATAAGTAGGGAGAGAGTGGGCAGCCTTGTCTAGTCCCTGATTTTAGTGGGATTGCTTCAAGTTTCTCTCCATTTAGTTTAATGTTAGCAACTGGTTTGCTGTATGTGGCTTTTACTATGTTCAGGTATGGGCCTTGAATTCCTATTCTTTCCAGGACTTTTAACATGAAGGGGTGTTGAATTTTGTCAAATGCTTTCTCAGCATCTAATGAAATGATCATGTGGTTTTGTTCTTTCAGTTTGTTTATATAATGGATCACGTTGATGGTTTTCCGTATATAAAAGCATCCCTGCATGCCTGGGATGAAGCCTACTTGATCATGGTGGATGATTGTTTTGATGTGCTCTTGGATTCGGTTTGCCAGAATTTTATTGAGTATTTTTGTGTCGATATTCATAAGGGAAATTGGTCTGAAGTTCTCTTTCTTTGTTGGGTCTTTGTGTGGTTTAGGTATAAGAGTAATTGTGGCTTCATAGAAGGAATTCGGTAGTGCTCCATCTGTTTCAATTTTGTGGAATAGTTTGGATAATACTGGTATGAGGTCTTCTATGAAGGTCTGATAGAATTCTGCACTAAACCCGTCTTGACCTGGGCTCTTTTTGGTTGGGAGACTTTTAATGACTGCTTCTATTTCCTTAGGAGTTATGGGGTTGTTTAACTGGTTTATCTGTTCCTGATTTAACTTCGGTACCTGGTATCTGTCTAGGAAATTGTCCATTTCCTGCAGATTTTCAAGTTTTGTTGAATATAGGCTTTTATAGTAAGATCTGATGATTTTTTGAATTTCCTCTGAATCTGTAGTTATGTCTCCCTTTTCATTTCTGATTTTATTAATTTGGACGCACTCTCTGTGTCCTCTCGTTACTCTGCCTAAGGGTTTATCTATCTTGTTGATTTTCTCAAAGTACCAACTTTTGGTTCTGTTGATTCTTTCTATGGTCCTTTTTGTTTCTACTTGGTTGATTTCAGCTCTGAGTTTGATTATTTCCTGCCTTCTACTCCTCCTGGGTGTATTTGCTTCTTTTTGTTCTAGAGCTTTTAGGTGTGCTGTCAAGCTGCTGACATATGCTCTTTCCTGTTTCTTTCTGCAGGCACTCAGCGCTATGAATTTTCATCTTAGCACAGCTTTCATTGTGTCCCATAAGTTTGGGTATGTTGTACCTTCATTTTCATTAATTTCTAAAAAGTCTTTAATTTCTTTCTTTATTTCTTCCTTGACCAGGTTATCATTGAGTAGAGCATTGTTCAATTTCCACGTATATGTGGGCATTCTTCCCTTATTGTTATTGAAGACCAGTTTTAGGCCGTGGTGGTCTGATAGCACGCATGGGATTATTTCTATCTTTCTGTACCTGTTGAGACCTGTTTTTTGACCAATTATATGGTCAATTGTGGAGAAAGTACCATGAGGAGCTGAGAAGAAGGTATATCCTTTTGCTTTAGGATAGAATGTTCTATAAATATCCGTTAAGTCCATTTGGCTCATGACTTCTCTTAGTCTGTCTACGTCTCTGTTTAATTTCTGTTTCCATGATCTGTCCATTGATGAGAGTGGGGTGTTGAAATCTCCCACTATTATTGTGTGAGGTGCAATGTGTGTTTTGAGCTTTAGTAAGGTTTCTTTTACGTATGTAGGTGCCCTTGTATTTGGGGCATAGATATTTAGGATTGAGAGTTCATCTTGGTGGATTTTTCCTTTGATGAATATGAAGTGTCTTTCCTTATCTTTTTTGATGACTTTTAGTTGAAAATTGATTTTATCTGATATTAGAATGGCAACTCCAGCTTGCTTCTTCTGACCATTTGCTTGGAAAGTTGTTTTCCAGCCTTTCACTCTGAGGTAGTGTCTGTCTTTGTCTCTGAGGTGTGTTTCCTGTAGGCAGCAGAATGCAGGGTCCTCGTTGCGCATCCAGTTTGTTAATCTATGTCTCTTTATTGGGGAGTTGAGGCCATTGATGTTGAGAGATATTAAGGAATAGTGATTACTGCTTCCTGTCGTATTCATATTTGGATGTGAGGTTATGTTTGTGTGCTTTCATTCTCTTTGTTTTGTTGCCAAGACGATTAGTTTCTTGCTTCTTCTAGGGTATAGCCTGCCTCCTTATGTTAGGCTTTACCATTTATTATCCTTTGTAGTGCTGGATTTGTAGAAAGATATTGTGTAAATTTGGTTTTGTCATGGAATATCTTGGTTTCTCCATCTATGTTAATTGAGAGTTTTGCAGGATACAGTAACCTGGGCTGGCATTTGTGTTCTCTTAGGGTCTGTATGACATCTGTCCAGGATCTTCTGGCCTTCATAGTTTCTGGCGAAAAGTCTGGTGTGATTCTGATAGGTCTGCCTTTATATGTTACTTGACCTTTTTCCCTTACTGCTTTTAATATTCTTTCTTTATTTTGTGCGTTTGGTGTTTTGACTATTATGTGACGGGAGCTGTTTCTTTTCTGGTCCAATCTATTTGGAGTTCTGTAGGCTTCTTGTATGCCTATGGGTATCTCTTTTTTTAGGTTAGGGAAGTTTTCTTCTATGATTTTGTTGAAGATATTTACTGGTCCTTTGAGCTGGGAGTCTTCACTCTCTTCTATACCTATTATCCTTAGGTTTGATCTTCTCATTGAGTCCTGGATTTCCTGTATGTTTTGGACCAGTAGCTTTTTCCGCTTTACATTATCTTTGACAGTTGAGTCAATGATTTCTATGGAATCTTCTGCTCCTGAGATTCTCTCTTCCATCTCCTGTATTCTGTTGGTGAAGCTTGTATCTACAGCTCCTTGTCTCTTCTTTTGGTTTTCTATATCCAGGGTTGTTTCCATGTGTTCTTTCTTGATTGCTTCTATTTCCATTTTTAATTCCTTCAACTGTTTGATTGTGTTTTCCTGGAATTCTTTCAGGGATTTTTGTGACTCCTCTCTATGGGCTTCTACTTGTTTATTTATGATTTCCTGGAATTCTTTCAGGGATTTTTGTGACTCCTCTCTATGGGCTTCTACTTGTTCAATTATGTTTTCCTGGAATTCTTTCAGGCATTTTTGTGATTCCTCTCTGTAGGCTTCTACTTGTTCTCTAAGGGAGTTCTTCATGTCTTTCTTGAAGTCCTCCAGCATCATGATCAAATATGATTTTGAAACAAGATATTGCTTTTCTGGTGTGTTTGGATATTCCATGTTTATTTTGGTGGGAGAATTGGGCTCCGATGGTGCCATGTAGTCTTGGTTTCTGTTGCTTGGGTTCCTGCGCTTGCCTCTCACCATCAGATTATCTCTAGTGTTACTTTGTTCTGCTATTTCTGACAGTGGCTAGACTGCCCTATAAGCCTGTGTGTCAGGAGTGCTGTTGACCTGTTTTCCTGTTTCTTTCAGCCTGTTATGGCGACAGAGTGTTCTGCTTTTGGGCATGTAGTTTTCCCTCTCTACAGGTCTTCAGCTGTTCCTGTGGGCCTGTGTCTTGAGTTCACCAGACAGGTCACTTGCAGCAGAAAAGTTGGTCTTACCTGTAGTCCCGAGGCTCAAGTTTGCTTGCGGGGTCCTGCCCAAGAGCTCTCCGTGGCAGCAGCAACCAGGAAGATCTGTGCTGCCATTTCCGGGAGCTTCAGTGCACCAGGGTTCCAGATGGCGATTGGTGTTTTCCTCTGGTGTCCGAGATGTGTATGCAGAGTGCAGTCTCTTCTGGTTTCCCAGGCGTGTCTGCCTCTCTGAGGGTTTACCTCTCCCTCCCACAGGATTTGGGTGCAGAGAACTGTTTATCCGGTCTGTTTCCTTCAGGTTCCGGGGTGTCTCAGAGGCAGTGGTCCTGCCGCTCCTGGGCCCTCCCCCACGGGAACCCAGAGGCCTTATACAGTTTCCTCTTGGGCCAGGGATGTGGACAGGGGTGGGCAGTGTTGGTGGTCTCTTCCGCTCTGCAGCCTCAGGAGTGCCCACCTGACCAGGCGATGAGGTCTCTCTCCCACGGTGTCTGGGAGTAGAGAGCTGCTGCGGGCCGGGATCCGCGGGTCTTGAGTATTTCTTATATACATTTCGAGTGTTATTCCCTTTCCCGGTTTCCGGGCAAACATCCCCCTCCCCCCTCCCCTTCTTTTTGGGCGTTCCCCTCCCCATCCTCCCCCCCTTGCCGCCCTCCCCCCAACAATCTAGTTCACTGGGGGTTCAGTCTTAGCAGGACCTAGGGCTTCCCCTTCCACTGGTGCTCTTACTAGGATATTCATTGCTACCTATGAGGTCAGAGTCCAGGGTCAGTCCATGTATAGTCTTTAGGTAGTGGCTTAGTCCCTGGAAGCTCTGGTTGCTTGGCATTGTTGTACCTATGGGGTCTCGAGCCCCTTCAAGCTCTTCCAGTTCTTTCTCTGATTCCTTCAACAGGGGTTCTATTCTCAGTTCAGTAGTTTGCTGCTGGCATTCGCCTCTGTATTTGCTGTATTCTGGCTGTGTCTCTCAGGAGCGATCTACATCCGGCTCCTGTCAGCCTGCACGTCTTTGCTTCATCCATCTTGTCTAATTGGATGGCTGTATATGCATGGGCCACATGTGGGGCAGGCTCTGAATGGGTGTTCCTTCTGTGTCTGTTTTAATCTTTGCCTCTCTATTCCCTGCCAAGGGTATTCTTGTTCCCCTTTTAAAGAAGGAGTGAAGCATTCACATTTTGATCATCCATCTTGAGTTTCATGTGTTCTAGGCATCTAGGGTAATTCAAGCATTTGGGCTAATAGCCACTTATCAATGAGTGCATACCATGTGTGTTTTTCTGTGATTGGGTTACCTCACTCAGGATGATATTTTCCAGTTCCAACCATTTGCCTCAGAATTTCATAAAGTCATTGTTTTTGATAGCTGAGTAATATTCCATTGTGTAGATGTACCACATTTTCTGTATTTATTCCTCTGTTGAAGGGCATCTGGGTTCTTTCCAGCTTCTGACTATTATAAATAAGGCTGCGATGAACATAGTGGAGCAGGTGTCTTTTTTATATGTTGGGGCATCTTCTATTTTAGTTCTAAATGCCATATTTGTCCTAATTGTTCTAAGGCATACATCTCAAATTCTACTGGATCAGAAAAAGAGACTGAACAATATTATAATTTAAAAACTGTTTTTAGTGTATGAGTGTTTTGTCTGCATGTCTGTCTGTGCACCTCTTATATGCCTCATGCCCACAGAGGCTAGAAGAAGGTACTGCATCCCCTAGGAATAAAGTTAGAGATGCTTGTGAGGTACCGTATGGGTGTTGGACATTGATCTGGGCTCTCTAAATATCATCCAGAGTTCTGAACCATTGAACCATCTCTCCAGACCTGAATACCATACCTTTTAATAATCAGCTAAAGAAAATTTAGAGGAAAGGTAAACCTCACACTCTTCAAGATGTAAATGCTATTTTCTCTGTGAAATGTTATGCTGGTGGTCCCTGGTGACTGTGCTCCACTCTTTCATGTGGTTTTCTGCTTCTACCATAACTCTCAAACCTTCTTGAGACTTTAATACTGTTGGGCTGCCTATTTTTAGAGGTCAGCTTGAAGCAAGATACAGTCGTCTGAGAGGAGGAACCTCAATTGAGAAAATGTCAGTGAGATCAGGCTGTGGGCAAACCTGTAGGGCATCTTACTAATTAGTGTTTGTTGTAGTTGGGTCAGCCCATTTTAAGTGGTTCCACCCCAGGGGTTGGGGTCCTGAGTTCCATAAGGAAGTAGGGTGAGAAATGCTTGGAGAGCAATCCAGTAAGCATCAGTCCTCCACATCAGCTCCTGCCTTCAAGTTGCTGCTCTATTTTGCTTCCTGACCTGACTGATTTCTACGATGAACGGTTATATGGAAGAGTGAGAAAAATAAATCATTTCCTCCCCAAGTTGCATTGGGTCATGGTGTTTCACCACAGCAGTCTAACTTATACAGAAATTGGTACCAGGAGTGGGATAGTGCTATGACAGACCTGACCATGTGGTTTTTAGGTGGACTGTAGAGGGGCTTTGGAACTTTGGGCTGCAAAAGCCATTGAGCAGTGAGAGCTTGGTCAGCTGCTCTGTGGGAGGTTGGAATATAAGAGCATTCAGAGAAACACAGACATTGGAAGCCTGACTTATGAAGTTTCAGAGGAACACAAAGATCCTACTGGGCCATCTGTGTTAAGAATCAGTGGCATCTAGTCAGCTGCAGCTGAAGAGTCAGTCATAACTGACAAAAGACCAGAACTATCAAAGCAAAACCTTTGCTTTGCAAAAACAATGGATGCTGGTCTGTTGGGGCTGCAGAGTCCACTGTAATTAGAAGAGACCAGCATCTTTAAAGTCTTTTGGGAAATTTTCCTCACAGTCAGCACACAGAAGCTGTGTTCTAGAGGCAGCCAAGGCTGTATCTCATGCTGAATAACTTGCCATTTTAAGAGTCACTAGGGTGTACTAGCTTGTAAGGCATGAGGCAATCCCGGAGAGCAGTTGAGACATGTCACTGTGTGATGGGGCTGAAGTCCCTAAGGAGAATACAGGAGAGACTATTGGTGAAAAGTGCATCCTACTTGCAGCAGGAGACCCCAGAATTTGGAGACACCAATACCATGGAGGAATCTCCAAGGACAACAGCAGTCATGGAACAGAGATGGCCTAAGCCTTCCAGACAAGCTGTGTATACTGTCGCAAGCCCTTGGGAGGAACCCAGAAAACTGTGAATCCCAGAAGTTTGACATTGAGATTTATACTGTTGGACATTTATTTTGCTTCGTTCAGATTATGACTGTGTCCTGGTTCTTCCTTCTTGGACTAACAAAGTATTTATTATTGCTTTTACAAAAGGCCACCATCGAGAGTCTTGGAACTGTTAAAAAGGTTTTGGAGATTTAGAAGCTGGATTTTAGAGAGACTTTGCCTTTTAAAAGATACTGGATATTTTAAAGATACTAAATTTTTGAAGTGTTTGAATTTATAAATACTATAGGACTTTTAAGTTTGTAATGTTTTATATTGTGATATTTACCTATATGAGTCTTAGGGATAAACCAAAAGTGAAAGGTTATTATTAAATAGTGCAGTCAAGTTGACAAGAGTCCAATTGTGCTCACTATTTTAATGTCAGCTAACACAAGTACAGTCATCTAAGTGAAGAGAATTATAATTAAGAAAATGGCTTTATAATATCAGGCTGCAGACAAGCGAGTGTATAGGATATTTTCTTAATTAGTGATTGATGGGGGAGGAACTCAGCCCATTGTGAGTGGAGCCACTACTGAGCTGGCCCAAGTTCTATAAGAAATTCAGGTGAGTAAGCCATGGACAATAAGACTGTAAGCAACATTCTTTCATGGCCTTTACATCAGCTCCTGCCTTAGGTTCCTGCCCTATTTGAATTCCTGATCTGACTGCCACCTATGATGAACTGTAGTGTAAACATTTTCCTTCCCAACCTGCTTTTAGTCATGGTGTTTCATCATACCATAATAACCCTAACTAAGAGTTTTGATTTTATTCTTTGTAGCTAGGGGTCTTGTTCACTATACCACTAGGCTATAGCTCTTGCCCTTGTTCGACTCTTGATTTTTAGACAATAAAGCCACAATTGGGTCATGGAGCTTAAGTGATAACTAGAATTCAACTAACTGTTCCTCTTTTCCCTATGACAGTACTTTGGATCATGAAAAACCAATCTTCACAACCACATAATTGGGATTAAAAATGCTATGTTTCTGGATAACACTAAAAATCAAATGCCTCTACTCACCAATATGTCAGTTATAAAATTAGAAAGATGTGAATTTTTTAACATTAAAATCAGCATAATGTACAGCAAGAAACCATATCCACTGAAGATAGGTTCCTTTGGTTGAGCAGTTAATAAGCAAAGCATTTGTATCACCTTCGGCACCGTACCTGTCCTGTGTATGCAAACTCCAGAGCCTGTTTTAAGCCCAAGCTGGTCACACCATGCAAATTTACTTCATCAGCTCCACTTTCCACCATACAAAGACTGAACATTGCCTGAAATGAGGAAAGTAAAAAAAAAGACTGAATAATGGGATCTAAAAAGAAAGAGTGAAAGACAATATCCTAGAAAAATGAGGAAAAAATAGAACTTTTCAGTTAAAATGTAATTTTGGTTTCTGAAACACTTCCACAAGGCTTCATTTGCACAATCCTCTGCACCCATCTGATAGCTAAACAATTAAAATAAACATATACACACACATGTACACATACATATATACACATATACACACATGCACACACATGTGTATCCACACACATACATGTGCACACATGCATACATAGACATGTACACATAATGCACATGCACATACACACATGTACACATATATGCATACACACACTGTACACATACACGCACACACACTGAACATTCTGCCCAATGGATGTGAAGTCAAGTCTCTTCTGATGTTTTTGTCTTTATAATCTTGCTTCTCTTCTCATATTGAACAATCCTTTCCTTGTTCTGTTTCAGTTACCAACAGCCAAACATTGTTTGACAACTTAAATGCAAAATACTGAAAATGGGAAAACCATCAATGTGATCCATTATATAAACAAACTGAAAGAACAAAACCACATGATCATTTCATTAGATGCTGAGACAGCATTTGACAAAATTCAACACCCCTTCATTATAAAAGTCCTGGAAAGAATAGGAATTCAAGGCCCATACCTAAACATAGTAAAAGTCATATACAGCAAACCAGTTGCTAACATTAAACTAAATGGAGAGAAACTTGAAGGAATCCCATTAAAATCAGGGACTAGACAAGGCTGCCCACTCTCTCCCTACTTATTCAATATAGTTCTTGAATTTCTAGCCAGAGCAATCAGACAACAAAAGGAGGTCAAGGGGATACAGATCGGAAAAGAAGAAGTCAAAATATCACTATTTGCAGATGATATGATGGTATATTTAAGTGATCCCAAAAGTTCCACCAGAGAACTACTAAAGCTGATAAACAACTTCAGCAAAGTGGCTGGGTATAAAATTAACTCAAATAAATCAGTAGCCTTCCTCTACACAAAAGAGAAACAAGCCGAGAAAGAAATTAGGGAAACAACACCCTTCATAATAGACCCAAATAATATAAAGTACCTCGGTGTGACTTTAACCAAGCAAGTAAAAGATTTGTACAATAAGAACTTCCAGACTCTGAAGAAAGAAATTGAAGAAGACCTCAGAAGATGGAAAGATCTCCCATGCTCATGGATTGGCAGGATTAATATAGTAAAAATTTTACCAAAAGCGATCTACAGATTCAATGCAATCCCCATCAAAATACCAATCCAATTCTTCAAAGAGTTAGACAGAACAATTTGCAAATTCATCTGGAATAACAAAAAACCTAGGATAGCTAAAACTATCCTCAACAATAAAAGGACTTCAGGGGGAATCACTATCCCTGAACTCAAGCAGTATTACAGAGCAATAGTGATAAAAACTGCATGGTATTGGTACAGAGACAGACAGATAGACCAATGGAATAGAATTGAAGACCCAGAAATGAACCCACACACCTATGGTCACTTGATTTTTGACAAAGGAGCCAAAACCATCCAATGGAAAAAAGATAGCATTTTCAGCAAATGGTGCTGGTTCAACTGGAGGTCAACATGGAGAAGAATGCAGATCGATCCATGCTTATCACCCTGTACAAAGCTTAAATCCAAGTGGATCAAGGACCTCCACATCAAACAAGACACACTCAAACTAATAGAAAAAAAACTAGGGAAGCATCTGGAACACATGGGCACTGGAAAAAATTTCCTGAACAAAACACCAATGGCTTACGCTCTAAGATCAAGAATGGACAAATGGGATCTCATAAAACTGCAAAGCTTCTGTAAGGCAAAGGACACTGTGGTTAGGACAAAACAGCAACCAACAGATTGGGAAAAGATCTTTACCAATCCTACAACAGATAGAGGCCTTATATCCAACATATACAAAGAACTCAAGAAGTTAGACCGCAGGGAAACAAATAACCCTATTAAAAATGGGGTTCAGAGCTAAACAAAGAATTCACAGCTGAGGAATGCCGAATGGCGGAGAAACACCTAAAGAAATGTTCAACATCTTTAGTCATAAGGGAAACGCAAATCAAAACAACCCTGAGATTTCACCTCACACCAGTGAGAATGGCTAAGATCAAAAACTCAGGGGACAACAGATGCTGGCGAGGATGTGGAGAAAGAGGAACACTCCTCCATTGTTGGTGGGATTGCAAACTGGTACAACCATTCTGGAAATCAGTCTGGAGATTCCTCAGAAAATTGGACATTGAACTGCCTGAGGATCCAGCTATACCTCTCTTGGGCATATACCCAAAAGATGCCCCAACATATAAAAAAGACACGTGCTCCACTATGTTCATTGCAGCCTTATTTATAATAGCCAGAAGCTGGAAAGAACCCAGATGCCCTTCAACAGAGGAATGGATACAGAAAATGTGGTACATCTACACAATGGAATATTACTCAGCTATCAAAAACAACGACTTTATGAAATTCGTAGGCAAATGGTTGGAACTGGAAAACATCATCCTGAGTGAGCTAACCCAATCACGGAAAGACATACATGGTATGCACTCATTGATAAGTGGCTATTAGCCCAAATGCTTGAATTACCCTAGATGCCTAGAACAAATGAAACTCAAGACGGATGATCAAAATGTGAATGTTTCACTCCTTCTTTAAAAGGGGAACAAGAATACCCTTGGCAGGGAATAGAGAGGCAAAGATTAAAACAGAGACTGAAGGAACACCCATTCAGAGCCTGCCCCACATGTGGCCCATACATATACAGCCACCCAATTAGACAAGATGGATGAAGCAAAGAAGTGCAGACCGACAGGAGCCGGATGTAGATCACTCCTGAGAGACACAGCCAGAATACAGCAAATACAGAGGCGAATGCCATCATTAAACCACTGAACTGAGAATAGGACCCCCGTTGAAGGAATCAGAGAAAGAACTGGAAGAGCTTGAAGGGGCTCGAGACCCCATATGTACAACAATACCAAGCAACCAGAGCTTCCAGGGACTAAGCCACTACCTAAAGACTATACATGGACTGACCCTGGACTCTGACCTCATAGGTAGCAATGAATATCGTAGTAAGAGCACCAGTGGAAGGGGAAGCCATGGGTCCTGCTAAGACTGAACCCCCAGTGAACTAGACTGTCGTGGGGAGGGCGGCAATGGGGGGAGGATGGGGAGGAGAACACCCATAGGGAAGGGTAGGGGGGAGGGGGATGTTTGCCCGGAAACCAGGAAAGGGAATAACACTCGAAATGTATATAAGAAATACTCAAGTTAATAAAAAAAATAAATAAAAATAAAAAAATAAACCATGAACCAATATAAAAAAAATACCGAAAATGAACCACACATTGTGCCCAATAGTGTTATGACATTCCTAGTGTGCATCCTTTCTCCACTGCTTCCATGAAATGTGTTCTACCTACCCATTAGTCACTTAGGAGCCGTTCAGTTAACACATCAATTGGCAGTGAATCACAGACCAGTCTAAAGCAGGCTGTAACATCTCTATCAGTAGCTTCCCTCCATCACATCATTTAAGCAACTATATCATCTCACACATAATGATACTTAAATATGTGGTACACTAAAATATATTGAGAGGCACATTATTATATTGTTGTACCTGTCCTAACAGAAAGATTAACAAGCCCTTATCACAACTAACTAAAAAGCACTCATAAATAGTAAAAGAACTGTGGGAGGTATGACAACCTCTAATTTCAAGTAGTACTACAAAACTATCATAATCAAAAGACCATGGTATTGGCTCCAAACCAGACATATTGATCAACGGATTCAACTGAAGACTCAGACATAAATCTACACACCTAGGGACACCTGATTTTCAACAAATGGTGTTGGCCAAAATGTGTAGCTGCATGTAGAAGAATGTAAATACATCCATAATTATCACCCTGCACAAAACTCAACGTCACACAGATCTGACCTCTACATAAAACAAGACACACTGAACCTGATAGCAGAGAAAGTTGGGAACAGCCTTCAAATCATCTGTAAGAGAAGAGGTTATGAAGAATACTGTTAGCACAGGCACTAATGTTGACAATTAATAACTGGGACCTCATGAAACTGAAAAGCTCTGTAAGGGAAAGGATACCATCATTCAAACAAAGGGGCAGCCTACAGAGTGGGAAAAGATTTTTACCAACACCACATCTTGTAGAGGACTAACTTCAAAAACATAAATAAATTTAGATATCATGAATCAATCCAATTTTAAAATGGGGCACAAATCTAAAGAACTCTCAATAGAAGAAACTCAAATGGCTGAGAAACAAAGAAATATTCAACATCTTTAGCCATCAAGGAAATGCAAATAAAAGCTACTGTGAGACTCATCCCTTTCTTGATTGCTAAGATCAACAAAAAAGTGACAACTCATGGTAGTGAGGATATAGAGCAAAGAGAAACACTATTTATTGCTGGTGGGAATGCAAACTTTTTCAGCCCTGATGGAAATCGGTGTGGCAATTATTCAGGAAGATTGTACTCAATATATCCCAGTATCCAACTATACCACTCTTGGGTATATACCCAAGACACTTTATCCTGCCACAAAAGCATTTGCTCAAGCATCTTCATTGCCACTCCATTCATAATAGCTCAAACTAGAAACAACCTAGATGGAAAAAAAGAAAATGTGGTACATTTATACAGTGGACTATTTAAAATGACACTATGAAATTTGTGGGTAAATGAGTGGAACCAGAAAAGCCATTCCAAGCAAAGTATCCAGGACCCAGACAGACAAATATGATATATACACTTACATGTAGTTATTAGTTATAAAATCAATGATGACCAAGCTACAGTTAATATAAACATAGAGGGTGGGTATAGAGTAAGGGATTAGGGGACATATATATCTTATGAGGTAAAGGAAACAGAACATACAGTTATTTATTGGGAGAGGGCTTCCAGGGAAAATCAGGTGGGGTATGAGAAGGGTAAAAGAACAACATGGAAATTCATGGAGTGTCAACTACAGTCAAGTGCCATTTAAGGTGTAGTATAGAAACTGAATACATAGAAGCTTCTTAAAATATGTACATATATGGTGTTTACCGGAAGTCCCACACCCGCGGATCCCGGCCCGCAGCAGCTCTCTGCTCCCAGACCCGGTGAGAGAGAGACCCAACCGCCTGGTCAGGTGGGCACTCCTGAGGCTGCAGAGCGGAAGAGACCACCAACTCTGCTCACCCCTGCCCACATCCCTGGCCCAAGAGGAAACTGTATAAGGCCTCTGGGCTCCCGTGGGGAAGGGCCCAGGAGCGGCAGGACCCCTGTGCCTGAGACACCGCCGGAACCTGAAAGAAACAGACCGGATAAACAGTTCTCTGCACCCAAATCCCGTGGGAGGGAGAGCTAAACCTTCAGAGAGGCGGACAAGCCTGGGAAACCAGAGGTGACTGCTCCCTGCACACACATCTCGGACGCCAGAGGAAAAAGCCAAAGACCATCTGGAACCCTGGTGCACTGAAGTTCCCGGAAGGGGCTGCACAGGTCTTCCTGGTTGCTGCCACTGCAGAGAGCCCGTGGGCAGCACCCCACGAGCGAACCTGAGCCTCGGGACCACAGGTAAGACCAAATTTTCTGCTGCAAGAAAGCTGCCTGGTGAACTCAAGACACAGGCCCACAGGAACAGCTGAAGACCTGTAGAGAGGAAAAACTACACGCCAGAAAGCAGAACACTCTGTCCCCATAACTGACTGAAAGAGAGGAAAACAGGTCTACAGCACTCCTGACACACAGGCTTATAGGACAGTCTAGCCACTGTCAGAAATAGCAGAACAAAGTAACACTAGAGATAATCTGATGGCGAGAGGCAAGCGCAGGAACCCAAGCAACAGAAACCAAGACTACATGCCATCATCGGAGCCCAATTCTCCCACCAAAACAAACATGGAATATCCAAACACACCAGAAAAGCAAGATCTAGTTACAAAATCATATTTGATCATGATGCTGGAGCACTTCAAGAAAGACATGAACACACTTAGGGAAGCACAGGAAAACATTAATAAACAAGTAAAAGCCTACAGAGAGGAATCGCAAAAATCCCTGAAAGAATTCCAGGAAAACACAATCAAACAGTTGAAGGAATTAAAAATGGAAATAGAAGCAATCAAGAAAGAACACATGGAAACAACCCTGGATATAGAAAACCAAAAGAAGAGACAAGGAGCTGTAGATACAAGCTTCACCAACAGAATACAAGAGATGGAAGAGAGAATCTCAGGAGCAGAAGATTCCATAGAAATCATTGACTCAACTGTCAAAGATAATGTAAAGCGGAAAAAGCTACTGGTCCAAAACATACAGGAAATCCAGGACTCAATGAGAAGATCAAACCTAAGGATAATAGGTATAGAAGAGAGTGAAGACTCCCAGCTCAAAGGACCAGTAAATATCTTCAACAAAATCATAGAAGAAAACTTCCCTAACCTAAAAAAAGAGATACCCATAGACATACAAGAAGCCTACAGAACTCCAAATAGATTGGACCAGAAAAGAAACACCTCCCGTCACATAATTGTCAAAACACCAAACGCACAAAATAAAGAAAGAATATTAAAAGCAGTAAGGGAAAAAGGTCAAGTAACATATAAAGGGAGACCTATCAGAATCACACCAGACTTCTCGCCAGAAACTATGAAGGCCAGAAGATCCTGGACTGATGTCATACAGACCCTAAGAGAACACAAATGCCAGCCCAGGTTACTGTATCCAGCAAAACTCTCAATTAACATTGATGGAGAAACCAAGATATTCCATGACAAAACCAAATTTACACAATATCTTTCTACAAATCCAGCACTACAAAGGATAATAAATGGTAAAGCCCAACATAAGGAGGCAAGCTATACCCTAGAAGAAGCAAGAAACTAATCGTCTTGGCAACAAAACAAAGAGAATGAAAGCACACAAACATAACCTCACATCCAAATATGAATATAAAGGGAAGCAATAATCACTATTCCTTAATATCTCTCAATATCAATGGCCTCAACTCCCCAATAAAAAGACATAGATTAACAAACTGGATACGCAATGAGGACCCTGCATTCTGCTGCCTACAGGAAACACACCTCAGAGACAAAGACAGACACTACCTCAGAGTGAAAGGCTGGAAAACAACTTTCCAAGCAAATGGTCAGAAGAAGCAAGCTGGAGTAGCCATTCTAATATCAAATAAAATCAATTTCCAACTAAAAGTCATCAAAAAAGATAAGGAAGGACACTTCATATTCATCAAAGGAAAAATCCACCAAGATGAACTCTCAATCCTAAATATCTATGCCCCAAATACAAGGGCACCTACATACGTAAAAGAAACCTTACTAAAGCTCAAAACACACATTGCACCTCACACAATAATAGTGGGAGACTTCAACACCCCACTCTCATCAATGGACAGATCATGGAAACAGAAATTAAACAGTGATGTCGACAGACTAAGAGAAGTCATGAGCCAAATGGACTTAACGGATATTTATAGAACATTCTATCCTAAAGCAAAAGGATATACCTTCTTCTCAGCTCCTCATGGTACTTTCTCCAAAATTGACCATATAATTGGTCAAAAAACGGGCCTCAACAGGTACAGAAAGATAGAGATAATCCCATGCATGCTATCGGACCACCACGGCCTAAAACTGGTCTTCAATAACAATAAGGGAAGAATGCCCACATATACGTGGAAATTGAACAATGCTCTACTCAATGATAACCTGGTCAAGGAAGAAATAAAGAAAGAAATTAAAAACTTTTTAGAATTTAATGAAAATGAAGATACAACATACCCAAACTTATGGGACACAATGAAAGCTGTGCGAAGAGGAAAACTCATAGCGCTGAGTGCCTGCAGAAAGAAACAGGAAAGAGCATATGTCAGCAGCTTGACAGCACACCTAAAAGCTCTAGAACAAAAAGAAGCAAATACACCCAGGAGGAGTAGAAGGCAGGAAATAATCAAACTCAGAGCTGAAATCAACCAAGTAGAAACAAAAAGGACCATAGAAAGAATCAACAGAACCAAAAGTTGGTTCCTTGAGAAAATCAACAAGATAGATAAACCCTTAGCCAGACTAACGAGAGGACACAGAGAGTGCGTCCAAATTAACAAAATTAGAAATGAAAAGGGAGACATAACTACAGATTCAGAGGAAATTCAAAAAATCATCAGATCTTACTATAAAAACCTATATTCAACAAAATTTGAAAATCTTCAGGAAATGGACAATTTCCTAGACAGATACCAGGTATCGAAGTTAAATCAGGAACAGATAAACCAGTTAAACAACCCCATAACTCCTAAGGAAATAGAAGCAGTCATTAAAGGTCTTCCAACCAAAAAGAGCCCAGGTCCAGACGGGTTTAGTGCAGAATTCTATCAAACCTTCATAGAAGACCTCATACCAATATTATCCAAACTATTCCACAAAATTGAAACAGATGGAGCACTACCGAATTCCTTCTACGAAGCCACAATTACTCTTATACCTAAACCACACAAAGACACAACAAAGAAAGAGAACTTCAGACCAATTTCCCTTATGAATATCGATGCAAAAATACTCAATAAAATTCTGGCAAACCGAATTCAAGAGCACATCAAAACAATCATCCACCATGATCAAGTAGGCTTCATCCCAGGCATGCAGGGATGGTTTAATATACGGAAAACCATCAACGTGATCCATCATATAAACAAACTGAAAGAACAAAACCACATGATCATTTCATTAGATGCTGAGAAAGCATTTGACAAAATTCAACACCCCTTCATGATAAAAGTCCTGGAAAGAATAGGAATTCAAGGCCCATACCTAAACATAGTAAAAGCCATATACAGCAAACCAGTTGCTAACATTAAACTAAATGGAGAGAAACTCGAAGCAATCCCACTAAAATCAGGGACTAGACAAGGCTGCCCACTCTCTCCCTACTTATTCAATATAGTTCTTGAAATTCTAGCCAGAGCAATCAGACAACAAAAGGAGATCAAGGGGATACAGATCGGAAAAGAAGAAGTCAAAATATCACTATTTGCAGATGACATGATAGTATATTTAAGTGATCCCAAAAGTTCCACCAGAGAACTACTAAAGCTGATAAACAACTTCAGCAAAGTGGCTGGGTATAAAATTAACTCAAATAAATCAGTTGCCTTCCTCTATACAAAAGAGAAACAAGCCGAGAAAGAAATTAGGGAAACGACACCCTTCATAATAGACCCAAATAATATAAAGTACCTCGGTGTGACTTTAACCAAGCAAGTAAAAGATCTGTACAATAAGAACTTCAAGACACTGAGGAAAGAAATTGAAGAAGACCTCAGAAGATGGAAAGATCTCCCATGCTCATGGATTGGCAGGATTAATATAGTAAAAATGGCCATTTTACCAAAAGCAATCTACAGATTCAATGCAATCCCCATCAAAATACCAATCCAATTCTTCAAAGAGTTAGACAGAACAATTTGCAAATTCATCTGGAATAACAAAAAACCCAGGATAGCTAAAGCTATCCTCAACAATAAAAGGACTTCAGGGGGAATCACTATCCCTGAACTCAAGCAGTATTACAGAGCAATAGTGATAAAAACTGCATGGTATTGGTACAGAGACAGACAGATAGACCAATGGAATAGAATTGAAGACCCAGAAATGAACCCACACACCTATGGTCACTTGATTTTTGACAAAGGAGCCAAAACCATCCAATGGAAAAAATGGTGCTGGTCCAACTGGAGGGCAACATGTAGAAGAATGCAGATCGATCCATGCTTATCACCCTGTACAAAGCTTAAGTCCAAGTGGATCAAGGACCTCCACATCAAACCAGACACACTCAAACTAATAGAAGAAAAACTAGGGAAGCATCTGGAACACATGGGCACTGGAAAAAATTTCCTGAACAAAACACCAATGGCTTACGCTCTAAGATCAAGAATGGACAAATGGGATCTCATAAAACTGCAAAGCTTCTGTAAGGCAAAGGACACGGTGGTTAGGACAAAACGGCAACCAACAGATTGGGAAAAGATCTTTACCAATCCTACAACAGATAGAGGCCTTATATCCAAAATATACAAAGAACTCAAGAAGTTAGACCGCAGGGAAACAAATAACCCTATTAAAAAATGGGGTTCAGAGCTAAACAAAGAATTCACAGCTGAGGAATGCCGAATGGCTGAGAAACACCTAAAGAAATGTTCAACATCTTTAGTCATAAGGGAAATGCAAATCAAAACAACCCTGAGATTTCACCTCACACCAGTGAGAATGGCTAAGATCAAAAACTCAGGTGACAGCAGATGCTGGCGAGGATGTGGAGAAAGAGGAACACTCCTCCATTGTTGGTGGGATTGCAGACTGGTAAAACCATTCTGGAAATCAGTCTGGAGGTTCCTCAGAAAATTGGACATTGAACTGCCTGAGGATCCAGCTATACCTCTCTTGGGCATATACCCAAAAGATGCCTCAACATATAAAAGAGACACGTGCTCCACTATGTTCATTGCAGCCTTATTTATAATAGCCAGAAAATGGAAAGAACCGAGATGCCCTTCAACAGAGGAATGGATACAGAAAATGTGGTACATCTACACAATGGAATATTACTCAGCTATCAAAAACAACGAGTCTATGAAATTCGTAGGCAAATGGTTGGAACTGGAAAATATCATCCTGAGTGAGCTAACCCAATCACAGAAAGACATACATGGTATGCACTCATTGATAAGTGGCTATTAGCCCAAATGCTTGAATTACCCTAGATCCCTAGAACAAACGAAACTCAAGAAGGATGATCAAAATGTGAATGCTTCACTCCTTCTTTAAATGAGGAAAAAGAATACCCTTGGCTGGGAAGGGAGAGGCAAAGATTAAAACAGAGACTGAAGGAACACCCATTCAGAGCGTGCCCCAATTGTGGCCCATACATATACAGCCACCCAATTAGACAAGATGGATGAAGCAAAGAAGTGCAGACCGACAGGAGCCGGATGTAGATCACTCCTGAGAGACACAGCCAGAATACAGCAAATACAGAGGCGAATGCCATCATTAAACCACTGAACTGAGAATAGGACCCCCGTTGAAGGAATCAGAGAAAGAACTGGAAGAGCTTGAAGGGGCTCGAGACCCCATATGTACAACAATACCAAGCAACCAGAGCTTCCAGGGACTAAGCCACTACCTAAAGACTATACATGGACTGACCCTGGACTCTGACCTCATAGGTAGCAATGAATATCGTAGTAAGAGCACCAGTGGAAGGGGAAGCCATGGGTCCTGCTAAGACTGAACCCCCAGTGAACTAGACTATGGGGGGAGGGCGGCAATGGGGGAGGGTTGGGAGGGGAACACCCATAAGGAAGGGGAGGGGGGAGGGGGATTTTGCCCGGAAACCGGGAAAGGGAATAACACTTGAAGTGTATATAAGAAATACTCAAGTTAATAAAAAAAAAATAAAAAAAATAAAAAAAAAAGAGTAGAGGAACAGTAAAAAAAAAATATGTACATATATGAAGGTGATAGAATAGAAATCACCAGATGATGGGAAGAGAGAGCCCCAAGTATACTTCCTTTGTCACCAAATGATGCTTCTGGGGATGGGTCTAATTGAGCTGTTGGCCAAAGGGTCTCATGGGAACCCCAAAACAACCCAGGCTGTTGCCAAGACTATAGGGTGCTCTCCACAAAATGATGGCAAGGTCCAATTTGCTAAGACAATACCTAAACAACTCATAGATCTTGAAGAAGTTGATCTGGTGCACACATAGTACCTTTACCCCTATGTTCTAGTGTCTTTAGTATAGGAAAGTACTCTGCGTGCTACCAATGGAACCGTAAACATCAACACAGTCTCAAAGTCTTTGACCCACCACAATGTCCTGCCTGCAAGGTATGCTAGAGGAACAAAGTTTATGGGAGTAATCAACCAATATCTGACTTGACGTAAGGCTCATTTCAAGAGGTAGAATCCATGCCAGATACTGCTTGGGTAACCAAGAACCTGAGACTAGATATCCCGGTGACCTAGGGCAAAACCAATTAATACTGGTCTCAATAATGTAGCGATAAAATGACTCCTAAGCATATTCTGTGATCCTCATAGATCAGTGGTTTTTTTCAGCCATCATCAGAGAAGATTCGCCTTGCAACAGACAGGAACAAATACATTGATCCACAGCCAGAAAATATGCAGAGAGTTAAGAGACTTTGGATCATTTCGACCTAAACAGGATGTCTCTATCAAATCTCTCCTCTCAGGCCTCAGGGAATCCACTGAGGAGAAGATGGAAAGAGTGTAAGAGCTAGAAGAGATGGAGGAGATCGAGGAAACAAGTTCCTCTAAGTCAACATGATCAAGGCCCACATGAACTCACAGAGACGTGCAGCCTGCAGAAGGCCTATCCAGGTCTGCACCAGGTACCTTGCTTATATTATGGCTTCCAGCGCAAAGTTTTTATAGGATGCCAGAGTGAGCAAATGACTGGGTCTCTGTTCCTTCTGCCTTCTCTTGGGCTCTTTTCCTTCTGTTTGTTTTGTCCAATTCAAAAGTGTTAGTTTTTGTGTTATCTTCCTTTATATTTTATTATACCTTATTATTTATTATCTCCTAGGAGACTGTTCATTTTCTAATGAGAAAGTAGTTCTAGATCAGAGTGGAGGTGAGGAGGAACTGAGAGAAGTAGAGAGAAGGGAACTGTAATCGGGATATAGTATGTAAAAAAAATCTATTTTTAATAAAAGCAAAAAGTCAATAAGAAAAAGAAAAATGAGACCATACTGCTCTTGCACAGTACTAGAGAATTTAGTGCCCATCACCCTAATCAGATGGTTCACAGTCGCTGGTAACTTCAGCCAGAAGATTAGACACCCTCTTGAAGCCTCTACAGACACTTGCACTCATGAATACACACACACACACACACACACACAGAGAGAGTAATAATAATAATAATAATAATAATAGTATTCAATTTAATGAACTTGATGACTACAAGTTAGCAATGCATATGAAGTACTCAGAATACAGCTTTAAATATGACAAGTTCTTGACAAAATTTATACTTTTGTAATAAGAAAGAATCAAAGTTAAGTTTCTTTTCCACACTTCCTAGAGAAAATAATACAACAGGAGAATACTGAAAATCCAGGGTTGCTATACATAAAAACTAACAGAGTTACTTTAGAGTTTATGGATTTGCTTATGTATTTAGAAGACATCCTCATATTATTTTTTTAGAGATTTATTTATTTATTTATTACATATAAGTACACTGTAGCTGTCTTCAGACGCACCCGAAGAGGGCATTGGATCTCTTTACAGATGGTTGTGAGCCACCATGTGGTTGCTGGGAATTGAACTCAGGACCTCTGGAAGAGTAGTCGGGTGCTCTTAACCGCTGAGCCATCTCTCCAGCCCGACATCCTGATATTATTAGGGTTACCATGCAGTGATGAAACACCATGACCAAAACCAAGTTGGGGAGGAAAGTCTTTATTCAGCTTACACTTCCACATCAAAGGAAGTCAGGGCAGGAACTCAAACAGGGCAGAAACCAGGAGGCAGGAGCTGATGATGGGGTTATGGTGGGATGCTGGTTACTGGCTCGATCAGCATGTGATCTTATAGAAACCAGGACCACCAGCCCAGGGATCCCAGCACTCTCAGGTAAATGAATGAACAAGCCACAATGTTTCTCAAAACCTCCACACTAATGATCTACTGTTATAGCATCAAAAGCAAGAAGAATTTGTTCTAAGAAAAAAATTTTACATGTTAGATATGGACATATGAAACTTGTATCTGTTAGAAACAACATCTAACATAAGCTACACACTTCAAGCAAGTTCAAAGCTAGACATTTAGAGACAAAACACACGCACACAAAACATATGGCTACAACATTCTGCCAATGCCCGGGAGCCAGTTCTGACAAGGAGTATGAAAACACAGCTCAGACTCTTGTTTGGTTCGCGCTGTCTTGTGTCTGGGAGAGACGTGGCCAGGCTGATATTTACAGTCTTCGCAGCTTCCTCTTAGCTGGTAATGTGCTGCCACAGCCACAAATCTTTCTAATTGAGAGCCCATTTGGTGGGAATGCGGTCAACTTGCAGTGCCTACCACAGAGGGAGCTGTGGATTTAGGATGCGTTATTCTCTCTTTCTTCACAGAGAAATGACACAAATTGAGTTCTGAAATCACAGTCCATGAATTACGCTGGCTTGGATCACACTGGTTGTCATTCAGTTGCCAGATGAACTACAACCACACCGAAGTCAGTGCACAAGGCCTCGAGACTGACAGAAAGTGACACCTTCACTGATTAGCAAGACAGCAGGTGACAGATGTGCTGACACACTACATCCAAAGATGTTGAAATATGATAGCTTTTTACCAGGTAATCTGAAGCTTTGCTGTTAGCACTCTATGTGGGCAAGACGTACTTACTATTGACCTAAAGAATCTTGTGGGCAAATAACTAAATTGTTGGGGTGGGGGATACATTCATATCTCGCCTTTATGATAGAAAGTGAAATGAACAGAAACAGGATGTTTCAGGAAGCCACTTTTAAAAAGCCACTTTAGATAATAACTACAGCAGATCTAGTCTGGGCTTCTGCATCTTCTGTATACCTTGTCCTATATAATTAGTTCACAATCTTTACCACAGTCATGAGATGTTACCAACATCTGAACTAAGTTCTGGATCAACAAAGATTATACATTTTGCTCAATTAAATATTTGATATAGTAGCTTATAGTTTTATAGTTTAATAGTTATTGTTTACTGCATATTGATTATAGCTCATGCACAGAAGGTGTAGCAAGCTTCAGGTAGTGAGACCACTCATTTCATTGCAACTGTATCTTTGCCCTCTACAGGGAAGGCAAGGTCCCTGTCACAGCTGCTCTGGACCATTTAGTTCTTTTATCACACAAATGTAGTAACCCAAACCATTTGGGGAGAGTCACCCCTGAAAGAGTAGAGGGATTCAGTGGGAAACATTTTTGTCTGTAATACATTTATAAGTATTTTAAGTTTTCTCCAAACAGTAGAGTAATGCTCTCAGGTAACAGGTCACCACAGGGAAACCAAAACAGTAGGATTATTTGGCCAGAGATATGTTCATAGACTGTCATGGAAATACCAATTTTCTCTCACCTCAACTACACAGAATAAAGAAAGATCATATTAAGATCATTATGAAAATCACAGCCCAAAAATGCAGAAAACAAGTGTTTATGTGGTGCCCAACCCTGGCTGTCACACTGTCCATTAACACAACTCCCCTACCTAAGGCTCAGGGGCAGAGCCAGAAGGACAGGAAATCTGTGGTGAGACTGTGTCTCAGAGGAATAGCGGAGCCCTTCTAGCCTGTCTTCAGATGGCAGCCAACAACCCTGCTGGATTCTGAAAACGAGCTTTCAATGATGGCAAGAGAGCAGTGGGCTCCCATTCTCAACTGATCAGGGACTAGAAAGTGACAGAAACAAGGCAAGAAAGAAAGTGACCCAGTGCAACATCATCCTCTAGAATGCCTGGCCTGGAACTCTCGCTATTGATTGGCTGGTCTCAAACTCACAGAGATCTGCCTGCCTCTGTCTCCAGAGCGCTGGGATTAAAGGTGTGCACCACCATTGCCCAGCTTATGCTCGTTTTCGGAACACCTTTCAAATATGTTGCTTGCTTATTCGAAGGACTAGGCGTGCTTTGAAGCTTTGTTCTGGAAGAGGTGTTTTTTAAATTAGTGCTGATAGGGAGCCTGCATCACAAGTTCCATCGTGGCTTTTCCTGAACTCTGTAAGGTTCTTTCCCTTCAGAAGTGCTTCTTCTGGAGTAGATGGTAACAGGATGAAAAGCAAAAACAAAAAAAAAAAAACAAAAAAAAAAGAAAGAAAGAAAGACAACAACAACAACAACAACAAAAACCCATGCATACCAAGCTGGTCCTGGCTAACATTAACATAAATGCGAAACCCAAAACATACTACCTACCATCGAGATGGATAACCATGAAGGAAAGTACTTATCCTTGAGAGCTGTTATGCCCTCTAGAGGTCAATGTCCTGCTAGGTCAGTTTCTTTCATACCTTGGCCTATCTTGCTTCTGTCACCTCATCTTTAGAACACCTCCCTGTGCAGAGACCTTCTAGCCTGTCTCCGGATGGAATCGGATCCTTCTTTTCAAAGTTTTCTGCAGGCACCTGGATTTTCTGCATGTACACAGCTATCCCAAGGCAAATTGGGGTGTGTATGAGCAAACCCAATGGAAGAGTCTGTACTGAAGAATATAAAACAGGAATTCATGGGCATCCTATAACACAAAAGAAGCTTTGAGGGGCTCTGTGTTTAGGAATCACAACTAAGCCAACTTCTCTCCAAGTGTGCTTCTTACATTCTTTGGAGTGTCGCCTGTTGGGTATTTGTTTCTCATTGAAAAGCTCCCACTCTGTGATCTAGATTGGGTTTGATCCTCCTGCCCCAGCCTCTAATTGCATCATCAATCACAATTAGTATCTAAGAACTAAGGGATGGAGAGGAAGATGGCTCAGAAGTTAAGAGCATTGGTTGCTCTTCCAGAAGACCCAGATTCAGTTCTAGCATCTACATAGTGGCTCACCACCATCCAGCTGTATTTTGAAAGCATTATCATCCTATGACTTTGTATAAGACAGAGGTCAGAACTTAGGCAAATACTTCACCCTCCAATCCCAGGGACTGGTCTCACTGGGCACAGCATCCAAATAATACATGGACATATGTAAAGGTAAAACACCTGATTACATAAAATAAATAATAAAGTTAGATTTTTTTCAAATGTAGTAGACAGCTGGGCTGTTATTCCCATGTTATCTCTGAACTACTGGCATTGACTTCACCAAAGAACCTTTTAAGTATGAAGAATCTTGGGTACCACCCCACACTCACTGAATGGGAAGTTACATTTTAGCGACAACTCCAGACAGACCTCAGACATGTGAATGTTTGAGAAGTGCAGGAACCGTCTTTTCCCCACCCCATCATCACTTCTTGCATGACTGGATATTTGAACTTTTGAGATACCTATTGACCTTGCTGGCGAAGAGTTAGTAAAACTCTTTCCTATACAGGGGTACAAAATCATATTTGCTAGCTTTCTCCTCTCTCCTGTACAGTGCCAGCAAATTCTCAATCACTTCTGCTTATTAGCCCTTCAGATGTCTAGTGATAGTAGGTTTCCCTCTCTAGAGAGGACAGCTAACTCTGAATTCTGAGCCCTCCTACAAATCTTGTCCAAATTTCAACAAGTTCAGTGTATACCTAGATTCAGAGGGACTGAAAAAAATACTTCTGAGGAAATAAAAGGTATTTTTAAAAAAGATGAGCACTCATTACAGCTATATTTTGGAAGCGTTAGCATCCCATGACCTTGTATAGGACAGGAGTCAGAGCTTAGGCAGATACTTCACCCTACCTCCACCCCCACCCCCACCCCCACTCCTGTGCGCTAATATTCACTGGTTTGTTTTCCTCTTTTCCTCCTGAAGAGGAACTTCAAGTGCTTGCCTCAGAGATGCTTTCACACAAACCACTTAAAATATAACTTTGAAATTCAAAACGTAGAATCTTGAAGCAATTAAGCGTTCTTGGAAGAATGGCAAGGAATCTCTTGTTTGTCCAATCTGATACCAGCAACGGCTTCGTGGAGCCTTTCTGAAGACTGAGATCACACTCGTGTCACACGAGTATGGGAGTATAGTTAGCATGTAGGTATGAGATCTATAATGCAAATAACAAAGGACCAGGGGAAAATACACACTAAATCAAAGCATTGCCCTACAAATTACAATGCCACCCACAAAAACCTATTGCACTTTTTATACAGAACTTTTTAAAGGATTTTTGAAAGGTAACAGTATGGTTTGAGGTCGATTAAAACTTATTATTCTACTCTCTAACAGCCCAATACAAATCGACACATGTCACCTGTAATCCCAACACTAGAGAGGGTGAAGCAGGCCAGACTAGATTGAGAGGCTAGTTCAGTCTTACATATATTATTAGCCTAACTTGAGTAAGGCTTTGTGTCCTATGTCCATCACCACAAAAATAAACAAATCCCATGGAAGCAAAAGATTCTTCAAAAATTTCACCTAAAATGTTTATAGACCTCTTCTTTTCTTTTTTGTTAAATTCAACCACTTTGATGGCTAAACATGGTTTTCACCTTGACTTCATCTCAAATTAACTAAAACACTGGGTACACTTGTGACAGACTTTTCTAAATAAAACATTTGAAGTGGGAAGACTTCTAACCTGGATCTTTTGAGGTAGGAAGATTCACTTTTAATCTGGGCCATAGCCACCTTCTCCTGGTAGCCTATATAAAAGACATGGCTTGCTTGCTCTTGCACTCACTGGCAAGTCCATTCTTCACCTTCATTAGAGCCTGCTTCTTTTGGATTCTGACATATACCGAAGACATATAGCCTCATGGACTGAGATACTGGTTTCATGAATCTCTTCTTAGTAGAAAGCCATTGTTGAACTACCTGAACCACAGCCTGTAAGTCATTCCAATAAATCTCTCTCTCTCTCTCTCTCTCTCTCTCTCTCTCTCTCTCTCTCTCTCTCTCTCACACACACACACACACACACACACACACACACACACACACAGAGAGAGAGCTCTGTTCCTCTAGAAAACCCTAACTGATACAGGTATTGGTACAAAATGTGGTTCTAGAGTAACAAAAGTATAAAGATGAATTTTAGATACATAAGAATATTTTTAAATATTAAAATAGGCTTTCTAATCTGCGAATATTTATAGTTGCTGAACCTTTCCTAAAACTTGGAGAATATGGTGTGAAGTATTTTACAAAATTAAAGGGGAAAAAATGAATTTGGTTTTCCTGATTCGCCTGTTCCGAGTGGCAACGGATCTGGTGATTGTGTAGAGAACAGTTTTGACGACTGGTGAAAAGGTAAGAAAACTGAGGGTGCTCCTAGCATCTCTGGATAAACCGACAAAGGAAAAGAATAGGCTCTGCCATAAAATGAACCAGCTTCTCGCATCTCAGGACAGGGCAAGGATAGCGATGAACTCGGTGATCAAACCGACAGGTTCCAGCTGCACATAGGCAGTCTAAAGGTTTCTAAGTGTGCCCTGGGAAGGAATCTTATCTCCAGCAGCCAAGGGTGTCATCAGTTAAGTAAGAGTGTTAATTGGTAATGAATGGGATCTTGTAACTTGGGATGGGGCTATGTGAGATGGTCCTATTAGACTTTGAACCCTCAGATTCACAAGGGTCAATTTCACCTAAGAAAGTAGTCTTGACACCCTTAGCCATAGATATATTAACACCTAACGCCTGGAAAATTGACTTTTCCCCCCTTGACTGAGGAATTAATTCTTCATTGTCTGCTACCTGCAGTAACTTTCTCTGAAGGAGATGCCAGGTAAGACAACACTAATGTCCTCCTCACCCACCAATAGTTGCCTCTAGACTTATTAACAGACTCAAGGAAAGGAGGGCTTCCAGAGGGGAGGGTGAAAGTGTAGTCCAGGAGGAGGTGCTTAATGAGTTTTCTAATTCATTCAAGAGAAAGTCTGGGAAATTTGTGTGGGAATGGATTTTAAGGGTGTGAGAAAACGGTGGACGAAACATAAAACTGGATTAGGCTGATTGTATTGATCTAAGTCCTCTGAGTGGAGATTCTAGGTATAATGTGGGAGCTTTTACAATTTTTTAAAACTGTCAAAAGTTTGTTTAAATGAAGCATTCATCAAAAGATGACATACTGAAATGGAGTTGGAGATGTCTGATATCTCTTGGCTTAATGTTGATGAAAGGATTTTAAGGCTCAGGAAAATTGCAATGCTAGAGTGGGTATGCTATGTGAAACCTAACTGCTCACAAAGGGAAAGCCCAGAAGACACACCTCTATTAATCCTATAAGACACAAACAGTGAGGAGACACAAACACATTTAAAGGGCTTTGGTGTCACTTTTGCCTGATGTCAGACATTAGGGTTGGAGGTGTTGATGCTCAGTTGGATGAATTAAATACAATGGATTTAATTCGGCCCTGATGTAGCAGCGTCCAGGTGGCAGCCCTGAATCACCAAAGACAAGGTGATTGCTGTAGAGATTCACCTGAAAGATGTAAGGAGATGGACACACGGTACTGGAGCATAAGTAGCCAGTCACATGGCAGAATGTAGGCTAGAATAAATGGGATATGTTATGTCTAGTCAAAAAAGAGCCTAGCTATATGGCCAAAGTATTTGTAAGTATATTTTGAGTCTGTCTTATTTCTGGGAGCATGGGGTTGGGAGGAACAACCAGGACCTAACTTCCACAGATTATAGCATTTGTAATGGCCAGCATAAGCAATGTCCACAATGTCCTAATCCATGATGGTTAGTTAGCACAAGCAGTGATTTTTATGGTAAACCATATGACTTCCACAGACCTTTGTTACTGGCTAATCAATTATGCTATTTTCAGGCAAGAACTAGAAACTAAATTTAAGTTTGATCTATATAAGCAGAAAATTTCTCAAACAAAGAAAACAAGGCTCTACTAGAACATGTCAAAACGGGATCTTGATCTGTGAAACAATTTTCAGATTTAAGGCAGTTTGCAGACACGGACCCCCTGAAATAAAGGAAAGTCCAGGTTCTACTGAGGAAGGGCCTTGAGAAAATACCCAAAAGTTTTAATGTTGGTCTTTCTCCAGTTTTTCCCTAGAGGGAACTAAGGCTTTTTACAAGGATAACTATACACTGGGGGAAAGGAAATAGCTAGACTTTCCAGAGTTTGTTGGGTACTCATTTTAATATATGCTGATTGTGGGAAGATTCCAAGAAACATACTGCAGTGCTCCATTTAAAGTAGGGGTTTAAGGTGTCAGGTGATTGATACATTTTTGGCTGGTATCTCATCATAAGTCCATTATGTCCCTAAACTTACCCTGTGGTTATTTCCCCAGTCCTCAAATGTACAATTGGAGGAGATATATTTAGAATTTGGCAGAATTTCCGCATTGGTTCCATGACCTGTGCAGTGGAGTGAGGGCTATTATGGTGAGAACAGTTAAACGGAAGCTTTAAGACTTGCTCCACCAAGGAAAATAATGAATCAAAACCAGGATCACTTTCCTAGAAGAACTGTAGAAAGTAATGCCACTCTCAAGGATCTGAAAAGATGCAGGGTAGTAGTGTTCCACATCCCCCTTTAACTCTCCTATTTGGCTAGTAAAAGACAAAGAGAGAATGGAGAATTACAGTTGACCATCAAATCAATCAAGTAGTGAGTCCAATTGTAGCTGTGGTCTCAGATGTGGTGTCCTTACTTGGAGCAGATTAACACATCTCCTAGCACATGGTATATAGCTACTGATCTAGCAATGCCTTTTACTCAGTACCTGTTTACAAAGACCACCAGCAGTAGTTTGCTTTCAGTTGGCAAGGCCAGCAGGACACTTACAGTTTTACCTCAAGGACATATTACTCTCCAGCACTGTGTCATAACTTAGTTAGGTGGGATCTTGATTGTCTCTTCCACAAAAATATCACATTGGTCCACTCTATTGATGACATTATACTGACTAAAGAAAGCAAGCAAGTAGTAGCAACTAATTTGGACTTATCGGTAACACATATGTGCACCAGAGGATGGGAAATAAATCCAACCAAAATTCCAGGGCTCCCTCAGTGAAATTCAGAGATAGTCCTTCTGAGGCAGCCATTCTCAACCATGGGTCCAGACCACTCTGTTGGGGCTGAATGACTCTTTCATGGAGTTGGCATATCAGACATTCATATTAAAAGTCAGTAACAGTAGCAAAATTAGAGTTATGAAGTAGCCATGAAAATACTTCGTGGTTGGTGGTCACAACAACATGCCATAGTCCTATGTAGGGTGAGAAGCACTGTTCTAAAGAGAAGGCTAAATTATTGAACCTGGCCACTCCCATCACCAAGAAAGAAACACACCCTTTAGCAAGCCTATGTGGATTCTGGAGACAACACATTCCTCTCTTGGGTATGTTACTCCAGCTCATATATCAAGGGACTCAGAAAACTGCTAGCTTTATGTAAGGCCTGGAATAGGAAAAGGCTCTTGAACAAGCACAGGTTGTTGTAAAGCTGCTCGGCCACTCGAACCATATGGCCCATCAGACCTGATGGTACTTGAAATATCATGGCAGATAGGGATGCTGTATAGCCCCTGCAAGTAAATCACGGAGAAACCTTTTGTATTTTTGAGCAAGGCTCTACCATAATCTGCAAACAACTATTTTCCCTTTGAGAGACAGCTTTCAGCCTATTTATGGATTCCTAGTGGAAACTGAATGTTTGACCATGGGACACCAAGTGACCATTTGGTCTGAGCCGCCCCACCATGAGCTGTATGTTATCTGACTCACCAAGTAGGACATGTACAGCAGTAATCCATTATCAAATGGAAGCGGTGTATATGTCAGTAGGTCTGAGCAGGTCCCAGTGGCACTAAAGCAAATTATTTGAAGAAGTTGCCCAAATGCATATGGTTTCTACTCTCATTACAGTGCCATCCATGCCACTGGCCAAAGTGCGCATGAGTAAAGTGACCATGGTGGCAGAGATGGAGGTTATTAATGGACTTTTACTCACTGAAACTTCTCTGGCTATAGCTGCTGCTGAGGAACGGATCTGCCAACAGCAGAGACCAACACTGAACAGCATTCCCTGGGATGACCAGCCAGTGGCCTGGTGGCAGGTTGACCACATTGGAGCACTTCCTCTGTAGAGAAGACACTTGTTCTTACTGAATAAACATTTCTTCTGGTAACAGATTTGCCTGCACATCATATTCCTGCCAAAACTGCCATTTGTGGAGTGCCTTATCCACCATCACGGTATTCGACTTGCTTCTGACCAGCCAGAAATCCCTGGTCTTACCATGTTCTTGACCATCTTGAAGCAGTTGGCCTGATATAAAGATGGAATGGCCTTGTGAAGACACATTTACAGCCTGGAGGGCTGGGGCACGGTTCTCCCGAAGGCAGTGTATGCTTTGAGTCAGGTTCTAATACATGGTGCAGTCGAGCCCATAGCTAGGATCCATGGAATCAAGGAGAATAGTTCCACTCATTATTACCCCGAGCAAACCCACTAGGAAAACGTTTGTTCCCTGTTCCTATGACCTTAAGTCCTCTGGCCTAGATGTTTGGTCCTAGAGAGGAGAGCACTATTTCCAGGAGACACAACCAACACTCGATTGCACTGGAAGTTCACACTCCACCTCCCCTCCAGCCACTTTGGCCTTCTGATGTCCTTAAACCCTACAGACCAAGAAAGGAATAGGTGTTAGACAGGGTGATTGATCCAGATTACCAAAACGAAGCTGGATGACTTCTCCACAATAGAAGCAAGATTATGTCTGGAGTGCAAGCGATCCTTCAGCGCATCTCTTGCTGCTACCGTGTCCTGTCATTAAAGTCAGTGTGAAACCACAACAGCCTAATCCAGAAAGGATGACAAAAGACACGGACCCTTCGGGAATGAAGGTGTCACTCCTCCATAAAAAGAGCCGAGACCTACTGAGGTGCTTGCTGAGGGCGAAGGAAACTTGGAATGTGTAGTAGAGGAAGAGAGTTATAAATACAAGTTAACACCACATAGTCAGTTGCAGAAAAGAGGATAATAATAATAATAATAATAATGATGATGATAATAATAATAATGACGACTGTTTTGTCATATTTTGTTAAGAATGTGTTTATACAGATATTTGTGTTTTCTCTCCTTGACTCCTTTATCATGTAGTATAACATCAATTACAAGACTATCAGGGGTTATCATATTTAAGTTTAGGATAGTAAAAGAATGTCCGTCAAGGGGCATTGCCATGCATTCTAAATGTATAATATGTTTATGGTTGAATGAGGGATAATTATGTCATGTTAAGCACAATAGTGACCTGGTTAAATGTTTAAGGCATTTATGATTGTATGTGAAATAGTTTTATCAGGTTGGGTATAATTATGACCTGTTCTTTTTTTTTTTTTCACTTGAAAATTAAGCATGACATAAGGAGATATGATTGTGTGTCAGGCTGACAAGGGAAGGACTCATGGCTAGTCTTAGTTGTCAACTTGACATATTTGGAATTATAAAAGCTCAATAGTCTGGATACCTGTAAGAGGTATTTTTTTTTTCTTAACTAAATCACTTGAAATGGGAATACCAACTTTTTGCTTGAACCTTTTGAGGTAGGAAGATCTCCCTGTAATCTAGGCCACACCCACCTTCTGCTGGCAGCCTATATAAAGGACAGGGAGAAAGGAGGCTTGCTTTCTTTGCTTGTTTACTCTTGATCTCACTAGCAAGTCAATTCCTTCACTGGAATTAGAGCCTTCTTCTTTAGGATTCTGGCATATACTAAGTACCAGATGAGAGACATCCATTTTCGTAAACTGAACAACTACCAGAGCCTTCAACCTTATGTTATTAGACAACCATTGTTGGATGAGCTGGACCACAACCAGTAAGCCTATGTATGTATACTATATTGTATATTTTATGTTGCATATATCGATTGTATATTGTGACTGTAAAAGTTTGCACTCCTACCAGCAATGAAGGAGTGTTCCCTTTACTCCACATCCTCACCAGCATGAGCTGTCACTTGCTGTGTTCTCAGCCATCCTGACAGCTATAAGCTGAAATCTCAAAGTAGTTTTGACGTGTATTTCCCTGATGACTAAGGATGCTTCTTCAAGTGTTTCTTGGCCATTTGAGTTTCCTTTATTGAGAATTCTGTTCAGATCTGTATCCTCGCCGCTGCCCCCCCCCCATTTTAAACTAGGCTATTTATTTTCTTCACATCTATTTTAAGCTCTTTATATGTTTTGCATATTAGCTCTCTATTGGAGGACTCAATACCTCTTTGTGAAAAAAAGTCCTGGAGAGATTAGGGATACAAGGACTCTACCTTAACATAATAAAGGCAGTTACAGCAATCCCATAGCCAACATTAACCTAAATGGCAACTCAAAACAATTCTACTAAAATCACAAAGAAGACAAGGTTGTCCACTCTCCACACCTACTCAATGTAGTACTTGAAGTCTTAGCTAGAGCAATAAGAAAACTGAAGTATCTTTATTAGCTAATGATATGGTAGTACATATACTACCTAAAATTTTAGTGATCCTAAAAATTCTGCTATGAAACTCCTACAGCTGATAAACACTTTTAGCAAAGTAGCTGGATAGAGAAGTAACTCACAGAAATCAGTAGCAAATGACTATGTACAAATGACAAATGGGTTGAAAATGAAATCAGGGGAAGAAGACCTTTCCCGGTAGCCTTAACTAATATAAAATGTCTTGGGATAACTCTGCCCAAGCAAGTGAAAGACTTGTATGATAAAAACTTCAAGTCACTGGAAAAATAGCAAAAGATAGTACATTAGGGAATGACTTTCCATGGTCAGGAATTTGGAAGATTAACATAGTTAAAAATGGCCATCCTTCCAAAAGCAATCTACAGATTCAATGCAATCACACAATTCTTAATAGGTCCTTAAAGGACAATTTCCAGCCTCTTTTGGAAACATAAAAACCCCGGAATAGTTAATCATGACTATAAAAAACTGCTGGAGGTACCATCATCCCTGATTGTTGTGCTACAGAGCTATAGTAATAAAACACGACAAAGTTATAGTAATAAAACACTACAGAGCTATAGTAGTAAAACACAACATGGAATTGGCACAAAAACAGGCACACTGATCAATAGAACTGAGTAGAAGACCCATATATAAATCTATCTACCTATGGACACCTCAATTTTGATAAAGAGGTCAGAAATACACATTGGGGGGTGTGAAGGGACAGTATCTTCAATACACGGTGCTAGCTGAGATGGATGGCTGCATGTGAAAGAATGCAAAAAGATCCATCCTCATCCCTGTGCTCAAATCTCAACTCGAAATGGATCAAGGACCTCAGCATAACACCAGATACACCGAACAAGATTGTCTTAGTCAGGGTTTCTATCGCTATGATAAAACACCTGGACTAAAGGCACTTGCAGAGCAAAGAGTTTAATTGGCATACACTTCCATATACAACTCATCATCAAAGAAAGTCAGGACAGGAACTCACACAGGGCGGGGAACTGGAAGCAGGAGCTGATGCAGAGGCCCTGGGAGAGCACTGCTTACTCCTTACTCCTCATGGCTTGCTCAGTCTGCTTTCTTATAGAAGCCAGGACAAGGACCCCCAGAATGATACCACTCATAATGGGCTGGAGCTTCTTCAATCACTAATTAAGAAAGTGCCCTACGGGCTTGCCTACAGCCTTATCTGATAGAGATGTATTTTCTCCATTGAGATGTTGATTCTAGCTTGTGTCAAATTGATATAAAGGTAGCCAGTTTACTGATAGAGGAGAAAGTACAAAATAGCCTTGAAGTCATTGCCTCAGGAAAAGATTTTCCGACAGAACACCATTAGCACAGGCACTAAGATAAATAATATATGGGGCCTCATGAAACAGAGAAGCTTCTGCTTGGAAAAGGACAAAAATGGCAACCTACAAAATGAAAAAAAGGGTTTGATTGAATTTTGTAATAATTTATAATTAACCAGCTTCTCAAAAGTTATACATAAGTATATCTGTATTTGCATATATAGCATCCATATTGACGTCTTTCTTAATTGAGTGAAATAAACTTTTTTTGATAATTGGGAAGATGGTTCGGCAATAGGGTTCAGCAGGTAAAGGCTTCTGCTGCTGAGAGGACTGAGTTAACAGAGCCAGGCCGACTTCATGACAAGCTTCAAACTGACAGTTCAGGATAGTAGGCCCAAGTTGCTGTTTCCCAGAAATGAAAACTGGGATAGAGGAACCTGTGGTCAGCCAACCGCAGCCAAGGGCAGCCAATCTTAGGACACCTTGTCATCTGGTCTAGAGCAAAAATTAGATAGCTAGAATGAGTACCACACTGGGAAGTCCCCAGATCCTAACTAATGATCAAATCAGTCAGACCCCTAGAGATCGAGCTAACCAATAAAGGTGAAAGGACACACATCCCTCCCTGGAATTGTAAGTCCACTGGGTGTCTCCATTTTGCTGGATGGAGATCCCCGCATGCCGGTAATTTCTATAGAATAAATGCTCTCTGCCGTTGCACACTATTTGAGTCTGAGGTATCCTTCTTAAGCGAATACAGACCCTAACACTGCCAAGCATGACAACCCGAGTCCAAACCCCAGGATGTACAAGATGGGAGGTCACTGTTTCACACGTTGCCTCAGACCTCTACGCACGTATTGTGCCCTGAATACCCCCACCTACACATGGAGTGAGTGCATAAATAATGCAATTTTTGTAATTTCTAAGAATAAATAACTTCTGGTTACTCTATGACCTCATTTAAACACGCAGGAACTGAAAACACTAGAACTTCAGTGATGAGCCCAAGGTGAGAAGGCAGGTAAATGGTAAAATCAGGACTTGAACCCACACACGTTACCACATTCTTCACTTTTGACCCTCTCTCTCAAAAATAAACTGATTATCTGAGAAAGCAGTGGTCCTTTCCATTCAAAGAAAAACAGAGGCATCTGTCCATTCGATGGTTAGACGTTCTCTTTTTTGCCTCTCCCATCCGCAGATGATACCGAAGGGTAGATGCTGGCTGCTTTCTTGGTCACTGCATTATTACCGCCTATTCCTGAATCTCACAGGAGGCTGATTTCCCCAGACTGTGTCAGGATCTGAGAACATGGCATGGATGGATTATGAACACAACATAATGAGAATAATTTAGTATAAAAATCTCTCATCACTTTAGATTCAAATATTTCTAAATGAGAAGAATACTGATAATTCAATTTTTTCAGGGATATCCAGGCACGCAAGCCCAGAATTCAATCAACATCAGATGGGCTAATTAAAAGCAATTGATTCAACAAGCAGCTGGATCATCCCACAGTGTGGACAATTCCTTCTGAGTCAGTTTTTACAAAGATAATAAACAGAATTGAAGCGTATCTGCAGATCCCAGGAACTATTCCTCAGAGTGACATGATCAGCCTGCTTTTCCTCCTTTTATAAGACATCTGTGTTAACTCAATACTCAATCTTAACGTTTTAAAATTTCATCAGCTTTATTATCCTTTGAACGTGCTATTCAAATCAAGCTGACATTATGTGTACACATGAGAAAAACAAGCATGAATGAAAATTTCATTGCAACTAAACCTCATGAAACTTATGATTTTGAAAGCATTAAAAAGATATTAAAACAAAAAAGAAATCATTTTTTTCCGCACCCATTTGAATAAAATACCTAGAAAGGGCTTTGCACAACAGCAGGCATGGCGTAAATGATGCCAAATGCTAGCCAGTATGCTTACTTCATAAATATCTTTCTCTCTTCACATTATTTACATTGAGTGCAAACGAATCCGTTCAAATAAAGAAATAACATATACAAACCAGAGTTCACCATTCTCCATTCAGGATAATGAATACAGGGAGACATGAGTTTAACAATGGAAAAGAAAACAAAACAGTCCTCACGCTCACCCAGAAACAATTTCTCTATCACTGATTCAAATCATTCGAAAGAGGGATACAACACTGTCTCTCATTTTTTTTTCTTTTTTAATCTAAAAAGGATGTGATGTTTGGCCACTGTCACTATTAACTGATATCTACACTTTGAATGCAAGAAGAATCCTATTTTTAATGAATGTCCATTATTACGAAGCTATTACCTTTAAAAAATAAACCCACCCCGCCCATCGGAGTCATAGCTCCTTCCAAGAGCTGCTTCCGTCCGAACCTGGTCTTCCCACAGCACTCCCAGTGTGTGCTGCATCCACGGCAGCAGGTGTGAAGTTGCGAATTGTCAGTCAGACCATCAGTGCTTCTCTGATGCCTATCAGTGTGAGACTTGGTAACAGGCTGGCAAGGGAATGTCACAGGATCGCTTCATTTGGCTTTGCTGAACGTCAAGGCTGTACACAGGAAGATCGGCTGTGGTGGTGGAAAGGAACTACGAAAGGATATGGAGATAAATGTGATCAGGGCCCATTATATACAAGCATGAAATCAGTAAAGAATCAATTTTGCACAGCTGAATGTTGGATATTTCTCTTGACTGGTTTTCCAGTTATACAGTTAATATATGAATATGGTTTTTCTATAATAATTAGGTTAGGGTAAAATTAAAACCCTACTTCTTGAAAAGGCAATATTTGAACAGACAGCGAAAGAACATGCTCTGTAGGACATACTTCCAGGAGAGGATGACTGTGCACAGGTCCCGGGTGGGGTGTACCAGGCAGGGATGGCAGGTAATGAGGCCAGGCATGGCGGGAACGGCAGGAGGGATCAGCTTCCCTTCTGTAGCAGAGTAGACAGCATCATGATGCGTTGAGAAGGCGTGAAAATCTGAGCTGCATTTTCAATGGGATCACTGGGGCTGCAACTGAAATAGCCTCTGTGGGACTGAAAACTAACATAAGAAGACAGCCTAACAGAGTTCTTTACAACTCCATGCAAAAGACGATGGTAGCTTAGATCAGAGCGACAGTAGCAGAAGTGGTTGAGACTTGTCAGCCAAAGACCTGTGAGACTTGTTAGCAGCCAAGGATAACACAGACATTTGGACCCTGAAATGATTATAAAGCTATAATTAACTTCAATGGGGGGGGAAACTGTACAATAAGTAGCTCTGTGAGCTGAATGGAGACTTTAATAATGGATATCTTGGCTTTATATTGCTTCATAAGCATTTGACTACAGGTAATGAGCAGCCTGTTAGATGGACGAGTCTGGGGTTTTGGGAAAGATGTTATCCAGTACACCAAGCTAGATGTCTCAGCAGGCCCGTCCTGTGCTGAAGGGCCGGAGCTCGTTAGGAGCTACACCAAAGCTGTCCTGGGTTGCCAGGAGGGGCTTGCAAAAATTAAGATCTCAGGATGCAGTTAAAATGGTCCGAGCCAGTTCCTTATAATAAACATCTTTTCCACTACAAATGCATCTTCCTGGTTCTGTAGAACTCTGTGCGTGTGTACACACTAGAAATGTAGGGAGGGGGAGGAGAGGATATGGGGATATGAAACATGAGACTGAAATTCCCACGGAGGCAAGAGTATATGTATCAACAGAAGGGCAAGGACAGAGCCTAACTAAATCCAACTTTGAGAAGTTTGGTGAATAGACAAAACTAACAGCCAGTAAGTAGAAAGAAAACCTGGAGAATGTGGGATGCCAAAGTCAAAGGAAGTAGAGAAATATGTAAATATTAAAAGATTAAGTTGCTGAGTTAAGGAGCGCTGGATGTCAATTACTGGATTTGACTGTATTTTATTTATAATTTGTGTGCGTGTTATTAGTAAGCAAGCTACAGCTCTCCCTTTGCTACTAACCTTGTACTTCGGTAACAGAATCTTGGTAGTCATAACATAGGTATGTGCTTTTCTATCTTCTTATGGGTCAGAACAGATTTACACAGTGTGAGGAACAGCCTCTAATTAAGGCATAGGTAGTCTGGATCCATTGCTTATCTGGGGTGAGTGACTGTTCTGGCTACTGCCCACATTCCTTATATTTCCTTTCTTCTTTGGCCCAGTTTTGATAATTTACATTTCCTGGAAACTTATTCATCAAGGTTGTAAGTTAATTTATATAATTTCTACAGTGTTTCTAATAATCTTTTTTCTTATTTTCATCTTAAATGCCACCATTTATTATACTGCATTCCTTAAAAATGTATTGAATATTTTGGTCAAAGATTAGTCAGTGATAATCTACTGAACCATCTCTGTGACTCCTTGCTCCATGTTTCTGTGTAGCGAGTGTGGGCATAGGTCTCAGCTTTGTCATACATTCAACATTACGTGTAGAATCAGCCTCTCTGCGCCATGGAATGCTAGCAATCCTTAATCTATACAGAGCACAGGCCAGCCAGTCCCTTCATGAAAAGTTCTTGGGGTAGCCAGAAACTTTGTGTAAGAACTCTAGAGTTCTAGAACCTCCCATTGGAATTTAACCCACCCTCTGCCTCTAAGTTCTAGTAGACTTGTACAAACAGTAAGTTGACTCCATTAGTCAGTCTTCAAAATTCTCAAGCCCACTGCCTAGACTATCTATAAAGATCTGTCCTGGGTTCTTCTCCTTTGAGAGCAACTGTTATAAATGGCCTGCTAGTTTGTTGCCAAACTTCCATTCATATCAGTGCTTCATATCAGGACCCATTCCAACGTTTACTCTGGTAACTGTTCAGCAAAAGGACACAGATGCACAGGGGCTGAAATTTTGGAGCCCAGTATACTAGGGTTTGCATCAAAGCTAGATCTCTCATTTTCTGTTTGACTTTGACTGGACATGGTGGCTTATTATTAATTCAGTGTGTCACATTGAGCACTGCTACTGGCTTGGTTCTCATGGTACACTGCTTTCTTCTTTTAACTTAGCAGATGAGAAGCATTCGGCTTTGAGAATATGAGAAAATTAATGTACATTCTGAGTGAAGACATTTGCTGAACTTACTTCAAAATATTAAATACTTCTTATTGAATGGTTAAGTTACTTATTAAATATTACTTTATCTGTCCATAGAACCAAAAGATTCCCATTGTTCGAATTGGTGAGGGTGTATGTATTGTTGGGGAGCAGGGACTCAGAGATTTTCCTATTAGTAACAAAAAAAATCCTGAATTGTTGCAACTTTTTAACCTTTTCTATGTACTGCTACAGTATCAGTAGACTTTGAAGATAACAGAGAGGATATTGCCAGGTCCTTTTAGATAGACTCCACTTGTGTTGGCCAACTACTTCTGAACAAAGAGCTGCTATTTAGTGTGGCTGATTTATTCAGTGTCACACCATTGATCGAAACTGATTTTTCCCTCTCCTGATACCAATCAATTGTAAACAGCTTCTTGACTAGAGTTTATTTTATTTTATTTTTTTTAAGAAAGAGAAATTACACAAAGTTGGTGGTGGGGGGTTGGGATGAGTGTAGAGAGGGAGTAGAATATGATCAAAATATATTGTATGAAAAAAATTTTAACTGAATAAGCAAGAAAAAAACAAAAACAAAGAAACCAGATGCCCAAAACCAATGATTACTCCCTTCCTAAGATCAAATGGCAAGATAACACTAAAGATACTAAAAACTCTTGGCTAACACGAGGTCCGCCTGTTTCCTGATAGCAAAGAGGCAGAACAAACAGAAACTAGAATCCATCTTATAGAACAAGGGACTTTACAGATTCTGAGCTTGTAAAGACTCAAAGTATTATTTCCCATGAAGGCATTAAAAATTTATTTTAAGAGCCCTTACTACGGCTCACTTATTCCACGGTTAGGAAAAGCAAGTAGACTTTTCTCACAAAACGACATGCCATGGAATTGCTGCTGCTTATGGCTACAAAAGCTTCTGACAAGTGCCTTTGGGGAACAAACACATCAGTCTCTGTGTTCATGAGGTGTTAGGGTGTAAATGTGAAATGTAGCTCAGATGTTCACATGGACGGTGTAGTCCACAGTGCTGCAGTGCTGACAGGTGGCCTTGGCGGTGTGATGGGACATGAGGGCTCCAGGATAATTAATGCATTAATCCATAGACATATTCATATATTTATACATTCATATATCGGTGGATTACAGCAGGTGGTGGAAACTTTGGGAGGTGGTGGCTTGTTGAAGGAAGGTATACAGTGTCTCCAGGTACTTCCTTTCTCTTTTTGCTTCCTCGCTGCTAGGAAATAAACAGGCTCTTTTGTACATAATTCATGCTGATAATTCTCTGACCCAAATTCATCCCAAAGCACTGGAGCCAACTGATCATGTCTTGAAGCCCCAAAATGTCTGATTAAACCACTGTTTGCTCCTTGAGGGTGACCTGCTTCAGGTATTTTTTTCACCATGATGAGAAAATTGACTAATATGCACACAACGTTGAAATGTTAAAAGGGGGACACTGACATCATAGCACTGAGGAAGGAATGTTAAAAACAAAACAAAACAAAATCATAACAACGTCTACTGCACTGTTCAGTTTCAAACTTGGGACAAATGGCTGAGGTACCTATTGAACATATCAAAGCAGACACTGCCCCCCACCAGGCTCTTCTGCATTCCTCAGTCCTTATCTGTTACTGGCCGCTCCTGGCTGACAAACCTTTCTCCCAAATCCCGAACTCTCTAGCCCAGGAGGCTGGGATGCTAGTCCCTATATAATCCAATCACTTTGGTTACGTACTCTTTCTGCACCTTGAGCCTCCTGGTTGCTGCACCTGGTTCCCCTGCTCTCTTTCCTCCCTCTCCGTCTCCTCCCAGCACGGCCAAGCTCAATCTAGTCATGTCTACTCTGGACTCTCCCAGATGTCCTTGCCTCTGTCTATGCTTGCCCACATATCTATAATAAACTTTCTCCTCTACCATAACTAGGAGCAGTCATGTTCCTTTCCTTTTTTTTTCTTTTAATTCATAAACCAAGCATGTCATTATTTCTTTCTGTAAAGGATAATAATTAATATAAAATAAATAAGAAAATAAGAAAAAACTAACGTATAAGAATAGGACAGAACAAACATACAGAAGGAAAAGAGCCCAAGAGAAAGCACAAGGAATAAATATATACACAGAGACCTACTCATTTTCACACTCAGGAATCCCATAAGAGATTTAACTGGATACATATATATCCAGTTATACATACACATCAAATCACCTTACGCATGCCTGTCTCAGTCTCTGAGTTCGATGTGTGTCTGTGAAGTTATTGGGCCTTGTTTTCTTGGTGTCCTCCATCCCCTCCGGCTCTTAAATTCCTTCCACCTCCTTGTCCTCAAGGTTCCCTGAGCGCTAAGGGAGGGATTTGATGGATTTGTCATCCCATTTACAGCTGAGCGTTCCCAGGTCTCTCACTGTTTGCATATTAGCCAGCTGTGAGTCTCTGTACTTGTTCCCATCTGTTGCAGGAGGAAGCTTCTCTAATGATACAATGTACTAATCTCTGCGAATAGCAGAATGTTATTAGGGTTCATTTTATTGCTATAGTTTGCTGGTTTAATTTTTGTTTTTGTTTTTGGTAAGTCGTATTTAGTTTGACTTTAGATCTCTATGCTTTATAGTATCAGGTTCTTGGTCATCCAAGCAGTGTTGGGGTAGGGGTTCCATCTCCTGGAGTGGGCCTCAAGTCAACTCAGGTACTAGTTGGTAACAGCCATAAGCTTTGTGCCACCATTGCAGTAGCATATCTTGCCAACAGGACACTACTGTAGATCAAAGGGTTTGTGACTGGCTTGGTGTTTACATTTATCCTTTGGGACCTTCTTGTACCAAGGATGGTAACAAGAAGGAATGAAGGGTCTATGTAGACACCAGAATGCCTTCTCCATATTCAATGAGTTCTGTAGCTGTTGTCTTCAGCAACAGGGCTTTGCCATCATTTTGTGGAGAGTAACAGCCTGGGTTGTTTGACGGTTTACAGGGGACTCCTTTGGCAAATAACTCAATGAGGTGTAATACAATCTCAGTACTGGAAGCTTCATTTGGTGATATGAAATATGCACTTGGGGTTCTGCCTCCCCCATTATTTGGTGATAACCTTTAAATGGCCTTCATATAAATATATTAGGAAGCTTCTATTATATTAAGTTTTCTGTATTGGGCTTATCATTCCCCAAACTCAAGTTGTACTGCACAGCTATAGTAATAAATACACCGTGGTATTGGTACAAAATCAGAAATGGAATTGAGTTGAAGACCAAAACTGCCAGAACACGATTCAAGAATGGACTCACGGGAGGAGAATTTTGAGTGCTTGTGAGAAAACTCCAAGAAAACAATAGAAGATTCTTTTAATCTCGATTTCGTCAAAATGCAGAATTGTTCTTGGAATGTGTTTTCAGGCTACTCCCAGGTATGGAGGTTACTTCAGACTACTCATTATGGCTTGCGGACATTATTCAATTAAACTTGTAGGTGCCACTACGGAAAAAAAATTGCCACATGCAGCTTACCCTTGTGATTGTATACAGCTTGAACTCATGATAACTTTACTCAGATGGTCCTTAACCTTCAGAGTATAAATTGTGTGGTGCTCTGAATAAAGCTGGCTATTGCATCAGACGTTAGTCAGTCTAATGCATTGGTTCTATTCTCTCAGGTCCCACTGTCTCTAGATACTAAACACTAAACATAAATATACACACCCATGGACACCTGATCTTTTATAAAGAAGTTAAAAATATGGACTGAAAAAACAAACATTATCTTCAACAAACAGTGCTGGTCAACTGGATGGCTACCTGTAGAAGAATCCATGCTTACTACCATGTACAAAACTCAACCCCAAGTAGATCAGACACTTCAGTGTACAACCAGACATGCCCACGGAACCTGAGAGAAGAGAAAGTGAAGAATGCCCTGAACTCATTAGCACTGGAAAAGACCTTTGGAACAGAACACCATTAGTACAAGCACTAAGATCAATAATAAATAAATGGGATCTCATGAAACTGAAAAGGCTTCTGCGTGGCAAAGAGCACACCATCATTTGGACAAAGTCACAACCTAAAGAATGGGAAAAGATTTTTACCAACTACATATTCATTGGAGGACTAATATCCTAAATGTATTGAAAGTAAAAACTAGATATCTAGAAAACAACACAATTTAAAATGGGGAACAGATCTAAAAAGAGAATTTTCAATAGTGGAAACACAAATGACTGAGAAACACTTAAAGAAATAAAGGCTCAACATCCCTAGTTGTTAGGAAAATGCAAGTCAATGCTACTTTGAGGTTTCATCTTATAGCTGTCAGAACAGCCAAGACCAACAGCACAAGTGACAGCTCATGCTGGTGAGGCTGTGTTGGTAAGGGTAACACTCCTCCATTGCATAGTCTACAGCCGCCTTGTAAGTCAGTGTCAGTGTTCCTCAGGAAGACAGGAATTCATCTACCTCAAGACCAGCTTTACCACTCTTGGGTGTACACCCAAAGAGTGTTTCATCCTGCCACACAGGAGCCTGCTCGATTATGTCCCCTGTTACTCTATTCACAGTAGCCATAAATTGGAAACCATAATTCTTCAACAAAAAAAATGGACAAATGAAAAAAAAAGTGGTATATTTACACAATGGGATATTACCCAGCCACTTAAGAAAAGTTAAATCATGTAATTTGCATATCACTGATTATGCTATAAAAATATAGCATAGAAAAAATCACCTGGAGTAAAGTAATCCAGACACAGAAAGATAAATGAGGTATGTTTTCATTTATCAGTGGATATTTGCTATTTAGTTAATGAAAACCAAGTTACAATCCATAGAACCACAGAGCTTAGATATAGAATAGAGGTCTTGGGAGCATATAGATCTCCCTAAAATCAGGTTGTGAACGGATGGGGGGGGGGAGTAGAATGAGAAAGGAAAAAGAAGGGAATGAGGGAGGGAATAAGAAGGGACAGCTAAAATTAAGGGCCATGTGAGGGGTAATATGGAAACCTAAAAGAGTAGAAGCTCCCTAAAATATGTCATTTGGTTTCTATGATTCATCTTCAGATAAGAAATCCACTTGCTTATCATACAACAAACCTTCTATACGGCTTGATTCCTCATTATCCTTATAATCTATGTTTTCCTTTGCTTTCCTTACATTTTTATATAGCATCTACAAGAGCAGACCAATAGAAATGACAGAATACCAAAGCATATCTGACAATTCACAAGAACTTCAGGGAAAAACTCATGCCAGATAACTATAGCTAAGGATCTTGTATTAATAGCCTTGCTGCTATGGCAAGGCCACAAACCGAGTGCCTTAAAACAGCACAAGTATTATTATCTTATGTTATATATTATGATCTCACTGCACTAAGAGGGATGTGTTACCTTCAGGGTCTGTAGGGAGGAGCTCTTCTTCAACTATCCAGCTTCTAGAAGTCACCTGCTTTATGCCCTCGTCTTGTAACCATAGCAAGCATGTCACTCAAACTTGGCTTCCTCCATCACATCTCTAACTCTTGTCTGTCTCTCGTAAACCCTGATGTCACCAGTGATCTCTCCATGTCTAACTGTGCAATCTGGGACAATCTAAACTAAATCAAGGCCTTATGCTTAATCACAGGCTCTAAGGATGTGGACAGCACTGGAGGACACTCGAGGACTATTTTCTGTTCATAATGCTAAATAGCCAATGCCTATCTTAAGCAGAAGTAGTCAGAGTTCCACACAGTTTGATGCAATAAGACATTTAGCACATTAGAAACCTATAGAATGGGGACTGGACTCCTATTCAACACCTACATGATCTAAATAGCTCAATATTTATTAAGTGTAATGATTTGTAAGTAGTAATGTCTATGCCTAAAGGTTATTAAGGAAAACTGGAGTATAATTATGCCTGTTACTGAGGCTAGCAAATATATTTTATAAATTGTAGTGTTCCTTCCATATTGAGGCTTTGCAGCCTGACAACAATCAGTATTTCCTTCCTAAGAAATATCTTCATGCTCTAGCTTGTGGTGGCTTGAATGAGAATGGTTCACATAGGCTCATATGTTTGAATATGTAGTCCTCTCTTGAAGGTACTGTTTGGGAATAATTAGGAGGTATAGCCTTGTTAGGGGGATGACTTTGGGGTTTCAAAAGACTGGTCCCATTATCTGTGTACTCTCTGCTTGTGGGACAAGATGGGAGCGCTCAGCTAATCCTGTCACCAGGCCTTTACTCAACCATTATGGCCTCTTATACTCTGAAATCATAAAGTCAATTAAATGCTTTCTCTTGTAAGTTGACTTCATCATGGTGTTTTGTCATAGAAGTAGAAACCCTACAAATTGCATAAAATATTGTTGCACTATTAATATCCTTTTTCTGAAAACATTCAAATAATTTTATTCTAGGTTTATACAGCCAGGAGATTAGTTTGTTCCAACTCTGGTGTTTAATACTAATTCAAGATAGAAAAAATCACTTTGAGTACATATTGATTTAGTACACTTCAGCAAGTTGGAGTTGTAAGTGAATACATAGACTCTTAACAATGGTGCAAAGGAAATAAAACATTTTGATAGTTTAAATTTTCACTAACACTTTAAAGCAATTTTTTCATTTCATATGTAAAAAGGCACACATTTCTTTTATACTTTTGAGATTTGTTTCCACCCTAAGTAAGTTTTGTAGTATGTAACGAATAATTGTCAACACTGTTAGAAAGCCCACATGCTCCAACCATTAGGACACATTTCATTGTTCTGTTCTAGGTGATTTATCAAAGAAGTTCAGAACATCTACATAGGCAGCTTACAACTGCCTGCAACCCAACTTTCAGGGGATGTAATGACCTCTTCTGGCACCATAGGCATGCAAGCACATCTATCACACTCACAAATAAAAAAAATTTAAAGACTAACAGTAACATAAGGAAGAGCCTGGCCTTTCGGTCTTTAGCATACTTTTATTAGCTCTAGATGATAACTGATATTTCTTCCCCTGGGCAGAAAGATTTGAAGACATTTGGATAATATCCAAACACCCATTAAAAGACATGCTTTCCCTAGGAAAACACTTTTGTGCTTGTTTCTTCCTTCTTATACACAAGAACATGAGGAAAGAGAAGGGGTAAGTTCTATGGTGTTGGTTATTTTCATCAACTTAATATGAATTTCTGTCACTTAGGGAGAGAGAACCTCAATTCAGGAATTGCCTCCGTCAGTTTGGTCTGTAGGCATGTCTGTAGGATTGTTGGTGATGAATGGTTAACTGTGGACAATGCCACCCCTGGGCAGGTGGTCTTTTGCTGTATGAGAAAAGTAGCTGAGCAAGGCATGGGGGCAAACAGGTATGTAATACTCTGTCATGGCTTCTGCTTTAGCTCCTGCCTTGACTTCTTGCCCTGACCTTCTCAGTGATGGACTGTAAGGTATAAGATAAAATAAGCTCTTTTCTCCGAAGGTTGGTGTCTGTCAGTGTTTTATCACTGCAACAAAAACCAAACACAGTGCTAAGATAACCTAAGCTATACAATCAGAATAACTGAATGGATCATAATTCCTGCTTGTGCCCATGAGAGTGTTTCTGGATAAGATTAACATTTGAATTGTCAAGCTGAGGGCAGCAAAACATCTCTGTGATTGGGTGAGGCTTGTCCAGTGGGCTGAAGATATGGATTAAATAAAAGGATGAATAAGATGCTGCACTATGTTCATAGCAGCCTTATTTATAATAGCCAGAAGCTGGAAAGAGCCCAGATGTCCATCAATAGAAGAATGGATACAGAAAATGGGTATATTTGCACAATGGAGTACTAATCAGTTATTAAAAACAATAAAATTCACAAGCAAATGGATGGAACTAGATAAGAATTTCTGTCACTCATCCTGAGTGAGGTGACCCAGTCACAAAAGAACACACATTGTATGTACTCATTGATAAGTGGATATTAACCCAAAACTCAGAATACCCAGGATACAAGTCAAGAATATTCATGATACAAGTCAACAATATCAACAGACCATATGAAGCTTAAGAAGAAGGAAGACTAAAGTGTGGATGATTCAATCCTTAGAAGGGAGAACAAATAATCACAGGAGGTAGAAGGAGGGAGGGAACTGGGAGGGAAAGAGGAGAGAGAGGGAATAATTGAGGAGGGCAGGATCAGGTATGGGAAGAGCTAGGAGAAAAGTAGAGGGTCAGGAAAATGAAGAGAAATATGTAGCAGTGGTGGGAGGGTGGAGGGGGGACGACGACTGGAGGTTGCCACTAGAAGTCCCAGACTCCAGGGAATCAAGAGGTTCCCAGGACCCAACAGGGATAACATTACAACGAAGGGGAAATAAAACATGTAGAGACCATATCCAGTGGATAGGTACAGCCCCCAGTTGAGAAGTGGGACCACCCACCCATCTCAAAATTTTTAACCCAATTTTGTTCCTGTCAAAAGGAAATGCAGGAAAAAAGTGTGGAGCAGAGAGACTGAAGGAAAGGTCATCCAGAGACTGCCCCACCTACAGATCCATTCCAACCACAGATAGCAAACCCAGACACTATTGTTGATACCAAGAAGTGTTTGCTGATAGGAGCCTGGTATAGCTGTCCCCTGAGAGGCTCTACCAGTACCTGACTAATACAGATGCAAATACAGCCGATCATCAGACTGAGCAGAGGGATCCCAATGGAAGAGTTAGGGAAAGGACTGAAGGAGCTGAAGGAGATAGCAAGCCCATAGGAAGAACAACAATATATCAACTAACCAGACCCTTCTGAGATCCCAGGGACTAAACCACCAAAGAGTACACAGAGGGGGACTCATAGCTCCAGCTGGATATGTAGCAGAGGATGGCTTTATCTGGCATCAATGGTTGGGGAGGCCCTTACTCCTGTGGGAGACTTGATGCCCCAGGGTAGGGATATGGTAGAGGGATGAGGCATAAGTTGGTGGGTGGGTAGAGAAGCACCTTTATAGAACCAAGGAGGAGGGAGGATGCATGAGGGTTTGCAGAGGGGAAACTGGGAAGGGGAACAACATTTGAAACCTAAATAAAATAACCATTTTTTTAAAAACAATTCTCTGTGTTAAGCTTGAGCATTGTTCTTTTACCTTAGAACTCATACCTGGACCACTAATGACTGGCTTCCTCCTCCTTCTCCAGGCTTCTCATTTGGACAACTGTACATCAGTTCCCCTTAGATATCCTGCTCTCCCCTACAGAATGGACAATGCCTTAGCCTCTACAGCCATGTCAATCCCTATAGTAAATCTATGCATCTGTCTTTTGACCTACTACATATTTTCTATTGGTTTTGCTTCTTTGGAGCTTCCGACTATATATTATACTATTTATTATTCTTGGAGCATCATCAATACTAGGTTTGGCATATGTTTAGGTCCTTAACATGCTGTCTGAATGAATGATGATGCTCTGCAGTGGGAAAGCCAGTCAGCTCTGGTGAAAATATACTCTCTTGATTTTCTTAGAATCCCTTTTCTGTAAAACTAAGACCTAAAGCTGTATTAAAGCTGTCAGTTCTTCAAGGGGATATTCACTTTTTATAAATATGTTCATGTATGCATTACAACTATAAAAACATTCATTTGTAACAAGCTAATTATTCACTTAATATTTAAAAAACGAGAGCCTTCACTAAAGTTCACTTTCCCTAAATACAACAAAGCAATTATCAGGAAGTCGTTACTAAGGTCCAAAGTTTATATTACAATTCAATCCTGGTAGTGTACATTGATCCTTTGCTCTCCATCTGTTCACTCCAGTCATGTTCAAGCTCTTGTTAACTATGCCTTTTCCCTCCCTCACAGTTTTCCCCAGAATGTCGTATATTTAGGATTGTACAGAACCATCTTCAGCTTAGCTTCTTTCACTTTCTCAGTGTCATCTACGACTTTCTGCAGCTTATAAAGCTTATATAAGTCATTCTTCATCATTCATTGAATATCATTCCATGGTATGGATGGACCACAGTTTCCCTGTTTGTCTAGTGAAGGATACCATGTAGCTCTGTGTTAGAGGAATTATCTACAAAGGTAGGGAATGTCTCCCAATGAGGAAAATGTAAACAAAGGCAACACTGCAGGTGTCCAGGGAGAATGTCGGCAGGAATGATTACATGGGAGAATTTCTTGACCGTCTCATTTGATGTCTACAAAACAGCAAAATTATTTTCAATAGAAACTTCTATCGCAACATATGCTATCTAACAATGAACTTATAAAGTGTTTCTTTAAAATAGAATGCCCATCTCAAAATATACCTTTACTCAGTCCTTCACCCAGGGCTTCCTCTGTGTCCTACAAATCTTATTTGATGGAAAATAATGAACAGTTTACCAAACAATGATAGTTTATGGTATAAGAATGCTACTTAGGTGCCTTTGTGATCATTATGTGATGTCAATTGTTAGAGAAAGAAAATAATAAGCAAGTAAACATTAAGATGTGGCTATGGCTGTGGCTGTGGTGGCACACATGTTTCATAGCCACGTGACTCAGGAGACCTTGTCTGACCTCTAGCAACACGATGAATCATGCAGAGCGGACTATGGAAAATAGTGAGTGTTTGCCACTTCATTATGACGACATTTGTGTATAAATTAAATAACCTACAGAGTAATTTTGCAATTGAAAACAATAGGAGATGCATACTTCCAAAGTAAACCAAATGTGAGGCTTTGGGTTAGTTTACTACTGTCTTTCTGAAGTGAAGGTCCAAGAAGTAAGTTACACTGAGTAAATAGATCTTTAAAAACCTGCTCTAGTGAGAATGTGAGACACCTTTGCAGCATACATGAACAACTGCCCATTCTACCCCTGACTCCAGTGACTGCTCAGAACATGGACACAAGAAAGATTCAGCATGGTGACTGGATGATAGATAAAAATGGGCGTGGGTGATGGTCTGACCTTTACTATTCGTGTCCCACCTGTAAGTTTATAAGCCCATTTGTTTCTTATTAATTTTATCTTTAAACTAAAAGATAATTAACTAAAAGTGCACTGAAATTCACAGAATTGATTTATATTTGAGGAATAGGCCAGAAACAAAGACAGAAGGCATCCGTCCAGCTTGGGAGCTGAAAGCAACACAACTGTCGATGCTATATTTTTTATCCCTAGTACAATAAGCATTATCTGTGTGCACGTTATCTGTGTGCACGTTACCTGTGTGCACGTTATCTATCTGTGTGCACGTTATCTCTGGTGATTGAGCAGCAGACAGCACAGATGCTGCAATGGCCCGCCCCCCTTTTGTGAGCAGTACTATTAGCCTCAAGTCTTTAAAGAACACTGTATTAGGAGGTAAGACAAATGAATATATTAAGGAGAGCTATGACTATATTTATATGTATATATAGTTATATATGCACATATGTAAATTCACAATGAAATACATATATCTGAGCAGAAGGAAGTTCTTAGAAGAGTACTAGTGAGATTCAACATAGCGAGAAACTGTCTCAGTTAGATTACCTCAGGGAAAATGAAGATGGAGTATCTGTAAAGTCCTGGGCTCTGCAGCACTGGGCTCTGGGGACCAAACATCACAGCAGAGACTATAACCTTGGCTCTCCCCCTTGTAGAAGACTGAATGAAACATCTTCATACAAAAGATGTTCTCTATTGCTCCTTCAATGATACAGTCTCCTTTAAAATTCTTGTGGCTTTCTTTCCCCCACTTCCTCCAGACCTCAGGCATATCATATGAACAGCAAGACCATCCCCCATCCCTGCTATCCAGATGCTCAAGTATCAGGCCTTAAGTCTTACTCTGAAGGTTTACCTCTCCTCCCCATCCATGCATCTGTCAACTCCACATCCTCCTAACCATGCTTTGGAAAGATTTTTATCTTTCTAGACATCTCTTCCCTGAGTCTAAGCTACCAACCACTTTTTAAAACCCTAGTAGGCATTATTGGTGCCTTTTCTTTATTTCTTGAACATTTTGATACTAATACCCATCTTACAGACTTCTTCGAAGAATGAAATCCATCGATCTACAGAAAGCATTTAGAATACATGTGCGGAGTACAGGAAATGCTTGCCCATAGCAGTCACATTCATTAGGGCTGCAACTGACCAGAAATACCCAAATAAACAAATGCAAACCCCCACACCCTGGTATGGATTGTGTTGTATTGTAGTAATCCATCCACTTGCCTGTGTCTTCCACCAGACTATGAATTCACTCAATGTCTAGAAAATAACAGGCTTACAACAAATGTTTATTGAATTGAAAATTTCTAATTATGCATTATATTCTCATTTAATTCTCATTTGTGCCATTTACTTCAATAATGACTGGAGAATAGGTTTACACAAATACTTGGAACGAAGACCATTTTTTCAATATCACGGGCTTTTGTCCTTCTCTCAAATCTGAAAGTTACACAGTATATGTAGGCTCTAATGGGAAAAGATGCTCAAATATTTCACTTTTTAAAACATCACATTTGAATCATTTTATCAACACACACATGAACATATGTTAGAAAGCCAAGACATCAGACAACAGTCTCCAGAACCCAGATATTTCATGAATCACAGAGTGGTCTATAACTCAGGACTGCCCACACAGGATCCTGTGACCTTACATAAGATTTCCCTGGGTCAGAGGGACTTCCAAAAGGAGAGGATTAACAGTTGACTCATGCTCACCCATTACACACACACACATACACACACACACACACACACACACACACACACACACACACACAATCACAAGGCTTCTGCCTAACTTCTCTTATTACCTCTAATCCAATATTTTCCAATTCAGTTTTATTCTTCAGTACCTCTATAAATTTCACTTTAAGATGCTAGTGATTAAGGTCATAACCTATGGTTCTTTGAAAAAGACAAGCTACATCTTAAGCGTTCAAAAATGGAAGACTATATGAATGTAGGAACGTGGCAGAGGAGAGTCCACATAGAGGCTCCTGGGAGACATCAGCCATATTGGTTGTTATAAACCTTGGTAGAGGGGTAAACTGAGAGGCAAAGGGTCCAACACTTTGCACAGATGCAAAACCCTGAGGTGAAACTGACTGTGCCTGGCAGACAGTGCCATGGCAGCACTGGAGGAACAGACGAGAGAAGGGAGGGGCTGTGCGTGGTGCTGTGATGGCTGACCCTAGCACCCGAGCAGGGAATGACCATTCACTGCACAGCCCCGCACAAAGGTTCAGAAAAGAATAGCCAGGGAAGGAGAAAAGCCAGATGCTTACTGAAGGTTTCTAAGAAGGAAGGGAATTTCAGATTCAGAAAAGCGCAAAGGCAGAAGAGGCTAAAACAAAGCTATTCTGAACTACCAAAAGATGAGAGAGCCTGATAAAAAGAGCTGACCTTTTCTTCCCACTAGAACTCAGGTGTAGCATGGCCAGGCACCACTAATCAATCCAAGAAGAGGAACTGTGCCAAGGGTGAGATTCTACACATCGCCAGTCTGCACTGACCCCATCCTGAGGCCTGTGTTTGAAGCGTTCAGCTGACTGATGAAAAAAACCCAGGACCAGGGAAGAGAGGTAACCTGCTCCTGTTTACACAGCACAGCGGGGGAGGGGGGAAGAGGAGGAAGCCTGCAATTGTTAATTGAAGTAGAACCTTCCATTTGCTAAGCACTATGGAAAACAACTGCCTGTGGCAGAGCTCAGGCTCCTCCATTTCATCTCCCCACCGCTGCACTACTCTCTTAAGAACTGCTGCTCTATTTTACTTACGCTTCACAAATGTCATGCTATGCATACACCGCTCCTTTTGGGGTTTTTTTTTTTTTTAACTCGTTATTTCTTGACTCAATAATGATTTTTTTATACTTCCTTTTAAAATGTTAATGATCACAGGAAGTTAAAGCACTTTGTGCTCAACTGCTCTTTCATTATTCCTGTTGCAAGCAAGAAAATCTATTGTTAACTCCCAGGGCAATACCACGGAACAGTTTATACCAGCACATGTGCCTGCTGACTCCTGCAGTCTTATATTTCCTGAATCGAACAAGAAGCATGTTAGCTTCAGAATCATGTGCCAAATACCACACTTTAGAGCATAAAAGTCTAGTTTATACCACAGTATTAACTTCATAGATCCAACAGAAGGGAAAATGTGCAAATAATTTACATGTTTTTATATATATATATTTAGGATTTCAGATCCTAAGAATTGAATTACATATGAATTACTATGAAAATTAGAAAGCATTTCATTAATTTAATAAATTATTTACTGAACACTTACAAAGTATGAAACAACATTATATTGTTGCAAGGGAAACCGAAGTTACCAAGGACTGCAGGACACTGTATCTAGGTATTTTAATATAGAACATAAGATACAAGAGCAAACAAATAATTCTAAATTAGGGTTAGTGGTTGGGCGAGGCAGTTCTTCATGAGTCTCTTAAATTTCTCCACACAGTCAGAATGAAATGATGTTCTAGTTTGCCTTTTATTGCTGAGAAAAAAAATAATAAAACAAACAAAACAAAAAAACCAAAAAACCCATGACCAAATGTAGCTTGGAGGTAGAAAGTTTAGCTTATATTAAGTCCATCACTGAGAGAAGCTAGAACAGGAAGTCAGGGCAGGAACTGAGGCAGAGGAGTGAAGGAACACTGCTTATCGGTTTAATTCCACGGCTTGCTCAGATTGCTTTCATATTCCACCCACGGTCATCTGCCCAGGGGGCAACCAGTAGGCTGAGCCCTCCCACATCAACTGTCAATCAAGAAAATGCTCCACAGACTTTCGTCAGGCAATCCCGTGAAGGCATGTCCCCAGTTGAGGTTTATCTTCCCAGATGAGTCTAGCTTTTGTCAAACAGACAAAAATTCACCAGCACAAACAATGGCCATTTCTTTATCTAAATTTTCCTTCCAGGGATGCTTCTGTAACAAACAGCTTTAGAAATAAAGTTGGCATCACAGTCTGGAGAAAAAGGCAGGTTTACCTACAGACCTAGAAGGAAGAATTTCTCTTACTGGGGAGGGAGAGGTGGGCAGGGATTCCTTGTCTCAGCCTCCTCTGTACTAGGATTACAGGGGGCTATTGCCCACCTGGCCTTTACACCAGTGCTGGAGATCTGTGTCCTCATGTCTTTCTGCTTGTTGGGCAAGCACTTCAGCCACTGAGCCATCTCCCCAACCTGCTTTCAAGGGCTCCATATCACTGTGAGTTGGCAGATGAATATAACTGACACTATCTCTTATATGGAAAAACACAGGATTACTATTAGAAATATCTAAAACAATCATTAGCTGGCCTAAAGACCTCCATTGATTTCTGTATGATTTAAAGATTTTTGTAAAGGAACATTTTATATCACTTCATTTATTTTCTGATATTATAATTACAACATTTCTCTCTTTCTTTTCCTGGCTTCAAACCCTCCTAAATATCTTCCTTGGTCTCTTTCAAAGTCATGGCACCTTTTACATTAATTGTTGTTACTCTCGTGTGTGTGTGTGTGTGTGTGTGTGTGTGTGTGTGTGTGTGTGTGTATGTGTATGTGTGTGTATGTGAGCATGCCCATTTGCATGTGTATAATACAGTCTGCTGAGTCTATAAAACGTTACTTGTATATATGTTTTCAGAGTTGACAGTTTGATATTAGGTAACTAACTGATATGCTTACCCTTGGAGAAGATTATTTCTGGAAAAAATTCTACTTTTTACATTGGACTTAAGTAACACTTAAAAAAACTTAAGAAAACTTGAAATAAGGGATATTTCACTTCTCTATAGCAGTGGTTCCACTGCTCTTGCACAAGAACCAAATTTAGTTCCCAGGAGCCACATTGCAGCTTAACTCCAGGACCAGAGGATTTAGGCTTCTCTTCTGGCCTTCATAGGTACCAGACACGCATGCAGTAAACTTTGCAGGTGACTTTGGTTTGTATTAACTGGCAAAAAAGAACCAGCACAAAGACTAAAGAACTAGTAAAAGTCTCTTAACTAAAATCCTTAAGCTCAGAAAGATCCCAGTGAAAGCTACCAATGCTTCTCAAACTATCCCATAAAGTTAAGGAAATAATATGGCCAAATTCATTTTTCATTGTAGTTTTATACACATATCTAAACTGGAAAAGGCCACCGAAAAAAGAGGAAATTATAGGTAAATCTCTCCAATAAACATAGATGCACAAACTTTTGAGACAGTATTTATAAATTAAATTCAACTACACATCAAAAACATCATTCATCATGATCAATGAACTTCATCCATACAAGGATAGTTTAACACATGCACCTGCATAACATCAATAGGTTGGGGACAGAAATCACACCTTAGCAGAGCCAGAAAAGGCCTTTGATAAAGTCCCTGGATAATTTCTCTTGACAACAAAAGCCTTAGGAAACTAGCAATGAGGGGCTGGAGAGATGGCTCAGTGGTTAAGAGCACTGACTGCTCTTCCAGAGGACCTGAGTTCAATTCCCAGCAACCACATGGTGGCTTACAACCATCTGTAATGGGATCCAATGCCCTCTTCTGGTGTGTCTGAAGACAGTGATGACAGTATACTCATAGAATAAATAAATAAACTTTAAAAATTTAGCAGTGAAATAAATATCCAGTAACATAACAAATGTTATGTATTGAAAGAAAAAACTCTATAACTGACATTACCCTAATCAGAGTTAAACAAGCCACAGCACTTGCAGTAAAATCAGGAATGAGGCAATGCTGTCCACTCTTTTCATGTGTTTCCTCAATACAGTCCTTGAAGTTTGAGCTACAGGAATAAAACTAAATAAATAAAATAAACAGGGAAAGAAGTAAAAGGCATGTGAATGGAAAGGCAGAGAGAAATCATCCCTATTTGTAGACAATAACTTTCCACAATAAGAGACCCAAAGCTTTACCAGGAATTTTTAGAACTGATGAACTCTTCCAGAAAATGAACGGGACACAAAAACCGGTAGCTTTTCTATATGTCAGCAACCCACATACTGCTGAGAAATCGAGAAAGGAACCCGATTCACGGTGCTTTATAAATAAATAAATAACCTAGGAATAATCCCAGCCAAGAAACTACAGTGAGAAAAATGTAAGCACTTAAGAAATTGAAGAATGAGATGGAAAGATAGCCGTTACTAATGGATTAGTAGAATTGATAACACAAAAATAGCTCTATTATCAAAATGGATCTTCAGGTTCAGCAGTTTCCATTAAAATGCCAGTGATATTTTTCACAGAATTAGATGAAAATGTACTGAAGTACAAAGGATCATGACAGCCAACAGTCCTGAGCAAAAAACAAACAAACAAACAAACAAACAAACAAACAACACCACCAAAAACTACAAGCAGCAAGGTAGTACAACACCAGATTTAAAGGTTTGCTGAAAAACTACTGTAACAAAAATACTATGACACTATTACAAACCAAACCTGTAGATCAGTGGCCGAGGACAGAGGACTTAGCTTCTTTTCCCATTGCTCTGAAGGGAAAAGAGGTTTATTTTAGCTCACAGTTGAAGGCAGAGTGCATCATGGTGGGAAGGTCATGGCAGCAGGAGCTAGAAGCAGCTGGCCACTGTCCAAAGGAGAGAGCAGTGAGTTCCGCTCTAGGGCTCAGCTTGCATCTCCATCTAATGAGGGTCCCCACCCAGGATAGAGATAGCCCTTCTCACGATCAAGGTGGGGTTTCCCCCACCAGCGTATCCAGAGACCTAGCTCGTAGGGGTTTCTAGAATCTGTCAAGTTGACAACACAAATAAGAGATGGGGGGCGTTGAGAAGGGAGGCTATTAGGAGGGGTAAAAGAGACCTGAGGGGAGTAACAGGAGGGAGATACAGATGGTGAAAATAGATATTTGAGAGGAACTTGTTTATGGATACATGAACAATGAATACAGGCCAATTTTAAAAAGAAGAGAGGAGGAGATGGAGAAAGAGAAGTAGGAGAGAGAGGAAGAGGGGGAGGAGGAGACTGCAAAATGGCTCAACAGGTAAAGAACCTTGCTATACAAGTCGGGCAACCAGATTTGATCTCCAGACCCCAGGTAAAGGTGGATGGGAAGAAGCAACTCTACAAAGTTGTCTTCTGACCTTCACATGCACATCTTGGCATGTGCGCCCCCGCCCTTCATGCATACACATATAGGCACATGCGCACACACAATAACAACACTCTTATCCCATCTGTGTGGAGGCAGTAGGTTTATATGTCTGCATGTATACAGGCACATGTCTGGAGGCCTGAGGCTGAGGCCAGGAAACTTCTTCAACTTCTCTTCCACTTCACTCATTTAGGCAAGGTCACCCATCACCTGAACTCCACCTGAACATCACCAGTGCCCACACTTGTATGGCTGCACTTTAAATACTGAGATACCACCTCAGCCCCCAAATAATACGTTTCTAAAGTTAAAAAAAAAAAAACAGACACCAGGTATGCAGGTTAAGAACTCTGTTTATTGTTTATTTACATTCTGAATTCTTAGTGCTTAACCTCTGAGATTCTGTTTCCTTATATGTTAAAAAAAATGGCAGTCTTCAATAGCTTGTGCATGCATTTGTACAAGGTGTTTGCATGAAGATTAAATGAAATATAAATATCAAAGACCTCACCCACCCAAGTCATATCAGCACACGTCACTCATATCTGGAAATCAAATTCCAAGTTCTAGCAAAAAAAGAACCGTATCTTCATATGTCACACATGTCACTGCCACACCATCCAGTGCTTGCAAAATGCCAACCAAATCCATTAGTCAGGTGCAAAGGTCTGCTTCCCATTATAGCCACCCAGCCCGGTCCTGCGCGTGTCCCACCAGGGACCTGGACCCAGTTCTGTCCAATAAAGTACACAGATTCTCAACACTTACAAATCTGAGAACCACCATGTAGTTGGCTCATGGCCTAGGAATGGTCAAGAAGCAAGGCTGTCCTCTGTGTACTGACATCCTAAGACAAACACATCCACCTTCACTTACCCGGAAATAGTCACTGCAGGCCGCTAGGACTGCCTTGTGAGCATGGAATTTCTGTTCCTCGGCGATCAGGGTCACGTCGCAGAGAATGCCATCACTTCTTTGCTGATTCAGTGCTGCGAGGACAGTGTCATTGTGAGATTCCGAGTGGCACAGCCTCTGGCCAGTCAGCATTTCTTGAATACTACAAAGGAGAGTAATGAAGCCCTCTTTATTCATTTCACACAGCTCAGCTTCCCAGGCGTTCTCTTACCCATTGGACTTTGGGGAGGCTACTTCTAGTGCACCGAGAGTCTGACCTTCCTGTGCTCAATTTTGCCCTGTCTGTTCCTTGTTTCTTTGCTTTCCTTTACTCTAATTCTTTCTTTTGCCCTGTCCTGTCTTTCTCTTGTTAGCTCCTGGATTTCCACTGGGGTTTAACTTTGTGAAAGTCTACTTGTTTCTGTGAACCTATGAGCCTGTTTCTGAGCTCCTAGTTCTTCAGTGTGTACATGCAAAACTTGCTTTATGTGTACAGGGATGCACATCTTCCCCTGTGTGTGTGGAGAGGGGAGGGGCAGGCACACGCTTCCTAATCTGTGACTCCCTCTCTAACTCCATTCTTCTCTGATTTTTGACTTACCATGAGTCTCCCTAGGATACATTAGCTTAATATAAAAAACTGAGCAAAAGAGTTGCACCTGACCATCCTGAATCTAAAGCACTCAAACCACGGCATCAGTCAGAACAAGGGAAATTCCACACTACACAGCAAATGTCAGAAGAAATTCATTTGCAACAAATGGGTCATGGAGGCATAAAGCTGCAATCCAAGCATTCAAGAAGCTGGGAAGCAGAGGATGCTGGGAAGCAGAGGATGCTGGGAAGCAGAGGATGCTGGGAAGCAGAGCATTTGAAGGTCATCCTTGGCTACAAAGTAAATTGGAGGTCAAGCTGAGCTCCAGGAGACCTACCTCTGTGGTGGGAAAATTGCCCTTTGCAAATGAAAACGGCAATTAAAAGTTAAAATATCCATTTCCAATCTCTGTACAATGTAATCATTGTGCTGGATTTGTGGATGGACTATTTTTCTTTTTATTTTGTGAGATTGCCAGACTTACCGCTTAGCGCTTCATTTTCTACCCCTTCCTAACCAATGTATCCTATGTCCTTTCAAAAGTCCTACTTGAACTTCAAGGATTTTCTAAAATGAGATAGAAATGATGCCAGGAACTCATAATACAAACTGAATCTATGAATGTCTAATGGAGAATTCTAGCTTAGATCATCAAAACTCCGTCTACATCACTCCAAATTTTTAGAAGAAGTACTGGGCTCTGACCAGTGAGCTATGTCATTGCTAAGTTACTCCCGAAGGGTGACAAGGGGATTATGCCCTGTTTCCAAACACTGAACTTTTTTGAACGCTGAGTAAAGGCTGCCTGAACGTGCACTCTCCCTACCCGACAATTCTGTGCTCAGGGCCAGTATGAAAAAGTGTCATTCAGAGGAAACAAAACCTTTTCCACATTGTGGCTTTATGTGACAGGGCTCTAAATTACTTCTGCCAATTGGCTGGCAAACGAGAATTAAACACAAATCTCTCCCTTAAAATTAACCCAGTTCTTCCTGTGAAAAGTTAGTGTACTCAACGAGCTCTAGGGAACGTTTCCTCCTGGGAAGCCTCGAAGTCCAAGAACTATGGGAAGAAAATAACTCTAGAGAAAGCGAGGCTACAGGAACTTCTTGTGGGAAGACGGAAGGATATTTTCAGCAGAGCCCTTGAATATTCATCTGTGGCTCCTGTGGTAGGCGGGCTTTCGAAATCAGTAACTAAAAGTCACTTTCAGAAACATAAATAGTTCTTTACACAAATTTCTATGTAAAGCCTAGAATGTGGATTAATTAGTATCATTAAGTAAAAGAACCCGGTGGAAAGAAACAAGAATTCTTTATCAGCAAAGTGGAATGCTAGGATAGCCTGAAAAAGCTTTTCTAAAATGATGACATTTTCATAGTTAGCAATTATATTGCTTACAATTTTCAGCCAATTATCCTGCATGATATGTAATTACTTATTACAATTAACAATTTAGTCTTCCTAGTAACCCTAAGAGAAGGTATTATTGACACCTATGTTTTACAGATAAGAATAACAAGATTCTTGATCATGAATAAAAAAAAACTAATGTTAAAAACAAAATGATATAATTCCTTTTTCTGCTTTAAAAAAAAAAAACAAGATGTCTATGAGAAAGGTCTCCAAAACTTATGCCCAAGGTGATAAAAATTTCAATGGCTCCTATTGAGTTTATACTTATACATAAGTAGCCTCAAAATTAACTCTTTTGAGTAACATATGAAAGCATTATGTTATGGAATAGAAGTATTATAACTTTAGAAACTTCATTTGAAACTTTCACAATGTCCTTTCTCCTCTTTTATGTCCCCATAAATGAATTCTGAAATTTCATTTGTAGTAGAATAAGGGTGCATTAAAATAATTGCATTAAAATCTTATATTTCCAAATCTAGTGCATGATCCATGTCACTATTAAGCCTGAATCAGTATTTGTACTTAGATATCTGTTGAAAGAGTAAATCTTGGCAGGGAGAGAGCAGCTGCGAACTGCAGTTTGGGAAACACTGAAGGGCTGAGCTCTTGAACAACAGTGATGCTCCTTGGCTTCATAGACTAATAGCTCAGCTTGGAACAGTCACCCCTAAAGAACACCATACGCTGACATAGAAGACAATACTTGGCAGAAGAGCCTAAATATTTTATGACCAATATGTTATGGGTTCTTAAAAAGCAGAAATAAATACTCTGGCATTTGGCAAGAAACAAAGGCCCACAGCTCAGCAAGTCTCAATAAGTCATCATTGTATCCTCAAAGCACTTTCCCACTTTTCCCTCAGCTATAAAGCTGCAAAAGCCCTCACCTCTGTAAACCTGACAGCACCCCTGTGCACAGGACAGCCAGAAGAGGGGAGGCTCACTTCACCTGGCTACTTATCGTGCACTGGGAACAACAGGAATCGAAGGCTACAGTGTATCATGCGGAAATAAATGAAAGCTGGAGCAAATGGATACTTGTCACTAGCTCCCTCTGCCCTGAGACCAAATGGCGAACCAGCATACTCACCTCCCAGGTCTTTTTACTACTGGGAAACAAAGAAGGGAAAAAAAAAACTGTTTTAAAAACTTTCCAGATAGCTAGGGAAAGACTCCAGGAAGGCTCCGCGTTTCTCGGGGGAAATTCAGGTTTGAGAAGATGCTTAAAACTGGAGAAATTCTTCCATGAAAGAAACGGTATGGGTCAAAATCCATAGCTAGATAGAAGGTACCTGGGCTCCCCAAGTGCAACACCAGTACTGTCTTCTGTGGGGGTCCCAAGAGCTGTATTGCTAAGACAATACACTAGCGACATGGGGCTACTGAACACTCAAAATAGGTTAGTACAAGTTGAGGTGTGCTGTCAAAAGGACTCAATATATCTCATTAATACTTTTATACTGAAGTTTAGGCTATGATTTGGGATATACTGATTTATATGAAATACATCACTAAGATAAATCAGAGCTGTTTCTTCACTCCTTCTTTTAAAATTTATCTACTTTAAACCATTCATGCGTCCTATTGCGGTTCTATTTCCAAGTCCACAAGCTCACAGGCACCCTATGAGGCCAGCTGCCACTGTCAGTGAGCACAGGTCCTGCATCTCACAGGGCTTACCCAGGTCTCTGGTATCACAGCAGGAAACCCAGACTCCCCCAGCAGCTGATTGACTTTAGCAATGCCAGGGAGTTCGTACCAGGCTGCTCACATGCCAGCATCTAGTAATGGGGAGATTCATTCAGGAGGTCCCAGGGAATGGGACTAATCATGACTTTGAGCCTGTAACTTTCATTCTGGAAGCGATCACGAAAACTAGGAAATCAAATGCAGGGCACGCTTCTGACAGTGTCCTCCCGCTCATTCGGAATCCCTGCTTCAGTGCAGATGGCCACTTTGAGTGCATGGAGTTAACGCTTCCATCCCAGAAATCCCAGCGGGTCTCATTTTCACTTATTCATTTAACTGAACTCAGAAAGTTCTAAAGATGTAAATTCTAAAACAACTCTACGCTTTTTCATTACACATTTCAAATGTAAAAGTTCTGTAGATTTCTCTCTTCATGTTTACCTACTACTCAACTGGGTAAAGATATTTTTTATACGTTAATAGTAAAAGAATGCTACTTATCAACGTGGGCAGGCTGTTAAAAGATTCTGTAGTGGAATTAATTCTATTTTATATAATATTTTATTAACTCAAATGGTGGATGTTAGAAATAAAAATAGCAATAATAAGAAGCCTAAATTAAAACACAATTAACAAATATTAAGACTATGGAGAAAGTTAGTTATAAATGAACAGCTCTCTATACCCCTTCCCTCATCCAAGAAACTTTTGTTCTGCCTTGCTATTCTACATACCAGAAATAAAATACCAATAAATAAAATGTGGTAACGATATCACAGAATATTCGGTTTCCAGGGCAGTGACAAACTAAGTGCTCTCACCTTCCCAAAGGAGAAAATATCTAAGGCACAGATGGGTGAGTTACCACCTCATGCAAAGAAGAGAAGATGTACGCAGGAAAAGAGACTAGCAAGCTTCAGCCTGTGTCAGCAGGGAGCCCAGAGAAGGCTGACACACTCTTCTACAGAAAGCAGTGGTTGAAACTGAGAGTCGCAGTGAACTGAGTCACCACAGATGAGGTGATGACAACTCACACAGGATGTGTGGGCCAGGACAACCAAGAGCCATGGGAAGTCTCAGAAAAGGTCAACTGGATTACAGATCCAAAAGCAGTTAGGGAGACTGGGCCAGATTAGAGCAGTTTGGGACCATGGTAACAGCTAGGTTCTATCTGAGCCCTGCCCTGAACCATCAAGATAATGCTTCAGAGAGGTGAACAGATGTGAAAACTATTCGTGGGAAGAGTTAGGAGCCTTGGTGACAGGCTAGATATGGATATGGATGAGAAGGGGGTCTCAATGGAGATGCTCATATTTATAAAACTTGATATCCAATAGCAGGCCCCTGGGAAAGAAGAACATAATGACCTCATCTTGGGTATGTTAAATTTGGAGTTGTCTTAAAGACTTTGTTCCAAGTGTAGATGTCAGAAACACAGCTTGATTCATAGGTCTGAAGCTCAGAACAGAGTCTTGGCTATGGAGAGAAACGTAATTCGTACTTCTCAGAGAGAAACCGACAGAGCCCAGCTGTCCCAAGAACACAGTAAAAACCGCTCGCATGGAGAAAGTGACCAAGAGCACAGAAGCAGGCCACGACTTGGCTTGCTTCTGGGGTGGGGGAGAGGGGCAGGAAATAGAAGCACCAGAAACAGTTGTAACACTCGGGGCATTTGGAGGCTTGTTTGATTTAAAGACTTTTGTGAACTGGATGGCATAGGTCATTCAGTTCATCTGAGTGAGAATTTTCACAGGCAAATCCCACAAAAACAACAGGAAAAATTAAGGGTTGAGCAAAGTTTCCGAATTCAAACCAGCTAAGAAGGGAACCTAGCAACAAAATGACTCCTAACAACACTGTGCTAACTCACAGACCGAGGGGCCACTCAGTCCTAAATGGTTGGTTTGTCTCCAGCCAATCCCTCCTCTCAGAGTTCAGGGAAGCCCACAGAAGAGGAGGTGGAAAGATCGCAAGAACCAGAGGAGATGAATGGGTTATCAAGGAAGTAAGGCTTTCTAGACACCTAATCCAGGAGGACCAAGGAACATGTGAACTCCCAGAGATCATGGTAACATGCACAGAGTGTGCACGTATCTGTGCCGGATGAGGTCCCATGGTAAGAAAAGAAGTGAACAAAAGTCCTCACCCCTGATGCAGAAACTAGGTCAAATTCATAACTGCCTATAAATGAAAATTTAGTTTTCCCCAACCGAATCTCCCTGGGGATACAAGCCACTCCCACAGCCACGCCCCATGGCCAGCAGCGATAGCTGTTTAACATACAAAGAACTCAATGGCATTTATGAGAAAGGTAAACCTGCAAACCGGAAGCGAATGCGAATCCACGGTAGGAGGGACCTCAGACATGAATTGACTAATGAGGGTCACAAGATCCATGCTGTGACTGTGGTAGAATGAGACTGGGTGGAAGAAAAAGTTCTCTGGAGAAAAGCAGGCTGAGGATCCCAGGGCCTGCAATCTGGGCGGCTCTTCCATAAGGGGCTGTGCTGCGGATGAAGACAAGACAGCATTCATGGCCCTGTTGCAACAGTTCCAAGAGGTATAATGGAAGCCGGAGAGGAGGGGAGCCAGGGCTCTGAGCAGGAGCGGGGAAGGATATGACTACACAGTGAAAGACAGCAGAAGGAGGGGAACTGATTACCATAAGTTGCAGGCTTAAGGTGAGAAATCACTTGGAGAACACACACTGATTCTGGTACCAAGGAACAAATTGTCTGAAGTGGTACCATGTAAATACCATAGACCATGTGCACCATACTGGCAGGGCAACAGATCCAGCCCAGGGCTTCTTGGCCTTGGTGCTAATTGCATTCTGAGATAGGCTGTCTCTTGCTCTGAGCACCTGTCCTACACTGTAAGGTGTTCAGCACAGTGAGTAGCTGAAATCAACTGTACCTGGATCCCCGATGATAAGAAATACTGCTAGTCCTTGAACGCCATTCCCTAATTCTCCACTGAGAATGACTGGCTGCAACGAACTCACAAGAGGCAAGGAGAGGTGTCACACCTGCTCAGGCAACGCCACCGATTCTGAACTTATTTTGGAATTAATCATCTCTAATTGCTTCAGACAGCTTTATTTAACAGAAATATCTAATTGCTCACACTCCACAGATATTCCTCAGTTTTATTACCTCTTTCTTATCTCTTCTAGAGACCTTTGGACTACTTCCTCAGAAACTGACGGGAACTTGCCTCCAGGCAGAATGACCGCCATGCCATCCATATACTTCTCTCTGGCTGCCTCTCAGATTTTAGCACAGAGCTCCCTCCTGCCTTGGTGCATTTCCCAGCTCAGCTCATCCCTGGGGTCTCAGGTTTACTTCTTTCCTGTGTTTGTGCCTCACTGTTCCATCAGGACAATTTTCACACTGGCATCTGCATTGCGGGTAGTGTAGCCATTTCTCCCACAGAATACCCAGTTTATGAAGGAATAAATCAAATTCTGTATTATTCATATCTGGGCTTTACATCAAGTTGAATGTTTGGCTCAGGAAATACTTATTCAATAAATAAATATTCAAAAAATAGTATCAGGAACTTCTGATCCTCCCCAAACCGATTGCATTAAAGGGGTCAATATTCAGAGACAGAACAGTTTTCTACAAATTTTCATCATGTATCTTTACAGTGATTTGCCTTTTGCTCAAAGGGTTGCCATCCCAAACAAGAAAAAGACAAAAAGTAGTATCGGCCAAAGGCTCACAAGGCTTTCTAGGTTTGATCAAGAGGTCTCAGTGGTTCATCCTTTTTCAAAATACCCAAATCACAAAAATTATGATTGTTTTGTTTATTTAGTCAAATTGTGCTCAGTCTGTGCCCTGTACTCAGTGCTCAGTGCTCTGTGTTCAGTGCTCTGTGCTTAGTGCTCAATGCTCTGTGCTCAGTACTCTATGCTTAGTGCTCTGTGTTCAGTGTTCAGTGCTCTGTGCTCAGTGTTCAATGCACAGTGCTCTGTGCTCAGTACTCAGTGCTCTGTGCTCTTGTATTCAGTGCTCTGTGCTCTGTATTCTGTTTTCAGTGCTCAATGCTCAGTGCTCTGTGCTCAGTGCTCAGTGCTCAGTCCTCAGTGCTCTGTGCTCTGTGCTCAGCACTGTTGTGTTCCCAGGTTCAGCTAGCTACACTGAAAAGGGGATCCTCCTTCAGTGTGTACCTGAGGCAGTGTTCAGACGGCATCCTCCAGCTGGTTCCTCAGACTCAGGCTTAGAAGGTTTCAGAAGAATCCGCAAGCATTCCAGCTGCATTAAAGAGTATAAGAAAGGAAGGAAAAGTGAGGGAAAAAATGCAAAGAACATTCTAGAAGCTCATGGCACTAATGCCTCAGAACACCAAGGAGAGACCTGTAGGAATCGAACGCTGACATTTAACAGCCCCTCACCATTTTCCTTAACATGCTCTTGATGGTTTTAAACTTTCAGGTTTTTGACATTTTTGGAGCCTTGAGTATAGAATGTACACTGTGTTTCTCGATAATAGCTAACTAAAGATTGAAAGGAAAACTATCAAATAGTCAAAGGGAACAGATAAGATCTTATGAGCTACACCTACAGTGATCGGAGCCACAGATACTCTCCATGGAAATGTAAGTTTCCTTCCAAGCATGATTAGTGAAATCGGTTTAAACCACGTACCTACTGGGCAAGTACATACAGAAAGATGCTTTTCTACTCGAGATGATTTCTGAGAACTCACTGAAGAAGCAGCACACAGAGAGGATGGAAATGGGGAGGAAATGAAAGTCGGGTTCTCACAGCAGCTTCAGGGGTAGCATACAAGAGCAGGTGTACACTTGTCAGGCCTGAAGCTCCTCGCCTGTGCACAGTCCCCATCCATGCGTGCTACCCGCCAATCGATGATGCCTTTGTTTTTAATTAGTGATGTAACTCTAAGCAGAAAAATAAATTATTCGAGCAGTCTGGGACCTGGTCCATGACTGCATTTTACAACTCTCATTAGAGAGAATCGCTCGCATTCTGTAAAATACCCAAGTGCCAAATTTAATTATAATTTGGATAAGCTAAATAGGCATCCTTCTGTCTCAATTTTAGTTTGAAAAGCAGCAGTAATAGGGTAAAAATGCTTGTTTATGAAAGGGATGCATTAAACTGTGCTTCTGGTTTATACAATAAAATATTTGTAACCTGATAAAATATAGCATTTACTACATTATAAAGAAACCTGAAATCAGTATGATTTTGAAATACTTAATGAAATCACCATTGTTTGGTCATTTGATTATCACTGGATATTGGGTTGTTTCAAACATTCATTCCATACAATTTTACCTTGTAGTCCTTTTTAATTATTATAAGTAGGCTATTCTTTCACTTATGCCCGGCGTAAGTTCTGACAAAAGCTAGAGGGAACATCGTTCTCCCCTGCTCTATCATGGGTGAGCAGAGCAGACGGTCAGAATAATTCAAGGCACATTGTTTAATTAGCTGAGAGATTTGCTTAGCAACCTATTATTGCTATGGTGTCCCTCACAGTGTGGTTTATAAGCTCTATGCTGTGATAGCAAACAGAAACAGAGACAAACACTTGAGCTTTGAAATGGGAAAGGGTATTTATTACAGATAGTTAAAAAAAAATCTTACTCTTTTAAAAATCCTAGGCTTTAAACATTTATCTAATAATCCAGCAAATTGAGAAAAGAACTGTAAAGGTTAGAACATTTATCAATAGGGGATTATATTTAATCTGATATATTTCAAACAGTAAGTGATGGAAAAATTATAAAGTGAATTCAATTTCCTCCTAGAGATACTCACTGCTTGTAGGACAGCAAAGTAAATCAGTTTTTCTCCAAAATTATCTAAGGATGACCTTCTACATCCCACATGGTTTAATTCAATGAATTTAGCGTTTTAAGATGAGTCAAAATGAATTAAGAATGTAGCATCATAGAAAAGCTTTCTTACTGTTTATGATTTACTATTATTTTCAACATATTTTCTACTTCCTGTATATAATATATTGGGTAAAATTTAGATTTATGGGCAAATATATTTGTTTTATGAACACTTTCATAGATAGGATGGTGGACCAGAGGAGACACGTCCTTCCACAGCCTCATTTTGCTTTTCCCCTGCTTGGAAGCTTCCTAATCTATGGCTCTTAACTTCCCCACGAACTCTGGAAACCTTGGTCAGTCTCATCTTCCTCTTCCGCAGAATCCTCCGAATCCAGGGTTGGCCAGCTTGGCGAAACGTCAGCAAGAACATGTTATGAAAACAGAAAGTTGTCCTTAAGACACTCGGTTCTGTGCTCACCACCCACTCCACACCTAGCACAGCCTTTATGGGGAGTATGATGCTCACTAGGAAGCACAAGAAGAAGTCCATCTTCCGTGAACTGAGAGCTACCTATCACCTTGGAAGACTCTTAACTCTGGCCATCTCACACTTTTCTGAGGCCACCAGTATAGCAAGAGTGCTCTCCTAATTCATGTCTAGTCAGGCTTTTCTGAGTCCTTTGCCTAGGTAGGTCCTTCCATCGCATATATTCAAGAGCTTTGTGATCAAGCACTAAATACATAAGTTGTTTTAGTGACCTGAGAATTCACTGATGCCACACTACTGCGAAGGAGAAAATGTTTATAAAACTAGGAGCCATGTATTAGAATTTTACTCTTGTTCATTCAGCTTCTTGGATCAGCCTAACAGATTCTGGGAGGAAAGAGAACATCCCACCGGTGTGTAATTAGTATACACAAGCAAGGCTGTGAAGGATATCAGAATATTCCACTGCAAAATATACATCTTCCTCACATGGCTATACACTGAGCTAACGATGGATAAGAACCAGCAGATGCAGAATATGCTTTAAAAGTGACCCGTGTTGGGTTGGGGATTTAGCTCAGTGGTAGAGCGCTTACCTAGGAAGCGCAAGGCCCTGGGTTCGGTCCCCAGCTCCGAAAAAAAGAACCAAAAAAAAAAAAAAATGTGACCCGTGTTTTCCCTTTTCAAGTGAAATTTCCATCCAGAGGTTAATTTGTCACAGCACCTTAGTAAGCAGATGCTAAATTCCTTTATTCTACACAAATATGAGTTGCGTGGTGATCGTCTCAGATGATAAGTGTGTTGACGAATTACTTTTCTTTTACATTTGGCTACTATGCCTAACATGTCAAAGATGAATCCTTTTTGATACCATCATAATCCATAATAGTTTGAAAGGAGGAAAAATTCTGAGTGGAAGATCTTGAGGGTACTTTTGACCACTGCCAAATTACTTGTGATAATGTCAAAACTAGGAAAGTAGTTCTGCTGTTTCATTGTTTAAGTAATTGTGTGTGTGTGTGTGTGTGTGTGTGTGTGTGTGTGTGTGTATGTTTAGTATAAAATAGAGTTAATTCAGGGCATGGGGAGAGGAATTGAGAGGGTAGTAGAGACAGAGAAAGGCAGAGAGAGAGAGAGAGGAAGAAAAAGAAAAAGAGAAGGAGGAAGGGAGGAAGAGGAGGAGGAGGAGGAAGAGGAGGAGGAGGAAGAGGAGGAGGAGGAGGAAAAGGAGGAGGAGGAGGAAAAGGAGGAGGAGGAGGAAAAGGAGGAGGAGGAGGAGGAGGAGGAGGAGGAGGAGGAAAAGGAGGAGGAGGAGGAAAAGGAGGAGGAGGAAGAGGAGGAGGAGGAGAGGCCAGTCATGGAGAGAGATGGGGGAGGGGAATGGGGAAAGAAGGGGAGCAGAAGAGAAAGCAAGAAGGCGAGAGAGCAAGTGGTGTGTTTAATAAGATGCACTTTTAAAAATATTTTTGATCCAAAGTTACTTGAATCCTTGGATGCTGGACCCACAGATACAGAGAACTAACTAACATCACAAATTGAGCATAATGAAATCAGGTTTCAGACCCAGAGGATTGTAGAGTCCATATTTTCAACTATACTTAGCACCAAAAAAAATGGTGCATATTCCAGGATACAGTTACCTTAAGGTGCTCACAAGCCTCAAGACAGAAGAGTCAAGAGTTAAGGTTGGCCATTTTTTATGTCACAGGCTAAAGTCATTTGGGAAGAAGGAACCTCAGGTCTGTGCTGATGCCAGAAACCATTCGGAAGTCCATAATCCATGCTGTCACCATCCATACAGAGCAAATACACTACTTTCACAGTGATACCAATGACTGCAGATGCACAGTTGAGAAAGAGGGATGTGGAAGACTTCTGTGACAACCACTGCAACACCACCCCTCTCCCCAAAATAGTAAGAGCCTAGGCAGGAAGTCATCAGAGAGGACTCTTTAAAGTAGGATACTAGGGTATCACCCTCCACAATAGATGGCTTCCAGCAGGGATGCAGGAGGGGTAGGACTCAGCTCCATTTAGGGGGCAAGCGAAGGAGCATTTGACCACAACCCAGTGAGTATATAAATTACTTTTTATTTTTGCTGGGTGGGAGGTAACAAGGTTTGAGGGGACAGGGAAAGGCTGGGAAGCAATTTTTTAGGGGTATTTGATGTAAAATCCCCAAAGAATCAATAAAAAATTTATGTTGGGAAAAAAAGAGAGAAAATATTCATAATAGACTGGCCTGTGTTACAATCCTGTAGAGCATTTTCTTAATTGGTCATTGATGTGTACCATTCATGGGTAGGCAGTTCTGGGTGCTATTTTTAAAAAAGTAATCGATAAGAGACAAGCCAATAAGCCAGTAAGCCAGTAAGCAGCAATCCTCCATGGCCTCTGCATCAGCTCCTGCCTCCAGGTTACTGCCTCCAATTCCCACCCAGACATCACTGAATGATGGACTAAATGTTTTCTTCTCTATGTTGATTTTGGACATGTGTTTTATTGCAGTAATAGAAACTTTTAGACATAAGGCAGTATCGACTCAGCACAGAAAAGGTTTCCTATCATTTATGGTTCTCCAAGTTCATAAAGGAACATTTCTACAACAAGGAAAACCTAGAACAAACTGTATGTTCCCAATCCTGCCTGATCTATAAAGAATTGGGACTATAGCTACCAGCTCTTGGTGTCTCCCAAAGGGTCCCCTGCTCCAGGCCAAATTATGCCCTCAAAACAATTCATATGTGGAGCTCTTAATCTCTAATACCTCAATAACAAGACTTCTAAGGAGGTAATTAAAGTTACAGATCATGAGTCAGTCCTAATCTAATAGTGTCCACACAACGAAAGCTTAGGGCCCAACCAATTGTTGCATAGTAATCTGTGAGATTTAAAAAAAAAAAAAAAAAAAACTCCGTCTTGGAGGAAAGTTCACTAAAATTCAAGTTCTAAAGGGATGTTCCATCCTGCAGGGAAGCTCTTTAAACTCAAGACATAATCAATAGAGCTGGAGAGGTCCCTGAAACTGAGCAATTTCAGCAGGCCCCTCCCTCCCCAACCTGATAAAGCAGTGAGGACTTCTGAGAAATACTCAGACCAACCAAGCTGCCTACAAGAGGCAGAAATCATTCTCACTGCCTGAAAGAAGCTCAGACAAACTTTATAAAGATCCTCCAACTTGTCGAACTTCCTGACAGCTCTGTAGTCCTTTCAGGTTTCCAGCTATCATGAACTTTTTGGTGATACAGCTGTCTTTGAGTCATTCCTGCTCATGTAACCCAGGAAAACCCATTGCTCCACCCATTTGCACTTTGGTAGCAACCTTACTTCTTGGTCTGTCATTGGTTTTCTCTCTGGATTGAATACACAGTTGTTCAAATTTCCCCAGGAATAGTGCTACATACCACCACATAAAAGACAATCTATGTAAAGACACAGAAATACAGCAGCCTTGTGTAAGGCAAGAAGAGAGGTCTCAGAAACCAACCGTGTTGACGTTATCAAATTTTCTAGCATTCAAAAAATGTGAGAAAATAATAAACATCTCTGTGATAAATATCTCTGTGATATTTGCTATTTCAGTCCTTGGAATCTAAGGTTGCCCCAGGGAACGGTGCAGTTCTAGAGTGGATCCTCCACTCACCTGTCATATTGCCATTGTTCTACTCTGTGATTATAACCAGTTTGATCTCTAGCCATTGCTGTCAACCCCCCCAGTTTGCTTCAAGTTACTGTGGCTCAGAGGCTATATTCAACCCAATGACCACATTGCTCACAGGTCTATGGCAAACTGTGCTCTAGTCAGATGAAGCTGGGTCATGGATGACTGAGAAACTTGTGATACAGATGTCTCTCAAGATAGCTCCCTCTTCACTCTTGACCCATTAGATCATCTGGCTCCCATTTTTGTGTCTCTAATCTGTGCTCATTTTTCTGTGAGAAGTTAAAACGTAACACTGTCCACAGAAATTCCCTCCAGGAAGATTCTTAGGTTTCTACACACACATGCTTGTTCCATGAAAGCCTACTCCTTTTCAGATTATATAATAACTACAGAGGACCAAACAAGAGAATTGTCAATAATGTCAAATCCTAACTCTGCCATATGGCTAAAGCACATGCTACCTCTTAACACTCCATATCTAAGGCTGAGCTGTGTTCCTATATCATTTTTTAATAATGTAAAATGTTTACTCATTGGGCCTTCTACCAAGCTTCTACCCATCATAGAAAACCCCACCAATTTATCACATATGACAACATATGACAAGGATATGAGCCTGATTGATGTAAGAGTCTAACCTTTGTGCATGAAATCTCCATTACTTCCTCAAAATCAAAGAACTGTAATTACCAGCACTCAAAGGATCCTCGAATGATTAGGTTTAACAACATTCTCTTGTAGAAGTGTGTATGGGTTATCCAACACTCACCTGACATTACAGAAATCCCCCACCCACCCTCGAAGCCTCTGTGGCTCAGACCTTGGAAGGTGGAACAGTCTAGGAGGTAGAAGATAACGAAGTGAAGTAGTTTCATTGAGTGAAAGCCCACAAAGGCGGGCTTTTAGTAACTTAGCCACGGACGTCACCAATGTTCCTGTAAGTGACTCCAATAAACACTGGTTCATCTAACTAGACATGGTGACGTTCTGGGAGACATTTGGGAGAAGGGAAAGAATTTGATAAAAATACATTCTATGTACAACGATTTAAATTTTTGTCAGGAGCCATCTAGGAAAGGCTAAAGGCAGATAAGTAAACTTTCTGAAGATGGCCCACAGCTTTGCATTGCTGTGGTAAGTTCTTAACTGCAGGGTTTTCAGAGACTTCAATCCAAGATTGTGTCTTACTATTGACACACCTTTCCTGTCACTATTACATAGTCTAACAATTCCTGGGCATTAGCCCACTGTATTGGGTAGATTTTCTGCAGATGAACAAAGACGTACTCTCATGTAGTAATGCTATGTAGACAATTTCATGATTTCATAATTCCTGGTGATGATTTTATACAAGTCCTAAGTTTATACAAGTAATTCTCATCCCTCTGAAAAGCTGCAAATAGGGTTAGGTTAAACCTTTGTGTGTCGAGGTTGGGGGTTTAGCTCAGCGGTAGAGCACTTGCCTAGCGAGCGCAAGGCCCTGGGTTCGGTCCCCAGCTCCGAAAAAAAAAGAAAAAAAAAAAACCTTTGTGTGTCACAGCTAATTGCACTAGAATAAGAAACAAATTTACAATCAGGATACACTCCTTCTAGAATAGCTATGAGACCACTATCTGGCAACTAAAGGTCATAAACTAGAAATGGACAATTTATTGTAGATACAAGAGAGAAATAAAATATTGACTGGCTTATCTATACAAAACTTCAAAACTAATGAGACACAATGCAGATGATTTGTCTCAACAAAGCCATGCTAACTTGGGACATAAAAATTATTGCTTTAGATTTATAATGAACTCATGGAGCTAGCAACCGATAATGAATGTTTAGTCAGCTACTAGTCTTAATGGAAGCACACGTATACATCTCTGCTGTAACTCCTTGTTGATTTGTAATTTGAGTTAGTGTCTTAAATTTGCTATGAACTTAGCAAAATAAGATGCTTGGAAAACTATGTGAACAATTATCTTAGGAAAACATAAGAACTAAGAATCACAGTAAAGGAAAAGGTTTTTCTTTCTCTCAGCAATAAAAGTTGGAGCTTCTTTTTCATCCAGATTGAGTGATCTTTTTCTGTGTTGGTACTTTCTCATTGCAGGTTGCTTATTGGAGCTTTTGTTCATCCACCAAATGTATACATGTAGGTATACATGTATGTATGTAAGTATGCAACACTTGTGGAGTTGATGAGACAGTTTGTTGGGCCCAACCAGACAGTGTATCTGTGTGTCTGTGTGTGTTTTTGTCTCTGTCTCTCTCTGTCTCTCTCTGTCTCTCTGTCTCTGTCTCTGTCTCTGTCTCTGTCTCTGTCTCTCTCTCTTTCTCTCTCTCTCTCTCTCTCTCTCTCTGTGTGTGTGTGTGTGTGTGTGTGTGTGTGTGTGTGTGTGTGTGTGCCAGATACCTGTTTAAAGGGTTTTTTTTCTCTTCTCTCTGGTTCACAAAGAGTTAATGAGTTCTAAGCCTCTTGCCTGGCCAGCAAGAGGCATTAGAACCAGAGAGAAAAAAGCCTGATAACTATGGTTTTTTTTTCATAATCCCTGTTACTAACAAGAAAAGTTTATTACCAGAAAACAGCAGCATTAAGCCATAAAATAGTAAGAAATCAGTGCTTATTAAAGTAAAAATAGTAAGATTGTAAGGCCAGGGATCATCAGTCCTTAGCCTTCATCCAGCTCTGTGGTACACCTCAGTACTGAAAAAAACTACCAAAGCCAGAGCAGGCCTCCCACAATTTTTTTATATAGGAAATAAAGCACTATAGAAAAGCCATTTCCAGGCTTTTTAACTGGACAAAAAGAGGGAAATGTTGTGGTTTGCCCTGAAGTTATCTGTATTTTTACGCTAATTCCACTGCCCCAAGGACAGCTGCCTAGTCAAGGACTCAGAACTCAGGCAACTTCACCAGAACCACCTCTCCATTGAATTTGTAAAGTACAGGTGAGGGGCAGGTACAGGATAGAAGGAGGCCTGTCATTGGAGGAGAAGGAAGGATGGGTGGGAGATAAGTTTGAAGGAAGAGGAGGAGACAGGAGAGAAAGGAGAGACAGGAGGGAGAGAGGGGCAGAGAAGCCATGGCAGGACAAGATGGCAGGTGATGTTAAGATTCTGCTCTGTGTATTTACAGGTTGTTATTAATGTTCTCGAGGGATGGATGGTACCGGGCTTTGTATGTTTAAGTGGGCAATTATATCTTACCAATTGGGTCAAAAAAAAAAAAAAGAAAAAGAAAAAAAAAGCCATTTCCCAGATAGACAAGTTAAATAGAGTTGAAGACCCAGAAATAAATCCACACACCTATGGTCATTTGATTTTTGACAAAGGAGCCAAAACCATCCAATGGAAAAAAGACAGCATTTTCAACAAATGGTGCTGGTCCAACTGGAGGTCACCATGTAGAAGAATGCAAATTGATCCATTCTTATCACCCTGTACAAAGCTCAAGTCCAAGTGGATCAAGGGCCTCCACATCAATCCAGATACAATCAAACTAATAGAAGAAAAGGTGGGGGAAAGTCTCAAACACATGGGCATTGGGGAAAATTTCCTGAACAGAAAACCAATGGCTTATGCTCTAAGATCAAGAATCAACAAATGGAACCTCATAAAACTGCAAAGCTTCTGTAAGGCAAAGGACACTGTCATTAGGACAAAATGGCAACCAACAGACTGGGTAAAGATCCTTACCAATCCTACAACAGATAGAGGCCTTATATCCAAAAAATACAAAGAACTCAAGAAGTTAGACCGCAGGGAGACAAATAACCCTATTAAAAATGGGGTACAGAGCTAAACAAAGAATTCACAGCTAAGGAATACTGAATGGCTGAGAAGCACCTAAAGAAATGTTCAACATCCTTAGTCATCAGGGAAATGCAAATCAAAGCAACTCTGAGATTCCACCTCACACTAATCAGAATAGCTAAGATCAAAAACTCTGGCGACAGCAGATGCTAGAGAGGATGTGGAGAAAGAGGAACACTCCTCCATTCCTCCATTGTTGGTGGGATTGCAAACTGGTACAACCTCTCTGGAAATCAGTTTGGAGGCTCTTCAGAAAATTGGACATTCCAGTACCTGAGGACCCAGCTATACCTCTCTTGGGCGTATACCGAAAAGATGCCCCAACATACAACAAAGACACATGCTCTACTATGTTCATAGCAGCCTTATTTATAATAGTCAGAAGCTGGAAAGAACTCAGATGCCCTTCAACAAAGGAATGGATACAGGAAATGTGGTACATCTACACAATGGCGTACTACTCAGCTATCAAAAACAATGAATTCATGAAATTCATAGGCAAATGGATGGAACTAGAAAATATCATCCTGAGTAAGTTCACCCTATCACAGAAAAACACACGTGGTATGCACTCATTGATAAGTGGAAATTAGCCCCGATGCTCGAATTACCCAAGATGCAATGCACAGACCACATGAAACTCAAGAAAGATGACCAAAGTGCAGATGCTTCACTCCTTCTTTAAAAGGGAACAAAAATATCCATAGGAGGGTATAGGGAGGCAAAGTTTAGAGCAGAGACTGAAGGAACAGCCATTCAGAGCCTGCCCTACATGGGGCCCATACATATACAACCACTAAACTAGATAAGATGGATGAAGCTAAGAAGTGCAGGCCAACAGGAACCAGATATAGATCTCTCCTAAGAGACACAGCCAGAATATGGCAAATATATAAGCGAATGCCAGCAGCAAACCACTAAACTGAGAATGGAACCCCCACTGGAGGAATTAGAGAAAGGACTGAAAGAGCTGAAGGGGCTTGAGACCCCATAAGAACAACAATGCCAACCAACCAGAGCTTCCAGGGACTAAGCCACTACCCAAAGACTATACATGGACTGACCCTGGGCTCCAACTGCATAGGTAGCAGTGAATAGCCATGCTGGGGCACCAGTGGAAGTCCCTGGTCCTGCCAAGGTTGGACCCCCAGTGTAGGGGAATGTTGTAGGGGCAGTACTGGGGGTGGAACACCTTTAGAGAAGGAGAGGGGAGGGGTTAGGGGGCTGATGGACAGGAAACCAGGGAAGGGAATAACATTTGAAATGTAAATAAGAAATGCCCAATTTAACAAAAATGGAAGAAAAAAGAAAGAAAAGCCATTTCCATCCAGATTAGGATTTGTGGACACGACCTTTTGTTTCCTAGAGAGGAGAAGTGGTTCGACACGACTGAAGATATGTGACACAATTATGGCACAAGACTGTTTAGAGGCAGAGCAGGCAAAGCAGAGACAGAGAGATGGAAGCCAGGGGATGCGAGTGCTTGCTTCCTCTTTTCGACGGCTACAGTGTCTATTGCTGTGAAGAGACACTATGACTATGGCAACTCTTATCATCATGGCAGGAAGTGTGGCAACATGCAGGCAGGTACCGCACTGATGAGCTAACTGAGAGCTTTACAATCTGGGGGTGGGGGCAGGGCTGACCCTAAAAGCCCACTCCCAGTGCCACACCTCCTCCAACAAGGCCACACCTCATAAACTTTCCCAAATAGTTTGCCAACTGGGGGATAACCATACAAATATATGAGTATATGGGGGCTATGTTCATTCAAACTACCACAAACAATATAGTAATCAACATTCAATCCATAAATGTCTTCCCACTTAAAAAAAAAACCAAAACTTTGCTATATGGATAAAACCTGTTTGCTAAGTACAGGTTGGAGATCCTCCTAGGGAATAGCTATTCTTAGTAGCCAGGAAAGTTTCTCATAAAAGCTACAGTGTTGCAGAGGAAACAGCAAAGATAATATTTTGTTCCACCAGCCATGAGACCAATGATGAACTCACTCTATCTCAAATATGTATATAGCTTGTATATAGTAGAGACACATAAACCAATACTCCCAAAGGACATTAGGAATTTTCTAGATTGTTATTGTTGTTGTTGTCCTTGTTGTTATTTATTAGACTGGTCATGGTAACATATGACTTAAATCCCAGCACCAGGAGGCACAGGCTGGCAGATCTCTGTGAACGTGAGACTTATTTCTGATTGTTTATCCTATGTATCAGTTTATGTTGGTTTTGTTTTTGTAGTCTCTGCAGTCTGAATGTTTCAAAATGTGAGTGTCTGTGTCTTATATGTAAATAACAGCATTGCTCTAAAAGTATGAATTGTGAATTATAAATTCAAAGAAACAAACAGTAAAAAAATGTATAGTAGGATTTCATTTTGTGGCAAGAGGGGAAATACACTGTTAGGAAACTAATTAAACATTTATAACTAACACATCATGCTGATCTCTGAGGAAATAAAAATGGTCCATTCATCTTGACATTGTGTGGTGGTTTGAATATGCTTGACACAGGGAGTTGTACTAGTAGGAGGCATGGCCTTGTAGGAGTAGGCATGGCCTTGTTAGAGGAAGTGAGTAATTGTTGGAGTAGGATTTGAAACCTTCCTCCTAGCTTCCTGGAAGGCAGTCTTCCTATTTGCCTTTAGAAAAGGATGTAGAGAGGGTTGGGGATTTAGCTCAGTGGTAGAGCAAAAAAAATAAAAAAAAAAATAAAAAAAATAGAAAAGGATGTAGAACTCTCTGCTCCTTCTCCAGCACCAGCCCTGCTGGGATGCTGCCATGCTTTCCACTTCAGAACCAGTAAGTCAGCCCCAATTAAATGTTGTCCTTTATAAGAGTTGCCTTGGTCATGGTGTCTTTTCACAGCAATAGAAACCCAAACTAGAAAACATTGTAACACTTGTTTGTGGTTCTGGATTGTTACAGATACTTTGAGGAGTACATACACACACACCAGATATTTTGAATGAAAAACTGAAATATTTATAGAAATGGAGTTTATATGTCCATTATAGAAATGTACAGTATAGAAATGGATATTTGTGGTGGTGTGAATAAAAATGCTCCCCTGTAGGATCATATATTTGAATATTTAGTCATCAGGGAGTGGCATTCTTTTAAAGGGTGAAGAGGTGTGGCCATGTTGGAGGAAATATGTCACTGGGGATGGGCTCTGAGAGTTCAAAAACTCATGCCAAACCAAATCAGTCTCTCTCTGTCTCTCTATCTCTCTGTCTCTGTCTTTCTCTGTCTCTCTGTCTCTCTCTGTGTGTCTCTGTCTCTATCTCTGTCTCTCTCTCTCTCTCTCTCTCTCTCTCTCTCTCTCTCTCTCTCTCTCTTTCTGCCTATAGATTAGGATGCCTATAGATCTAAGCCACCCCTCTAGCTCCTGTCTACATGCTGTCATGCACCTTATCCTGATGATAATGGGCTAAACCTCTGAAACTGGAAGCAAGCTCCAAATTAAATGCTTTTTTTCATAAGTGTTACTTTGGTCATGGTGTCTGTTCACAGGAATAGAACAGTGACTAAGACATGATTCTTTGAATGCTCCTAAATTAAGAAGTCTATGGGGGCTATGTTCATTCAATCTACTACAAATGATTTAGTAATAAATACTCCATCCATGAATGAATGCCCCCCCCCCACTTAAGAAAGCCAAAACTTTGCTAGATGGACAAAACAGGCTTCCTAAGTATAGGTTGTATCCATTTATTTTCCATAATGTATTGCTATGAGAAATCATGGATATTACAATTCAAATCATTCTGAGATGGTTTTCTTTTATTTTATTCAATATTATTCTCAAAATTATTTCAATAGACTCCTAATTACTAATATGTTTTATTTTATTAGATTTTAAAATCACTTTTTAATAAATCCGTGGTGCATGTTGCTAAATTTGTGTTCATTTAAATACCCATGCATTCAGTTACTGTATTCAGATGGGCACCAATGTAAATGCTAAGAACTAGACATATGAAATAAACTACTCCAGTGAATTTAAAATCTAGACCCTGGTGTAAGAAAGGCAAAAAGAATAAGTTAGCACACCATGTGGTATATACACAGCAATTATTGACGTGACAAAATAGTAGAGTGGAAAAGCCATGGACAGGGACTAAGAAAAAGGCTGCCATCTTAAATACTATGACTTTAGAAGAACCTATCGTGCAATTTTCATCATATCTACTCAGTCTCTAAGATGCTGAATATATTAAAGATGTAAGCTGCAGAAATTAAGCACATTTTGTAAAGCTTTTGTGTTTTAGATTATAAAAACTGTCTAGACACAAGACATCACCTGAGCAAATAAATAACCATGCTCTGGAAGATGCTGCCCGTCAAAGCACTGAAGAAGCAACATAGATTCTTATATATATATATATATATATATATATGTATATATATATATATATATGCATATGTAATTTTATTTTTTATTTTTATTAGATATATTTCTTTACTTACATTTCAAACATTATTCCCCTTCCTAGTTTCCTATCCATAAGCCCCCATTCCCTTCCCTCCCCTCCCCCATAAGGGTATTCCCCCTATACATCCTCCTTATTGCCCCCCCATATTCCCCTGCACTTGGGGTCCAACCTTGGCAGGACCAAGGGCTTCCCCTTCCCTTGGTGCTCTGCTACCTATGCAGTTGGAGCCCTAGGTCAGTCCATGTATATAGTCTTTCAGTAGTGGTTTAGTCCCTGGAAGCTCTGGTTGGTCGGCATTGTTGTTTTTATGGTGTTGCAAGCTCCTTCAACTCTTTCAATCCTTCCTCTAATTCCTCCCAGGGGGGTCCTATTCTCAGTTCAGTGGTTTGCTGCTAGCATTGACCTCTGTATTGGACATGCTCTGGATGTGTTTCTCAGGAGAGATCTATATCCGGTCCCTTTCAGCATGCACTTTTTAGCTTCATCAATCTTATCTAGTTTTGGTGGCTGTATATATATGGGTCACATGTGGGGCAGGCTCTGAATGGCCGTTCCTTGAGTTGCTGCTCTAAACTTTGCTTCCATATTCCCTCCTATGGATATTTTTTCCCCTTTCAAGAAGGAGTGGGAGCATGTGCATTTTGATCATCCCTCTTCTTGAGCTTTCTGTGATCTGTGGATTGCATCTTGGGTAATTTGAGCTTTTTTGGCTAATATCAGTGAGTGCATACCATGTGTGTTTTTCTGTGACTGGGTTACTTCACTCAGGATGATATTGTCTAGTTCGTTCCATTTGCCTATGAATTTCATGACGTCATTCATTGTTTTTGAGTAGTACTCCATTGTGTAGATGTACAACATTTTTTTTAATCCACTCCTCTGTTGAAGGGCATGAGTTCTTTCCAGCTTCTGGCTATTATAAATAAGGCTGCTATGAATATAGTGGAGCACGTGTCTTTGTTATATGCAAAACAGTTTCTTAAGAGGATAATTAGAAAAATGTTTATTCGAGACAAATTTACATGCCTTCAAAGGTAAACACACCCTCCACCCTTCCATCCAAGTTCTAGGCATCAGTCCAATAGCAAAATAAAAGGAGCTTAAGTATGCAGGACAGTGCCAGCGTGGAGGAGTACTTCTTACTTGCTTGCTCCTCCTTGCTTCCTTACAGAAAAAAACGTAAGTACATGCTAGCAAACCCCTCAGCGCCACAGATGAACCGAGTGCTAGATAATAAAATACCACGTAATGAAATTTCCTCAAAACTGATGTACTGGCTAGGTTTGTGTCAATGTGGGAAAGGTATACTCATTTGGGAAGACAGGAATCTCATCTGAGAAAAATTACCCCACTAGACATGGCTGTGAGCAAGGATGTAGAGCATCTTCCTCATTGATGGTTAGAATGATAAACCTGAGCTCAATGTGCGGGCACGCGTGCAGTCAGTATATTGAATGAACACAGACCCACCTGCCTTTGCCTACTGAGTACTTGAAGATATTTGCTCCCATACTCTTCCTAATAATAGTACTAGTAATAATAACAATAATAATACACATATCATAAGCACACAATAAAGAAGGTCATGAATAATGCATCCACAAACCCAGAGTCTTTTTAAAGCAGAGATTTACTGGTTGCAAGTACAAACAAACAAGCAGCAATATAACAGGAGGGGGTGTAGCCTTGCCAAGACCATGATTTCCACCTTGTACTACATAGTACTAGGAAAGAAGGGCCGCTGTTCTGTTTAAAGTCACTCAGTTTTACGTATTCAACAACAGCAGCATGTGGGCCTAATTCTTAGGGCTCAAGGAGAGGAGAATAGAGGTCAAGGACAAAGAAAAGAGTCTCAGCTGCCTCCTCACTTGAAGTCCATGCCATCTCCTTTTATTGTTTCTAAGGACAATTCTGTGGGAGGCCAATGATGGGACTGTGTGTCCTCTTTTCTATTAGTATACCAAACATTGGATTTAGGACTTGAAAAAAATGCAATGACTTAACATCCATTTTTATTAATATCATCACATTCATGGGTATAGGGTTAAGACTTAAATGTACCTTTGAGGGAGACGTACTCTCCACACTACCTAAAGCCAAAAGATCTGAACTAAAAGAATTCATATGAAACTCTGTTTTAGCCAGCACTCATAAGAGCATTGCAAACAAACAGTCCCTACATTCTTAATAACTAATAAAAGGTAAGATTTATTAATTGGAGATATGACATGCAAGCTATGAGAATATAAGGCTATCCCAGGCTCTCCTCCATGAATCTTTTTTGGAATTAGGTTTGAGATGAAAAGATACATATAATTTAGGACATATTTAGGGATGACATTATCATCCGTCCTGATTCTAAAGTACTAATCTTGAGTAATTCACAATGTAATTTATATGGAAATGAAATCACTGTTGATATAATCAAGTGTATGGGGTAAGGTGGCTGTTCTTCGTTGTCACCTTCACTATATCTGGAATTAACTAAAATTCAAATGACTAGGAACACCTGTGAGGGTTTTTTTTTTTTTTATTAGATCATTTGAAGTGGAAAGACTCACTACTAATCCAGATCTCTGAGATGGGAAGTTAAAACTTTTAACTCCAGATCTTTCGAGGCGGGAAGAGCCATCTTTAATGGCAACACCTTGTGCTGGCAGCCTACATAAAGGACAGGGAAGAAGGAAGCTCTGTTTTGTTTTCTTGCCTGCTTGTTCTTGTCCTTGCTAGCAAGTCCATTCCTCCACTGGCATTAGAGCCTACCTCTTTGCAATTCCAGCATATGCTCAAGACAAGCTCAGACATCCAGCCTTGTGGATTGAACAACTATTGGATTCTTGAACCTTCCCTTCATAGGCAGCCATGGTTGAATTAGCTGGACCACAGTCTGTAAATCATTCTAATAAATTTCCTGTCTATATATTTATGTAGAGAGATTCACTCCATAAGATCTGTTACTCTGAAGAACCCTGACTAATCCACAAGGTTGTCAGGATAGGTCCTATGCTGGTTAGTTTTATATGGTAACCTAGAATCACTTGAGATGAGAGCCTCAATTGAGGAATTACCTAGATCAGGTTGACCTGTGGATTCAGGTTGTACGTGGGTGGGAGAATATCTTTATTGCTAGTTGATATAAGAAGGCCCACCCTAGTGTAGGAAACACCATTCCCTGGGCACTTAGTTGGTCCTAGCCTATATGAGAAAGTTAGTTGAGCATAAGCAAGCCTTCCTGCTAGTCAGTCATCCAGCAGCATCCACCATGCATGGTTCCTGCTGTAATTACTTGGCTGTGAAGTGAGTTTCTTGATCAGAAATACTGCTGTGTGGAATAGCAAGTAGGACTGCCTTAAAGCTTCTGTCTTGAGTTCGTACCTTGACTTCTCTCAGTGGTGGACCGTGATCAGGAACTGTAAGCTGAATAAACTCTTTCTTTCCCTAAGTTGCTTTTGCTTAGAATATTTTATCACAGCAACATGAATGAAACTAGAACAGGCCACAAATCACTGTGAGTAATGTCTTTATAAAAGGGATGAATTGGTCTGGAGGTGTACACATACAGGGGGAGATTATGGGAAGAGAGACCCAAATGAAATGCAGAAATCCACAGCCAAGGAGTAGGCGTGGACGTACCATCCCTTCAGGGCCCTCAGAGAGATACAGCGTTGTTATAACAGACTTTAGAACTTTTACCCCTGCAGTGATTTGAATGAGAACGGACCCATTGGCTTATAAAGTTGAATGCTAAGTCACCCTGGAGGGCAACTCTTTGAAAGAAGGATTGAAGTGTGGTTAGAAGAAGTGTGTTATTTAGGGTTGGGCTTTGAGGTTTCAAAAGCCCATGCGGAGTTCACTTTTTCTCTCCCCTTCTCTCCCTGAACATGGATCAGGATGTGGCTCTCAACTACTGCCCCATTGCTATGTCTGCAGCCATGCTCCCACCACGTTAATAATGGACAAAACCTCTAAAATTGTAAGCTACCCCACAACTAAATGATTCCTTTTATAAGTGTTGCCTTGGTCATGGTGTCTCTTCACAGTGACAGAACAGGGATTAAGACAGAAGTTGGTACCAGGAGTTGGTATTGCTGTGACAGCCCTGACCATGCTGTTTGTTGGAGCAATATGAAAAAGACTTTGGAACTTTGGATTACAAACAGATGCTTTAAAAGGGGCTTTATGAGTCATTCTTGGAGGAGCATGGAAGACAGTACTGAGTATGGTTTGAACTTCTTAGCCCAACTCTATATAAGTTTCTGAAGCAAAAAAATTATTAGTATTAAGCCTAGAGACCATTCTTAAGATATTTTCGGAAAGAATATGATTGCCTTTTGCCCTTGTCCTAAAGATTTGCCCGAGGCTAAATTGAAGAGTTTTGAACTAATATCACTGGCAAAGGAAATTTCAAGACAGCCTAGTATTGACTGTGTCGTGTGATTATTAGCAGTCACTCTCACACAGATCTACAATGGAAAGGAGCAACTGGAGCAAGGAGAAATACAAAATGCATAATATAAGGAGAAACAAGAGCACCAGGAAAAGGTGATGTTGGAACCTAGTCCTGTGCTCAAGGAGATAAAAGTCTTAAAGAAAAGCCTGATGCTAAATAGAATAAACAGAGTGGTAATCTCGGGATAAGAATCCATTCAGCTAAGGTTTCAACTTGTGAAAAGAATTAAAGAAAAGCTTAAGCAGAAAAAGAAACCATCAACAACAGAAGGCGAATGTAACCGGGAGGAGGCAAGTTCCAGCCCCATCAAGTAGGAGAACTTGGCAGCTTCAGCCACAAGGCTCTGGCTTTAGAGTCAAGGATACAAGAAAGGGGTTATAAAATTCTCTTCTTCAGATAATGAGAGCTGCTGAGGGCAGGAGTGTCCCTGCTCAGAGAGGCTGTGAAGCTGAAGTGAATCCTGATTGTGTTAGAGACCTCGGGATGTTAGAAATGCCAGAGCCTTGGGATATCTGCCAAGGAGAGCTGTTAATAGGCTGTGGAACAAGCCCAAGAGAGAGAAGTCTGTTGCAGTCAACAAAGCTAAAAGGAGTTGGAGATCTGGAAAACATTTTGACATCTGACACAGAGATATAGAATTTGGAGTTTGGCCTGCAGGCTTTTGCTCTTGCTTTCTTCCAATATTTCCTCGCTATGTTCCTTTTTCTCCCTTTTGAAATGATAACATGTATTCTGTTCCATGCATGTTGGAAGTATTTGATTTTACAGAGGTCACAGTTAAGAATGTCGTTGAGTGTCAGAAAAGACTTTGAACTTTGGGCTTTTAAACAGTGTTGAGACTGTAATGGATTATGGGGACTTTTGAAGTTGGACTGAAGATATTCTTTCCCTTATGATATGGTTCTGAGGCTACGTGGGCCAGGAGGTAGAATGTAATGATTGCATAAGAATGATCTCCATGGGCTCATCTATTTGAATGCTTAGTCATTGGGGAGTAGAACTGTTTGAACGGATTATAAGTATTTGGAGTGTGTGTGGCCTTTTTAGAAGATGTTTGTCACTGTGAGTGGGCTTTTATGTTTAAAGCCCAAGTAATATCCTCTCCCAAACCTCTCTCTCTCTCTCTCTTTCTCTCTCTCTCTCTCTCTCTCTCTCTCTCTCTCTCTCTCTCTCTCTCTCTCTCTCTCTCTCTCTCTCTGCCTGCAGATCAGCTACTTGTACAGCATCATACTTGCTGCCATGATGATAATGGACTAACCTCTGAAAGCCCTGAATTAAATGTTTTCCTTACAAGAGTTAGTCATGAGTTCTCCTCAGAGCAACAGGACAGTAACTGCACTGTCAACTGTTCCCCTCACTGCTCAGTAATCCTCCTCTTGAGGTAGTGACTTGATATCTGGTAACCACCCTGCATATCTCCAAAGTCGCTCCCCAGCCGGCTCCTACATGTTCCAGTAGCACCTACCTATACCACACTCAACGGTGCAACCACCATCCTTTAGAGTCCCAGGCTGGGGGAAGGATATTTCATACTATTTCAGCCTCCTTTAACTAATAAGGCTGCCCCTGCCCGTCAGGGCTTAAGTGGAGTGACCACTCATTCTGGATAGCCACAGTTTTGACAGCTGTCCCGATCATACCCCATTGCCTCCCTTTGGCTTCTTAGGCATATTACTTGGTGATGTTGTTTACATGGGCCAGATCCACCGGTGTCTTCACTACTCTGAACTATTCCTCAGGGACTACTACTATTATTGCCAAAAAACATCTCCAAAAGCAAAAAGAATAGAAGTACAATGTATTTCCATTTTTAATGGGAAACATGAGATCTTAATGAGAGACAGTCTGCAGACTGAACTACAATGTTTCCATTTATACTTTGAATAAAGTGCTATTATATATATAATTTCTATATATATAATATATAATTTCTTCATGGATAAAACATTAAGCCGCTCCAGTGCATGTGGTTGGAGACCTTTGGAACCAAGTGAAAATCTGCTGTGTGAGTGTCTCTCCCAGCTGTGTGAGTGCGCCCCTCTTCAGTTTAGACTTTAACTTTTAGCTCCATCATGTTCTATGAATAGAAGCTCAAAATGCTTGGATCAGTTACACAGTCTTGTCAAAATAACCTTCTCTGCAATTATAACATCCTGAGGTGCTTTTCTCAAATGCTCCATGAAAACTTTTTTATTAAAGAATTTTGTAGCTCTGTTGCCACTTAAAACTAAACTGAATCGCCCCCTCTAAATCTTTACAGAGGGCGAAATGTAGGTCTTGTGCACTTTACTAGTTGAAATCTAAATTATTTTTAAGATAGATAATATATTACTGAGCGATATGACACAGAACGCACTTCATAAATGTAATTATTTTTACTCATTAAAATCTTCGTGTAGAATAGTTCTTAGTCAGAGAAGTCCATTTCTACTGATCATGGAAAACCTTCTAAGAGACAATGGTGTGGAGTGCCGGAAACTAATGGCTCAAGTACAATTTTTAAATAGAGAAATTGTTTTAATGCTGCATTTAAAAACGCATGCATCAAAAATTTATGAAGTGTTTAATATGCTTCTAGTATCCACTGAACGAGGTATAATTAGACCCTCAAGAAAAATAAAATAATGCCTTCCCTCTGAGAGCTTTCAAAACTACAAGATAAGGTGGGCCACTCACATTTGCAGTTATCCTAACAGCATAAGACAGCTGGCGTTTTCTTCACTGTACAAGTTTTTTCATCTCGAATTTTCTAACAATTAGAGCTAGACCTTGAAAACACTTATTAACGTGCCCCAGCTCTCCACTCTGAGAAGCTGAATCATGGCGTGCCTCTTTATTACAACAGTAAATGCTCTTATTCACAGGAGTGGTTAGTACTTGTGCTTTCCACTTAATCCTTCTAACAACCCATCATTGTATAAATTAAAAGAGTCTTTCGGCAGGGAGGGAACACACGCTCGGCAAACTAAAATGCTGAAGGTGCAAGGCTGCGGGCTTACCATGCCCATGCGAAAAGAAATCCATCCATTACAGTGCTGGGCAAAGGTTAAGCCCAGAAGCACTGAAGGATGCAGGGGAAGAAGATGGCGACCCTGGAAGGACTGCGCACTCTGAAATAAGAGGTTTGCATTTGGGGCTGGGGATTTAGCTCAGTGGTAGAGCGCTTACCTAGGAAGCGCAAGGCCCTGGGTTCGGTCCCCAGCTCCGAAAAAGAGGAAAAAAAAAAAAAAAAAAAAGAACCAAAGAGGTTTGCATTAGACTTCTGTAAAATGAAGATCATGTACAACCTGGAGGTGTTACAGTATCCTCATAAAAACAGCGGTCCCAGGTTATACATCCTGCTTTCAACGTTGTTTCTGTGACCTTCACGGTGTCACTCAGTTTCTAGAAACCCCATTTACTAAGGAGTAAAAAAAACGGTATATAAAGGGAAGTCAATAAAAATGTTTTAGTTTAAAAATGCCCAATTAAGCATCCATTCGTTAAAATATTTATACTGATTGTGACACACATTCCGAATCTGGGAGTGTTGAATTAGAACAAATGTTTCTTCATCTTTGTCTTGAGGGAATTACGGCACAGGCGCTAGAATAAATGTATTTTACAACAATGAGCATACAATTTCAATTACTACAAGAGATAAAAGCCACACAGATTGCTGACATTGAGCACTTAATAAACAACGTAGCAAAACCATGAAAAGTGAGTTCCAAGTTGGCGATGGGGGATACAAAGGGAAAAAAAATCCAATTTCTATCAAGGGAAAAAACATAGGACACAGGACTTGAAGACACCAGCATGAGATTCATGCGTAGACTGGAATGTCTGTGCCTACTGAAAATCTACAGATCAAACTCTGTGTGCTAATGTGATAATCTGGAGAGACTTCTCTGGGGAGCTGCTAGGCAGTAAGATATTCCACACCCGGTTCAAGACAGGCCATAGACACTAGGAGTTTCTGTTTCCCGCATAGCTCTTGCCTTGGCTGGCTTTCTATTCTGTAGCTGGCCATAGAGAAGTGTTCAGACCTCATCTTGTTTGGGTCTCAGCTCTCACCCAGGCATAGGGAGTTATGAAGGAGGATGGTCTTTCTTTGCTTCTGCACTGAGTTTATTATCCGTGGTATGGCCTGTTTATCCAATAACATTTCAATATGGCTGTGCATGCTTCAATCACGCTTATAATGGGATGAATGGTACATAAAGCCTCAGAGGAGCTTCACCAGACTTCTGGATGAGAAGCTCCTAGAGAACCGCACTACCTGAGAGCACAGAGAAGCGGATTTGCCCCTCCCACACCTCAACCCGTGCCCCTCCCACACCTCAACCTTCATCTGTAGCCCTTGTGATATCTTTTATAAGCACCAGCGTTTGTCTGAGCCCTTCGAGACGCTGAGCAAATGATTTCAATTCAATGAAGCGGTCTCAGGAACTTAATTCATAGTGGGTTCTTCAGAAACACAGGTAAAATTACTGAGGACCACAATGGGCATGAAGAAGCTTCTTTTGCTAAAAATCCATTGACTTCTCACCCGGAACTACCAGCTAACTAAAAGCTAGATCAAAGTCCACCATCTCTGCCTCCATTCCCTATCTTTATTCTTTGCTTTGGCTGAAGTATAAAATGAAGCTATTATCCTTAACCTCTTGGGTTCCAAGAATAGCAAATCTTGTAGAACTGAACCCTCTCCTCCTATGAGAACAATTATCCATGAGGATATAGCTAAACCAGAGGCAAAAGCAATCATCTCCTGAGAACTGCCTTGTTCTCTTACAAAGGCTAGAGCTAAGACCCTTCCCCCAATACTAGCTCTATTTAAGCCTGAAAGTATAAAACACACAGGCAACATCTGGGGTCAGGGAACCCCATCATCTGTTCTCAACATGACCATATGCTTGTCTTTCTCTGCTTTATACTATTACCCTTCTCTCCCTCTCTACCCTCCCCCTGTCTCCTTTTCTCTGTATGTGTATTGCACGCACGTGCACATGTATCCAGGTACAGGACAAAGGCCAACTTCAGATGTCCTTCCTGAAGTGCTGCCTGTTTTCTTATTAAGATGCTCTCTTGCTGGCCTGGGGCTTGCGGGTTTGCAGAATGAGTTAGGCTGGCTGACAAGCAAGCTGCGGGGATCTGCCTGCCTCAACCTCCCCAAAGCATGCCATACCATACCATATCAAGTGTGTGTGTGTGTGTGTGTGTGTGTGTGTATGCCTGTGAGTATGTGTGAGTGTGTGTGAGTGTGTGTGTGTATGCCTGTGAGTATGTGTGAGTGTGTGTGAGTGTATGTGTGTATGCCTGTGAGTATGTGTGAGTGTGTATGTGTGAGTGTGTGTGTGAGTGTGTGAGAGTGTGTGTGAGTGTGTGTGTGAGAGAGGGGGACCAGGTTGTTGTTCAAAGATTTGAGCAATTGGGCTTGTGATTAGCATCTAAAGTGGGACCGGGGAGAAGTTTTATGACCAAGCCCTAGACCTTTGTGATTTGACATTATCTCTGGGTAGATAGGGTAAGAACTTAAGTGAATTAGAGGGTACTAAGTGGAATCTGCTACTGCTGGTTGCTTGCTTTACCATGAGGAGAAAACTGAACAACTGTTAGGGTCATCAAAGCGTTTTGTTTGGTTTTGGTGTGAGAACACAGGAAAATGGGCAGTAGCAGGCAGCAGGTTTGTTCTGTTCAGGTTAACTGGGACAAGGAGTTAGGCTCTGTTGATGAGATTAATGCTTCCATAGAAACAGTCAGGAGATTGGCTTGATCTTCCCAACACAAAACTCCATGGCCTGGAGAAGGGAACACAAAGTCCTATCCCTAGCTAAGGAACTATGGACAATTGATTTAGATACCTGCTGTGAAAGGTAGAGTCAGTTTTCACCAAGGGCGTGGCCTTTGGCAGGTAGACAGAGCTTCAGGGGGAAGCCAAAACCCCAAAACTATAAAAACCAGACTTGATGAGTTTTAACAAAAGGAAAAAAGACAGAAAGCTAGGTTGGTGTTGCAGACGAATCAGTTGGGACAGATCCACAACTCTGTATTTTGATTGGTTGTGACTTTCTGTAATGCTCTCTCTCTCTCTCTCTCTCTCTCTCTCTCTCTCTCTCTCTCTCTCTCTTCCATCTCTCTCTCTCTCTCTCTCTCTCTCTCTCTCTGTTGCATAGAAAAGTTTCTTTGACAAGGAGTGAGAACGACATCATCTCTGAGTATAAGTACTAATACTTAGAATGTAGTTAGGATTATGCTGGTTTAGTAAAGTGGTGGCTGTGGGTTCTCTTCCAATATCTATCACTGACTAGGTTTCTATGATCTCCCTTTTGTTAAGTGGATCTTAAGTCCAATTAGACAGCTGGTGGCTGGTACCAAGGTAAGCATGCCAGAGCTCAGAGCTGCACCCTAAGGTTATTAGACCATGCTGTTCAGGAATCATTACAGATGAAGAGAAAGAGTGACTGTAGGAACCAGAGGAACAAGGAGTTCACTGTAATATTGTATCTCCTAAAAATGTCAGAGAAGCTGCATCCATAACGTTTCACCAATATGATTATCTAAACACTACCTGGCCAAAGACTACACAAATAGATACATTAATGTGTATGGGAGAAAGATCACAAGGCCTTATCCCTAAACAAAGAACTAAGGCAGCTTAGAAATGTTGAGGGTGGGTTAAATAGTCTTCCCCAGGAAGAGCACCCAACTGGTTATTTAATATTAAATGGTCAGTTTTCAGAACATGCATATAAGTAATAATAGACTGAGCAAGTTGTATTATTTATTTAGGACTATATATGTAATATATTGTTGCACATATGTATGTTATTATACACATACACATACACATAAACAGACATATTTGCACACCTCCCACCCCTATTCACTAGACTTAGATATACTAGACTTAGACTGTATTGGCTGCATCTGGTTATCTAAGTTCCTCTGGATCTCTGGCTTAGCTTAGAAGTTGCACTTGTCTAAAGGCAGCCGGTAATCTCACGTGAATACTTTTCTTTCCTGCATGATTTTCAAGTTTCTGACCATTTTCCCAGTTACTTCTGGAAAAGAAGGATTCAGGAGGTTAATGGGCCAGGGGATCAGTGTGTGTGTATTATATGGGTGTATGCAAAACAACAATTAAAGAAAAGGAAGCTGAGAATTGGGAAAAAAATTAAAAGTAAGGGGGAGGGGTACGTGGGATGAGTTGGAGGAAGAAAACGGAAAATGTAACCATATTAATATATATATATATATATATATATATATATATATATATATATATATACTGTCTACCATGTAAAGATACAAAGAGACCTCCATCTGTGTGCCAGGAGCGGGTGCTCACCAACTCCAGATCTGCCAGCATTTAATTTTAGGACTTCTCAGCCTACAGAGCTGTGAGATATAAATATTTGTGTCTAAGCAACTCGGTCTGTGATAATTTGTTACTGCAGCCAAAACGGACTGGGACAGTTGAGAATAAAAGAATGAGGGGGGGATGTGTTTTAGAAACAGACTCCCTAGAGGACATCTCTCCCCTCACCTGCACTGTGACTCTGGTCTGCCTCGCTCCAGTGACATGTCCGATATCCGCTCACACAGGAGAATGAACAAACGTGTCTGTAGACTGTGGGATGGGATGTAGACATAATGGGGGATGCACACGCCATGGGAAACACAAAGGGAGCAGAGGAAGCGTCCACAGCCCTTGTGGAGACTATATGCTCTCATGTCCCACCCAGCTTCCAGAACGGTAGCAGCACTGATAACGGAGATTATTCATAGGGGTCAAATAAACAGGAAACCTAACCCTGGGATACTGAAGTTTTCCTAAATACACAGTTCATCAAATACACTGTTTACTGTGATCGCTTTTCACGACGACCCTGAGTAAACGACTTTCATCCCTGTTCCACCTCTCGCCCCATCCCCGCATCCCTGTGTGTTCAAAACAGCTTCCTTGTCCATTGATTATAAATGAATACCTAAAGATGTTTAATAAAAGTTTCAAACACACACACACACACACACACGAGTCTCTAAAGCAAAGAAACAGGAAAAGATGTTGAAAGGATAAAGAAAACTGAACATTTCCTTCCTGCCCGGAGCAAAGCTCAGTGGCACAGCTCTTGGTTTCAGTCGCCAATGGTTCAAAACAAAGAAGTAAATAACCAATGTAGACATATAGCCAAGTCAATTTAAAGAACAATTAATTTGTTTCACTCTTGCCAAGCACGCAATTATCTCTTCAAGCATTGTTTCCAGGAAATTACTAGAGGATATTTATCATCTAAACAAGAGGATAGCTTGGGAAAAAAGAAAGAAAGAAAATATAGAACACCTGGTTTAGGAAACCAGAAATCCAACAGGAGAAAGGACAGAGGCGATCACACACACACACACACACACACACACACACACACACACACACACACACACAGACCGTGTCTTTAAAAGAATACCCAATAGCAAACCGAAGAAGAACACCATACCAGAGCACTTCAGGGATGCCCAGAGGACTTCGTCCAGAGGTAACTGGAAAAACTGCTCAGAAAATTGAAAATCATGCAAGGAAGAAAAGTATTCATGTGAGATCATGAACAGCCTTTAGATAAATGTGGCTTCTAAGCTAAACCAGAGACCCAGAAGAACTTAGAAAACTGGATGCAGTCAATAGAGCAGTGTCTCTAAGTCTAGTGAATAGGGGTGGGAGGATAAATATCTCACAGATTTATCCTTTACATTTTGTAGTCCACCCTATACAATCTATAGATTCAACACAAAGAAATCAAAAAAACATATAACTGGAACCAAAGCTCATTACAGGGAAAGAGCAAAGTAACTATCCAAAGGAATCAAGAGTAGTTACTTCTTATGTTTTTTTTCCTGCATGAAGAGAATTATCTGCCTCTTGAAATCATGTGAACATAATTATGTCAAAAATAAAACTAAGTTTATGTGCTAACGGTTCTCAAACTCTGCGAGTTAATTAGTTGAACTGTAATTAATGCAATCCACAAGCTACACAACAAAATGAGATAATCCAAAGAACACAATGTTTCTAGAACACATATTAAATATTAATGATAATGAGAGTACAGCAATGATAATGAACCAGAAGTTATCATTTCCATTTGGGAATGAGAGAGGCCCACACTTTGAAATCAACCTTTGTTTCCTTTCTAATCCTGTCTTGCATAGCTAGAGAATAAACACAAGGATTAAGGGCTGAGAGGGCAATGGTAGAGAACTCAGTCCCAACATCCTCACACTTCTTCAGGGCCTACTTAAAGAGAGCTAGAACTTGCCACAAAACAATGTAACAAGCTTTCTTCCTGCTACTGTCTCCAGACAATGCTGAACAATCTCTGACACTGGCGAAACCTTAGCCCAACTTCCCCTCTGCCTTAGCCCAATCTGGCCTCCCTATTTTCTAGAAGCTTCTGAAGTTCCCTGTATTTATAGGCACAGCCTGTCCTCATCTGACTCTGTCCCTTTTCCTACTATTAATAAAATTTATAAAAATACATTTTAAATTTAATTAGAAATCTTATTTCAAGATTATACTGGGTCACAGTGTTTTTTTTACTTTAAAAAATTTATTGAAAATAATTATTCTCAGACAATATATTCTGGTCATGGTTTCCCTTCTCCCAACTCCTCCTAGTTCCTCCCTACACACCCAACTCCATGCCTCCTTTCTCTCTCTTTAGAAAACAGACAAACAAATCAGAGTATAAAAAAAAATAAACCCACAAAATTGGAAATCATAATATACAAGCAAAAGTCCAACAAGAAAAAAGAGAAAAGCCCAAGCCAAGGAGTATCTACAAAGTGCCATTGAGTTCATGGTGTGTTGGTCCTAAACTGCTGGGCATGGGGCCTACCTTGAAGTATGACTAATAAACTCAGGGAAGCTCCATTGGAGAGAACTAATTTTTCCTTTATAAGTGACTATCAATAGGAGCTAGCTTCCTGGTTAAGGATGGGAACCAGTGTCCATTTCCCCTTTTCACTGCTGGCTTGAACATACGCAGGCCCCGCCCATGCATGCTTCCACACTCTCTGCGAGTTCATATGTGGGTCATGGTAATTTTAGAGATGGGAGGCATATTTGTCCTATAAAGCTTAAAATGTAAGCCCCAAGGTCGGCTACCTTCAAAAAGTCTACACAGCACAAATTACATTTCCACATTTCTCCACTGTCACCTTGCGGATATAAGATATTACTATAGAATCCCAAGTGGGCTGGCCTGGTCACCCATTTATCAGCTTTATCAGTCACTGTGACATACTGGATTCCTTACCACTTTCTCTGATTGATGCTTCAGGACTGACCTGAGCTGGCCCCTGCTTGAGACAGCCTAAGTGAGCACATGGGGCAGGAAGCCACAGAGTCCTCTAGGCTTATGTAGGTTTTCAGCTTGGGTGGTAAACTGAATTACTTTATATTCTAGTCTACCTGGCAAGGGCTAAGACATTCATGTAGAAATATTTTAGTAATAAACATTGTACTTCTAAAACTGTGAATGGCTGACCGCGAAGTCTGGATTTAGAGACTAAGTCTTTACCTAGGAATTTGACTAAGACATTGTCATACACAGTTGTTTATTAGTACTTTTTTTATGGCTTCTGAAAAGAACCCAAGAGAAACAACATCAGGAAACAGAGAAAGATGATACCATAGCTCGGCTTGTCTCTTCAGTGTTGGACCACAGACTATGGAATGGTGCTGCCCAAGTTCATGGGGCACTTCCTACATCAATTAACCCAACCTAGAAAACCCCTCACAGTATCCGGTTTGTACTCCAGAGCAAGAATAGATCTGTGAAGTTGATGGCTTATATCAATCACCCATCACAGTGATGTATGACTGCTTTCACACTGCAGAGCTGGGCAGTGGTCGGAGACCCCCGGTCTACACACATGAAGGTACTATATGATCCTTTATTGCAAAAGGTGCAAAACCTTCATCTAAGCCACTCAGAAAGACTTCCTGTTTTTTCTGATCTAATTGTCCATCTTGGGATGTTCCTGACATCAACAGTTGGTGAAGAAGACAGGATTAACCCATCTACTCACTGATGTTGGCATACACCTCATGTCATAAACAGGCTAATTCTACCAGGCAAGGTAAGTGCTGTCCTGTAAAAGATAGGACTCAGGTGCATACCAAATCACTATCGGTAGTCATGCAGCAACTACGCATTCATTCATTCATTCATTCATTCATTCATTCATTTGTTCATTCAGTCATTCAGTCATGTACTCATAGACTTCTTCACTCCTTCAGCACTTAAATAATACTATATGCCATGAATGCCTACCATGGAGTAAGATTTAAAATTTTCTGTAAAGGAAGTGTCTGGCTTTTTATTGTATTAACATGACAACTGATAAAAGGTGTCATTAAAACTATAATTTTCTTTTTAATAAAAAAGATGTAAGGCAGAAAAAAGGACGTGGGCACGAGGTTGAATTCCTTTAGCTGGGTTGAGCTACATGTTAAATGACATTGTAACTGAATTACCGGGGCATGACTCCATGCCACTTAGTCTCGTGTGAGAATGAGGTTGGTGCCTAGAAGGCTTACCAATAGATGCTCTGTGCATAAATTCTTCTTGCCCAGGCAATTAATGCAGTTTCTACCACAAATGCAGGAATTCCATACACCATTCGATGCATGTTCTCTCTCAGAGAAAAGGTACCCTCGATCCTTTATAAAATATGCACGTACATTTAACAATCTTAGAAAGCTAAACACAGAAACCCTGCTTTTACTTTTAAAGTAGCACCATTTTAAAGCCTTGACCTAAGGGCCAAGCCTTGAAACCTGGAGCTCCTGACCCAGGAACAGCAAGACAGAAGAGCATTGTGAGAAGCTGATTTAGAAAGAGAGATGGCCCCTGAAGAGGCAAAGCCTCTGGGGAGACTTTCCTGTACCCATGGAGGCATGTGTAGCTGGTGCTTTGTTGTTTTCATTTTTCAATATAAACTTTAATTGCTAAAATAAAAAAAAATGAACAAAATAATTTCTGACAAAAGTATCTCTTTTTCCAGACTGTTTTTCTTTTTAAAATAAGTAAATAGCAACATGAAGTACTTTGAATGTAATGTGCACTCGAAACGTTAAAATCAAAATTCCAGTTACCAAAAGGAATACACTATTGATTTGAGCAACAAATTTTAAAGACAGTATACATACTGAATTCTAAAACTAGTAGCAAACCATTTGTGATGCTTTGGATGAGAAGGACTCCATACAATGTTCATATAATTTGAATGCTTGGTCCCCAGTTAGTAGAACTGTTTAAGAAAGATTAGGAGGTGTGGCCTTGTTGGGGGAGGTGTGTCACTGGAAGTAGGCTTTAAGGTTTCAAAACCCCATCCCAGGCCCAGTCTCTTTTTGTCTGACCCTACCCTCTCTGCTTCCTGCTCGTAGGTTAGACTGAGCTCTCAGCTACTGTTCTAACACCATGCCTGCCTGCGTAGAACTGTATCAATGGACTACACTCTGAAACTGTAAGCAAGCTCCAACGAAATGTTCTCTTTTATAAACTGACTTGGTGTCTCTTCTCTTCACTGCAATAGAAAGTAAAACACTAGTTACACACTGAATTTCTTTTCCTCCATTCTAGTACCTTTGAGTAATATTCAAATTTAGGGGGAAATAAAAATTGTAAAAATTATACTTTCTGAATCACAATAGCAATTGCACTAGGATTTTTTCTTCTTTTCTTTTTCTTCTTTTCTTTTTTTCCCCTTTTTCTTTTCCTATATCCAGGATTAAGCCTAGGCTCTCAAGGGAACTAGCCAGGTACTCTGTAACTAAAATTATTCCCAGTTCCTGTTTTTACTTATTATTTTGAGGCATGGACTTATTAAGTTATTCAGTCTGGCTTTGAACCGGAGGATCATCCTGCTTCAGAAGCTTAAAAATCATTGGTCTCATAGTGATAAAAACTGCATGGTATTGGTACAGAGACAGACAGATAGACCAATGGAATAGAATTGAAGACCCAGAAATGAACCCACACACCTATGGTCACTTGATTTTTGACAAAGGAGCCAAAACCATCCAATGGAAAAAAGATAGCATTTTCAGCAAATGGTGCTGGTTCAACTGGAGGTCAACATGTAGAAGAATGCAGATCGATCCATGCTTATCACCCTGTACAAAGCTTAAGTCCAAGTGGATCAAGGACCTCCACATCAAACCAGACACACTCAAACTAATAGAAGAAAAACTAGGGAAGCATCTGGAACACATGGGCACTGGAAAAAATTTCCTAAACAAAACACCAATGGCTTACGCTCTAAGATCAAGAATCGACAAATGGGATCTCATAAAACTGCAAAGCTTCTGTAAGGCAAAGGACACTGTGGTTAGGACAAAACGGCAACTAACAGATTGGGAAAAGATCTTTACCAATCCTACAACAGATAGAGGCCTTATATCCAAAATATACAAAGAACTCAAGAAGTTAGACCGCAGGGAAACAAATAACCCTATTAAAAAATGGGGTTCAGAGCTAAACAAAGAATTCACAGCTGAGGAATGCCAAATGGCTGAGAAACACCTAAAGAAATGTTCAACATCTTTAGTCATAAGGGAAATGCAAATCAAAACAACCCTGAGATTTCACCTCACACCAGTGAGAATGGCTAAGATCAAAAACTCAGGGGACAACAGATGCTGGCGAGGATGTGGAGAAAGAGGAACACTCCTCCATTGTTGGTGGGATTGCATACTGGTACAACCATTCTGGAAATCAGTCTGGAGGATCCTCAGAAAACTGGACATTGAACTGCCTGAGGATCCAGCTATACCTCTCTTGGGCATATACCCAAAAGATGCCCCAACATATAAAAAAGACACGTGCTCCACTATGTTCATTGCAGCCTTATTTATAATAGCCAGAAGCTGGAAAGAACCCAGATGCCCTTCAACAGAGGAATAGATACAGAAAATATGGTACATCTACACAATGGAATATTACTCAGCTATCAAAAACAATGACTTTATGAAATTCGTAGGCAAATGGTTGGAACTGGAAAATATCATCCTGAGTGAGCTAACCCAATCACAGAAAGACATACATGGTATGCACTCATTGATAAGTGGCTATTAGTCCAAATGCTTGAATTACCCTAGATGCCTAGAACAAATGAAACTCACGACGGATGATCAAAATGTGAATGCTTCACTCCTTCTTTAAAAGGGGAACAAGAATACCCTTGGCTGGGAAGGGAGAGGCAAAGATTAAAACAGAGACTGAAGGAACACCCATTCAGAGCCTGCCCCACAGGTGGCCCATACATATACAGCCACCCAATTGGACAAGATGGATGAAGCAAAGAAGTGCAGACCGACAGGAGCCGGATGTAGATCGCTCCTGAGAGACACAGCCAGAATACAGCAAATACAGAGGCGAATGCCAGCAGCAAACCACTGAACTGAGAATAGTTCCCCCGTTGAAGGAATCAGAGAAAGAACTGAAAGAGCTTGAAGGGGCTCGAGACCCCAAAAGTACAACAATGTCAAGCAACCAGAGCTTCCAGGGACTAAGCCACTACCTAAAGACTATATATGGACTGACCCTGGACTCTGACCCCATAGGTAGCAATGAATATCCTAGTAAGAGCACCAGTGGAAGGGGAAGCCCTGGGTCCTGCTAAGACTGAACCCCCAGTGAACTAGACTATGGGGGGACGGCAGCAATGGGGGGAGGGTTGGGAGGGGAACACCCATAAGGAAGGGGAGGGGGGAGGGGGATTTTGCCCGGAAACCGGGAAAGGGAATAACACTTGAAATGTATATAAGAAATACTCAAGTTAATAAAAAAAAAAAGGGGGGGGGGAACAAGAATACCCTTGGCAGGGAAGAGAGAGGCAAAGATTAAAACAGAGACTGAAGGAACACCCATTCAGAGCCTGCCCCACATGTGGCCCATACATATACAGCCACCCAATTAGACAAGATGGATGAAGCAAAGAAGTGCAGACCGACAGGAGCCAGATGTAGATCACTCCTGAGAGACACAGCCAGAATACAGCAAATACAGAGGCGAATGTCAGCAGCAAACCACTGAACTGAGAATAGGACCCCCGTTGAAGGAATCAGAGAAAGAACTGGAAGAGCTTGAAGGGGCTCGAGACCCCATATGTACAACAATGCCAAGCAACCAGAGCTTCCAGGGACTAAGCCACTACCTAAAGTCTATACATGGACTGACCCTGGACTCTGACCCCATAGATAGCAATGAATATCCTAGTAAGAGCACCAGTGGAAGGGGAAGCCCTGGGTCCTGCTAAGACTGAACCCCCAGTGAACTAGACTGTTGGGGGGAGGGCGGCAATGGGGGGAGGGTTGGGAGGGGAACACCCATAAGGAAGGGGAGGGGGGGAGGGGGATGTTTGCCCGGATACCGGGAAAGGGAATAACACTCGAAATGTATATAAGAAATACTCAAGTTAATAAAAAAATAAAATAAAATGTAAAAAAAAATTAAAAAAAAAAGAAGCTAATCAGAAAAAAAAATCATTGGTCTCAGGAGAAGACTCTGTAGATAGTATCTCAATGCCATTAACAAATTATACAACCCCACTATGAATGAGTCACTATTTTAAAAAGAAAAGTAAAATTGCCAATAGTATTTCTGTCAATACTATGTGGAAAGATTGAAACAATATAAGTGGACTCACAAACCCTGAATCTGAATGAACTAGTAATGCAGGTATAAAGGGCTGTAAAGGAAACTGGATAGAATGGGAGAAGACTAATTATCCAGAGGGATAGAGCTAGGACTCTTGGAGGAGTGAACTACAAGAGCTTTGAGGAATATTCATCTCTCTGAAAACATCTATCAACTCCTAATGTGCATCACTCCACCTATGATATGCCTGAAGTTTAACACTGTAGTGATTGTCTCCATTCTCATAGCTTACACTCTAGGAGGATAAAACAGCACAGAAACAAATGGTGGCATAGTGGATAGCAGTGGGTGCTTGCAAAGAACCAAAATTGCATAATAGGATACAGCAACTCAATGAGTACTCAGTTTTAGTAGTCAGGGAAGGCTCTGAAGAAACAAAGCTTTAAAATATCAATTATGCAAATGTCAAACTGCTAAAGAAGATTCCAAAGTTAGAGACAAGAAAGTTTTCCACATGATGTCTCTTGAGTTGAGAAATGTTTTCGATTGCATGACTTCTTCGCATGAGTCAGAAGAGGAGGAGTAAGAGAGTGGCGTGTTTTTATGGAGCAGTCAATAGGCTAGGGTGAGTTCGACGTGTGGGATGATGATCTCAGAGGAGTGTGCAGGTGTCAAACCCATGTTTAATATTTCACAATGAACTAGCACTCTTCCCTCATCATTCCCAATTTCCTGGGTGAACAAGTCTATAACCAAGATATTTTTGTACTCTGTTATAGTCTGTACATATGACTACTGTTAATAAAAACAAATTCATCGTGTTTTTACAGGAAGGAACATACTCAGAGAACATCTGTGTAACTATGGCTATACAAACTGTATACTATAGAAAAGCAGGATAGTCCACATAAGCATACAACTGCACCACCAAAAACTCCCATTCACCTTCGGAATTACCTGATGTCATAGCTGACTCTTGGTTTTTGCTTTTGTTGTCGTTGTTGTTTTGATATATGGCATTGCCAATGCTGTACAAGGAGGTAAACTTTTGCTCTGATCTTGGCTCACTGGGTCAACATAAGGTACATCCATAAGCATTTAAGCTCTCCACAGGTCTGTGTTGTCTGGAAGGGTCTGCATCATAAACTTTGCAGACATGTTCCAACCCTGCAGACTCTGACAGGACTCCTGCTAAAACTCTGAATTCAATGGCTTCCCAGATCTTTGGAATTGTAAATCATATAGCATCATGGTGATCATTAAAGCATTAGAACTAACTCAGATTTACAGGGTCTACATTGAGCAGGACTGGCTAGAAGCCAGGTAGGATGGAACAGAAATATTAAAAAAAAAATTTAAAATAAGAAAATAGAAGTAAAGTCATGGAAGCCACATCAAATCTCCCAAGAAAATGTTTCCCAGGTTAAAATAAAAATATGTCGAGTAGTTCATGAGACTTATCTACGGTTTTAGTCTGGAGACACTGGAACTATTCAAGAGGGCAGAAGCCAGACCCTTTAAACCATCTTCAGTGAAAAGAGGTGTTGCATTATTGATATATTTATAGAATTTAGGAGAAAGGACAATCATTTTTCCAATGAAGAAAAGTCTTGTTGGACCATTAAAGGATTTCATTTCTGACACAATTGACTTCTCTGATAAAGACTAAGACCAGAAGACTAAGCTAAAGAAGACAGAATTATAGTATCTTCTCTTGTATATTAAGGTGTGTTATAGATCCTGTCACCTGGTAGGTTTGGGAAGCACTAGAAAATCAAGGACAAAAATCTTATCTTCTAATATAATCCTTAAAACTGTCAGTCATAAAACTTCTACAAATCATTTAGCTTTTGTGGGCCAACATTACTTCCTCCTTAAGAGAAACAACATCTTCTAAATACTTCTATTGAAGTAATTGAACCAGTAAATTTGCAGTCACATGTGAATAGAGGCACAGAGTACCACCAATCAGATCATTTCATAACTCAAGAGCTCTAAGAAAACTAACATCTTCCTTCTAAAGCTAAAGAAGATTAGATGGTTTAAAGGGTCTGGCTTCTGCCCTCTTGAATAGTTCCAGTGTCTCCAGACTAAAACAGTAGGTGAGTCTCATGAACTACTCGACATATTTTTATTTTAACCTGGGAAACAGTTCCTTGGGAGATTTGATGTGGCTTCCATGACTTTACTTCTTTTTTATTTATTTATTTATTTATTTATTTATTTAATTTCTGGCACTCTTCAAGATCTTATGACTTGAGTCTATTTGTAAAGAAGTTTAGAGGCATTTAATCTCTAAGAAGTTCACTCATCCCCAAGTTGCATTGTTTGGTCCGGGATGTATAAATAAAATAAGAGCAAAATCACTTCATGATGCACAGAGGCTAGTTCAGAAATGTCTTTTATTCTGATCTTGAATGTATGCATGCTTCCCAGATAACATGTTCAATTATTTAAGTGCTGGCTAGTATCGCGGCTACTGGCATGATCAGTAATCACTGTCGCATCTGATTCCAGCTGCTCCCATCTTTGATATAACCAGGAGCAACAGCCCGGAGGACAGGAACTGACAGGGAAGGAATACAGCGAGGGGTCAATTGATGCTGGTGGTGTGCACACTTTCAGTGAGCTGCTTAAGTCGGACACACATACTATGAAAATAAGACCATGGGCTGAGAAAGAGCTAAAGCCCTCAAGAGTTTGGTACAAAATGAATGCTTTCTAGATATAAGAATATCTTTCAAGTCTAGACTTGAAGAAGCAAGCTAAAGAAACCAGACCTCAGTAACATTCTTTGGGAACATCTACCAGGTAAGACGGTAAATATCTGTTGGGGATTGTTTCTAATGCTCTGTCTTTAATTTGGTTCCCAAAATCAAATGGGAATCTATGTGTCCAGATGCTGAGAGATCCTGTCTCCAATTGGTTTTTTGATTGATCAACAAAGAACCAGTGGCCAATGGCTGGGCAGAGAAACAGAGGTAGGACTTTTAGGATTCCTGGGCAAGGAACACAGTGGGGAGAGGTGGGGAGTCCACTATGAGAGGGGTAGGGTGGATGAGGAAGCAGAGAAATCAGAATTAAGAGCCTGCAGACATGTAAGAGTCAGGGAAGTGGCCCAAGGGGTTACTTTGCTGCTTGGGTCTGGAGCAGCAAAGATAAAATAGAGATTTAGAAAGTGTTAACTAAGGGATTCCAGGAGAGGAGTGTGTGGTAGCCATGGGGAGGTTTGAAAGTAACCAACCACTGAGCTAGTCAAGGAATATCAAAATTAAGGAGTGTGTGGTGTGTGTGTGTGTGTGTGTGTGTGTGTGTGTGTGTGTGTGTGTGTGTGTGTGAGTGTGTGTGTCTTTCATTCTCAAATTCAGTGAACTCTGGTGGGTGGCTAGAAGCACAATCACCTGCCAGGAACTCAGTGTGGCTTAACAACTCACTGCTACAGATATCTCCATTCACGTTCCTATAGACATGACATTTCCCTCCCCTGGAAAACTGGGGTAAGTATCTGTGCATATGGCCAGGGAAAGGGGAAAGAAGCAGAAAGCATTTGGCTATCAAAAGGAAGAATGCAGACTTCTGAAATGTATTTTTGCAAGGCACAGTAGGCACTATAAAGCCATAGGAGAGCAAGCAAAGTAAGCCAGGCCTGGGGAGACCTGTGTCCCAGCACTGCAACTCCATAGCCAGATCAGCCAATCTGTATCTTAGGCTTCTGAGACTTCTGATAAAAAGAAAAGGGACAGAGCTAAATATGTTTGTGGGGGCTCTTTCTGCTTATGCTCAAGTGAAATTATATTGGTACCCGATAAGAACAGAAAAAACAATTGTCAGCCTCTGTGTGCATGAGAGATCTCCTTGGCAGAATAACAGAAATGTCTTCCACTTTGAGGTAAATGTAAAACCATATTATCTATGTAAATGATACCAAGAGACTCAACCTCTTAAGGGTCAATTCTAGAAGAATACAGACGAGGCATTTACCAGAAGCCAAGTCTATTCTGATTAAAAATACAATGGGCCATCACAATCATCTACTCCAAAATAAGCAATGAGAACATATGTATGTTTGTGTATGTATACATATGCACGTATGTAAATATGTATAGCTACATATACATGTGTATAAATGTATGGATGAGTATTCATTTACACATAGAACAAACATGGACTGGTTATAAATGTCTTCTATCACTTCTTTGTTTAGTATTTTAGCCCAAAATGTCTCCTCTAAGTCTCCAGTACTGACAGACTATTTAATTTTAACTAAGATATGTGGGCAAGAGAGAGGTCTAACATATTTCCTATACAAGGTCATCTCCAGAAAGGATTTATTAATCACAATAGGTTTTTCTGTCCATTTCCCTTCTTGAAGATCCAATAAGACTTCAAGGCATATTCTTATTGTCAGTGTAGAGGGCCGCAATAACATTCGCCACCACAAGATGGCGCTGGCTTCCACTGCGCCCCACGTGGAAAGCCGGGATAGCTTTCGCCATTACAAGATGGCGCTGGCCTCCGCCGCGCCAGCCGACTTCCTTTCAGGAAGTTAACTGTGTGCGCATGTGCAAGAGTGCCTTCGTGCCAGGTCTTTGCCTACCCCGGGGCGTGCCTAATGAGATCATGGGTAAGCGACCAATCAGGCGTGGACACGCCACATTAGGGTGTATATAAGCAGCACCATTCTGGGGCTCGCTCTCTCCTCTTCAAGATGTAATAAACGCTTTGCTGCAGAAGGATCCTGGTGTCCTCAAGTCGTTCTTGCTGGCGAGACGTTGGGCGCGCGACAAAACAGATACACAAAAAGACAGACCACCATGGCTGCAGCAAGTGCCTACCACTGATTGACTGAGATAGAATAAAAGATTGGGGATTTTAATGATAATGTCCTTTCTAGCTCTAACAGTCTAGCATATAACATCTAATGTCAATACACATTCAAATTAAGGAAACACACAGGGATTACCAGAGAACAACAAAAGGCCAGTCCACCAAGATGGGTGGTAAAAGTAGATGAGAAATGCAAAACTGAGGAAAACAAAAACCATGGGGAGGGATGCCAAACATAAAGGGCTTCACAGAGGAAATGTGTACCAAACTAAACCTTAAGGGGCAGATTTTTGGACCGAAATGGAACTAAGTATGTTGGAGGTTGGGCTTGTACATGGCAACAGGTGTAACTGGGAGGGACAGTGAGGACAGAACATTGCCAGGAAAACACCAGATCAGGGTGACCAGGATAAATGCAGCCAAGTGACCTCGGGCGACAAACGGCAGCAGGGCTTAGTCATCATGGAGTCACTGCTGATGGTAAATCTGGAAAATGAACAACTGAAATGCTTTTGCAAGATCTTTCAGAGCATGATACCCAGACCCACACAGAGCAGAAGGCTCTAACTGGGGCCTAGGTACACACAGATGCCACTCTTTCTAAACCCTGGCACATCATGCATTTTATACAGGAATGAAGATCTGGACCACATATTAGATTGTCAGAATTCTCCCACTTAACCTCGATCACACTCATATACAACACAGGAGAATGAGGAGAAAGCACTGCTCTTACCCTTAAGGTCCATCCCAATCAGAGTTACTATGGCTGTGACGAAACACCACAATCAAAAGCAACTTGGGGAGTTTCCACATCATAGCTGTCATGGTTTGAATATGCTTAGCCCAGGGAGAGGCACTTTTGGAGGTATGGTCTTGTTGGAGTGGGTGTGTCACTGTGGGTGTGAGTTTTAATACCCTCATTCTTGTTACCTGAAGTCAGTATTCTGCTAGCAGCCTTCAGATGAAGATGTAGAACTCTCAGCTTCTCCTGCACCAGGCCTGCCTGGATGCTGCTATGTTCCTTGATGATAATGGATTAAACTTCTGAACCTTTAAGCCAGCCCCCAATTAAATGCTGTCCTTATAAGAGTTGTCTTGGTCATGATGTCTCTTCACAGCAGTAAAACTCTAACTAAGACAATAAATAGTCCATCACTGAGTGAAGTCAGGACAGGAACTCAGACAGGGTAGGGACCTGGAGTCAGGAGCTGGTGAAGAGGCCATGGAGATGGGCTGCCTACAGGCTTGCTCCTCATGGCTTGTTTAGCCTGCTTTCTTATATAGCAGTGACCACCAGCCCAAGGATGGCACTACCCATAGTGAGGTGGGCTCTTGCCCCACTCCATCCCACAAAAATAGCTAACTAAGAAAATGCCCTACAGGCTTGCCCACAGCCTGATTTTGTGGAGGCATTTCTCCATTTCTCCACTAAGGCACCCTTCTCTCACACAACTCTACCTTGGGTCAAGCTGACATGAAACTAGCCAGCACAAGGTCTCCTCAATGCTTGGGTGGGGCAGATCAGCAGATGGCAGATTAGAGGAAAGCAGCAGCTTTGTGACCAGTGTGGGTGAGTGATGTCATCAGGGAACTGAGCAAGAGTGCCCAAAGCAAAGCTTTTCTGTCTTGGAAGATACTATAGAGAGAGGCGTTCATAGAGTATAAAAGTGTGCCTATCATATCCAAGCTTTACTTGAATTGTCCTAGGATGATCACCTTATATCCAACCTTTTGTGGTTATTAAAATCAATCTCGCCTAAATGATTAAAATGTATCTGTCACTTGAAAGGAACACCTATTTAAAGAATTTTAAGAATTAAAGAATTAATCGATTCTTTTAGATCTTTGAATCTTACTAAAGATTAAGTATGGCTAATTCTTAGTGATGACATCAATAAGATTTATACTTTTTTTTTATTTATACTTTTTTTTATACTTTTTTTTTATACTTTTTGTAGCCAAGGCTAGCTGCTGTGGCCACAGGTGTAAGGCACTATGCCTGGCTAAGAATCTTAATATTTCTTAAATAAAATATCAAAATCCATGCCTCACCACTTCCTAAATATAAGGCTAAATTCTTGGTATTTATTAAAGTTAATTAAATATTAACTTTAATATTACATTTAAATACTAACCTTAATATTACACTAAATGTATCAGCACCAACTGCGATTTGGAAAAAGGAAACGCCCCCTTTGCCATCTTCTCTCTTTTCTATCCAAAGCAGGTGACTTTCTTGATCCTATACTTAAATTTAATTTTCTCTCAGAATACAGGAACCACAAAAGCTGTAGCATTAAAAGCCTTTCAGAGATATTTTCTGGGTGAAATTTCTACCTTGTATGAAAAGCATTGAAAAAGACTTGAAGTTCTGCTTACTAAAGTACAAAGGAAGAAATGGCACGCAAGGAAAAACTAATGGTCCATCAGTGGCTCTCCCAAGTATTAACTCCCTAAGGAGTTAATTACCTCAGGCTTACAGGGGCTTCTCACCCTGAAGTAAACCCCATTTTGACTGTGCATTCCATATTACCTATTAATCTTGTTCTTCTCTGTATTTCCTCAACCTGCCTGTGCCAACCACATACACACTTTGCCTAGATGTCAGCAGCAGATGTCTTACTGCGATGGCTGTAAGTCTACTCTAGACCAGAAGTGCCTCTTACCCGACTTCATGAGGCACATCCATAAGGTCTCCTGAGTGAGGGGATGGGACTCACAGATTGTCTCACTCAAAAGCCCAATGTGCAAGAAACAGCTTGCCTTCCTGTTTCCTGCAACTCAGCTTAGTTTCAATTCCACTTGTCAGGAAGCCCGCCTTCTTCGGTTTGCTTGAGAGGGGTACAACAGGTTTCTGGAGGTTAGGTGGTATTGCAGGAAGGGGAGCTAAGTCTCTTACCTCCAAGTCACCCACGCCTTACCATGCCTGTCATGGAAAACAAGTCTTTTCCGATCTCCCGCTTATGAAGGACAGGTGGCACCCCATGGCACTACACACTCCATGAAACGCTGTAATGCCTTGTGTCAGCATTCAAGCCTCTTGTTTTCCTTCTCCTTCTCTGCGTACGCCTTTATCTGATTATCTGTTTTGTTCACCATTCTCTTCCTAGGTCTCTATGGTTCTTTTTAAGATTGCAAATTCCCTGCATCTTCTGTCCCTAGGCCATTTCAATCACAATCAAAATCTCTAGCACAGGTTGAGAGAGACTATGTACTATAAACACACACTATCTTGTTTGACACTTTCTTGTGAACATTTTAGGGACAGCTCCAATTTAAAACTGCTTTAGCCACACAGTTGTGGGATCAGTACACTCCTGTATAAACACACCTCCGTCCATGCTGACATACAGAATGGCTCGGCTGCTCACAATGGAGGGTCTCCAGCTCTCTCTCCTTTACCCTCACTATTCAAACCCTGAAACAATCACCATCTATCCTCTCTGCTCACCTCTTGAGGCTGAGCAACTACCAGTCTCTCTGATGTGAACCTGAGCGCTGGCCTCCAGGGTTTTCCTATACCATTCCGGGTTTTCCCACAGCCAGAAGCTGTGACTAGTGACTTTTTACTGAGTCTAGGAAACAAGACTTACTTACTCCGTACTTACTGCCCTCTCCCTTGCTCCTCCTGAATCCTCACATCTTTCAGACCCTTCTCAGATCCTGAGCTCCACTCCCTAGGAACAGGCTAATGCCCCTTCCCCTTGCACCCACTCCCCCAGTGCCCACCCCATGCACCGGTGTACTGCCACTTTTCATTTGTCCGAATGCCACGAGCCCCTCCTCAGCGTCCCACCCTCCCGTGTGAGCTAACGTGATGGACGAGCTTCTCTTTCACCAGCCTATCAGCTGGGTGATGACAATGGCCTGTTTCCCTCACCACTGAACCATCAGCACCTGGCACAGCGCCTGACACTTAGCCAGCCAGGAACAGCGTGCCAAGTGAGCATTCTTGACAGAAACGAACATTTCCGATGAGAAAGGTTCCCACGTAGAAGCACCGACAATGGCATATTTAAGACACAACAGCAGCCCAGAGATAATTTCCCAATCTTTGTCCTGACGTGAGAACAGGGTTATGTGCTCAACAGACTGGGTTTGGACTCTGAAGGCATAGGTGTCATTAAACATTACTTACTGACTATTGGAAACTGTAGAGGGAGGTCCAAAAAGCTTGCCTCAGTTCTTATCACCCCCATGCACACCCATAGACGGATAACCGTGGCAGAAGGATGAAGTCTCTCCCACGATGAATCATTACCGCCTTGACCCACCCTGCTTTATTTTGGGATAACTGGAACACTAGGTGGAAAACTTTACTTACCAGGTGACAATGTGTACCAGACACTGAACAATGAAATGTATATATTATATTGTACTTCAACCACAATCATGGTACAAAGAAGGAAAGAGGGAATTCTAGGGCTCCATGAACTAAGGCATTCTCCTTGGTTAGAACAACCAACCTCTGTGCATTACCAGATGCTTCACCGCCCTTCCAATGCGGCTCGGTACTAGAAAGGATGAAAGCTATGCACAGTTAAAGCCAGCCAGCTGTATAAGAGGCTGTGGATAACAAACTGGATCCTGGAAACAGCTTCACAGCTTGATGTGTGTGCTGAGAATGGTTGGACTGAGCTATGTACAATGGAGATGCTTTGACGCCTCGAAGGCTGACACGCCATTTTTATTCTTGAAAGTGTTTACAAGTTTTGAGGAAAAGCAAAAGGAAAGCGGAATGGAAGGCAGGGGAATGAGGAGGTGGGAAGACTGCAACTTTAAACAGAAAGTGACATCTAAGCAAAGACTCGAAGGGGAGGCATTGAACCCAAGGTAGACAGATGAGCAGCTGGTAATGCAAGCTGAGAGAAGTCAGCACTGTGCAGCATGGGTTCTCAAGGAGAGGACAGGGCGAGCAGAGACGCAAGGGACACATAGGTCTTGGGATAGAGTCTGCTATTGTTTTTAACAGTGAAATAAAATTTAACCCGGATATCAGCGATCACTTTGGCTGCTATTGAGAAGGGTTGATGGGAGGCAGAGGAGAGTCCTCATGTTCACTAAGGGAAAGGGATGGTGGTGGGAAGCCATGATAAACGGACAGATTCTATGTACACTGAGGACAGTGCCAAGAACTGCTCAAATGATAAGATGCAGGATGAAAATCATAAGAGGAAAAAAGAACTAAGGATTATTCTAAACTAAGGATTATTCTAAACTAAGGATTATTCTAAACTAAGGATTATTCTAGGTGTGGGGCATAACCCCCTAAAGACAGGAAAGAGCTGGGTGAAATAAATTTGGAATAAAAGGAAGTCTAAAGCAAGTACATGGAATTTTGCTACCAAGTTATATATCAATTAATTTTGGTGTGTCTCTTTTCAATACCCCTCCATGAGCTGAGCATGGTGACGCATGCCTTTAATCCCCGTACTCGGTGCAGAGAAATCTCTGTGAGTCTCAGGTCAACCTGAGACATGGTCAGTTCTAGGCCATCTACAGCTAAACGATAAGAGCCTTCTTATCTCAAAACAAAAACACAACAAAAGAAGACTACTTTCCCTACACCGTAAGTGTCCTTCTGACACATTCATTTAGTGAGAACTCAGGGAAATGAACAGCCATATAAAATGCAGAAATACCCATCTAAATTCCTGGTCCTTAGATTTCTTTTTTTCCTCATGGGACGGCTACATCTCTTCCTTTCTTGTATTATATTTATCATGAAATTAGGCTTCATTTGTCTGGAAAGGTCTCAGTGCTGGTTCATGAGCCCCAAATAACAGGTGGAAGAATACGAGTGGAATCCACACAGGAACACTCGACAGCTCTCTAAAAAGCACCAGATTCAAGGTTAATCTGTTCTGTGATTTGCATCTCCAGAGAAAGGCATTGTTAAGATAGGACGGTTAAAATGGCCTGCTTTTGTATTAGTTTAAAACCACACCTCCCGCCATTTCATGATATTAAATAGAATCCTTTCTCACCCTTCTAAGCATATTTCGTGTGTTCCATTCTCTCTCATTTATTCAGTTCATTTGGCCACTGGGCCCTGTGTGGTCGTTATTATTAATGTGCAAGTTAGAAATCCCCATTAGACTCAGCAGCTGCGCCCGTGGATATTACGTCCTATAATTTGGCCCAGATGGCCAAGAAGATGATTTGAGCAGAATGGTTGCTGCCGATCCCCTAATGAGAAAGCAGCCTGGAAATTGCGGATGTAAACGATGTTTCACAGTTTCTCTTCTGCTCTCACCCGTTGCCTGGTCTTTCTCCTTCGACTGCCCTTGCCACAAACAGGAAACTCCAACCTAAGCTCCATCTTACCTGACATTCTAGAACGGAAACGTATCTTAAGTTAAAACAATTCCAAGTCTGAAATGGTGTTCCTCATGTCAAAATGTTTTCCTTCAATTAGAAAACAAACAAACAAACAAACTGTAAGCATTAAAGAGTGCCGGTAAGACTAGTTAACTGTGTTTGTACTTAGTACAATGAAAGTCACCACAACAGTTGGAATGATGATTCAGTTCCCATGGACAGAGACACGTGTAACACATGTAACACATGTGACACATATAACATCTACTTGCCCCTCACACAGCCATACTCCAAAAGACAAACAAACAAACAAACAAACAAATAAAAAACCAGACTTCTAGAAAGTCCCAGTCATTAATATCTCACCAAGTATCCTCTTGATAATTTCTGTGACTATTTGAAATTCATTTCCTTTCATGGGTGGTCTAATGGCAAAGTTTTTTTTTCTTTTTCTTAACCTTGTCTCAGTGCTTAACAATTCTGTATCTCCTCAAAATGTGATCCTTCAGAACATATGTTTTGAGGCTTTCACAAAACAAAAAGCAAACTACAATCTGAAAATTGGAAACTGCTCCCAAGATGCTTCTGTATGTACTCTGTCCCACAGCATGTCACGACCTACCTGTTGTTCAATGACTTGTAACGCTGCATCCACTGCAGAGGTAACATTCTCCAGCTGGCTTATATAATGCTACATAATCACCATCCATGCAATAAAACCAAAATAGAAACAGAATAAAAGCCATTTGATTTTATCTCACACAGAAACGTGTGTGTCTTAAAAACCAATCTAATCACCATCCAGATAACATAATGATATTTACACGAATGCTCTCTGCAGCAATCTGGATGCTAAGCTGTTCAGACGCTCGAGTGGAGAAATAATAACCTGTTTCACAGTGAAGATGTTAACAACACAACATGACTTCAGACCGAATGGGGCACCTGGTTGATACTGGCTGTCTGAGAATCCAGAGGCTTAGCCTGTGGTGGTGGTGGTGGTGGTGGTGGTGGTGGTGGTGGTGGTGGTGGTGGTGGTGGTGTGATGGTGGCGGTGGGGGTGGCGGGGGTGGCGGTAGTGATGGTGATGGTCTGAATGACCAGAAAATAGAGAGCTGGGTAGCAGGGCTGATCCAGGAGGTGTGGGAATAAGAAAAAAGATGTACACAAGCCCTATACTAGATGAAGCCACTCAAAATCTCAAGATGGATGGCTGAGATGACGATGAAGTCCTGCCCTAGCCAAGGAGCAACTCAAGAGCTACTAGGTGAGGGAAGTTTCAGATTACTTCAAGGATGCAGTCCCCAGAAGTCACCCATACTCCAGTAGATGGCCCTGTACCCAAGCACATACAAGCAGTACACAGTAGACTCGGGTGGCTTAAAACAGAAACAAATGAACAAACAAAAAAGCACATCAAGTAGGGAGGGACGTGGTCAGAGGATGGGAGGGACTGGAGGGGAAGGAATCAAGGGTAGACTTCTTCAAAGCCCATCATATGCATGTGGGAAGTTCTCAAACAATAAAAAATAGACACTGAGTGTGTGCAAGGCGCCACGCCCGACAGTGGCTCCCAGGTAGAAACCACTTGAAGTGTTTTTAGTACACAAACGATTCTATACCAATACAGATTCTAACACAGTATATATAGAGCATATATAAATTATATAGTGGGGATCCAGGGACCTTGCTTTAAATGCAGCCCAGAGTCACTCTGAAGGTCAACTTGGTTCTAAACTTCACCCTGGATTTCTCTCTAGAATACTGGTAAATAGACAATTCACTAAAGCAATGGCCAGTCAGAAGTGAACAGAGTATTTACTTGGTATTTTATAGTAACAAAACTATTTATTTTAACATAAAGGGTATATACAAGCTGACTCCTATAAGCAATAATGGGACAAAGAGCACAACTCTTCACTGTTCCAGCAAAGAGGAAGCAGTGAAAGGTTTGCCTGAAGTCTTTGGCCAGGTATGAGCTTCCCTGGCTCTCCAAAACTAAGCCAACTACGCCCACCACAGTTTCCCTCTGCTCCCCAAAAAACATGACCGGTAGGGGACTGTGGACTCTGTCCAAGAACCCAAGCAACCATAGATAGGAAAGCCTTAAGGTAAATGCCTCATTTACTGTGGTCCTGCCCTCTGGAGACCTTGACAGCCCAGCAACAAATGACCTGCAAACTAGCCAGCATGAAGCAGTGTACCTGGCAGCTCTGAGCAGGACTATGAGGTCAGACAATGGGAATTTATCATAAAGTAGTAACATGATACTAAGGCTCACAAATTAGAGTTTTACTAAAAAGCCAAGTTGAGTACAATGTTTTAAAAAGGCTCACGCTGTGGTTGTGAGTTTCTCAGATGGCATTTCACCGATTAAGAAACCCCATCTGTGGCTGACAGTAAATACCCTCAAGAAATGAGAAACTGCTGTCACTTAAAGCCAAAGCCAACAAGCCACACCCAAATAAAACCAGGTTGTAGGTAATTAATGTTTTCAGAGCTGAGAAGCATAAGACTACTGGGGCTTTGAAATTTCAAAATACAGTAAAAAATAAAATTAAAAAAAAAGAAAGAAAAGAAAAGAAAAACAACCAGGCATGTCAGTTCAAGAACATCAGACTAGGAAAGACTGAGTAAACTAGTATACCAGGCTAAAGGGTTTGCATTGATGGCCCTGCCTGGCCTGAGAGCAGCATTTTCAAGGCTGCTTTCACAAAATACCAAACAGTGTAAATGAGGAAGTAATTCAAAGAGAAACTCACTCTAGCAAAATTAATCTCTTTAAATCAGATCATTACCTCAATTTCAAACCTTAATTTCCAAAACAAGAATCATAGCTCTCCTAGAGAGGACCTGAAAACAAACGCACCCTTTCCACATTTCCAGTAGGCTGTTTTCTTGCTAGTACCATTTCATAAGTTTGGTGGTTTGTGTATTTTACATAAACGGAAGACCCACACTCCTATCTTTTGGGCTCCAGCCATAAACACAATCCTCGCCCCGATATAATTATATTCTACGTAATTTTTAAATACATGTTTTCTTGTTTGTTTGCTTTGTTTTATTGGCCAGGCATTGTTGTACATACCTTTAACCCCAGCATAGGGAGGTAGAGGCAAGCAAATTTTGATGAGTTCTGGGTCAGCCTGGTCTAGTTAGTGAATTTCAGTCCAGCCAGGGCCTCATAATGAGACCCCGGTCTCAAAACAAAACAAAAGAAACTGTATTTGCAAAGAAACCATAAAGAAGTTCTTTTGCCAAAGGCTATTTATTGATTTATTAAAATGTATTTACTTATGTGTATGAGTGTTTTGTCTACATGTATGCATATGCACCGGCTGAATGTCTGGTGCCCTCAGAGGGCCAAAAGAGGGCATCAGATCCCCTGAAGCTAGTGTTGCCCATAGGTGTGATCCGCTCTGTAGGTGCTGTGAATCAAACCCAGGTCCTCTGCAGGAACAACTGTTTTAATCTCTCTAGCCCCTTTGCTTTTATCTTCGAAACAGGGTCTATGTGTCCCAGGTGGTCTCAAACTCACTACAGAGACAAGGATGACCTGGAGCTTCTAATGTCACTGCCTCTGGAGTGCTGGAGTGACAGGCAGACACTCCTACCTATTTAGGTAGTGCTGGGGACTGAACACAGGGCATCAAGCATCCTAACAATGAAGGGATATCTCCAGCCCAAATGATCACTCTCCTCATTAACAATTTCCTACAGCTTTCTTATTTTAGATACATAAATTGATGCTACTTAAAAACTCTCCAAAAATGTACAAGTGAAATTGTGACATTTGTAAAACCCTGAAATAAATGAACACATGCACACTAGATACAGGCAGAGCACATCTTTTCCCCTGGGACATGTTTCATGGACCACTCCGTGGTGAAAACAGAACTTGGCTCTCGGCCTGTGGGTTTCTAAAACGTATTGCTAAAGGCAACGTCCTTTGAAAGTTCTTAGCAAAAGTCACCAGTGTGGTGGACTGCTAGCAGGTCCCACTGTTGTCTCGATTAACCCCAAACCCATAAACCGGGCGGTCATCTTGAAAGAGCCAAGGCATGCTAGCCCCATTTGTATTCCTAGGTCAACAAGATCCAACTGATGTGTAAAATGCAGAAAAGTTACCCCACCCCTTCAAGGATGAGGGACTCCTGGCTGAAGGGCTGGGAAGAAAAGAAAAGTAGTGAGGCAGAGAAAACATCAGACCTAAGCAGAAAGTGCTCTCTATGGGAAGAGAGTAGTCCTGAGGTTTGACAGAAAACTCGAGAACTTCCTTTATTTGACCTGGAAAGTTTATGACTTTTTCATACACTTTACATACTCTGGCATGAAAGGAAATCTCTAGTTGTCAAGAAACAACCAGAACCAGAGAGGCAGAAAGGCCAGGAGGTCAATCCCTGCCAGGTCTTTCTATGGTGTTTACAGATGGGGACCCAGAGCTCTTGCTGTAGAGTCCCCTAGTGGTACCCACTGAAAAGGAAACTGGCCTTCCCTCCTTTTCTCGGGGTGGGGGGAGGGGGAGCTGCACAACAGACCAGACATTGAAGTGACAGAACTCAGCAAGTTACATCACTACATAGATAGGACACCGTCATTAACCTCAGGACATTTTCCTTTCCCTAGGAGGTCACTAAGAGAGCAAACCCAAGCAGCACACTGGTGACTCTGCTCCTCTCTCAAAGAGGGCCCTCACACCTAAGAATATGACATTTCTTACAAGGTGCATGAAACTGAAGGGTAGAGGAAGGCATCGGCAAAGGGAGAGAATTGATGAGCTCTGGGGTTTTTTTGTTTGTTTGTTTGTTTGTCCTGCTGCATATTTCATAATTTGAGAACAGGCCCTGTGATATGCTTCCAGAGTGTTCTTTAGATTCAACCGTTAGGAACTTATCCTTAAAGCATCTTGATGTGGGGCCTTTTGGAGAAAATTAGCATAAAATGAGATTATGAGATAAGGAGCCCCAGGATTACATTAGGGACAGAAGAAGAGAGGCTTGCTGTGCCACACAGCTTGTGATGACCTCTGCCATGACAGGATGTGGCAGGAAAGGCTTCACTGGCTTTTGGCACCAGGCCATTAAACTTCCTAATGCCCAAAATGTTAATTAAAGAAACCATGATTCTTTGCGCATGACTACTTTGCTACATTCCATTATAGAAAAAAAAAATCAGGATAAGCTATAAGGTAGGTGACAGAAATCTCATTATAAATCCAAAACTGAGACGCAGAGAGATGTCACTCGGTTGTGAATCCTGAGAGCCAAAAAGTATCAAATTTGGTATCCAATCCAGGCTCCAAGACTACGATCTGCCTGTGCCAGTCTTCCTTGCACTTTCAATAGTGAGACGAAAGTAATAAATAATACAGCTTCCAAGTGATGATTTTAAATGAGGTATCAGAATTTGTCATAAAAAAAATTGCAGAATGCCTCCTCCACTGCTCTTATTGTTAGTGCCATTAGCATCAAATGTGTTCCCACAGCAGCAATCAGCTATGATGGGGCTGCTTATTCCACCAATATCCTGCACACCAGATCAGTCGTTCTGCCGGGGTGGGGATGAGGGCGGTGGTCCTGCTTCTCATTTACTGGGACTGGCTCATCTGAGATGGGAAGCGGAATGTATTATGCCTCAAATAAATGTGTAGGGGAACATTGAGAATCTGTAAAACCTGCCAAAGATTTTCTTCCTTCATTTAAAAACAGGCTCGTCAGGCTGGGGATTTCAACCTCAGGAAGGCAAAAGCTATTTTAGACAGATGTACATTTCCTGATGATTTCCCCATATGCAGAGCCATTGCGCTTCCAAGTTGAGTTTGCAAGGCTGTGACTTGATTTTACATTTTTGGAAAAAAAAAACCCACCAAAATTTATAGTGCCTTATGTGTAAACCAAGAAATTAAATGCATGGGTGCACGCCGTGTGCCTGTGAAACAGGGCAGGGACGAATTAACACTGAGATTAAGACTAGGAATAAGAATAGAATAGAATAAGGGGAAAGGACTAGCGCTTCCTCCTGCTCAGCAAATCAGTAACCACTTTTGCAAGGCAGGTCTGGGAATAAAGGACCCAGTTAAAAATGCCAAGACCAGGGAGAAAATGAATGAAATTAATTCCATCTGTTAATTCCCAGTAAGGGGAAGTGAAATGTTCTAGGGTAAATTCTGAAAACAAACTGCAAACTGGAAGAAACGTTGAACCAAGAGCATAGAAAGAGAAAGTTACCTCAAGCTATCTCCACAGTGACAGAAAGCCCAGTTTACTAAGAGCCTCTTCGTGAGAGGAGCTCATAATACTGTCCTTTACTTAACAAATGCAGGCGTGAGGGGAAACTGATCGCACAGGCTTACACTGTCCTGTACGGGGATCAGTCCCTCCACCGTGAACTGAGTCCCTGTCGCTCGTGCAAGACTCTAGCTTTAAATGACATTTGCTGTTCCTCGGTTGCTCTCATAGCCAGGCACTGAGGCAGTGTAACTTCCCATCTTTCAGTTCTCCATTAGAGTACTCTCTAGAAATGAGAACACTGCTAGGATCAAAGCAGGCATTTGCTGGTCACTGAAGGCTTCCTCCTAGATTTGAACACAGCTGTTCTAATCCTCGGGGAGAACAGGAACAAAGGAGGTAACATGCACCTCACAATTCTCCTTACTTGTCCCATAGATGAGATATGCCTTTATTCAGGATACACCGAACATTACAGTCTTGATCTGAAGGGCTGGGGAGAAGGGACAGTCAGTAAGCGTGTGCTTGCTTTGCACAAGCATGAGGACCTGAATCCAGAACCTGAACACTCAGGCTTTTAAAAAAAAAAGTCACAGCAGCATGCTCGTATACTCCCACTGGGGTGATGCAGATCACAGAGGACCCCTGGGGTGGGCCATGTATCCTTTCTGACCTAGTGAGCAGCAAGTTCAGTGACACACCGTCTCCCCAAAAAACAGGGTGGGTGAGGGATGACAGAGGAAGACCTCTGCCCTACAGACTATCGCCCATCTTTCAGGTCTCCGTTTGAGTACTCTATAAAAATGAGAACCCTGCTAGGATCAAACCAGGCATTTACTGGTCACTGAAGGCTTCCTTCTAGATTTGAACACAGCTATTCTAATCCTTGTACAACATAGAATTGCTCCCACACCTGCACAGATGGACACATGAACATACACACACACTCACACACACACACACACACACACACACACACACACACACACACACCTTTATCTGCAAAAAGTACTGAAATCCGTGACTCTCCCAAAAGAAAATAATAGATTTCATTATCTAATTTACCAGACTCTCTCATTGCATTTATGAAAAGTTATCTGCCTATTTCTTCACCCCCACTGAATTCACATAAAATGCATGCATATACTTTTTTCTCGTTTTTACTTAGTTCATGGAGAAATTCTGTACCACACGCTGATCAGATTCATCTCCCTTCCACCGACTCCTTCCAGATTCACCCCTTCTCTACTCACCCAACTTTGCACCCTCTCTTATTTTAAAAAAAGAAAGCTATCAAGTACAGTCTGTGCCCCTATATACTCTTGAGCAACAATATCATGAAGGAAATTAGGTGCCCATCACTCTGTAAAAATACAGACTTATAATAGTTAACAAGAAAGGAAACAGGGCCAGATCTACAGACAGCCCAATGCTTGCCCTCAGAGCTTTTACAGAAGTGAGTACTAGACATGGGTTGTCCTCCAACTCAACAATGCCTCTCCTGATCCCTTTCTGCAACTTGCCTTCCACTCCAGCTCCCTCTTCGTGGTTCCCCTGGCTTTCACACTCCCTTCACCTACGATGAACTCAGCACTTCAGCTCTTACTAGTGCTATCCTCCAATTCATATTTCCAACTTGACCTATCTGGCCGAGCCTTTCACCTTTTAATAGGTCAAAAGACCTGCATTTACATAATCAAACCCAGCCATCAGCTCTAGCCTTAATTCCTCTCCCAGAGAAAGACTGAACTGATCCCCACAGTCACAATTTTATTCTTTGCAAAAAGTTTCTTCATGTCTGTGCTTCAGTGTAGTCCTCTGTGAGGGATGGGCTGATATTGTGGGCCAAGCGTAGGCCCACATGCTACACATTCTATTTACTAAGACAAAGTTGCAGTGTGGAATAGTACAGCTCTACTGAACATTTAACACATAACTGCGTCAATCTTATACTTAATGTATATTATGTATATTCTATAACCTAGTCGAAGGTAACTAAGGACAAAGGGAGTGCAAAGTGCAAAGAAAAGTTAATGGTTTAAATTTCCCTTTCATTGTTCTAAGTTCATGTTCTTCATCTGTAACACGAAACTAAGACACCCTTTATAAGGACATTGCACATAGAGCAGGAGACTGATTGATGCAAAGTAGCGTGTGCACAGAAGGGGCCTCAAAGCAATGCCTCTGGAAGCAATAACGATGTGTGTTCTGAATCCTAAGGGAAGGGATGAAATCTCCAGAGGACTCGGGACTTTGTTAGGACACCCTTCGGCATCCTGCAGCATTCTGTGATGTCTTAATTACTTAACGTCTTAATAGAAAGCATGCTTGGAAAACCTAAAATGCTCCCTTTCTTAAGCAAGATTTTATTCTACTTCTTCTGCATTGAGAAGTCCTGGACCTCCCACAAGTGCAAGGTGTGTGGATGCTTGTGCCTCAGGAAGCAGCATTTGCATGCATACAGCCTATAAATATCCTTTGCATATGTTAAATACCTCTAGAAAGTGTTAACACCTAATGCAATGCCCTTGCTGCTGTGAGGCATTGACTAGTGAGAGTTGACAAGGAAAGCAAGTCCCACACAAAAAGTACAGACACCACTACTGTTCCAAATACTTTTTATCTACAGTTGGCTCCTGGAACTTGTGCATACAGATGGCCAATCATATTCAGATTACTTTCTATATGTCTCCTAGCCCTGTATCAGGAAAAGAACAGGCCAGGAACTTATGACATTTCAAACTATAAATGTTTTTCTTTCAACACAATCAAAATTTTCACCAGTAGGAAGCTTTGGTTTTTTGAGAGAGAGTTTCTCTGGAACTCACTCTATAGGCCAGGCTAACCTTAAACTTCCTCTGCCTCCCGGGCTCAAAGGGTGTGCATCATCACTGCCTGGCTAACCCAAGTACACTAAACAACTCTTCTTCTCTGAGGCCTTAGAGGAGAGAGATTCAAGAAACCTCTGGACCTGTTGACTTAAGAATGGATGCAGAAATCTGGGTGTACAGTGGTGCACACATTTGATTTTAGCAGTCAGGAGGCAGAGCAAAGTGGATAAGTTCAAAGCTAACCGGCTCTACATAGTGAGCTCCAGGATACCCAGGGCTATGTAAAGATACCCTGTCTCAAAAAAACAAAAAACAAAAAAAAAACAAAAAAAAAAACAGAAACAAAAACAAACAAACAAACAAAGAGAATAGCAGAGCATTGACTAAAGTCCTTAAAATGTCTGCTACTTTCACGACAAAATGTAGTAATTCGCATCCCAGAACTGAGGTTCGTGTATCAGCAGGACACACATGGCCCAAATACGTTTTTAATGTGGTCTTTACAGATTTTCTTTTTTCTTTTTAAATTAAGATTACTTTCATATAAAAAAAATACAGAGACACTGCTGTCCTTGAAAATCTGGTACATTATTCCCACACGGCCTTGACCTCTCCTTAATCTTAACTGTCAACCCCCCCAAAAAATTTTTTTAATGAAAAAAGCAAGTTCCACAAAAGGTCTCCCCCACCCAGTGCCTCTGACCTACAGGTTTGAACCTTGAATCTTTCAGCGATGATTTGGCTTTACAGTGACTGTAAAGCTCAGACGTTACTGGGAAGTGCTCTCTAGACAGTACAGTCAACTCTTCTCCCTCTTTGTGCACTCACAGTGCTCTGGGAGTCTCACAAACCCCTTTGCCTATTACCTGTCCTTATTTGGCTCCCCCAACCCCACCCATTACTATGCCATTTGACGTGGCTCAAGATCGAAATTGAAGAATGTACGATTCCCTTACTTAACAAGAGGTAGGAAAACAGATATTTGTAAAAAGCAAAGTGAACGGTTGAATGCCACTGGATCGTTACTAAGCTATTCTATCTGTAATGAAAGAATGAAACTAGCACAAAGTATAATTACTGCATCTCCGAAGTCTCCGTGTTCACTCCCTAAACATCTGAGAGGAAAAGAGAAAAAAGAAGAATCAACCTTAGTCAGTCCAGGTATAAAGGGCTCCTGTGAGGTCGGGTGTCTGGTGTCTTTCATGGGCCTCACTTTAGGGAAAGGTTCTTCGGTATTCCAGAAGGAAACAAAATTTTAACAGGAGCCGTGTTCAACGACAGTATACCAGGGCAAGCATTTCATGTCTAGCTATATCAACACATAAATGAAGCTGCAACTTCTAATCAATCAATTAGGTTGGAAGATGGAATTTCACAAACGGGCTGCAGTGGACATAGAAATGTCAGGAAAGCTGTATGTCGTGAATGTCATCTATACTGTTACCTTAGAAATTCGCAAGCGCTGTTCCCCAGTCTGGTCAATTTACAACAGAAGAGCTTCCTGGTGTGGGAGCCACAATAAAAAATCATCTGCTCTTACAGTTAATTTAATACTAGTGAAATGCAAAATAGAACTGGAAATAGAAGGAAAGGTCAGCTTCTAAATTGAATTTCTTTTAAGGTCACCAAAATGGTAGTAAATTATAATGTAAGACACAATCCATTGAAAAACTCATCTGATGGGTCCTTTAAAAAAAACCCGCATATGTATAGTACATTGTCACTTTTTTAAAGTTGAATGAAACCACTGTCTGAATACAAATTAACGACTGCCAAGTTGCCACAAGGTCCTCAATGCTCGTACTATTTTTTTAAAAAATCAAAGTAAAAAGGATTTAAGAAATTTCTTCTAATATATGTCCCAAGGCTGATGTTTAAACACGTCTCCTTGGCAACCAGGAAGCATAGTGCATACCGGGTTGGGGGAGGGGGTTGCCACTCTAGGTTGGTAGAATAAGTAACAGGAGTAGTAATTGCTCCCGCTAGACGATGCCAGCAGAGGCTTCATCCTTTGAAAAGCAACTCCAGGTCTTGCCCGGTCTGGCTCATCCGCAGCCTCCCACCCTCTCCCTTGGGTCTGCTGACACTAATTCCGAACCCGTCACAAGGAGAGAGACTGGCTTACCCGAAGGAGGGGAGCAGTCTGCTGGGCTTGATACCCCAGGGGGCCGGCGGGCACCAGGCTCTCTCCGGGATAAGACGGCTCTGCTTTCCCCGCTCGACCCTGGGGAAACTGCAGCAGCTCTGTCTGCCCGGCCCGGGCTGCAGCAGTGATGATCGCGCGCTCTGGCGTGTGTGTGGATGCGAGCGGGTGTGCGCGCTAACCCGCGCGCTCCCGACCTCCAGGGGACTGGGGGGAGGGACGGGGATGTGTCCGCGGAAAGAGAAAGCCAGCCAGCCTCGCAGGTGGCGCGTGCAACCCGGCTCGTTCTACCCTCCCAGCAGCCGGCCTCCAGCCGCCCCTCGCAGCCGCTCCGCCCTCCTGCCGCTGCGCGCTCCCGCCCCGCCGCCCGCGACACGCGCGCTCCCCGGAAGTCCCCCCTCTCCGCGCTCCCGCAACCGAGCCGCCTGTCGCGGGTCACGCGCACACCCTGCTGCTCCCGCAGGCCTCTGCCGCTCCTGTGACCCAGACCCTAAATCCTCGTCCCAGCCCTCCTAGGTCTGGAAGCGTCTGAGCCTGCAGGCGCCACCTTCCCCCGGAGCGCACTCCCCTGTCCCTGACTTGGCTGACTTAATTCAGAGGCACTAGCCCAGAATAACATGCTGTGGCCTTCTGAGAATTCTTGTTAAGGTACCTTTGAGGATAAGTATGGAGCAACTTTTTAAGAAACCATAGCATGCATAGATAGACTGATGTCCTGAACCCAGCGGGAAGAGGGAGAATATTTGATAACCACTAATCGGCACTAAAACGTTGACACCACTGTTGAAGGCTTAGCAAAGCTGCTGGTAACTGTGTCTTTCCTGTAAGCACGCTGAGAAATTCCCTTTTATGGAAAATGAATAATTTTAATAAATAATACTGCACCTCTGAGTTGGAAACCCTTGGTCCAATTTGAAGTCAAACCGCAAGAGTGGTAGACTTGAAATTGGAGAGAAATACTTAGTGGACATGAGTGAATTAAAATACTGCAAGACTTAAAACATAACAAGGAATTCCGGAATTCCGCCAAATGGACAGGTTTATGTTTTTTCCACACACTGGAGCTAGCAGAGAAGTCTAGATCCGTTTTGAGGAATTCTTGATTATTCTCAAATCAATGATTTAGCAATCCGTTTCCACTTTTAGACCCACAAGAGTTTTCAGTGTGTTTGACCTCCTGATACCTGTCTCCACACTTTAATCCCACGATTTTCATATTGGACTTCAGGATGCTGACTCAGCACTCCTGGACACCAGCATATGTGCACCTGACCAAAAAGAAGGTTAGAGCTAGACTCTGGAATACTTCTTAAGCAACTGTTTTTTCATGTTATGCTGGAAGAGCAAATGTGAAAGCATTTTAAACCCCAAACTACTGACAATGGTGTCAAGATGTAAGCCGCTCCTCCCTTCAGCTTTAGTGTGTTTACTGATTTCGTCATTGTTTGGAAGGTCTTGTTGAGGAAGCCATCTGCAGGAAAGCTAGACTTCTCCTGTTTGGGCTCTTAATATCTTTCCGTTGCCTCTGCCTGCATGGCCCCTGAGCTGCAGATGCAGGAGCTGTGCTGTGCTGTATCCATTGAAGGCTGAGGTCCCTTGATCCAGTGATCTGTGCATTGGGCTCAGCTGCGTGTTCCTATGATGGTCTCCATTTGCTGTAAAAGGATGCTTCTTTGTTAACGGGCGAGGGCTACGCTTATTTGTAAGCATAGGGATAGTATTACATGTAGTTAAGGAATTATGCGGGCTTGGCAAAGTGGTAGTAGTAAGATTATCTTCTAAAACCTGTGACCACACTAGCTTCAGGTGCTTGGGTAGGTTTTTGGCACAGGCCTGCTTCCCCCACCCCCACCCCACCCTTACCGCCTCGCCCCCCCTCCGTGAATGCACCTCAAGTCCGATTAGACAGCTGCTGATTACTAACAGCATGTGAGTGCCACCCACTGTATGTTTATGAACATCTTGCCATGAGGATCATCGTTGGTGTTCATCGGCATCACAGCTGGGTAGGACTATTAATTGCTTCCGTCCCTTGGAAGCTAGCATAGTACTTTCTAATACTATCAAAGCTAGGACACAGAAAGGACCCAGTTCAACTCATCCAGTCCTCTGTGTGGTGCCTTCAGCAGCCTCTAAGAGGCATCCAAGGGCAATAGCGATGGCCTGGATTGTTTGGAATGAAGCATTCTGGCTAGCCCATCTAAAAGACACACAGTCCAGGTATTTTACTGGACTATCTTGTCCCAGGCATGGTCCTTCTTGCTGTTCTTAACTGTACTAGGTGATCAACTCTCTTCCTTTATATCCTACCCCTTCATTCTTTGCCTCCCCAGAGCCCAGAAACAGCACAGCTAACTGAACATGGACCACAACGTCTGAACCCATGAACCAAAAATAAATAGAAATGAAACCCTTTCTCATTTTTTCCAAAGATATGTATCTTTAGAAGTGTAGGGGCTGACAGTGTCTAAGAAGCCAGAAAAGAGCCTTAGATTGCATGAAGCTAGAATTCTCCAGCAACAGGGAGTTCTGGATGTGGGTTATAGAAAGTGAATTCAGGTCTTCTGCAAATGCTCTTAACCACTAAGGCATTTCTCCCACCCCAATCCTATTTTAAGTTGATTACGTTGAGCACTTTGTCATTGCAACTAGAAATTAACCAACATCTCAGCAATATACAATACTAAGGAAAATATGGTTAAGTATAACTGTATGAAAGTGAATACACACATTATATAGGAGAGTTTGCCGATATTCACATTTAAAGATATTTTTAAAGTGCATGTAACTTTTAATCCAGTAACTCTGCCTCTAAGAATTACCCTCAGGTTACCTTAAGCAAAAGTACAAAGACTTGCTTAAGAAACTCACCGTAGCTTAAAAAATTAAAGATGGGTATTACTCTTGGGTATAAAGAACTAGAAGAGGGTTAAGAATTAGAGCTCCACCACTGATCAGATAAAGAATAAATGATTTACCTTAAGCCAATTGTGTGGATAATACATATAGCTACAGAAAAAGCTTTATACACTATCGTCATCAGTATATCAGTACATTTTTAAGTTGAATGGATATAATGTAATCCAGTGTTAAAATATAATCGGTGTAAACATAAAACATGGGATTAAAGAGCTTCATGAATAACCGTGTGTTTTCATATCTTACTGGTTCAGAAAGAAACATGTGGATCTCAAACTTGTTTCATCCAGTCTTACATACATAAAGAAACTAGGGCCTTACACTGTTACAGCATTACCATTTGCACGGTGCAACTCTAGTTCCCAAGCGATTCACAGGTCGTATACTTATGGTGGGTTTAGGATGAGCTCATCGTAGTACACACTGGGTCCTCTCCTGCTGGATACGAACTTGTAATGGAATACCAACAGGAAGGAATAATGCTCACACGTCCTCCCAGGAGGGGACATTTCCTGTGGACTGAGTGAAGACTTGGTGCTGCATGTGACAGAGCAGAATGCTCACACTACGGGAGGTATCTCTAATGTCAGTGCCACTTCTGGCCTAGGATTCTTGACTAGGGTCTTGGCCTGACCCCACGGACCTTAGTCCTTTATGAAGTTGCTGTGTCACAAAGAAGCCTCTCCAATCTTCTCAGTTTACAGGCTTTGTTCACGCTCTCTTCCTGTGTTCATTTCCTACACAACCTGTTTTTCTGGAACACAAGCCCAGTTTCAGTTTTCACAAGGCCTCAGCTTTTGAATTCACAAGTCAAGAGGCAAGTGCACTTTGTTCGTTTGCTTCTTATGATGTTTCATTGACTAGTCCTCTCTGACATTGTTCCTCTCCTTTTTTTTTTAAGGTTTACAAATTAACATCATCATGGTCTACTCAACTCACCTCTTGGGCTATGTATATGCAATTTTTAAAATAATACACTTTAATATTACTACCTTTGATAAGTAAGAAGGTACCTTACTGAATGAATATTGGAATTCTTGGAATTGAAGGATTGTTAAGGGAAATCCAAATGCCTGAGTTTTTAGTAGGACTAGGAACCTTAATAACTTTACTTAATTAAGATTTGAGATCCCAAGGGCATCTCGCTCTAAGTCATGAGCACACATTATGCTGAGTTTGAGGCCAGGGGTTAGGGACAACAGGATCATATGGAATGGGGAAGGAGGACTTCCCAATGGGGCAGTGAAATTGTCTGCAGTAAAGCACAAAGGATACTGTACATTCGAACCAATGGCTCTTCACTTAACTAACTCTTTTTTTTTAATTTTTATTAGATATATTTCTTTACTTATATTTTAAATGTTATTTTCATTCCCCGTTTCCTGTCCATAAACTCGCAATTCACTCCCCTCCCCCTTCCCAAGACAGGTATTCTCCCCATCCATCCTCCTTACTGCCCCCCATATTCCCCTGTAATGGGGGTCCAACCTTGGCAGGACCAAGGGCTTTCTCGTCCACTGGTGCCCCAACAAGGTTATTCTCTGCTACATATGCAGTTGGAGCCCTGGGTCAGTCCATGTATAGTCTTTCAGTAGTGGTTTAGTCCCTGGAAGCTCTGGTTAGTTGGCATTGTTGTTCTTATGGTGTTGCAAGCTCCTTCAACTCTTTCAATCCTTCCTCTAATTCCCCCCAAGGGGGTCCTATTCTCAGTTCAGTGGTTTGCTGCCAGCATTGACCTCTGTATTGGACATGCTCTGGATGTGTCTCTCAGGAGAGAGCTATATCCGGTCCCTTTCAGCATGCGTTTTCTAGCTTCATCTATCTTATCTAGTTTTGGTGGCTGTATATATATGGGCCACATGTGGGGCAAGCTCTGAATGGCCGTTCCTTGAGTCGCTGCTCTAAACTTTGCTTCCATATCCCCTCCTGTGGATATTTTTTCCCATTTTAAGAAGGAGTGGGAACATCTACATTTTGGTCATCCTTCTTCTTGAACTTCCTGTGGTCTGTCGATTGCATCTTGGGTAATTCAAGCTTTTGTGCTAATATCCACTTATCAGTGAGTGCATACCACATGTGTTTTCTGTGATTGAGTAACCTCACTCAGGATGATATTTTCTAGTTCATTCCATTTGCCTATAAATTTCATGAAGTCATTGTTTTTTGATAGCTGAGTAGTACTCCATTGTGTAAATGTACCACATTTTTTTATTTCATTCCTCTGTTGAAGGGCATCTGGGTTCTTTCCAGCTTCTGGCTATTATAAATAAGGCTGTTATGAACATAGTGGAGCACGTGTCTTTGTTGTATGTTGGAGCATCTTTTGGGTATACGCCCAGGAGAGGTATAACTGGGTCCTCAGGTAGTGGAATGTCCAATTTTAATTAACTCTTAAAAAAAAGATTTAATTTGCCATTTCGATTGCTCCCTGTAATTATTAAATTTTATTATAGGGTGTGGAATCACCATGGAAACATCTATGTTATCTATGAATGGAAAAGACTCACCCTTAACTCAGGCAACATCATCAACCAGGCTGGAATTCCAGGCTGAATGAAAAGGAGAAATGAACTGACCACAGATGCAATGTGACCAGTCTAATCATTCCCACTGATGTGCTGTCTCTGTCGTGATGAACCGGACCATCAAACTACCTTTACTCCATTAAGGTGTTCCTGTCAGGCATTTTGTCAGAGCAATAAGAAAAATAATACGGATAATCAGTACCAGAAGTGGAACAGTTGATGTGATCAAGTTGACCGTGTGGTTTGCACGAGAAATGTGGAAGCCCTGAAATCTAGTAAGCAGGACTGAATTGGGCCACTTTGGTGGCATTTTGGAAGAGCAAAATGCTTACAGAAATGTAGACTGTGGAGGCCAAGATGAGGAGGTTTTTAGAGGTGAATTAAGACCTCTACCTATAATAGAGGCTGATTATGTTATGTTCTGGCAACTAATTTGGCTGTATTCTGCCTTGAGAGCTTGAGAAAAGCTGAGTTCAAAGGCAATGGACTCATTTATTTGGGGAGGAATTTCCAGTTAACACTGTCATAATGGCTCTTCACTGTTATTTTCTAGGACCACAGAAAGCAAAAGCAGCATGGGAAGTAGAAAGACAGGGAAAAAATGTGCAATTTGCCAGGCAAAAAGGAGCAAGAGTAGTAACATCTAAGTTCCAGAATGATGAAAATTTTAAAAAAGCAATTCTAATTGTTAGAGGGCACCACCACCAAAGTGAAACCTTTGGGGCCACAACACGGTTCACAACATGGTAAAGGGGCTTGCCACCAAATCCAATGACAGGAGTCCTGTCCCTGGAACTTTCAGGAGAGAATTAACTCAGATTGTCCTTTGACCTCCACTCATGTACACAGACGTACACATACAATATACACACATAAATACAAATAAATACATGCATGTGTACAAAAACGTCTTTCAAAAAAACAAAGAGAAATGTCTTGTTTTGCTGTACAGGCAACATGAAAAGTGTACTGAGGGCAAAAGCCAAAACGTCAAATGGTCCAACTTGTAAAAAATCTAAGTTCTCTTAGAAAGAGAGAGTTTAAACTGAGGGTACCTGTGGAGAAGTTGCCTGCTGAAAATGTAACAGTGGAAGACGTGTTTCCCCCACAGGGACCAATGCAACTGAGCTAGGTTATACAGCTCAAGCTAGCAGACTTTGACAGCACTGTCTACATGGTGCTAGGTTTATAGGCTTGAAGTATACAAATGTTAAGAGTTCTGTAGGCTCACACCAAGGTTTCTGAAGGTCTTTAAACCAGGAAATGTGTGGCACAGTCAAAAATCTTCAAGAAGATATAGAGAATCCACTGCATAAAGCTATGAAGGTGAAGCCCAGGTTATAACATTTCCATGGTGTTAGAGGTGCAACCACTGTGAAACATCTGCTGAGGAAAGCTATGTCCAACAAGGAACATGGCTAAGAGAGAAGCTGTGAGTGCTGTAGGCAGCAGATCTGGAAGGACAGGACTCCCCAAAATCTTTGTAGCCCAGGTAAGACTTTCATGAGCCCCAAATGCCAAAATGAATCTATACTATTGATGTCTGCCCATCCCTGTTGGCCTTTGGTCTCATCTTTTTCCCTATACCCCTGTTTCTGATTTGGAATGAGAATGTTTGTTCTGTGGCATTGTACGCTAGAAGTATGCAGCTTGTGTTGGAGCACACAGGGACTCATGGTTAGGATATGGCCTTGAATCTCCAACGATACTTTGGGCTTTAGAATTTTGAATAATGTTGAGACTGTTGAAGGCCATAAGGGCTTTTAGAAGTGCACTAAATGAATTTTGCATTTTAAAATAAAAATGATACTTCAGGATATAGAGTAAAATGTTATAATTGAAAACGATGCATTTGGTGACTAGGGAGATGACTCCATCAGTGAAATGCTTGCCACATGAGCATGAGGACCTGAGTTTGCCTCCCTACCACCCACATAAAAACCTGTGTATATTAGTTAGAGTTCTCCAGAGTAACAGAACTTATAGAACACATTTCTCCCTGTCTTGGTTGGTTTTCAGTATATGTTGAAATCCCAAAGTAGACCCAGTGCCAGTGAAGGAATGGCCTTGCTAAGTGAGGGCAGGCAATCAGGCAAAGAGCAAAAGCTTGCTTGTTCTGTCTCCTTATACAGACGTCTAGCAGAAGTTTTAGCCCCAATTAAAGGTGTGTCTTCCCATATCGGGATCCCAATTAAAGATATGTATCCTTCTGCCTCAAAGTTCTGGACTATAATTGGGTTCACCCACTTCAAACCAAGCCAAAAAATCTTTTATAGTTATGGGTCTATTTCTGGATTGTAGTTTGTAGCAGATGTAGTCATGTTGACAACCAATAACAGCCATCACACTGGGCTTGTTGACATGCACCTGTAATCTAAACACCAGAGAGGCAGAAACAGGACTATCTCAGGAGCTTTCTGGTTCCAGGTTCAGTGAGAGACACTGCCTCAGAAAACAAGGTAGAAAGAGCAGAAGACACTTGATGTTGGCTTTTGGCTTCCACATTTATGCCCACGCACATAGATATACATCACAGCCTCACATACATACATACATACATACATACATACATACATACATGTATGTGTGTACACACACATATACACTCACACATGCATAGACCACACACACACACATACACAAACACACACAAATTAAATAACTTAAAAGATAATAACGTATCTGAATGTCAAATTAACAAAGAGTATAATTCTGATGGTTAACATTCACTGACAGCTTTAGAATCATTGTGGGAGCACAGCTTTTAGTAGGTTTGTTTTTGACAATAGTTGACTGAGCAGAGAAGACCTACCCTGAGTGTGGCAGCACCTGCCATGGGCTGGGAGTCCTGGGCTCATTGGAAAGGAGGACAAGAGCTGAACACAGACATTCATCTCTCATAAATTCTCACTGTAGACCCAGTGTGACCATCTGCCTCCCAGTCCTACCACCATGTCTCCCCTGCTAAGATAGACTGTACTCCCTACACTGGAAGCCAAATTGAACTCATCTATTCTCAATTGACAGCAACAGGAAAGTAGCTATTATAGTCCTTTAAAAAAATTTTTCCTTTTCTTATCTCTTCTTCCTCATTACTGCTTCGAAATACATTTTGGATGGAATCACCTGGAATCACCTAATATATTCTAAATCAAAGTAGTGAAATCTCCTTTAATGACATAAATCCTCTTACAAAGACACAAATAACCTTCCTTAATGTAAATATGTCTCATGAACTGTATTTTCAAAATGCCTTCCCATATGTTTAGGCCACCTATCGTGGAATTAAAGTTGAACACTTGGTGATACATCAAAATTTTAGTTTCTAATCTTAGAATTATTTGTATGGGTTCAATTTGCACTGAAAGTTCATTCCTATTTTGTAATAATGTTTTTGTAGAATAACACAATTGATATTTTATTCTAAGCTTAATGTAGTGTCTGAACTTAAGGATACCACTGAGAAAAAAATCCTATTAACTTTTTCTTCCATTCAAATTATTCGTTCATTGAAAATCTAACTAATGTTTTCCAGGCCAAGACTGTCAAGAATAACACAACCATCTATCCTGTTTCAGCCTGTCTGGTTAACAGAAGCAAGAAACCTAGCTTTCTCAAATTATGTTCCTAGTTGTCTTAAAGTCATTTTTATCAATGAGCACTACTAACTTTACACAACCCATCCTTGGAAGCACAAGAATAATTCTCTGACTCCGAACAGAAGAACCCTCCAAGGATGCCTCTTTTCTTTTAATTTTACATTTGTTGCTTATAATTTCTTCCTTCTAGGAAATGGTTTTTTGCCTTTTTTGTGACTGAAGAGAGAGGGCTCCTACCATCCAAAGGGAAGATCCAGGGATGAAGCTTCAAGTCCTGCAGTGCACAGGATGCCCTTTAACTGCCCTTAATGGGGAGTTCCCTAATTCTCCAACAGAATAGACCAGCAGTTGAGAAACTACTCCAAATGCAATCCTGAGTCTCAGAGAGCTGAGAAAATTGAGTGATAGATCCTCTGTCCTCAAATCACCAGTCCTTTGCTATTTCTAAACTAATCATGTTCCTCCTGACCCCACTCTGGTTTCCCTCAGATTTCTGGTTGAAATCTCTTAAACCATTATATTTACTAGTCCCTTTCACAAGGAGAACTGTTGCTAGCAGCCTTCCTGACAAAAGCAGGCTTGGTAAACAGTAGGAGAGTTGCTGTTGAAGTTTCTGCTGGGTCCCCACGGAATTAAAGATGAGATTGCCTTCCTAATGAGGAATGTGATGGTCATTTGGTGGCTTTTACTGTGAGCTGAAAGTGCACTTAATACATCGCCCCTATACTCACCATAGCTTACAAGCACAGTTCTCTGTAGAAAGTGTCAGGTTCTGCCTAACCACAGGGCTAATGGGCTATTGTGAAATGATACCTCACCGCCACTGTCAGCAACATACAGAAATTCATACTGCTACTCCAGGAGATTGAAATTAAAATCCAGAGTGTAGTTTCCATCACAGCATTGATGTTACTAGATAGATGATATTACATAGATCATTACTAGAGCCACTATCAATCAGAAGGTGGCAGGAAGGATGTCCAGGAAGTTCTTCAGACATGAAACCGCCATTCTGAGCAGCAGAGAGAAAGGACAGCAAACAAGCAAGGAAGCTCTTGATCCCTAAACAGCCTTGAGCCGGTTTGCTAACATTTGTTTTCTGTTTATGCATGTTTCCTTTGGATGTGACAATTTCTAACATAAGCTAATAAATCTGTCTTCAAAATCCTTTTAATTCAATTAGGCAATTTCAAATGTTAAAAAAAGAAAAGGTTAAGTTACACATGGGTTCTCCTGAGCTTCTTGTAATATTTTTTGCTCTAGAAGGAATTCATGGTTGTTCATTTCACAGTAGCTAAAGAGACTGTTCATTAAGGCTTTGTCTATTTTTCATGAGGTTTATGTCATCAGACATTGTTTCAAATGGAAGAAAGTACCTTTGGGAAGAAGATTAAAAATTGTGCTTTATAAACTTAGAGGAAAACCAGAAATGGTTTATGACTGGAATCATAAACAACAGGTTTTATTTAATCAAATGTGAAAGATGAAGAATTTTTATGCTGTATCTTTCTCTTTTTAATTAATTCACTTGCTTATGAGCTTCCTATATTAAACTGATAAAATACTGTTAGCAGCAGAAAACCCATGCATACTGTATCTGATACTATACTGTATATAATATATATATTGTATATACTATACTATACCATACTGTATCTGATACTAGTCCTTTAATGTGCACAGAGGCCTTGCTGTAGAAGTGAAGCACCAATGAAGTTGTTGGCTTCCCCAGGCATAGATCAGTTTAACAAAGGGCGACACGTTTTAGAAAGGTGATAAGATAAAGAACGAAGAATCTAGACATAAGTTGGGGGTGGGCTAAGTATTTGGGAGAAACTAATAGAAGATAAGGGTAATTCTAGCAAGATCGTTTGTTATAGAGTTATATCAAGAATGACTCTTATTTAGAAATAAGGGCCCTTTTCTTATGTCCTGAGCAGAAGCCCTTCAGGTGTGTCCTGCTTTCAGGTGGTAGAGGAAGGTAAAAGCATTTGCTTTGCTGCTCCGTGATGGAAAAAGTCTGACCAATACAAACTCAAAGTAACCCTTATACCAAAGTGGCTTACAGCCGAGGAGATTGTTCCGAGACCTCTATAGCAAACTTGGAATCAAATGCATCTGCTACATTTCAGATTACATAGCCTTGTTAATTCTATCAGGATGCAAATTGATGACAATTACCTATTATTTTCTTCTTTGTTAATAAATGAAGGCTCAGTGTTCTGCCAAGTTGACCAAGAAATAAATGGCTAAAAATTGTGTCTGAAACCTAGGCTTCTACTCCTATACTCTGTTTTCTCTGAGTTATGGATGTATCTGAGGTGGGGAAGGAATCACAAGAATGCAAGCCGGGCCAGTCCTTTTCTCCCATGGCAGTATTTGATTGTCTCACACATCCTCCATTAGAGCATGAGTCTTTCAATGGCACAGCCATGGTCTTTCCTACTTTAACAGACGTACCCTTTTCTACACCTTTTAATATTCGCATCATGAGATTTTAGACAACCAGGAACTATGCTACACATTGGGTGGATAAATGGATGAATGTATAGAAATGACAACGTAGCCTTAGATGTCATTGTGGTTGGAATGTAAACTTTAGTGGAAGAATTTGGAGAAATGTTCTTAGAAAAGAAGACTGGGGCAAAATTCTGGGAAGCTGTGAATGCTATTCTGAGGTGTTTTTGTCTTATTCTGCAGAAACGGGTAACAAGGGTTCTTTCTTTCAGAAGGGTTAACTTTCCTCATGGGAGACAGTAAGGATCATTATAAAATCTAGAATTTAAATGCACTGAACACAATACACAGTGAGTTCTGTGGAAACTGAGAGGAAAAGAACTTTAGTGAAGCAATGATTAGCTAAGTTTCCTTGTCCTTAGGGGAGACACACTGTTGGGTAGCTGGACTGTGTATCTGATAAATGGGCTTTGCTGCATGAAGGTAAAAAGAAGAAAACAGTCTATGCTGGAAAATCGGATTCAATTCCAAATATCCTAATACTCAATGCAGCTAAGACTGGAGGGTCAAATGCAGAATCATACCTAATGTTGCAGAGCCAACGGCTTAAAGACTAAGGAACTGAGCTGAAGGAGGTGCTTAACCAGTGCAGTGGACCTGTGGCATGGTCAGTGCTGAATAGCACGTGTTTGTAGTCTAATTTGTATTAAGTCCTGTTTGATGCTATAACAAATTACTTTACACATGTCGAAACAGCATTTTTCTATTGTGTTACAGTTCTGTTGCCTAGAAATACTATATGCGACCCATAATGTTAATATGTTAATAGATTGTGTTTCTTTGTGGGGTTCTAGGAGACACTTCTGTCTGCCAACTTTCAAAGCTTGTACACATTGCTTTGTTAATGAATTCTTCCTATATTTTCATACCCAGGAACATTGGATCAAATCATTCTCACACAATTGTATCCCAGGTCGTCCCTGCTGCTTTTTTTTCCTTACACTTTTAATCACATTTGGCAGGAGAGATGACTCAGAGGTTAAGAGTATTGACTGCTCTTCCAGAGGTCTTGAGTTCAATTCCCAGCAACCACATGGTGGCTCACAGCCATCTGTAATGGGATCCGATACCCTCTTCTGATGTGTCTGAAGACAGCAACAGTGTACTCATATACCTAAAATAAATTAATTACATTTGTGTTCCCTGAATAGTCCAGGGTAATATCTTTGCCTTTCTCTATCCATCTTCTCAATCACACCTGAATTCTAGCAAAGCCTTTCCCACTAATATATGCTCTTCTGTGTTAAATTTGGCAGATGAGCAATCCTAGATCCATTTCTAACATACCTTCTTGTCGTGTAGGGTAATCTTGTTGGGTTTTTGTCAACTTGACATAAGCTGGTGTTATCAGAGAAGTGAGGACCACAACTGAGAAATTGCCTCCGTTGTACCAACCTGTGTGCAAGATTGTTGGGCATGATTGATTGAAGGGGGTTCCAGCTCTTTCTGGGTAGTGCCATCTCTGGACTGATGGCCCTTAGGTGTGTAAGGAAGCAGGCTGAGAAAGACAAGGAGCAAGCCAGTAAGCACTGTTCCTCCATGACTTCTACAGTAGCTCCTGCCTCCGGTTCCTGCCCTGACTTCTTCTTTAGATGACGGATTGTGGTGTGAAAAATAAAAGCTGAAAACAAAACAAACAAAGAAACAAACAAACATATTCTGCAATGTGGTTTTTTTTTGTCATGGTGTTTCATCAGAACAACGGAAACCCTAGCTAAGATAGTAATATATTCACAATCTGAAGGATTAGAACACAACACAGGTGCCTGCCTGCAACACCCTTCTCATTAACTGTGTCAGGTCCGCCTCCTATGAAGGCTGAGGGCACACAAATTTCCAGGGAACAATGTGACCTAAGCCTTCAAACTCTCTGCTCTGTGTCAGAATCTTTCTCTATTCATGAGTAGTTGACTCTGATACCCTAATAATGGATTGCTCCCCTTGAAAATGAGGAGCAATGTTCCCTCTTCTGCCCCATACAGACAGTGATAAGCTGCGTCCAGGAGCTGTGCCATTCACTAAAGCTATTGGTTTAGGAATTTGGCAACATCAAGGTGGCATGAATCAAAGTAAGCTGTTTACTCAGTGAAAATGAACAAATACCATGAAGAAGGCTCTGAGAGTTGTTAAACCAGTTACTAAATGTTTTCAAGCAAACCACTGGGTGTATATAAATTGAAAGCAAGTGCCCACTTGACAGGTCAAGCACGGTGACAGGCTGCTGAAAGTGGTGTGAGTATCCCAAACAAATATCAGGACCCAAGAGTTGGCAATTTAATGCAATTGACATCTGCTCTTCAATAGCCTATGAAAGATTCTGTTTGTTGGTGAGCACAGTCACTTGCCTGGAATGAATCCAGGACCACGAGGAGTTATTATATCTCTAAACTGGGAAGGCGCTGTGGTTTGAATAGGAATGGCCCCATAGAGTCATCTGCTTGATTGCTTGGTCCATTAGGCGTGGCACTGTTACGAGGTGTGGCCTTGTTGCAGGAAGTGAGGCTTTATTGGAGGAAGTGTGTCACTGGGTGCGGGCTTTGAGGTTCATATGCACAAGCTAGGCCCAGTGTGGCAAAGCTCTTCCTGCTGCCTGCTGATCTGGATGCAGAATTCTCAGTTCCTTCTCTAGCACCATGTCTGCTTGCATGTGGCCATGCCTCCCCCGTGACGATAGTGATATAAATATATAAAACTATAAGCCAGTCCCAATTAAATGTTTTTCTTTATAAGAGTTGCTATGGCCATAGTGTGTCTTCACAGCAACAGAACCCTAAGACAGTAGACATGAGACACGTCAAAAAGGCATTTTTTAAATCAGTATTTTATAATCTTAGTAGAATTACATGAGTTTTGGATTTAGCTAGTGGTAGAATGCTTTTCTAACAAGTATGAGGCCCTGGATTAAGTCCCTAGCACCTCTTCCATCAAACAAACAAACAAACAAACAAACCAAAAAAACCCTGACAAAATGCAAGGTTACAGATAGCCCCACATGCTTTAGAATTGTTCCAGGGAGTAACTATTCAATAAGCAATGCTTTATACTAAGAACATAGAAAATCATATAAACATGAGAGCTAAAGTCTTTCACAAGGAACCTTGGTGGGAAATGTGTTTGTAGGTGGTAGGGACTAGCAAGATTATCTCTACATTGCAGGGGACCTGTTGGCTTTCCTTCTACGCTCATCCCCACAGTTACCTGGCAATAGTCAGGTATGCCTAACTCACCATAAAAGGGACTGCTTGCCCCCTCCTCACTCCCTTGTTCTTCTCTTGTTCTCTTACTTTCTTCCTCCTCTATCCCCCCATTCCCCTCCCCCTCTCTCTCCAAGGGCTCATGGCAGGCCTCTACTCCCCTCTCTCTCTCTCTCTCTCTCTCTCTCTCTCTCTCTGCCTTTCTCTGTCTCTACTACCCTTCAACTCCTCTCCCGAGGCCCTAAATAAACTCTATTCTATCTTATACTGTCCCTGTCCATGTGGCTGGTACCTCCGGGGAAAGGGACACCTCAGCATGGGCCCACAGAGGCACCCACTTCCCCTATAACATATCACACCTCCACCAAACTGCTTTTTTTCTTTTTTATAAAGCACAGCATTCATGAAATTATTTATGGTGCTCACTTTATTGAGATTGACTGCATTAGGCAGGAAGTTATAGATACAGCATAACTCATGTCCAACGTACTAATAATATTTACTAAATATCATCCATGTTTCTGTCTAAACCAGATATGTCTAGATGCATCTTAGTGCGTTTATTTCTTCTAACATTCACGCTAAGACTTCTCACCAAGAGGGAATGAGTTTCCCAGGACGATGGAGAGGAAAGCATTCCGATGAAGGACATTTAAGTTCAGGTGTCTATTGCTGTGGTGAGAATGACATGACCAAAAGCAATGTGTAGAGGAAAGGTTTATTTTTGGTAACAGTCCATGTGGGAACTCAGTAAGGTAGGAGACAGGAACTCTCCAGAGGCTGTGGAAGATTCTGCTTACAGGTTTGCTTCCCATGGCCTTCTCACCCAAGACCAGAGCCCAGGGTCCACTACCCATAGGGATCACAACATCATCAATCAGAAAAATGTACCTGGAGACTTACGCAATGGCCAATCTCATGGGGGGTGTTTTTCTCAGTTGAGGTTCCTTTCTCCAAAATGACTCTTGCTTGTGTCTAGCCAGGACAAGGGGAATGTCAGAAGTAAAGTGACTCTCTGGGGAATGGCAGGAGGGTCTCAGGAAGAGGGGAAGCTCACCTGACTGAAGACGTAAATTGAGGTGGGGAGCAAATGGGTAGAAGAGACAGTGAAGTCACGGACTACAATGTCAAGGACTGCTGAGGGCCCTGCAAGTGTCACAGCGTTCAGGGAAAAGATCCAGATGAGATAAGAACGGAATTTGACTTTAGTTAGCCAGTGCTGGGCCAAAATTTCTGGAGCCTGATGCCAAGTGCTTTATTTTCTACACATTTAAACACAGTAAAACTTTAGAAAAAAATTTCCATGTAACAGTCTTCACAATGAAATTTTAGGCACGGCTTACATCAAAATCCTCTGCAAAGTCCATCTCTTTAGCAGAGCACCTGCGACCTTTCCTTCAAGAATGGGTTCTACTGTCTGAGATACGGTGCTCAGGGAGGAAGGGGCTCTGGGAGGAGGGGTGTGATATGCATACTGCAAAGTCTTTTCCGGAGTATTTGGGACTTCATTCATAAGGATGGGTTGTATTGACCGAGAAACAAAGCTCAGGATTCTTTTGGTGAGGGCTAGCTCCACAGGATAGCAAAGATTATCAGGTATTCACACATTAATGTCTAGCCTTGTGGGTGGAAAATGGGTATGAAGTTCTTCAGTTGAAGAAAGAATTCTTCATGTTTAAGAATCTTGACTTTTCTAGTGCACGTTTGTAAGCTGCTGCCCTCTACAAAGGACCAAGTGAAGAGGATTTATCCATCTGGCTGTTAACCAGAGAGACCATCAAGTTGTCCTATGTGTGCAGGATCCCAGCAGCAGAGTGTGGAAGCAGAATAAGGCGGTGAGGAAGCTGGGATCCAGATGACAGTCACTGGCTGCAGATGCCTTATGGGATGAAGACTTCAGGTTGAGACAGGCTGACTCCATGGCAGGTTTCAAACTGGCAGTCTAGGAGACAAGACCTAAGAACTGGGCAAGTGCAGGCAAGCAGTTACTAGAAGAAGAAAAAGCAAACAAACAAACAAACAAACAGGCATCGGGCAGTTAGTCAGAACCTAGAAACTACTCAGCCTGAATATGGGTCAGCAAGTGTACAGACCTCCCCAGTAAAGGAATGTCCCTAGAGATGGACTAAGATAAAGGCCACCTACCCTGGACTTCTTCAGTAACCGTTTCCAGGCCCCATGCCCTGGTAATGGAATGTCCTTAGAGAGGGAGTCACATAGAGGTCACCTACTCTGGAATCCACTAGTGTGCTTTAAATCTAGCCTATGAGCTCATGTGGTTGTCTCTCCATTTTGGAATGAGGGACCCCCCCACCCACCGCCAGTATGCTGGTCTCCTGCAGAATAAAACGCTCCTTGCTTTTGCGTACTATTTGAGTCTGAGGTATCTTCAGCAAACAACAGACCCTGATAGGTTGCTGTGTAGATTCCTGCTTGAGAATCTAGAGACATGTTTGTGACCATCACTGGGGAGCGTAGGAGGAAGAGCAGGGTCGGAGGGGAAGGTGATCTCAGGCTTAGAGTGTCAAATACTTGAGTGGAGGTTTTCAGGCAGCAGGCAGCTCTATACGCCTGACACTTGGGGATCTGGAGTGACAGGTTTTGGAAGCAACCAAATAGAGATGGAAACCTAAGCCAGCAACAGGATGGGGTACCCAGGGAAAGGATGTAATGTGGAGAGAGCTGCATGTTCAAGGCAAAACAGACGAAACCCATATTTAAAGCACAGACGGAGAAACTGCAGAAAGAAATGAAGGACAAGCCAGAGGGACGCTTGTGCAAAGGAGATTTCTGAAAAGCCGGGTTAACAGACTCAAATACTATTACGTGGCCAAGTGAGGCATGGACGAGAAAGAGATCTATCCATCAGGGCTTGTAAGGTGCATGCAGCCCTTCCACTAGGGGTGAAAGAGATTTGCCTGGGTGAGGAATGGCCGGAAATGTAAATAGAAATCCCAAGGAAGTTTCTGTCAATAAATAGGACAGGGAAACCAATACAGGGCAGAAGGGTGTAGGACTCCGGCCAGCTCCAGCATGTAGCAAGCACAGCTGACTGGCCTTGTCATCTTCCCCCATCCCCTCTGCCTTGCTACAAAATAAAACAAAACAAACAAAACACACACATTAAATTACATTCCTAAAGCTAGCGACCGAGATCTATTCCTTGAGGTCTCTTTGGCCATTTTCTCCTCCTGAGGCTGACTACCAAGGTCCAGCTATCAAAGTACTGAAGTCTAGCAACCAACAGCCCCTTTGGTTTACCTAATTAACATTCCCAATCATACCATGCCACTGCACCCTAGCCCAGTGTAACACAGTTTTTCTCTTCTTAAAAAGTTGACCAGCAAGACCATTTGCTGGTTTGCTGCCTGAGACAGAAAGCCGCCACTTGAACTTTCTGGCTTAATAAGGGCTTCCTCTGTGAAAGCAGGAGCTTGGGTTAGTTTGTACCTAATTGGGGTCTGAAAGGAAACTCCCACTGTGCAGGGATCTCTTTCAGTAGGAGAAAGGAAATTGAAGTTAGTCTCCTAGTAATTGGAGGAGCCTCAATCATACTTAACTGCCGATGGGTGAAAGACTGGAGTAAGGGTTAAGGAGAGCCACTCTGAAAACTGGGGATAAATGGTAAGTGCTTAGGCTAACTCTGGGTCCTTAAGGAAGGGGTGGTCTCTGGCTGGGAGGCTCTCAGGCTCAGTGACATCACAGAATTTGGAAGGAGGACAAGAGACACTTCCCTACACTTGGGGGATAAATGAGCTATGGGGAGACTCTTAGTTTGAAAGGCAGGTATCAGTGTGCTAGGGATAAAGGCATCATGGGTCATGACGGTCAGCCCCCGGACTGTCCTCAGGGCATGAAAGCTATAACCAAGCCACACCCTCTTCAAGGAGGGAAGGATAATGGAGCAAGAACTGCATGCAGCACTGCAGGAGGAGACCCGATGCCAGAAACTGCTCGAATGGAATTTTCACTAAAGCATGCCCTTTGGAAACTTCTAGAAACAGCTGGGATTATTTCCCAAGATGTAGAAACAACAGTGGCTTTGTTTAAAGGTTTGTTCAGGTTTGAAGTGGTTCGGGGATGGTCGGGAAAGTAAGAACATTAGAAGCTCTTCAAAGCTGCACAGACCCTAAACACAGGAGTGCCCAGAGATAAGAGGGAATCTAAGGAAGTGGAGAAATTATCCCAAAGACTAATCAGAAATGCCACAAGATGCAATTATGAGGAAGAGCAGTGGAAGTCAGGGCTTTCGGAGTGTCTCTGGTTGGAACAGCAAACAGTGTCCTACAGACGTGTGTCAGAGCTGAGAGCTGCAGAGGGAGCCAGTCACTGCAAGGAAGGCATCTAAGTTTTTCTATAGAAAATATTCCCCCTTTTCTATTGAAACTTGATTCCCCCCCCAGTACAGTATTTCCTGATAGTACTTTCCTCTCCCTCTACTCCTTCTAGTCCCTCCCCACCTCCCTTCCCCCTCCATGTCCATCCACTTTCTGTCTCTCCTTAGAAAAGAACAGGCTTCTGAGAAATAATAACTAAACATGACTTATTTTTGGCCGTGAGATATAAAGGAATAAAAGAGGATGAGGCCAGCAGACATAACATGTCAATGAGTTCTACAGATCAGGGTTGCTTAGAGGGAAACCCTGTGGACTGCAAGAATAAATGTTGTCACAATTACTATATTATACTACCAGAAGCAATCAGCAGACACAATGCAAATCCAGTCCATGTCCTCGATAGTAAAAGATAAATGCGAGGGTCAGAATTAAACCTAACCCAGATCATCCTATATTGTCTCTCTTGATTCTACTGTTTGACTTACAACCTTAAGGGTAAGATTTCATGATCAACTGAAGGAACACACAATTCGAAGGCACTCACTGTGCTCAGAGTTAACTGAAGTCAGGAGAGGTCCAGAGAGGTCTGGACAACCCTTCTTGATCTCAAAGCAGGAAGGAAGGTAAGTGTGGAGCCTGAGACTTCAGTGCAACAAGGAGCTTAGACCTCCTCCATAACTATTCCATGAAAGCAAGTGTTTCAAGGAGACTTTTCTTCCTCTCTTTCTTTCTTCCTTTCTTCCTTTCTTCCTTTCTTTCTTTCTTTCTTTCCTTCTTTATTATTTTATGTATGTGAGTACACTGTGGCTGTCTTCAGGCACACCAGAAGAGGGGATCAGATCCCCATTACAGATAGTTGTGAGCCACTAGGAGGTTGCAGGGAATTGAACTCAGGACCTCTGGAAGAGCAGTCAGTGCTCTTAACCACTGAGCCACCTCTCCAGGTCATAGCTATCTTTTTTATCAAGGAACTAGAACAAGTTGGGATCTGTCTCCCTTCAAAGGCTTCTTCCTTGTCTGAATCCAGGGTGCTCACAAGGACCAGACCTGAATTCTAACTCTAAGGCATCACGGTTTCACCCTAAAGACAATGACCTAGCAGATATCAGGGCACACATCCCATCGTGGAGCAAATAATGAATTAAGTGAGGATAATGTTTTCTGCCTTAGGTAAGAATCCAATTCCGTCCTACATCTCCCAAGTAAGGAGAAGACTTACGACAACTTGAAATAGTACAAAATTTCAGCAAGGAAATAGTCCAAGTAGAAAGATGTTTTTAGACTATGAGACCATGTTACAGGTTGAATTTTATTGCCTCTGTCTTCCTCATATGCCAAATCCTATCTGGTACATTACAGTAGATTGGGACATTGTGGATGCAATTGGTTCAGATGAGGTTGTCTGGAGTAGAGGAAATACTCCTAAACAGATAACAAATAGTGTTCTCCACAGCTGTGTGGGGGAGTGCATCTGAGCATGGTCAGACACAGAGAAAGAAGAATTCCTTATGAAGATGGGGGAAGACAGGAGGTGATGTGTTTTGTAATGCGGTGGCATAATGTGGCGAGAGGTGGTGCCTTAGTGGGCCCGTGCTGAGGCATCCCGCCTGAGGTGCCAGTCACATGACTGGTCTAGTATAAAATGAAGTTTATTTGGGGGCGTGAGGGGGGCGTTGAGAAGGGAGTAGAGGCAGAGAAAGCAAGGGGACAGAGAGGGACAGTAAGAAAAAGGAGAGAGAAGGGGTTGGGGATTTAGCTCAGTGGTAGAGCCCTTGCCTAGGAAGCGCAAGGCCCTGGGTTCGGTCCCCAGCTCCGGAAAAAAAAAAAAAGAAAAAAAAAGAACCAAAAAAAAAAAGAAAGAAAGAAAAAGGAGAGAGAAAGAAGGGAAGGGGCAGACCCGCACGTGGAGAGACAGAGATGGGGAGGGGAGAAGAAAGGGAAAGGGGAAAGCGGCCAGTGAGGGGGGGGGAGGGAGGAAGAGAGAGAGAGAGAGAGAGAGAGAGAGAGAGAGAGAGAGAGAGAGAGAAAGAAAGAGAGAGAGAGAGACTAGACAGTCTCTTATGCAAGCCAGGCTCCTACCTGGCTGTTGCTAGGTAATGGCTGGGCAGAGCTTAGAAGAAACACTAAAAGGAGGTGCTTCTGCCAGTCAAGGATCTACCAGATTTACCTGCATAATGTTCATGCTCCGCCAAAACTCACACTTGCATCGCGATAACACGCATGAGACTGTGGAGTATTGAGAGGGATTAAATCACAAAGATGAAATCTTTCCGGATAGCATCTTTATGGATGTCCAATGAAAGCAACGGCAGAGAGCTCATTCATTCTGCCATGGGGCAGACAGGTATTTTCTGAGTCTTTAACTCAGGAAAGAGGGAAATCACAGTGCTTGATTATGCTAAAAGACCCTGATCTTCTGTTCTGGCTTCCAGAAAGGAAACAAAACAAAAGAACAAAATAACAACAAAAAAAAATTTCTGTTGAGTGGGATAGCTTGGTATGGTGTGGTATGAATTTACACGGTGTGGCATGTTGTCTATGGCATTTTTATAGCAATCTAAGCTGACCAAAAAAAAAAAAAAAAAGAAAGAAAAAAGAAAAACAGAAGTTTTCCCCTGAGAGTTCTCAGAAGAAAGAAACCATGCCAGGCCCTTGTGCCCTTGTCTCTGCTCCAGAACTGTAACGCAATAAATTTCTGTTGTTTAAGTCACTAAGCTTACTTAAATCAGTCCTAGAACATGAGTGCAGAATGCTAACATGCTTGATCTACAAAGCACTAGCCTAAAAGGAAGTCTAAAATATAGTTGTGTCTTACATTCCTTATAAAAATAACCAAAGTCGCTTTATAATACATATTCACACACATAAATCATTCGTGCTGTGTAAATAGGGAAATTTAAAATATCAGTTATTTACCCAGGACAGTACAGACCAAAGAGTCAAAGCCTGGGTCTCTTCTAGTTTTATAGAACTGTTTGGTGCCGCAACCTACATGCCAAACTGAATTGCATCATGCTAATCAAGATTAAAATAATATTTTTATCAGTACCAAAGAGTTACTTAAAAAAAAAAGCTCAATGAACAACGATGCCTACCAACCAGAGCTTCCAGGGACTAAGCCACTACCCAAAGACTATACATGGACTGACCCTGGACTCCAACCTCATAGGCAGCAATGAATATCCTAGTAAGAGCACCAGTGGAAGGGGAAACCCTTGGTCCTGCCAAGACTGAGCCCACAGTGAACGTGATTGTTGTGGGGAGGGCAGTAATGGGGGAGGGTAGGGAGGGGAACACCCACAGAGAAGGGGAGGGGGAGGGGTTAGGGGGATGTTGGCCTGGAAACCGGGAAAGGGAATAACAATTGTAATGTAAATAAGAAATACCCAATTTAATAAAGATGGAGAAAAATATAGAGCTTCTAGCTTCTTTTGCAGTAGTATTGATGACTCCAGACTCTGTGATAAACCCTAACCCCACCGGGCTCCCACCCCACACCCCCTCTCACCTCCCTCAAAAAAATACTAACAACTTGGACAGGAAGCCATCAAAGAGAGTTCTTAAACATTGTGATAAGGATTTGGAAGTGCAGCTTGGGGGGGGGGGTTGGGGGCGGTACAAGAGTTGAAGGACTCAGTTTTCTTTAAGGGACCAGCCACTGCGAGTTGGACCCTGCTCCAGTGAGTATATGGGTAACACAAGTTGGACTTGGGGTTCTTTGTTTGTTTGTTTTCTTACTTTCCTCTGGTTGTCATGGGATCCTCTATAATGAAAAAAGGAATTTACAACAACCTGCATTGCCTGAGAGGGAGAGCACAAAAGAGGGAGGGAGGGAGGGAGGGAGGAGGGAGGGAGGGGGAAGGGAGAGACAGACACACACACCACACAGAGTCAGAGAGACAGAGACAGAGACACACAGAGAGACAGAGAGACAGAGACACACAGAGAGTGACAGGGACAAAGAGAAGCTGTTGTCGCAGACCTAGAGAAGATGCTACACTCTAACAGGGTCACAGTGGGCAGTAGTCTGGCTTACCCTTCCAAGTGGCTGCTTGTGCTTCATCTTTGATGTTCTACCTCTCTGCATGCTTCTTCCTCCTGCTCCTGCTCATCTCCTTCCTGCTTGTTATATCTTTGGAAAAATGAAAAGTATAAAGTCCTTTAAATCTTCCATCTCAAAACCACCATTCATCTCAGCAATTATACAATTCTAATAAAACACCACTGCTAGCGCTCTACTTTGTAACCTTTAATCTCCCAGTCATAATCCCTCTACCATAAGCGCACACTTCCACACTCTTCCAAATGTCCTGGCCTGACAAGAACTGTTTTGCTTTACCATTTGACTCTCAAATGTTGGATTGAAAACGGTTGCCTGCAATAGGAAATAACACTGGCTAGGAATCACTTTGAGTCCTAGGGTATCTGGCTCTGATATACAGGTCAGACATTCTGCTCGCTACTGAGATTGTTTCTGTTCATCCTGCTCATCCAGAAGCTATTGGATGGTTCTCCTTAGCTAATGAATTACCAGTAACCCAGACCATGGTGGTATCAGATTGCACACTTGTCTGTATGGGCAGCTTCCCAAGTTTGAGGATGGAGACCTCACCCTTTACCAATCTAGTGCCATCCTGAGGCACGTGGGCCACTCTTTTGGACTTTATGGGAAAGGCCAGAGGGAAGCCGCCCTGGTGGATATGGTGAATGATGGGGTGGAGGACCTTCACTACAGATATGTCACCCTCATCTACACCATCTATGAGAATGGTAAGGACGACTATGTGAAGGCCCTGCCTGGGCATCTGAAGCCTTTTGAGACCCTGTTGTCCCAGAACCAGGAAGGTAAAGCTTTCATCGTGGGTGATCAGATTTCCTTTGCCAATTACAACTTGCTGGACCTGCTGCTGGTCCACTTCCCCCTGCTCGCTGCCTATGTGGTTCACCTCAGTGCCCAGCCCAAGATCAAAGCCTTTCTGTCCTCCTCTAACGATGTGAACCGTCCCATCAATGACAAGGGCAAACAGTAGTGAAAAAGGTTGGGGTAGTGGGCATGTCTAATGTCTTCATGTCTGTCTTAGGGTTTTACTGCTGTGAAGAGACACCATGACCAAAGCAACTCTTATAAGGATATTTAGTTGGGACTAACCTAAAGGTTCAGAGGTTCAATCTATTATCACCATGGCAGGAGCATGGCAGCATCCAGGCAGGCATGGTGCAGGAGGAGCTGGGAGTTCTACATCATCTGAAGACAGCTGGGAGAAGAGTGGCTTTCAGGCAGCTAGGATGAGGGTCGTAAAGCCCACACCCACAATGACACACCCATTGCAACAAAGCCACACCTCTCCAGCAAGGCCACAGCTCCTAATAGTGTCACTCCCTGGGCCAAACTTACATAAGCCATCACAATGTCACACACACAGGAAATTTCAAAGTAGAATAGAAGAGTTAATTTTAGGAGTTAGCAGCGATGGTTTTCAATGTCTTTCTCTTACCTCCTTGTAGTTCTGGTAAGGATGCTTAACTCTAACTCTTCCACAGCTGGCACAGACAACCCAACCAGGTCAGTTACATTCATTTTGCCCAGGAATCAATTCTGGGGAAGAAAAAAAAAATTCCAGTAGAAGAATGCATCTAGACATGTGTCCCTGATGTTAACTTATCTTGAAGCTGAGTCCATTGGAGCTGCTCTGCAGAGTTTTCTTTATAATGTCATTGTACTTTCCAATAACTTGTTTTTGTCAAAATGACTGTACAGTTTCTATTGTTTATAGCAAAAGAACAAATTGTATTCCCCCCAAAGATAAGCATTAAAATTGGTGCAAGTAAAATCCTTTGGCTTTCCTTGCCAGTAGCACTTTTCCAGGGAGAGCTAGTTAGGAGCAATTGCGAGGCATGGTAGAGTGGTCTCAGGCATCTGAAACTGGTGAAAGGAAGGGGCAGGGCAGGGGTGGGTTTAAAGTTAAAGGGAGAGAAATGTGGACAGCGGGTACTTGCTCGTTGGATGATGAGATGGGTATTCTAGGTGATTTGCAGGTTCTAAGCGATATCCTTAAACAATTCAATGTGGCCAACTGCACAGGTAGAGTGGTCAGTATAGAGAGAATCTTTACATCCTGTGTGGAAGCATCACTGACCAATAAAAAGCCTATGACCAATGCGATAGGCTTCTGGGAAACAGTCAGGTGTGAGGAATTTGCCCCGAATGCTGATGAAGGCAGCATGAAACTGCGGGGAGAGGGAACAACCACACAGTGGGACTTAAAATAAACAGGTAATTAATTTTCCAAATATAAATACAGAAGGGTATTTAAAGTAGACCAAGAAGGCACAGCTATGCCACTGGTAACTTTGTTGGCCTGTGAAGATTTGTGGGTATTTATGGCTTTCATATCATAGAGACACGAGCAACATACACAGGTACCATGTCAAGCATTCTTCTGACTCAGAGCATTGGCATCCCCTGCTCCTTTAGCCTAAAGCACTCGATCCATCCTAAATACTTGCTATTTATGAATCTGTGAATCTTCTGTTTTCTTGACTCTGTCCTAGAAAAATAGACAACTAGTCCCTTGCATTCAAAGTAGAGCTGTCAGCCAGAATGATGGTTTGGGGAGGTCATAGGGGGCTGGCAATAATGCAGGGGTGTGATATTTTCACATGAATCATGTTTTATTTTTTATCTGTTTCAACTTACCAGGAAAATCCAAACGTGGCATTTGAGCAGAAACTGAGAAAGAAATGCAGGGCATGCAATACGTTTAGGCATCTTGAAATTACAGACCACTCCTTGGAAGAACCACTCAGCCTTTTAGAAGGAAGAAAGCCAGTGAACTATAGGAGCCTCTGGCAAACATGCAGAGAAGGGCAGACAAGGTTGAGATTCCTCTATCTTTGGCCTTACTTCTTGGCAAGAGCCTGCACATGAGAGTCTCCAGAATGCTGGACCGTGTGTTAATACAAATGTCTTGGCAAATATTTCTATTGCTGTGATGATCTCCATAGACTATAATGTGCCTACTTTGCTTAAGAGCCACATTGTGTTATTGATGAATCTCAGTGAAAAAAGATTACAAAATCCATTAAATGTAAGTCCATCCAAAATCCTATATACTGTTCCTTTCTTGTACACTGCTTCATGTTCTGTTATCTGTTATTTCAGTGACCTCTTGTCAATAAGGCCTGAGACTATTAAGTAGAAAATTCTACAAATAAGTAAGACATTTTACATTGCAAATTCTTAGTGGTGAGACAGAATCACACTTTACCACACTCCGTCCTGCCTGGGACTTGAATTAACCCTCTGTCCACTGTATATGTAACCCTTGCATCAATTACTTAATACATCATCACAGCAAATTAACTACAACAATTTACAATACTGGTTGGGTTCAAGGAATCCAGACATAGTAGCCCGATAGTACATTTGCTTCAACATAACTGACAGAAGTAAATGGGAAAACATATAGGTGAAATTTAATTGGTTATAAATTTATAATTATAGAATATGTCCAATGAGTATATAGGGAATAATTGTCTTTAGATTTGTATCTTCAAGTGTATTTAACAATTTCCAGACACTCTTTCTTTGCTTCTCTCTCTCTCTCTGTCTCTCTCTGTCTCTCTCTCTCTCTCTGTCTCTCTCTCTCTCTCTCTCTCTCACACACACACACACACACACACACATGCACAAACATGCAAATCTATTTACTCATTCTGCTGAGTTCTGTAAGGAAAACCTGTATTTCACTCTTCTTTGGCAGGAGATTTCAAGCCATCATGGTTGTACTTACACGTCCCAAGCTTCTTTTCAATCTAAAGCTCCTTTTAAAGGCATCAATTATGTGGAGTGGTGTGAGAATATTAAAATGACAGTTTTATGCTCCATCCTCTAGTTACAAATTCTACTCTCTATATTTCTATTGGTGCTTGTCCAGATACAGTAGAAGCATATTTAAACAGTGTTTCTCCAAAAACCTTTAATTAAATAGATATGACTCAGGAAACATGGGAAAACCATTAATTCTCAAATGCACAGTAATAGCATCACACCTGGGCCTTCTCTTGCAAACCATCCTTTAAGTAGGTACCAATCACCTTGCTAAGAGACATGTACAACTCCTATATTTAAAGTCTTCTACCACCTGACCTGAGAGGACTTCAACCAGTCCCTGCTTTTCTCTTCTTATTCACATGTGTCATCCCCACTTTCCAGACATCTTGCTGCATTCATTTCCTGTTGCTTCCAAACTAGAGGTTTAAAACAGCAGGTAGTTACTGTCTCACTTTAGTTCTTTAGTTCACTGAGGCTTGGCTCCTTCTATGCCCAAGATCACTGGACGTTACAGAATTTGACCTATCACAGCTGCCTCCTCTGCCGTGGCTCACAAAGTCACATCCCACAGAAATGACCCCTGGCATGCATGTGTGTCCACTGAAGCTTAGCGATGGACTGTGTGTGATTCTCAGAGACATTGGAGAGGGGAAATTAATCAACAGGGCAGGTTTCAGAATAGAAAGAAGAGTTGTTCCTATAGTGGTAGAGTTGAAGATAGAAAACCATTCCAAGAAAAACATACAAGAATGCTTTATGTATTACTTACAGTACACTTAAGAACAACATTAGACTACCAAGCTACCTATTGAAATACCCTTTGACTTAGTAAGAGTTTCTATTGCTGTGAAGATACAACATGACTACAGAAACTCTTATAAAGGAAAACATTTCATTGGGTCTGGCTTAAAAGTTCTGAGGTTCAGTTCATTATCATCACGGTAGGAAGCAGGTCGGTTTCCTACCAGACAGACATGGTACTGGAGAAGGAACCAAGAGTTCTACATCTTGATCTGCAGGCTGCAGAAGGAGACTATGTCACACCTGGCATAGCTAGAGCATAGAAGACCTCAAAGCCACAGTGACATACTTCCTTCAACAAGGTCACACCTCTTTATACTGCCACTCTCTATGCCCAAGCATTCAAACACATGAGTCTGGAGGTCACACCAATTCAAACCACCACACCTTTGGAATCTTGAGTGTAAGGCCCATGCCACAGAAGGAATCACATGCCTGGAACAAAAACCAGGAAGCCATGGTTGTGAACTCACAAGGTTCAGGAGTAAACCTACTCCTATTAATAAACATATTATCAAACTAACTTTGTGTCTCACTGCCTGTATGTTAGTGTAACTCTCAAACCTCATTAGAGACATTTCTTTGTGCAGTGGGTGATGACTAAGCTCAAGTAAAATTAAGAAAAAAGTATCTTTTTCTGGAGTGCTCAGCCAGGAATGGCACATCTGTATCCACCTGCCCTCTTCCAAAGGTTCAGGTACTATCTCAGAAGAAGGCATCAGAGGATTGTAAGAAAATACTGCAATAATAATCTATTATATTAATCTAATTACTTATTGTCTTCCTTACAGTTTTTGTTGCTGTGAAGAGACACCATGACCAATGCAACTCTTATAAAGGACAGCATTGAATTGGGGCTGGCATACAGGTTCAGAGGTTCGGTCCAATATCATCAAGGTGGGTGCATGAAAGTGTCCAGGCAGGCGTGGTTTAGGAGCAGCTGAGAGTTCTACATCTTGTTCCAAAGACAAACAGGAGAAGACTGGCTTTCAGGCAGCTAGGACCAGGGTCTTAAAGCCCAGACCCATAGCAATACACTTTCTCCAATAAGGCCACACATCCAAATGGTGCTTCTCTCCAGGCCAAGCACAGTGAAGCAGCTCAGTGTTAAAGTTTCTTACTGTGCAAGTTCAGTCTCTGGAACCAGGGGATAAAGCTAGATGTGGTGACACATCTGTAATCCTAGAACTCCTAAGGCAAGATGGAAAAGATGGGAGGCAGAAAGAGGAGAATCACCTAGAAGCTTCTAGTCACCTAGCCTGGAATATATCATAAGGAAAGAACAAGGAAGACCCTGTCTCACCCAGGTTGAAGGAGAGAACTGACTCCTGAAAGTTGTTCTCTGGCATGTACACACACACACACACACACACACACACACACACACACACACACACAGAGAGAGAGAGAGAGAGAGAGAGAGACAGAGACAGAGACAGAGACAGAGACAGAGACAGACAGACAAATTTAAAGAAAATCCTACTGAAATACTACTGGAAAATACACTGAGTGTGCACGGTGGTTCATGCCTACTGGCATTTGGAAGATAAAGGGGATCCAGAATCTCAGACTGGACTACATGGAAAGATTCCCTGATTCATAAAAAGAAGAAATAAGAAGCCTATTGAATTTATGAATGAACTCTTAGATGAATGGATGCTTTTCATTGTTGAGGCAGCAACAATGGATCTTAGACACCCAGTGATTCCTTGGGTTCTTTAATAAAAACCGTGGTTTGCTTGATTTGCATTCTGCCCATTTTTGGAAGCTGCAGAGTAGTTTTGTTATCATAGTCAATAAATCTGTTGGTCATTATGTTTTCCAACTCATAGGCTGTGTAGCTTGCTAGTCAGTTGTCTTTTTACATTTATTTATTATACTTAGGTATACTTTGGATAATTTGAATTGTCTATCAACACAGAAGTTGTGATTTTGAAAATGAGAATACGATCTGACATTTACAACTCTTCCTTTCCTTGTTTGTCATATAGGATGTTTGAGATGTAGATGACATCCAGTGTCAGAGACAGTAAGTTCATTGTGTTTGTTATATCATGCTGTTATTCAATATGGTGTTGTTATATTTGTTGATATGTCACTTATCACAGAAAGGAAGTTTCCTTTACTTTTTAGCTATATTTGTTAGCCATGGGTACCGAGTTTACATACATTTAAATTAAGAATAAATGAAAATAGTTATATAATGGTGGGAAGATGGATACATTTTCGGAATGAAGGCATAATATTCTTCCAGGATCCTGTGATAATTGACAAAATTAGTCCGGTTGTCATTGTAGGATTGAGACCTGTGTCTTGTTGGTTGTTACTGGGTAATTTTTCTCAATCTTAAAAGGCTTAAGTTCACGTGACTTCTCATAGTTCTCTCAATATGGCTTCTTATAGCTCTCCCTAAGGCTCAACAATTTGGCAACTTGCTTCTCTAAGACCAAGAAAAGAAGCTCTCCCTGTCTCCTAAGACATCACCTTATATAAGAAAAGGGAGTGTGGGCCCATTTATCTGTATCCTGCTTGCCCTATAGCTCCATTCCATTCCACGGAATCCATATTTGCTACATTTTACTGAGTAAAGGCATGTCATGAAGGAGAAGCAGTGCTTCCAGGAGTGGTAAAGCTTCCCACAATATTAGGTGATACATATTGTTTGATTTCGACTTCTAAAAATTCCTCTGTATTTGTGATCACATTATTTTTTAAAAATTCTGATTTTCTTAGTTGTTATCTATGATTTCACTCTTATTTGTTTATTTATTTAGTCAGATCTAATAGCTATCAAGAATCATCTGGTTTCCCTACACAATTATTCCTACTCAAATTCTTTAAGTTTAGGATTTATTTTAATAATCTTTTCCTGTTGCTAACTTGAATTCTTATGTTAATTTTATTTACCTCTCTCCTTCTAGTTATCTCTGAGATGTATCTATTCTATTCTATTCTATTCTATTCTATTCTATTCTATTCTATTCTATTCTATTCTATACAGAGAAGATGAATGTAGTCATAGTGGAATTAAAATGGAAAGAGAAAGACAGAAAAGCCATACTTTGGATACCCATCCTGTTTCACTCAGGAGATCTACAATAAAGTGATGTAATTGTTGGCTCCTAGATCTGCAAGAAGCAAGAAAAGGGGTCTCCACCTAGTTTTTCCTGGAAGAATAAGTCTGCCGACACCTTGATCTTATCCTCGACAGATTTCTTTGGGACTCTGACCTCTAGAAAAATAAGGTACTAAGTTATTTGTTTGAAGCTATTCTTTTGTGATAACTTACTAGCAACAGTAGAAATCTACTACAGTGGTAACAGGCAGTAATTACAGTGCATGCATGTGAGCATAAATGCCAGTTAAGAATTCTGTGTGATTGCTTCTTGGCCTTTTGGCTAAGATCAAGTGTAGAATTCTGTGTGAACTGAAATTACCAGAAAAACAACTACATTGAAGATTCTATATGATGGATTGGCTGAGTGGAATTTTGTGATTGTGGTGAGACAGAATGTTGATAAATTGTTTTCTACTCCCTTCTTGTAGCCAATCTGAATCTCTCCTCTTCTCTCTCTCTCCTTCCCAGGCTGGTGGAAGTCCTACCCTATTCTCTCTTCTGCCCAGCCATTAGGTGATCTGCATTTATTGACAAGGCAAAGAATAAATGGTAAGAATTTTTTATATAAGCATGAGACAGGAGATTCTTAACATAGCCATTACAATGCCATGTCTGGATTAAGCAAGATCTGAGGGCAGAGAAACCAGCATTTGAATAACACAAGGATAACCTTCACAAAATGCTCAAAAACAGTAAGCCTACATAGGCGTGTCAAAAGAAACACGGTCAGTAGAAGCCCAGAGAATGAGGTTTCAGAGGAAACAAGGATGCTTTCAGAAACTGGGCTCATGGCCATTCCTGTTACGTTATGGCAAAGAAACTGCTTGTATGCTGCCCATATCCTGATAGCGTCAGTGAGGCTGAACTGAAAATTAAGGGTCAAATTTGGTTGATGCAGTAAATTTCAAGACAGGATAGCATTCAGGTTTTAGCATGCATACTGTTTACTGTTCTGACCCGGTTTGTTGTGATATAGAGCAAGAAAAGGAACAAAACTATATTTTCTAACCATGGTTTTGATGCAGAGCAGAATGAGTTTAATGTTGCAAACAAGGACTGGGGAGATAAGAGTGTGTATGGCTCTTGCAGAGTTCGGGTCCCCAGCACATCAAGTGGCTTAAAACTGCCCTTATCGCCTTCTCCAGGGCATCAGACATCTTCTTTTGGCTTTTGCAGGCACCTGCACTCACACACACAGAGTCCCACAAAGACACAAACACAAATAATTAAAAAGCAAAGTATTTTTAAAAATTGTGGGCAAGGAATCTGAGAATATATATTAATTATTGCATAGACTATTTTATAACATATATTATCATTAATATAACATAAAATCAATTAATATTAATACAATTATCTATATATTAATATATTCAATAAAGAGATTAACACCATTAAAGAGAAACAGTTACATTATAGAAATTCTACACTAGAGCAATAGAAAAGATGCCCAGAGGGCAAGGTCCCACCCATCAAAGGTGTCATCTTCTTGAAAAACAATTCATTTGAAAGGTGAGAGAGTGAACTAATGCTAATGAAAGCATTAGTCCTACTGAAAACCAATCACTTAGGGAATGGTTTTCCTGGGATTACCATGCTGTGATCCAAGGGGGTCAGGCTATATAGCTAAAGGTGGACTTGGCAGTAACCTTCATGTACTGCTTTTGACGGGAGGAAGGATGTGAAAGTTACATTGGCCTGCACCAAGGTTTCACACAGCCCAGAGGCCAAGCAGTATGTGGCAGGGGTAGAGCCGGTCCAAAGAAGCCTTTACAAAGAGGTGAATGCAGGGAGTTGTGTAGGTAAAGTCTAAGCTACAGCGAAGCATCCAGAAAGCCCTGTGAGTGAGTCTCAGGCAGAAGGTGGTGTTACTCGAGACCTTTAGAGCACGCCCCAGATGCCACACATGGAGCTGCAGGATTTTGCTTGCCCTCTTTGATTTTTGGTCTTGCTTTTGCCTACTCCTTGCTATGCTCTTATCTCTCCCATCTGTAACGGAGCTGCTTACTCTGTGACATCATATACTGAGAGTTTGTAAATGGTGTTTTGTTGTTGCAAGGCTACTTGACTTTGAGAAGAGACCCTGCATTTGAACTTATGAATAGTTTGGGGATTGTTAAAGATTTGGGGGACTTTTGAAGTTGGACTAAATGTATTTTTATGAAGTGGCCATGAGCCTATGAGGACAGGAGATAGACTGTTGTGACTTAAAAGTGGCTTGTTGTGGTGCCAAATTGATCATGGTCGACTTGGGATGGCTCTTGGCTGTCCATTTGAGAGGATTTACAATCACCAAAGAGACACGCCTCTGGGCCTACCTACCGTGATAGAGTTCCTTGCAATGGGAAAGCCCACCCTAAATGTGAATGACATTATTTTCTGGGTTTGGAGCATGATTTGAACAAGAGGAAGGCAAGAGGAGCAGCAGGGTTTATTTGTTTCTGCGTCCTGAATGCGGAGGCACTCTCTGGCTCACTTTTGCTACCGTGCTTTCCCTGCCTTGATGGTCTGTACAGCGTTGGGCTGTAAACCAAAAGAAACAGCCCTTTTCGATGATTTTATCAATGATCTTGCCACAATAATGTGGCAAGTAGATAATACAACGGCCAAAGTTATCTCAGGTTATCTTTAGTCTTAAGAGTATCCATTTGACTGACCCTGGCCTCCAACCTCATAGGTAGCAATGAATAGCCTAGTAAGAGCACCAGTGGAAGGGGAAGCCCTGGGTCCTGCCAAGACTGAACCCCCAGTGAACGTGATTGTTGGGGGGAGGGCGGCAGTGGGGGGAGGATGGGGAGGGGAACACCGATAGAAAAGGGGAGGGGGAGGGGTTAGGGGGATGTTGGCTGGGAAACAGGGAAAGGGAATAACAATCGAAATGTAAATAAGAAATACTCAAGTTAATAAAGATAAAAAAAAGAGTATCCATTTATCACTCACCTCAAGTGTCTAAGCAACTATCTGACTGTATTAGCAGATTATTAACCTTTCCAAACTGAAAGTCATCAGATAGCATTTGAGACCTGTAACAGAGCTATTTCTATTCTTCTGTAAGCTGCCTGCCTGATGTTCCACACATATATCACACGTGAATACATTAATTTATGATTCTTTTGTTCTGTGTTTAAGAAAAGTTCATATACCCGTTTCCACACTAGATCAAGTTATTTAGGACAACATGAATCTATATTCATTCCCAATCTACGGTCATTCATATTTGGCTAATCATATATTTCTTTTCAGCTGAGAGCTGTGTTTCTTGTCAGTGTGATTTATAAGATTCCTATTTCCTCAGTTTGAGTACTAGATCCACAAGAAGACTAATGCATTTTGGCTTGGAGTCTAGCCCTTGTAACTCTGTGTTGCTAGAAAACTGGTCAAACTTAGAACCTCAGAAATTATGTGAATTGGGCTCTTACAAATCCATTGGCTCCTGGGCTCTCTCTCAACATCAATACCCCGTGAGGATGTCACATCTCCATAAACGTCTGAGGCCCACAAGCAGCTGCAATTTGCTCCCTATAACACTTGAGCTTGAGACACCTATTTCCTGAGTTCTAAAACGCCTGGTAGGACGTTGAAGTATGTTCAAAGGAAAGAGTGTGTGATGATGAGACTAGGCAGAGAAAACACCTGAGGAGGAAGAGTAGCGAGTGATGGACACTTCTTGGGAAGACATGAATAAAAATGTCTGCTAACTTTAGCTAGGGAACCAATGAATGGATAAAGTAATAATTCCACCCAAGTCCAACTTGGGAAGCCAGTGAATTGATTGGGGGTTACTCATGGGAATACATTAGAGGAACAGGGGTGACTCTCGGGGAGCCACTTCCCTAAGAAGCCCACTCCAAGCCGGATGACAGCTCACCAAAGCTGCAATGCTGGAGCTTTTTGTCTGGCTTCTGGGCATCTCCTCAACTTCAAGCCTCCTTATTCAATGGGCTTTTTTTTAATTTTAAAATATTCTAGTTTAAACATATTGGATAACCTTTTTATTTACATTTCAAATGTTATCCCCTTTCCCGGTTTCCCATCCAGAAACCCCCTATCCCATCCCCCTCCCCCACCCACCCACCCACAATGGGCTTCTTTAATCATGTAGACCTCAGCTTTCCCAGACTTGTAAGCTCTGTTAACTTCCTGAGTCTCATAGGCATCCCTCCTGAAGCAGGAAGGAAGGTTTCCACCAGGAGGAAAATGTCTACACAACAGCGAGGGAAGCTTGCAGGATCTGCTGATGACTATTACTGCTGTGAGTGCCAGGCAAAAGCAGATAGCATTGTAAACCCTTGATGTAATTCTTACCGATGTTCCAACCTTCCTGGGTTCAATATCACTGTCGCTCAGAAAGAGCATGCTAGTCAGCAATTGAAACTGAGCTTAGCATAAACACCTCTTTGTCCTAGAACCACTTGGGCATACAGCATGAAGCAAAACAAAGGAAAATGTCTCTTTTCAAAACAAAAAACAAACAAACAAACAAACAAAAAAACAAGCGTTTTACTGTTTTGGCGATATTTGGAGCTCAGCAGCTATCAAAACCTTATTCCAATATTTGGCTGAGAGAAAAAGCATACTTCTGACTTCCCTTGTGTATCTGCTTTCAACCCTTAAACAGAAGCCAGAAGGAAAATCTTAAGTTCAGAGTTCCTGTTATTTTGTATGTTTTGGTAAGAAGAGTTGAAATTATGCATTTACGCTCCAGGATTTATTTTCATTATGATTACCAAAGTAGGATAGCCAAAGGGGATTCTGCTGGAGCCTGTCTGCCTTGTTTTGGTTTTTAAGGGTCTGAGTAACCCTAGGCCAGGCTAGATAAAGCACTAGGCTCACCTGAGCATGTCTCTTTCAATATCAAACCCAAGCTTTGTCTGTGTGTAGAAATTCACAGGTCTTTAATTTTGTACTCGATGCTGTCCTGGACTTATTTGAAACTCCAGTGTAAGGTTACTTTCATATTACCCGAAGTTTGGTGCAATTACATGAAAATGAGATTTTCACTTTTAAAATACTTTAGCAGGGAGTGATTAGAATTGCTACTATAATTCTTAAAGCACACAACAGATTTAATGTAGCTGAGGAACATTTCTCGGCACTCAGAGAAATTGGTTTTTATAAATTCACCCAATTATGAACTTGTTTTAAAGCTCTCAGATGGAAATCTTGGAGCAGCCTGCCACCTTCAGGATAACTAACAAATTAACTCACTGAACGAGGTTTTTAGCTTCTGTATGTCCCATCTCCCAATACAGCCGTCACCAGAAAATGTTTCATAAGCAACAGTGAGAACTTTACCCCTCTAGTGTTTTCCCCTATTATGAAGCCGTCTAGTTGATAATAGTGGTTTAAAAAATTAACACCCCTCCCCCTAATTTTTGTTTTGGTTAGACACGACCAATCTATTTCACCTAATCAACCAGGCTAATATTTCTAATAGATTTCACAACCACAGTCTGGGAGAAATATTAATTCGGAAACTTATTTTCTTTCTGGTGGGCTTTAAAAATGTACGGGTCAATCACATCGAACCGTTTCAGAAGTAAAAAGGAAGAGTCAAAGGGGGACGGAAGAGGAGGGGAAAGGAAGACAGAACGTGTAACGTTGATTCCCCCCCCCCCAAATACACCGTTAAAACCCAAGTTTCACCAGGGTCTCCCAAGATTACTGAAACTCTGAGAGGCAGCCGAGTTGAGAAATGGGACTGAGAAGAGCAGGGTGATCCGGTGCTTACAGAGGAGTACGTCAAGTTTGTAATACGAATATGAGGAGGAAGAAACTTCATAGCATTGGGGACAAAGTGACGGGAAAATGGTGTGCAAAAATAGTGGAAGAGTTAAAACAAACAAACAAAACCTAAACAAAATTGGCTCAGAAATGCACCAGGCAGGGGACAGGAAAATAAGGGCTGTCAAAACGGGAAGAACGGCTGAGAACAAATATTCTCTATTTTCGTTTCTCAAAAGCATAGGCAGGTAAATTTACCATGACTTTGCACTCTACCCTCTGAAGAGGTTGGAAGATCTCCGCCTTACACTTTAGCTACTCGGGATTTTGCAACAGCTCTTAACTCCCTAGTCCCCGGCGGGCGTCCCTAGCAATGCCCGCAGTAGTCCGCGCATGCGCCCCTGTGGAAGAGGGCGGAGCGGAGTCCAGCATGCGTCCTCCTGGCCGCTAGAGGGCGACGAGCGCACCGTCGGCGTTTTACCGGTGCCTGACCCCTACTCTACGCATGCTCCCTGCACACAGAGGTCACCCGCGCCGGTGTTTCCCCACGTGCGTAGTGAACTAAGGGCATCATGAGGTAGAGATGGGGGCTCGCATGACCCGCGCCTTCAGGAACTTCAACGTGGAGAAGCGAGCGGAGCAGGAGATCAGCAAGAGGAAGCCCTCCATGGCACCCAAGCACCCTTCCACCCGCAGTCTCCTGCAGGAGCACCTGAGTCGTGAGTGCGGCCCCTCCCAGGCCTCCGGTGACATTGAGGTCGTCCCCGCGCGGGCTACGGTGGTGGCAGCGGCAAGGAATCCCAGAGCCCAAGGCAGCCCGTGCTCTCTTCCGGGGTCTGCACAGGATGCGCGCAGAGTCTCGCCCTAATGTTTGTCCCTAGATGTCCAGATGATTGTTTTTTTTTAAATTGTCATACATGTTTACGATTTTAGGGATATTTTTTTCTTTAAAAAAAAAATTACGGCCTTTTTTCTTTCCCTAGAGTATCCAGAAATCGAGGAAGAAGTTTCTAGGAAAGATAACAAGCTGCTGTCCTTACTAAGAGATGTATATGTCAATTCCAAAGATCCGGTGCCTTCCTTGCCGGTAATGTATACGTTAATTAACTCACCAATTTATTTTGGAGGTGTGAGGAGGCGATCAAGAAAAAGAGGGAAACGGGTGAAAGTGCTACGTGTGTGGAGCGGTGGTCAGTGCAAAGAAGCACAGCGATCTAGACACGGGGTTTGGCTTGTTGGATACTTAGGGTATACTGAAAGACCTGTGAAGGGATTGATTGAATGGACCTGTGTGAATTATTTATTGCTAAGTTATAGGGTTTGGTTACACACTTTTTAGTGGTTAGCTGAGCGACAAATAAGACTTTGAGAGCTACTTTCATATTCTGTAAATTAAGATGCTTTTAATGACAGCCTCAATGTTTGGGAGTTTGTGGGAACATGTTCATATTTTTGAGGCTGTGTCCCAACAGGATGTGTAATATTATATGTAAGTTAATATAGTATGCTGGAATGGTGGGCCTGTCTCATGTGTCAGGTGTGTTTATGTGCAGTGATCAGAACAGACCGTGTACTCTCTGAGGCCCATGATATGCTGCAGTCTACAGACATTAAGTGGGTGAGCAGTTATACAACAATAGTGTAATTACAGACCCAGGAAGATGAGGGACTGCTTCTGAGGAAATTACATTTAACCCTGGGCCTGGAGTGTGAATTGAAGTTGCAGTCCGTAAGGTGAAGAGTTAGATTAAATGAAGAGCCGTAGCTCCCAAAGGTTTTTTGCATCATAAATCTTTTTGCATTGTCTAATACTAAGCAAAAGATTACTATTATAGCTACTTATATAATATTTATAATTTAATAGCAACTGTAGGATTCAGTTACCTCCAGATTCTCACACAAAAGATACATTGATTGGTGGCCATAATCTATTATCTTTAAGCTGAGCAATACTTGGAACTAGGGTTTCTCATTTATGCTAAGCCTGGGTTTGTTTGTTTTGTGTGTGTGTGCGATTTTTGTGAAAAGATATTTATTTCATATTATGCTTAGTATTTAGTCTGTAGAAGTGATCAGTTTAACCTCTTTGAATAGGTGTCAATCACCCATGTAATTTATTAATGTTCTTACTTGGGTTTATAAACTTATTGGTGCTGTCTGGTTTGTTTCTTACCACTAGACCCATACTACTCAGTAAACTGTATGACACATCCTGGTCACTGTTGTAACCTTAAAAAGCTTCTTGTCTCTTCTCAAATTACTTTCCTCTAAATGAATTTAGAACTCAAATTGCCAGTGTCTTTAGTAAGCCTTGTTTACATTCGATTATAATTAGATTGTGTTCACAGTTTAACTAGAAAAAGGTAAAGATCTTCTAATTGTTTTGTCTTTGAGGAAGAAAGTTGTTATTAAGTAAAACTTTCTTCCCCTCATGTTAATGTATGGGAAAACGGGTGATTTTTATTTTGTAGCTACCCACATAACACGTTATTATTTCTGCCAGGAAGTAGTTTTTCAGTTTCTTGTCTTCTTAATATTTTATCTTTATATGCAATTTGTAAATTTTTTCTGCCTTTCTACTAAATGAAAAGAGGATGTTAAATTTTATTAATTTTTTGGGAGGTGTCAAGTAATTAATATGAAATGCTGAATGGGAAGGTTAGATCTGTTTGTGTGGAGGGGAAGATTGTTGTACCTGGGTTTGGAAGCCGAGAGACTCTTTGAGATTTAGGAAGTAGGAGAGTAAGAGAGTGAGTGTCTAAGACTCAAGTGGGAGCAGGAATGAGCGAGTATGGAAGTCTGCTTAGAGGGTATGTGACAAGGAGAGAGTGAGGGGGACTTGGGGTGATGGCAGCCTCATGAAGTATATGCCAAGGAATTTTAGTTTTATCAGGAGGGCTTTGGGGAGTCATTGGAGAAAAGGGAGAGAGAATTATGGAGATGTTGGCCTAAAAGTGGTGTAGGCAGGTGTAGTTGGAAATGAGAAGAAAAAGGGAATCTGGGCACAGCTTAAGTAGCACAAAGGCAGAGGGTAAGCTTAGATGGGAACTCACAAAGATCTACCTACCTATGTATGCCTGTGATGCACAGGCCAAGCCTCAAAATATGTAAGGAGTGAGTGTGTGTGCGCCCTTGCGTGCGTGCGCATACATGAGCACGTGCATGCTGTCTTTTGCTGTGATAAAAGTGACCAGAATCAGCTTGGAGAAAGAAAGGTTTATCTCATCGTACATGTCTAGGTTAGAGTTCACCAGTGAAGGAAGGCTGGAAAACAGCGGTCCAGTAAACTGCTACCATGCTGTCAGAGCTTGAAAGAGGTGATTTTAATCCAATCAATTCTCGTTCTTTTCACATACAAGTTGAGGTTTCCTTAACTGAGCTGCTTAGGACCTGAAGTCTTTACAGACCTCATTTTGGAATATTTGTGTGTATATGATGAAGCCTCTTTGTGGTAGGATCCAAGTTTAATTATGAAATTTGAAGCTTGAAGCTATGAGTAAACAGCTTGAAGGCAAGTTGATCACAGGAAGTGAGGTGTGGGTTATGTGACTGCTGACCATCAGAGGAAGTTAGGTGTGGGTTATGTGACTGCTGACCATCAGAGGAAGTTAGGTGTGGGTTATGTGACTGCTGACCATCACAGGAGGTTAGATGTGGCATTTTCTACTTGGGGCATCATGGTGGAGTTCAAAAGGAGTTTAAAGCACTTTGGGTCTCACATTTTTGGATCGGTAATGGTCAGTGGCTTGATTTCATGGTGTGCATTCAGTTACAATTTTATAGAGGCTTTCTTAGTTATAGCGAGCTATATTTAGGGAAAAAAGAACTCCAATGAAAAAGCAAAGTTTGAGGAAGTATGTATGTATTTATTTGGAAAGAAATGGTATAGACTTAAGAGTCATGGAAGATGTATTTTATCCTAAAGCCCTCTTTTTTTGGTACTAGGTAAAAGCCATTGAACCACAGCAACAACCAAAGGAGTTCAGATTGCCGATAGGAGATCAATTTGACAAGAATATCAAGGACATTCCCAAAGGCAAGATCACTGTTGTAGAAGCACTGACCCTTCTCAATAACCATAAACTCTCTCCAGAGACATGGACTGCTGAGAAAATCGCCCAGGAATACCATTTAGAACTGGAGGATGTAAATTCCCTTCTCAAATATTTCGTTACTTTTGAAGTCAAAATCGTTCCTCCTGAAGACAGGAAAGCAATACAATCAAAGTGAAGAAAATCACAAAACGATTTCCTATGTGCGCTCCCAAGCTCTGAGTCCTTGTTTTTCGTGTATATAAATTATACAAGTTACTGTGATTGTGATTATAACTTGGATAGCCCTTTGACCTCTTCAGGATTGTTCATATAATTTTTTTTTTAATTTATGTGTAGTTCCTGGCTATATGTCAGTGTTGATCATGTGACTGATTCAATATTAAGTTTCACTTTCCAATTTAGGATGGTTTGTTCTTTGGAGGAGACACTGAAAGAAGAGCCCTCCCTCCTGACTCCTATAAGACTGGCATTGTGCTAGGGACAGATAATCAGCAATGAGACATAGTGACTATATTTCCCAAGTGAAGAAAGAGAGAAAACTGAGTGCAAAGGAAGAAAAATATATATTAGTACTCAACAAAATAAAAATCCGTGAGGGTTTTTAATGTTTTAAATATGAAATCACTTTTTAGAATTATTATTAGTATCTGTGACCTACTAGCTGTCTCTTGACAAATAGAAATAGGTAACTTGAAAAGTTTTCTGAGAGGCAATACTTAAGACTATTTGAACAAAATAACTTCCTTTAATTTAGAAATGAGAGAAATATTAATAGCTAAAAATAAGAGGATCCGATTTGATAACCAAATATTTATACCTGTTTTCATTCTAGGAGAAAAAGTAGCCAGTAGAAGTATAAAATCCCTGAAGGGACCTAGAAAGTTACTGATTCATTCACTTAAACTCGAGTCTGACACATTCCAGTATTAGAATCTCAAATGAGGTAATATGAGTTTGGTTCATTCTGGCATGCTGTACCTGTGGGTTCTTGGCCACATTGTTTGACCTCTCTGAAAGTGAATTTCTGTAAAAGTAGAACTCTGCTTATGTAAATTCCAGGACAACAGTGAAGTTAAATGGCAAAAGGCCAGGCGAGCACAGAGTCTTATAGTTAAAATGGGTGTCTACAGAACTTATGATGGAGTTGTCTATAGTTTATGATGCAAGGAGACCAGAATTTAGGTTCTCAGAATCCTACTCGTATTTTTATTTATTCTGCCAAATGAAACCCATTTCAAGAGGACAGAATGGAGTTGGGGGAACTGGGCTTGTCCAAATTCTTTCAAGGGAACAAACAGACATATTTGCCTCGAGATTCCCCTGGAAATGATGTGGAAGATGAGAGGAATTCAGCATGGTGATGGAGGGAGGCAGAGTAACAGCGAAGAGGGGAGATGAATGGAAAGTTTGTAAGGTTTTTCAGATCTAGGTCCAGTGAACAAACTATACCTACTTATTTGTGGTTCGGTACAGAAGTTTAAGAGAACATGCTAAGTCTAATCATTGCAAATTATATTGGACAATATAGTCAAAACCATCTTCCTTCAATTCAAAATAAGTATGTGAATCAGTAGTACTGACTCGTGTTTCCTAGGTGGTTAGCAGATATAAATACGGTTTCTTATACGGTATCACAATAAAATCCTTCCATTTTACTCATTAGCCCACTTTTCTGTTCCTTTTTTGGTTTTTTGTTTGTTTGTTTGTTTCATATAGAACACTAATTGTAATGTCACAGAAAATGTGCAGAATTCATATTTGGAAAAACAAAGAGTTTAGATTTCAGTTCCATAACTAGCTGTGTCTGAATTGTCTGTGATTATGCAACCAGTAATTGTCTGAAGTGCAATTTATGTACCAGGCACTAACCTAGGTGCTTTACATGGATTAATTTTAACATCTACCACAGGCTTGAAGTTAAGGATGTTTTCCTGGGAAAGTTACAGCCTGGGGAACTTCAGTAACTACAAAGTGGATGTTGAAGAGTAAACAATATTTTGTACTGACTACTACACTGGATTGCCCATATGGAAGTTGTAAGAATTATGTGACTAGATATGTAGGTTGCCTGGGTATAAAGGGCCAAGACTGCTCAAATGTGTGCTTGTATGAGTCCTTTTAGAGCTTCTAACCCTCTCTGAAACTGTGTAGCAGGATTGAGATCCCTGAATGAATAGACTCTAGATCAAAGATGCTCTAAAAATGACCAGTGACTGTAATGTCTGCAGGTACTGGTGGCCGATGACTGGTGTTTGAGTCTGATTTTATTTGGAAAAGTCAGGAATGGGGAACTGAATTTGAAGGAATAGAACTGGATAAGGAGGAGAGAAGAAAACTCCTAGGTTTGGCATTAGTAAAAATGAGAGCCGAGAAAAGCTGTTCATGAAGGAGCCTGCAACAGAAGAGTGGGTGGTTTGGGTAAAATCCTACCCAAAGAGATAGGGTATCCAGACTTGGGCACAGCTACTGGCAATACCAACCACCTAGTGTCAAGAGACACGTAGATAAACCCAGGTAAGCTCACGTAACCACAAAGACTACGTCTGAACGCCATTTGATGTAATATCTTAGCTTTACCTTTTATTTTTTGAGCTGGAATGGGGTGAGGTTTGAGGTAATATCTTACTGTGTGGGCCAAGCTGACCTCAAAGTCTTTAGTCCATCTGTAGCAGCCCCCCCCCCCCCCCCAGTACTGTCTTACAGGTTAGTGCCTCATCACTCAGAAAGAGCTGCATGTTTGCTCAGGAACGGACATCCTCCTTTCGGTATTTACTCAGGGCCCTTAAACATTCATCATCTTTGATCTGAATCTGTATACATAAATAGCTATTTAATACAGAACCCTTTGGTCATTAATTCCACGGATTCCATCTCCCCCAATGGCTAGCTACTGGGTAGTGTTAACAATAGAACTAGTCATGGATTCAACCTAACCATAGCCATCTTCATTCACAGTTGCCATAACTGCCCAGAATAACACTGGTTTTCGTTGCAGTGACTGACTGGAATGGGTCTGTCTGATACAAGCTTAAGATCAACCAGGTGCGTTCTGGCTTGGATGAACTTATTTTTGCTCAGACTTCTTTTATATTGTAGTTCCTACTCATGTCATGGCTCTCCACAAACTTCTGATGTCATCCAGGACTACTTTTGTTAATAAGTCCCCAATAAACTGCACTGCCATCCTAGATCTGCCTACTTCTTAAAAAGTGTGTGTGTGTGTGTGTGTGATATCTGTGTGGACACAAGCTAGAGCCTGGATGTGGAGGTAAGAGGACAAAAGTGTGTGTGTGTGTGTGTGTGTGTGTGTGTGTGTGTGTGTGTGATATCTGTATGGACACAAGCTAGAGCCTGGATGTGGAGGTAAGAGGACAAAAGGTGTGTGTGTGTGTGTGTGTGTGTGTGTGTGTGTGTGTGTGATATCTGTGTGGACACAAGCTAGAGCCTGGATGTGGAGGAGGTAAGAGGACAAAAGGGGTGTGTGTGTGTGTGTGTGTGTGTGTGTGTGTGTGTGATATCTGTGTGGACACAAGCTAGAGCCTGGATGTGGAGGTAAGAGGACAAAAGGTGAGTTGATTCCTTCCGTGTAGGTCCCAGGGATCCGACATGTTGTCAGGCATGGTGCCAGTGCAGAGCCCGCAGAGCCATCTCACTCGTCCAAAACAGTCGGCAGACTGAGGAAATGAGTACAGAAACCCTGAAGTGGTCATCTGAATCCATAAGGGAAGGGGAGACTCCTGCATTGCATGCTCCAGGGTCTACATGTCAATGAGTCTAGTCACATCCTAACATTGCTGAGGTGTTCGAGGCAGGGTCTTATCACACCGAGGGAAGGAAGGCTGGCATCTTGCTATTGGCAGTGAGATGACTGTTGCTGTGGGCAGTTTAGGTGGCCCATTTAGCTGTCATCAAGAATATAAAGATGTTAGCAAAACTTACAGCTTGGAAAATGCTATGTGCCTAATGTATCAACCCTCTGTCCTGTTTCTTCTCAGGCTCTTTCCTGCCAGAAATAGTGGAAGATCAGAATGCCAAGCTAAAACTCATGTTTACTTGGTTCCATTGGGAGGTTTAGAATAGCAAGAGGAAACAAGTTTGATCAGGTTTGAGCAGTCATGATCAGAATGGAATATAAAACATTAGGATCCTTAAGAGAAGTAAGGAAGAACCCCTTATACCTGTGACACTGTTTGACTGTCTGTTGATTCGGTACAAGAAAACAGCCCTGAATAATCAGCTGAAGAGCCTTCTGTGCTAGAAACCAGGACTGTTAGTATATTAATACAGAATTTCTAAATGTTACAAACACTGCTTTGTGAGTTGCACTGCCTGGATGCTAAGACTGGGAAAGGGAGGGGATAGCGTATCTTACAGCAGAACATAAAGCTGAAAACTGAGTGGTGCTACTGTTCATCTAATCTCTGATTTGGGTGCCCATATACTGCTTGCTCTTTCCTAGGAAGTCATTTTACAGACTGGATCCTCTTAGATATGAGAGAGGCTTGCCTAAATGAGATAAATTCGCCAGGACGGTCACCCCCTTCCCGATGGAAAAGTGCTGACAAAACCCAAGGTATTCTGTGGGAAATGGGCACACAACAGGCCATTTATGCTTCTGTGGTTTCAGGGCCTAATAAATCAGATTTTCTTTATTTGTGTCCAGGAAAGGGAAAAAAAAAATTACCAAATGCGTCTCAAGAATGGTGCAGCTTCTTTTTCTTCCTTCTCAGCTCAACTGGTGGGCAAGGTTTCTTATAATGTAGTCAAGGGCGTTGCTAACCCAAGAGAGTCTAAGTCTGACTGGGACAAGGGTACACTTTCCCATAAAAGAGAAGAGACAAGAACATACTGAAAAGATGAGGGCTGGTCCAAGAAAGCAGAGGCAGAATGGTTGGTTTGCTTGCAAACAAGTGCCATCATGGCAGTTCTGTGGAAGGTCAAGCCCTCGACAACCTTTTCTTTCCGCTTTTTCTGGGAGGTGAGGCATTTCCTCCCTCCAGCATAATCAACTGCTGGAATAGATATCCCATTCCACTCCTGTGAGTAAAGGCAGCAGGAAGAAGCCTATGTCAGACTCTGTGCACTGCTGGTCCTTCAAGAATAGGTGTAATAGATACATGTGCTAATATACACTGATGTGCTACCGCTCAGAATGATCTCTGGGCCCTGTGCAGTAATTAATGGAATCTAGGAAGCAGAGTCCCTCCCAGCTATGTATTTGTTCAATCTCCCAGTCTCTAAAATCATGCCAAAAGCAAATACTCTTTATTAGGAAAGATGTTACAGACCTCTATGGGGTGGGGTGGGGTGGGAGGGGCAGTTTTAACCCAAAGTTCAGGCAGCAAAGGCAGCATTAATCAAGAAAAGTAGGACTCTGTTAGCCTCCACATATCTAAACAGGTAGTAAATACCAGACAATACAAGTTTCCAGGTGATATGCTGCAATTACAGAGCCCAGAGAAGAATTATAAGGAATTCTGGATTCTGCCTGCCCTGCCTATTAATGGCCCAGTCTGGGTGGTGAAAAGGCAGGATGGGAGTTTAACAATGACATTGACTAGAGGGAACTGTGCTGGTGTCTCCTAGGCATGATACGGTACCTAACATGACTAAAGTAGTAGAAAACTTCTTTTTAGTTTTGTAAATGCTCTCTGAACTTAACTGATGCTCCTCTCAGCATTGCCTTGCAAACACATACAGAACCAGTTTGTCTTCTCTTGGGTGGGGGGTGAGAAAACAGTGGCCACCCTAGCTATTGCCTCAGGATATTGACACCACCCAACTGTCAGTCATATTATGGTGGCTTGGGACCACTCTGTTCTCATTACATAACATTAATACAGACGATGCCATAGTAATGGGAGGATTATGGAGAGATATGGTAGAATGACTATATTGTCACATATGCATGAGGGGACAGACTGCCAACCCCTGGAGTCATGGCCCTGAACCATCTGTGAAGTTCTTATAGATGCTCTGGTTGGATAAGACCTGTTTGCTTCCAGACACAGAGAGATGGGAAGGGCCAATTTCCCCATTCCCCATACCATTAAACATGCACAGGCTTTCTCCTTACTGGTGTGCTTTCATTTCTAGTGTAATTTTCTACCTATGTAACCCTATCTGTGATTAAGAAGGGAGCCACATAAGATTGGAATATTTCCCAGCATAAAGCATCTGTAAAGACACACTTTGAGGTGCAAATGCAGTTAAAAGTCACTAGATGGCATGAGTTGGACTCTGGCCTTAATAGCACAGACAAACGTTCTGAAGTGTTGATCACTTTCTGGAAGGGAGCTGAAACTAGATACAATCTTTTTACGACAGCAGTGTATGGGGGTCTACAGCAGTCATAATGCAGACTGGCCTATCGGGCCTCAACCTTTTTTCATGTAAACACCTGCTATAAGTGAGTTATATGAATGTTTGCAGCCATGTGTGTCTTACGGTAGCTTATTAACTTGCAAGCTGTGCTCCCTTTGAAACTACCTGACTACCTAGGTGGCCACACCAGGGCTATGATATAGTAAGTGCAAGGAGAGGGTAGCTGCCAGGCCTGAAACTGTTTGGTATTAACATGAACCAGTAGAGGGAACTTGAGTATCTATCTGCAGCCATCGTGCAATCTGCCATTTGTCCTGTTGAGAAAGTCAGAAGAGCTAACATGCAGAATTAATAGGTAGTATGGCTGCTGATAACTTATAGACCAGGGATGTCTGTTTGTACTGACAGCTGTGGAGGAACCTGAGACCTTACATTTGTGGATGGGACTGTGGCATATGAGACAACCGTAATATAGTAGAAGACCTTTCTAGAGAAAAAGTGTTAACCTGCTGGTGGTAGTCAGTCTTGAAACATAAATGAGATACGTTTACTCATATCATGTATGAGTCACTTCAGCTCATTTCACAATATGTCCTCTCCAGGATCAAAGCCAAACACATATGGTGTATTGTGCTTTATTTGCCCTATGTAACCAAGCAGATGAGTCGGTAAAGTGAAAGAGAAACAAAAACATCTTGCAATGGTAAAGCAACACACACTGGTCCTGTTAGGTAAACTTACTCCGGCTGGCTGTGTGGATGCTCTTGGAGAAGCATTAGTCATATGGCTGGCACAGACTTCCAAATCAGACATGCAACCTTGCGGTATTCCGTGGGCAGTGCCAACATCCCAAATGGGCTCAGAGCATTGTGGAAGAGGAGAATTCATAAGCCAGTTAGGAAGATGCTATGCATGGATTCAGCTTTATCTGGTTCCAGCCATCTCCTGTCTTGATGGCTATGATTGCCCTATGATCCTCCTGGAGGGTTTCGGATGGTTTTCCCTGTCAACAACACACTATAGTCAAAACCAATTGAGTGTTACGGAGATTTATGGCCTTGACCCTTGTACCAAGAAACTACCTAATGGTTGAAGGTTAGCTTAAGCTAAGTGCCTTCTGGTTTTGGTGATTAGGAAGACCCTGTCTTTTTCTGACCTGGATGGTGAGTCTCCATTATGAAGGAAGTCACACTTCCGTACAGCAGCTGGAGACAACTTTTTTTAATGTTCAGCAATTCTGTAGCAGCATGTCAAGTTCCAACAAAACTGCACTCTTTGCAATCCTGAATACCACCACCTCCTCCTCCTCTTCCTCCTCCTCCTCCTCCTCTTCCTCCTCCTCCTCTTCCTCCTCCTCTCCCTCCTCTTCCTCCTCATCCTCCTCTTCTTCCTCCTCCTCTTCCTCCTCCTCCTCTTCCTCCTCTTCTTCCTCCTCCTCTTCCTCCTCCTCCTCCTTCTACCAGTTCTCATATACTAGGACCAAATTATTGTGGAACAAACTATGTCATGGGGACATATATGAATATAGCAGAAGTATAGTAGAAGAACTCAGTTTCTAGAACAGAATCCTAAAGTTCTGTCATTTTTCAGTGTACCGATATTGTGAAATACGTATTAAGTATTAACAAAATTCTTCCTCTGCTTTCTGTGAGGATAAAGCCACAGAGAAGGCATGGCTGATATCCTAGTTTGCTTCTCTGTTGCTATGATAAAACACTGACCCAAATCAGCTAGAGGAGGGAAGAGTTTATTACACATACCAGATTGTAGTCTTTTGTTAGGGAAAGCCAGGCCAAGAGCTCAAGTGGCAACCTAGATGCAGGAACTGAGCAGAGAGCATGGAGGATGCTGTCTATTTGGCCACTTTCAGGCTCCCGTTCAGCTCCCTTTCTTATTCATCCCAGGATACGAGCCTAGGGATTGTACCTCCCAGAGTGGATTTGGCTCTCTTTCCTCAGTCATCAGTCAAGACAATGCCTTACAGATAAGGCCACAGGACGGGCTGGTGAAGGCGACTCTTCAGTTGATGTTTCCTCTTATTATGTGTATCAAATGGACAATCAAGATTAGCCCTACAACTAATCTAGTGACAAGAATTTAATCAAAATGAAATCTATATAAGCCATGGTATGGATCTTGAGACATAATTCCTGAGTGGAAAAGAAACAGAGTCGTTGGATAGGATTGTTTCTTGGTTGCGTGAGAAAGTATAACATTCAGAAAAGATACAGAATTTTGAAGAAACAAAGTCACCCAACTGAAAGGAACTCTGCTTGCTGATCCAAAGCCAGCAAGCTGATGAAAGGATTTGCATGGGAAGTTGGCTGTGGCCATGTACAGGTTGACAGGAGAGTTACTATTTCTTGTATGGGTGAGAGTGGAGTGTGTAAGCATGTACTCAGACCTACAGTGTCATTTCCTCAGTGTCCTGTCCCTGATTTTTTGAGACTAGATCTTTCTATTGTCTGCAGCTTGCCAGAAAGTGTCAGGGAGCTGTGTGTCTCCATCTCCCTTGCACGTGCCCTCACGCCAGTCTTTTTATGTGCGTTCTGAGCTCAAACTCAGGTCTTCGTACTCACATGGAAAAACATTTTACTGACTGAATTCTTTCCCAGGCTCAACCGTTTGCAAAGTAAGCCTCAGGCCTCTTTCTATTTCCAGAAGGATGACTATTGATTAAATTTAGTAATCCATGCTTGGTGGCAGAAATTCTGTTTAGAGGTAATGATGTTTAAGTATATTTGCTCTGGAGAGACACCGCCGGACCCTGAAGGAAACAGACCGGATAAACAGTTCTCTGCACCCAAATCCCGTGGGAGGGAGAGCTAAACGTTCAGAGAGGCAGACAAGCCTGGGAAACCAGAAGAGACTGCTCCCTGCACACACATCTCGGACGCCAGAGGAAAAAGCCAAAGACCATCTGGAACCCTGGTGCACTGAAGCTCCCGGAAGGGGCGGCACAGGTCTTCCTGGTTGCTGCCGCTGCAGAGAGCCCCTGGGCAGCACCCCACGAGCAAACCTGAGCCTCGGGACCACAGGTAAGACCAAATTTTCTGCTGCAAGAAAGCTGCCTGGTGAGCTTGGGACACACGGAAGCAGAATTTCTCTAGGACCAGGCACGTTCTGTGTTTACCGGAAGTCCCACACCCGCGGATCCCAGCCCGCAGCAGCTCTCTGCTCCCAGACCCGGTGAGAGAGAGATCCAACCGCCTGGTCAGGTGGGCACTCCTGAGGCTGCAGAGCGGAAGAGACCACCAACACTGCTCACCCCTGCCCACATCCCTGGCCCAAGAGGAAACTGTATAAGGCCTCTGGGCTCCCGTGGGGGAGGGCCCAGGAGCAGCAGGACACCTGCCAGAGACACCGCCGGACCCTGAAGGAAACAGACCGGATAAACAGTTCTCTGCACCCAAATCCCGTGGGAGGGAGAGCTAAACCTTCAAAGAGGCAGACAAGCCTGGGAAACCAGAAGAGACTGCTCCCTGCACACACATCTCGGACGCCAGAGGAAAAAGCCAAAGACCATCTGGAACCCTGGTGCACTGAAGCTCCCGGAAGGGGCGGCACAGGTCTTCCTGGTTGCTGCTGCTGCAGAGAGCCCCTGGGCAGCACCCCACGAGCGAACCTGAGCCTCGGGACCACAGGTAAGACCAAATTTTCTGCTGCAAGAAAGCTGCCTGGTGAACTCAAGACACAGGCCCACAGGAACAGCTGAAGACCTGTAGAGAGGAAAAACTACACGCCCGAAAGCAGAACACTCTGTCCCCATAACTGACTGAAAGAGAGGAAAACAGGTCTACAGCACTCCTGACACACAGGCTTATAGGACAGTCTAGCCACTGTCAGAAATAGCAGAACAAAGTAACACTAGAGATAATCTGATGGCGAGAGGCAAGCACAGGAACCCAAGCAACAGAAACCAAGACTACATGCCATCATCGGAGCCCAATTCTCCCACCAAAACAAACATGGAATATCCAAACACACCAGAAAAGCAAGATCTAGTTTCAAAATCATATTTGATCATGATGCTGGAGGACTTCAAGAAAGACATGAACACACTTAGGGAAGCACAGGAAAACATTAATAAACAAGTAAAAGCCTACAGAGAGGAATCGCAAAAATCCCTGAAAGAATTCCAGGAAAACACAATCAAACAGTTGAAGGAATTAAAAATGGAAATAGAAGCAATCAAGAAAGAACACATGGAAACAACCCTGGATATAGAAAACCAAAAGAAGAGACAAGGAGCTGTAGATACAAGCTTCACCAACAGAATACAAGAGATGGAAGAGAGAATCTCAGGAGCAGAAGATTCCATAGAAATCATTGACTCAACTGTCAAAGATAATGTAAAGCGGAAAAAGCTACTGGTCCAAAACATACAGGAAATCCAGGACTCAATGAGAAGATCAAACCTAAGGATAATAGGTATAGAAGAGAGTGAAGACTACCAGCTCAAAGGACCAGTAAATATCTTCAACAAAATCATAGAAGAAAACTTCCCTAACCTAAAAAAAGAGATACCCATAGACATACAAGAAGCCTACAGAACTCCAAACAGATTGGACCAGAAAAGAAACACCTCCTGTCACATAATTGTCAAAACACCAAACGCACAAAATAAAGAAAGAATATTAAAAGCAGTAAGGGAAAAAGGTCAAGTAACATATAAAGGCAGACCTATCAGAATCACACCAGACTTCTCGCCAGAAACTATGAAGGCCAGAAGATCCTGGACTGATGTTATTCAGACCCTAAGAGAACACAAATGCCAGCCCAGGTTACTGTATCCAGCAAAACTCTCAATTAACATTGATGGAGAAACCAAGATATTCCATGACAAAACCAAATTTACACAATATCTTTCTACAAATCCAGCACTACAAAGGATAATAAAGGGTAAAGCCCAACATAAGGAGGCAAGCTATACCCTAGAAGAAGCAAGAAACTAATCGTCTTGGCAACAAAACAAAGAGAATGAAAGCACACAAACATAACCTCACATCCAAATATGAATATAACGGGAAGCAATAATCACTATTCCTTAATATCTCTCAACATCAATGGCCTCAACTCCCCAATAAAAAGACATAGGTTAATAAACTGGATACGCAACGAGGACCCTGCATTCTGCTGCCTACAGGAAACACACCTCAGAGACAAAGACAGACACTACCTCAGAGTGAAAGGCTGGAAAACAACTTGCCAAGCAAATGGTCAGAAGAAGCAAGCTGGAGTAGCCATTCTAATATCAAATAAAATCAATTTCCAACTAAAAGTCATCAAAAAAGATAAGGAAGGACACTTCATATTCATCAAAGGAAAAATCAACCAAGATGAACTCTCAATCCTAAATATCTATGCCCCAAATACAAGGGCACCTACATACGTAAAAGAAACCTTACTAAAGCTCAAAACACACATTGCACCTCACACAATAATAGTGGGAGATTTCAACACCCCACTCTCATCAATGGACAGATCATGGAAACAGAAATTAAACAGTGATGTAGACAGACTAAGAGAAGTCATGAGCCAAATGGACTTAACGGATATTTATAGAACATTCTATCCTAAAGCAAAAGGATATACCTTCTTCTCAGCTCCTCATGGTACTTTCTCCAAAATTGACCATATAATTGGTCAAAAAACGGGCCTCAACAGGTACAGAAAGATAAAAATAATCCCATGTGTGCTATCGGATCACCACGGCCTAAAACTGGTCTTCAATAACAATAAGGGAAGAATGCCCACATATACGTGGAAATTGAACAATGCTCTACTCAATGATAACCTGGTCAAGGAAGAAATAAAGAAAGAAATTAAAAACTTTTTAGAATTTAATGAAAATGAAGATACAACATACTCAAACTTATGGGACACAATGAAAGCTGTGCTAAGAGGAAAACTCATAGCGCTGAGTGCCTGCAGAAAGAAACAGGAAAGAGCATATGTCAGCAGCTTGACAGCACACCTAAAAGCTCTAGAACAAAAAGAAGCAAATACACCCAGGAGGAGTAGAAGGCAGGAAATAATCAAACTCAGAGCTGAAATCAACCAAGTAGAAACAAAAAGGACCATAGAAAGAATCAACAGAACCAAAAGTTGGTTCTTTGAGAAAATCAACAAGATAGATAAACCCTTAGCCAGACTAACGAGAGGACACAGAGAGTGTGTCCAAATTAACAAAATCAGAAATGAAAAGGGAGACATAACTACAGATTCGGAGGAAATTCAAAAAATCATCAGATCTTACTATAAAAACCTATATTCAACAAAATTTGAAAATCTTCAGGAAATGGACAATTTCCTAGACAGATACCAGGTATCGAGGTTAAATCAGGAACAGATAAACCAGTTAAACAACCCCATAACTCCTAAGGAAATAGAAGCAGTCATTAAAGGTCTCCCAACCAAAAAGAGCCCAGGTCCAGACGGGTTTAGTGCAGAATTCTATCAAACCTTCATAGAAGACCTCATACCAATATTATCCAAACTATTCCACAAAATTGAAACAGATGGAGCCCTACCGAATTCCTTCTACGAAGCCACAATTACTCTTATACCTAAACCACACAAAGACACAACAAAGAAAGAGAACTTCAGACCAATTTCCCTTATGAATATCGACGCAAAAATACTCAATAAAATTCTGGCAAACCGAATTCAAGAGCACATCAAAACAATCATCCACCATGATCAAGTAGGCTTCATCCCAGGCATGCAGGGATGGTTTAATATACGGAAAACCATCAACGTGATCCATCATATAAACAAACTGAAAGAACAGAACCACATGATCATTTCATTAGATGCTGAGAAAGCATTTGACAAAATTCAACACCCCTTCATGATAAAAGTCCTGGAAAGAATAGGAATTCAAGGCCCATACCTAAACATAGTAAAGGCCATATACAGCAAACCAGTTGCTAACATTAAACTAAATGGAGAGAAACTTGAAGCAATCCCACTAAAATCAGGTACTAGACAAGGCTGCCCACTCTCTCCCTACTTATTCAATATAGTTCTTGAAGTTCTAGCCAGAGCAATCAGACAACAAAAGGAGATCAAAGGGATACAGATCGGAAAAGAAGAGGTCAAAAATATCACTATTTGCAGATGACATGATAGTATATTTAAGTGATCCCAAAAGTTCCACCAGAGAACTACTAAAGCTGATAAACAACTTCAGCAAAGTGGCTGGGTATAAAATTAACTCAAATAAATCAGTTGCCTTCCTCTATACAAAAGAGAAACAAGCCGAGAAAGAAATTAGGGAAACGACACCCTTCATAATAGACCCAAATAATATAAAGTACCTCGGTGTGACTTTAACCAAGCAAGTAAAAGATCTGTACAATAAGAACTTCAAGACACTGAGGAAAGAAATTGAAGAAGACCTCAGAAGATGGAAAGATCTCCCATGCTCATGGATTGGCAGGATTAATATAGTAAAAATGGCCATTTTACCAAAAGCAATCTACAGATTCAATGCAATCCCCATCAAAATACCAATCCAATTCTTCAAAGAGTTAGACAGAACAATTTGCAAATTCATCTGGAATAACAAAAAACCCAGGATAGCTAAAGCTTTCCTCAACAATAAAAGAACTTCAGGGGGAATCACTATCCCTGAACTCAAGCAGTATTACAGAGCAATAGTGATAAAAACTGCATGGTATTGGTACAGAGACAGACAGATAGACCAATGGAATAGAATTGAAGACCCAGAAATGAACCCACACACCTATGGTCACTTGATTTTTGACAAAGGAGCCAAAACCATCCAATGGAAAAAAGATAGCATTTTCAGCAAATGGTGCTGGTTCAACTGGAGGGCAACATGTAGAAGAATGCAGATCGATCCATGCTTATCACCCTGTACAAAGCTTAAGTCCAAGTGGATCAAGGACCTCCACATCAAACCAGACACACTCAAACTAATAGAAGAAAAACTAGGGAAGCATCTGAAACACATGGGCACTGGAAAAAATTTCCTGAACAAAACAACAATGGCTCATGCTCTAAGATCAAGAATCGACAAATGGGATCTCATAAAACTGCAAAGCTTCTGTAAGGCAAAGGACACTGTGGTTAGGACAAAACGGCAACCAACAGATTGGGAAAAGATCTTTACCAATCCTACAACAGATAGAGGCCTTATATCCAAAATATACAAAGAACTCAAGAAGTTAGACTGCAGGGAAACAAATAACCCTATTAAAAAATGGGGTTCAGAGCTAAACAAAGAATTCACAGCTGAGGAATGCCGAATGGCTGAGAAATACCTAAAGAAATGTTCAACATCTTTAGTCATAAGAGAAATGCAAATCAAAACAACCCTGAGATTTCACTTCACACCAGTGCGATTGGCTAAGATCAAAAACTCAGGTGACAGCAGATGCTGGCGAGGATGTGGAGAAAGAGGAACACTCCTCCATTGTTGGTGGGATTGCAGACTGGTAAAACCATTCTGGAAATCAGTCTGGAGGTTCCTCAGAAAATTGGACATTGAACTGCCTGAGGATCCAGTTATACCTCTCTTGGGCATATACCCAAAAGATGCCTCAACACATAAAAGAGACACGTGCTCCACTATGTTCATCGCAGCCTTATTTATAATAGCCAGAAAATGGAAAGAACCCAGATGCCCTTCAACAGAGGAATGGATACAGAAAATGTGGTACATCTACACAATGGAATATTACTCAGCTATCAAAAACAACGAGTTTATGAAATTCGTAGGCAAATGGTTGGAACTGGAAAATATCATCCTGAGTGAGCTAACCCAATCACAGAAAGACATACATGGTATGCACTCATTGATAAGTGGCTATTAGCCCAAATGCTTGAATTACCCTAGATCCCTAGAACAAACGAAACTCAAGACGGATGATCAAAATGTGAATGCTTCACTCCTTCTTTAAATGAGGAAAAAGAATACCCTTGGCAGGGAAGGGAGAGGCAAAGATTAAAACAGAGACTGAAGGAACACCCATTCAGAGCCTGCCCCACATGTGGCCCATACATATACAGCCACCCAATTAGACAAGATGGATGAAGCAAAGAAGTGCAGACCGACAGGAGCCGGATGTAGATCGCTCCTGAGAGACACAGCCAGAATACAGCAAATATAGAGGCGAATGCCAGCAGCAAACCACTGAACTGAGAATAGGTCCCCTATTGAAGGAATCAGAGAAAGAACTGGAAGAGCTTGAAGGGGCTCGAGACCCCAAAAGTACAACAATGCCAAGCAACCAGAGCTTCCAGGGACTAAGCCACTACCTAAAGACTATACATGGACTGACCCTGGACTCTGACCCCATAGGTAGCAATGAATATCCTAGTAAGAGCACCAGTGGAAGGGGAAGCCCTGGGTCCTGCTAAGACTGAACCCCCAGTGAACTAGTCTATGGGGGGAGGGCGGCAATGGGGGGAGGGTTGGGAGGGGAACACCCATAAGGAAGGGGAGGGGGGAGGGGGATGTTTGCCCGGAAACCGGGAAAGGGAATAACACTCGAAATGTATATAAGAAATACTCAAGTTAATAAAAAAAAATTATAAATCAGAAAAAAAAAGTATATTTGCTCTGTAGCGATATGCTTTGTACCACATTGTATGGGAAATGCAGCCAATTTTTCCTTAAATATCTCATTGCCTCACAAGGTAAATATAACACAATGGTTCAACAATTTAACTGAACCGTAAAATAAAGATCTCTAATTTTACTTTAGAACTGTCTATAATTGCCTTTTGTTTTTCAGTGATGCTTATTGCACAGTAGTCTGTTTTATATAATTTTAATTTGCTTTAAATTCAACTTATTTTCAATATAGGACATTATGATGTGGCGGTTCCTTATTATGGACTTGTAAATATTTAAAGACTTGTTCTTTCATAGCTACTCATGTAAGGTACAATGGGCACTACCATTTGGGGTTCGGATTATTATTATTATTATTATCATCATCATCATCATCATTATTATCGGTGTGGGGGGTGCTTGCAGAGTCACCATGCATTCAAACTCTGACTGTTCACTGCTCCTTAGAGCCCATTCATTGTTCCTTTCTTGCTGTTCTGTTTTCGGTTCCTCACTGGGGTTGGAACTCAGATCTGCACTTGCTAGGCTAGTGGTGTGGCATTGAGCTCCAGCTCAGGCTTCACCTTCGTTAGTGAGTCAGGCATGTCTGTATCAGTCTTCCTGCCCCTGCAACCTACAATGGCAGATGAGGTTGATTCAGGCAGGAGTCTGGAAAGATATTTAAAATGTCTTGTGAAGGGAGAGAAGGGAGAGGGAGAGAGAATATTATGTTGTATTTTACAAGCATCCAGAAATACTATAGCATCATCATAACCAAACAGTGCCAGTCCACACCCTTCTTTGTTTTTTTCTGGTCTCTGACTCTGGTACTTCTTGAAAACTAGCAAAAGTTAAGGTCGACAAAATTGTAAAGACTCAATTTAAAATGAGTGAAGCCTCAAAACAACATTCTTAATGAGGCCCTTAAATATTTAGGTCACGGCATGCTATTTTTTTAAGAGACCCACTTCTAGATAGGGTAAATGTATGACCCAGTTCTGAATGTGGATGTAAAGTTAATATAGTCAGTTTTAAACTTTCCTCTGCTTGCTCAAGTAAGTTGTTAAGTAAAAGAAGAGAGAAACTTTTAAACTTTTTAAAACAGGTAGCTCTTCTCATCATCCTCTGAGGCCAGTCTTGCTACCAATCATTCATTTATCATAAGTGTTTGTTCACTTACATTGTAGGCACTTAGGTAGAAGCTGTATAGTGTAGACAATAACCAAGGCCCAAGTCTCTTGGACATTGGAGTTAGGGTATTAATTGCTGTCCAGTTGTTCCAACAATAAAGCACCCTAAGACCTTAAAGTTTAAAAGAGCTATTTGTTCCTTCTCATGGATCCACAGCAGAAACTCACCTGAGTGACTCCCCTTCGAGATCTCAGGTGTATTGGAAGCTTGAATGTTGTTATCTGAAGGCTTATCTGGGCTGGACATCACCGTCATGGCAGGACTCAATTATTTGTTGGCTGGGGTTTATCTAAAGGCTATGGGCCAGCCTTTATACATAGCATATGCATGTGACACAGGCTTCCCAAGGCCCAGTGGTTGGCAGTATTCAAAAAGAAAATGTAAGAAAGAGTGCAAGTATAAGGTCATTGGATCAAGTTACACATTTTGATTATGCTAACTGTAATAGCTAGGTTAAGGAGGCAGCTGCCAGGTGTTCACTATAAATCTACAACTTCCCCCCTTTAAGTTGAACAGTTATTGATTAGGATTAGACATGAGAAGCTTTGAAAGTGTTCTGTCCTGATCCAGGTGGACACTGGGTCAGTGACTTCATTAGTAAATACAAGTGTACAAACATGTCTCTGTATATCTAAAATTAAGCTATTTTATATCATTCCTATAATTAATAATTTCTACAATTAATAATTTAGTATAATAAAAAATCGAACTCACAGCCCCATCATGTAACCAGTCTAGTAAATTCTCTTTTTATGACACATACACATTCTCTTGGTCTGGGGCTCTGAGCACCCTGTCTAATACAGTGGGTATCATATCACTTCATTTAAGACTTTGCATTTGTCTAAAGCAGACTCTATAATCTTAAAACGTCCTCAAAAATAAATGATGTGCTAAAATCCTCAGCAAAGTTTAAAAGTATCTCTTGTAAAAACCAAAGGAAGCAAAATAAAAGCCAGTGCAGCTCCCCTGCCTTGGAATAGAAGCCCCACACCTGCTGTGCTGTGCTCCTTTGCCTGCTTCTGCAGTTGTTCCTCTAAGCTCCCAGCTGCAGGACTCAAGTTCACACTTCAAACTGTTCTCCAATTCACCTCAACGTGCAACTTCCACTTCATCACTTCTACCTAGAAATCTACTTCCCACATGACCCTCAGACTGATTTGCCAAAAAAAAGTAGTGACTGTGAAACCACTATACACCTCACTTTAATTCATCCAGTCATTTTTTTTATTGAATTGCATTAAATTATGAGAAAATCCAGGTCAATTTTATCTCTCCAAAAATCATCTCTCATGACTTTCCCAGTAGGAATACTATTTCCTTATTGTTGGCTGTTCAGTACTCAGGGCAACTTGGTCAGTGTGATGGTTTGCATATGCTTGGCCCAGGGCGTGGCACTATTAGAAGGTGTGGCCTTGTTGGAGGAAGTGTGTCACTTTGGGGATGGGCTTGGAGACCCTCCTCCTAGCTGCCTGGGGACACCAGTCTGTTCGCTCCTCCTGCACTATGCCTGCCTGGATGCTGCCCTGCTCCCACCTTGATGATAATGGACTGAACCTTTGTACCTGTAAGCCAGCCCCAATTAAATGTTGTCCTTTATAAAACTTACATTGGTCATGGTGTCTGTTCACAGCAATAAGACCCTAACTAAGACAGGCAGGGTGGCTTTCTCTGCTTTGCTCACAGATTCCTTGTAAACCCAGCTCCTGGGGACCAGTGGCCAAATCCACTCTTGAGGAGCTCAAAGGCCAGGCCCAGCCCCCAGCCCTACTCTAGAACAGCTTTAACAGCAGTTGTCAGCCCCAGAATGGGAGAGTTGCCAGGCCCCGCCCTACATAAAACAACAACAAAATCCCCAAACCAAAAACAATAGCCACCAATTCCTGATGTTGCCCCAAGATCAGGCCACATAATCCCTCCAATCCCAGGACATTCTGGAAAGCTCCTGCCCCCAAGAAACTCTATATAAACCTTGTCTCTTTTTCAGTTCTCTGCTGCTTCTTGCCTGGGCTTTCCTTCCCAATAAATCTCTAGTATGATTTGCTGTGCAGTGTGACTATGGTATTCTTTGGCTCTGGACTTCCAGGATACCTTTCCATCCAAGCTGTAACACCTACACCTATCTGGCAGTTATTTCCTGTAACCTGAGATACAAAATAACACTTCAGAAATCTATGGAAAAATAATTTAGTTCGATTTCAGCTCATGGATATTGTTGATTAGTTACTTGTTACAAGAATAAGGAGACTTCGTGCTTAGATAAGAGATGTGTACAAATGATTCCATTACAGAGCAGAATTTCAGACCTGCTCTTAGCAGTGTAAAAGTAATAGAGTCAAAGGAAGGATGCATGTTTCTTTTGAGCAAGATTTATTTGTCTTCACCACTATTATTGTCTCAAGGAGAATGAGGCTTCTCTTTAAGAGGTAAAACTGTATAAATTGATTAGTTCACTGAAGAATTTGGCTTTTCCTCAGGCCAAGTCTCTTTATTTGGATGACTAATTTACTAACTGCATATATAAAGTCTTCTATTCTTGGGAACATATTCCTGGTGTGTGTGTGTGTGTGTGTGTGTGTGTGTGTGTGTGTGTGTGTGTGTGTGTAAGAGAGAGAGAGAGAGAGAGAGAGAGAGAGAGAGAGAGAGAGAGAGAGAGAGAAAAGGAGTGAGAATTTTCTATGCTGTTACATGCTATTTGGCATTTTTATTTTATCTTTGCTGGACTGTGACTGATATCTGTGTCTAACTATATCTGATATGGTTTTGCTCCTGTTGGTGTTTTTGTTGAGCTTGATATGCTGAGAAAAGACTTTTTAATGCTTTGGAAAAGGCGTGACTATCCAGTGCACTCTGAGATTCCCATTTCATTAGACTGATGCTGCCTTTTAACACCTAGTGTTTATATTTATATGCATTGGAATCCCTTGGTTATGTGACTGTCATGGATGAGCTCATTGGATTAGCTAACCATCCCAACATTTGTACTATGAGATGCATGCTCCAGATAACCAGAACACCACAGACCCAGTGGTTTACAAACCAGAGCCATGTTTTCTCATACTTCTAAATAATGGAATCTAAGTTTAAGAAAGATTGGTTTCTTCTGAGAATGCTCTTCTTGGCTTGTAGATATAAAGGTGGCTGTCTTCTCCTTGGATTTTCACATGAGCTTTCTTTGGTGCTCCCTTGTGTCCTAATGCTCTCTTTCACAAGGACATCAGTCATTTGACTGGGCTTCACTCAGTGATTTTGTGTAACTTATTTATTTATTTATTTATTTACAAACTCTCTCTGGTCCTCTGGGTTTTATATGATTTCTGTTCCCCTTTCCACAATGTTCCTTGAGCCATGGGCACAGGAGTGTTATATAGATGTATCTACTGGGGCTGGACATACACACATACATATAAATAAAAACAAACATTTTAAAAAGTGACCTCTAAGCCAAAGCTAGTGACCTGTACTTCAAGCACTAGGGAGGCTCAGTCTAGGCTGGAATCACGTGGTAAGAATGTCTCAAAATCCAATAAAAACAAAGTACATGAACAAATAAAAATAATTAATTAAAAAAGCAAAGAACAATAAAACAAAACAAAACAAACAAACAACAACAAAACCTCCAAATTATAAAGGCCAGAAAGGTGGTTTGGCAGTTAAAAACCGTTGCTGCCAAAACGGAACCTGAATTCAATCCCCAGAACACGTGTGGTAAAGGGAAAAAAATCAATTTCCAGAAGTTGTCCTCTGGCCACTACATTTGTACTATGGGTTGCATGCAAATGCACACAAATACATGAAAAATTAAAAACAAACCCCATAAAACATAAAAAGAAAAGAAAAATTTTACTTAGTAAGCTATTAATTTGAGACATGTACAGAATACATTTAACTTCTTGTACAGAAAAAGCAAATAATTTAAAACACTCAAACTATTTCAGAGACTTTAGTAGGTTACATTCTGAAGTAACTATGATTGCCCCAGGTGCATGGCTCCCTGCTCTTGCCTCAACCTGTGTACTCTTTTTAGGGAGAAGTCTCAGACAGATATTGCATACCATGGTGACTTGACAAGGGAGAAAACAAAACTTTGGAACATCTCACAATTCCAACTTAGTGTTGTTTGCTGTAAGATCCTTTAATACCCTCCACCCATATTTTGTTTAAGTTTCTTGCACTGCATGTCTACAGGCAGTGCTCCATAAATAAGGCTCCTCCATCAATCCTCCAGGAGCCAATGGCTCTCAAAAATCCTGATTGTGGCCCCCTAAGGAAGTGATCAAAGCCTGGATGGCAGAGATCCATGAGGCCACCATGTAGACTGCTCCTCATCTTCCCCTTCTGTGACATGATTCTTTGAGAGTTGGTAGTCAATGACGGGTAAGATCCTGGAAGATAGGACAACCTAAGACAGGCACAGTCCAGTATAATGGGAATCCTCCGAGGTGTGGTCAACAATGTCAAGGCAATGGCACCCCAGCTCTCACTAGGCTCTCAAAATTAAAAGCAAAAGGGTAGAATTGTATGAGGAAAGGCACGGTCACATCTACATAAACACTAGGGGTAGGGTGTGGGGAAGGGGTGCAGCTGCAAAGGTATCTCCTGCAGGAGGACCTAATTGAAAACAGTCTGAGAGACCAAGGTTTGGTGATACAGACAATGCCAGCCAATTGGGAACTGCTGTTTAGAAGGGATGCTTTCTTGGGACCAGTGGGGAATGGGTGGAGGGTATTAAAAGAGCTTGCAGCAGCATTCGCATGAGCTTGCTGTGGCATTTCTCACCTGTTCCTGTGTACCACTTCACCTCCAACCCCCAAGGTCAGGTAGGGAAAGGCAGTAAGTAGTCCAGGGCACAGGCAGAAGTTGTTGGTTTGGTTTCTGCTTTGGCTGCCTTGAGCCTGAAGACTTTAATTTCAGTGATGGTAAATCTTCAGGAAGCTAATAATCTGTGGGAAACTCAAAAGAGAAGCCTTATAATCTTTTCTAGAATATCATAAGCTCACTGGTAGATCCACAATGGTTAATGATACTGATCACGGCATGTACATAGTGTTTGTTATTCGCCTGGCATAATGTCAAGTTCTTCCCTGAGTTCATTTCATAATCTAAATTAGTCTATAGAGTAGCTCATTACTATCACCACCAGCTTGTAAACCAGAAAACTGAACATATTGGATGGTTAAATAAAGCTCTTCTACTCAAGTGTCGCGCCCACTTCGGCCAGCAAGGAAGACGCAACACGGTCAGATTCTTCTCAACAGCCTTTATTGCAGGACCACCTTCATTGATGATACAGGGACCTCGAGTGGCAAAAGTGCTCGCCTTATATACACAGCAGGCTGAGGCTATGCTAATTGTCCTTCAAAGATTGGCGGAGCATGAATCCCTCGTTAGCATATTAACGTCCCTGCCAACTGATGCCAGGTGCAAAACCCGCGCATGCGGGTACCATTGTTCACCACAGGTGGGCGCCGGATCACCTCATTATCCTATGGCCACCCTGGAAAGGGGACAAGCCTGCGCATGTGCGATAAGTCGTTTACTACCAGACGGGACTGGATGTCGGCACCATCTTTGTTTTACCGCGCCGCTCCCTACACTCAAGGTCATGATAAAAATCATTGGAGAGAAGCTGTCCCAGACATGGTTGCTCTCCAGAGGCCTCATCTGAACCATGGTAGTGGTGGCCAGCTCATCACCACTATACCTCTATTCTAAGCTCCTAGCAAGCAAGAATCTTCTTTGAGACTAAATGTCAATACAACTGACATAAAGAAAAGTTCCCAGAGTGGAAGCTTACACAGATGTCATATCCAACAGTGCATCTTACAAGGAAAGTGATGGGCGGAAAAGGAGAGAATAGGATTCGTCATGGACTACTAACTCATGTGCCAAGGTTTAGAAGCAACATGGAGAATGTGCACATAACCTGTTTTACCCTGTATCGTTTCATCCTGCATCCCCGTTTCCTGCCAAGGTCTGTGCTTTTGCTTTCTTTTACACACTTCAAGGACCTGGGCTATTTTTTTTCTGGAATATGTCTTTCTTTCTAATCTTCTTGTTTTTTTTTCTTTTTGTTTTGTTTCGTTTTTTGTTTTGCCTCATTTTTAATGAGTTGGTGCTGACCTTTAAGGTTTGTCTTCATGGCTTTCTCAGTGGTATCCTTGGTGATCGGTTGAAACAGGCTACTGAATGTTGAGTAATTAGGCATTCATATCTCAAGTGCTCAGAGAAGGAAATTCAGGCTCCAAAAATGAGACACGACACCTAAAGACAGGCACCAGAAGCTCTTTCACCTCTCAATAAATCTTATTATGTTTACTATGGTACTTTGGTTGCTAAGGTGACAGGGAGATGAACCTGAATAGGGAGGGGCAGCGAATGGCTTTGCTTAGAGAGGCAGCCAATAAAGACTGTGTATATTTTCAAAACTCACTCATGGGGTGCTATGAAATGACCTTGGCTATCGTGCTATAATTACCCGCACTCAGAATGCAAAGGCAGGTAGTTTTCTGACAGTTCAAAGGCAATCTGGTCTACATTGTGTGTTCCAGGCCAGTGAGGGATACAATTGGAGATTCTGTGTCACACACACACATACACACACACACACACACACACACAGACACACACACAGACACACACACACACACACACACACACACACACACACACACACACACACCTGTACCTCTTACCTCTGGCTAACTTCTTTCTTTACTTACTTTTCCTTCGCCTATGTTTATAGTCACGCTTTAAAAGCAGCGTCATGAGTTCTCCTGGTCCACCCTTCATTGCTAGGATTTAATAGCAAGTGACTTCTCCATTCCTATTACTTATGAGTCATATAAATTTCTGCCAAGTAGTTATTACTTATGGAGCCCAACATTGTCTGATATATAAATTTAGAATTTGGCAGATGTAGTCAGGGACAGAGTTGGCCTAGATTTCACCCTGGCTTATTTGAAACATCGAAGACAGGGACAAAGCAAATGGACACACAGTTTTAGAAACATCTCTGGTAGACACATAAAGGTGACACACCAAAACTATTTGTCCTTTATGTCCTGAAAATGTCCCTTCCTCACAAAGATCAGGTATTTAAAAATGAAACAAAACAAAACAGAACAATGATTTGAGCAGCAGCCAAGAATTTGAAGTTGGAACTGTGGATTTTACATTGTTCAGTTATACATTTATATATTTAAACTTGTTCATTTTGTTCTAGAAATAGCAGAGAGCTGATGACTCCAAAGTAAATAGAGAAGACACTACAAAGGTTTTTCAAATTATTCAAATATTTGCAGTAGTCCTGTTGGTTCTTTGCTTGTTTTCACAGAGAGGATGGAGAAAGGAACTCATGTTGTTCAAACAACGGCACTCAAATCGTCTTTCGCTGGGACTCTCTGCCATTGTTGTTGTTGCGTTACTATTTTGCAAAGTCCCAGCTATGCATTTATTTTTTAATATATTATGTAATTTGACAAATGTATTTTCATGCATATTTGAGGCCTCATGACTTTCATATTCTCAGAAAGATTCTTGAAGAAGCTGAAGCCGCATAGCTTTGCTTCAGAACAAGACAGTAATACTATCTAGATTTTTCTATTTTTACTCTATAATGAGGACACCGAATCTAAAAATTGCACACATTCCTGAGCTGTTACATTTCTTGTTCACTTTAACCTGAATAAGGACTTCAGGTTTTCATGAAATCAAATTTTATGCAGTGCCTATTTCAAGGCAGTATACAGCTCGTCACTATCAGAATTCAGTGTTTATTTCTCCTTGTAATGAGAAAACCCTCTGGCTGTCCAACCAGCTGTAATTTCTCACTTGTTCTGCATAAACATTTCAATATATAATGAGTCATTGTTGGATTTGATAAAGAAAATCCAATTAGAGGGAGAGTAATTTACATTTGGACTGCACTCCCATTAAGGTTTGTAACAAATGTGGAAGGGCTGAAACTCTAAGGCAAAAGGCAAAAGGGGCTTGGTGAAGCTTGTCATCCTTGCTCTTGAGAGGAGGATCACAAAGTCAAGGTCATCCTTGACTACACAGCGATTTCCAGACCAGTCTGACCTACACTAGACCTTGTTTCAATAAGATGTGTGGTGGACCAGGAGGGGGTCAAAATAAAAAAAAATGATAGTTGGTTGTGGTTTTCAAGATAGGAAAGAACCTCTGGTGTTACCTTGATACACTTTTTGTTGTGAAGGTCCTATGTTTGCTCATGTTCAGACACTGGGATTCATTATCAGAGACCTTCCATGAAGAGGACATTGGGTTCTCATGAGGGCTCAAGTCTCCAGTCTAAGAGAAGTCCCCGCAGAATCCATCCTGCCCTGCTCTCCACACCCTTCAGTGCAAAGAAGATGAGAATGTGTGTGCCTGTAAGGAAAACACCTGACAGAGATGATCTTCTACCTAGGAGTCTGGCTTGGGAGATGATTTAAAGTATATGACCTGAGAGCTTGTGGTAGTGTTGTCAGGATGAGGCCTCTAAGAGCTGGTGCTCATTGTAAGGTAATTGGGTAAAGGGAGTCACTGTCCTCAGTAAGGATTACTGCTGGCCTCTTGGAGATCATTCTTGATAAAGTGGGTTGTCAAAAAGCAGGCCACTGTGTACCTGTACTTGCCCATTATGACGTGATACAGCCCTCACAGGAGTCCTGACAGACAGGCTATGTGACACTGGGCTTTCAGCCTCAAAAACTGCAATCCAAATGATCCCGTTCATTTTATAAACTTCCTAGACCCAGCTACTTTGTTGTAGCAACAGAAAATAGGAAAAACCAACCTACCAACCAAACAAACAAGCAGTGAGCATCCTCCCAACCTGTGCCTTCTTTGAAAGCTTAAGAGTGTGATACCCTTAAAAGTATTGCTTGGGGTGGAGTGCGTGAACTTCTAGAGTATGTGAACTCAGAACACCTTTTGTGAAACACCAGTAAAAACTACTTCCTCTAGGTATTTTTGCAAAGTCTTGTCTAGTCTTACTGTCTAGAAATGTCCTAGGGTCAGCCTGATAGTAAGCCCTGCAGTTCCTTCTTATCGTCTTTAAATATAAGATGTGTTTTTCTCAAATAATGGAATGGAGAGTTACTATTTGATATTTGAGCCAAAAGTATTTGCTTTACAACTTTTGACCTTTCGACATACATGTGTAAGGCCAGGGCCTTGGAACGGGAAAATATCTCTCTGTTTAAAATGATATATTTGGTTTACGGTGGCATTTAGGTTGACAGATTGAAAAGCCTCAGTGGGATCCATGACGGCATGAGTAGTGGGCTCCCAAAGCAAGCAAGAGGGGTCTGTGCATGTCTAGTCAATACATACAAGACACATAATACCAGGCCTCGTCAGCATTCAATCCTCAGAATATGGCGTCCTAGCAGGCTTGAGAAAGACATCCCTGTAGGTGTACACCCTCCTATAGAAGGTGCACTTGTACTTCATTTGTGTATACCAGTTGAGTTTATAAACCATTTGAAACATCAGTACAACATTCTTAGCAAAAACAAAGGTTTCGTTCTGAATTTGTAATTTAAACACAATTTCCCACATTCAGAGATTGGAAAAATTTCCAAGGGGTTTTGCTTCCACAAGAACTTGATGAAAATACAGGCATAGAAATTTATCAAAGTGATAAGAAACCGAGTCTTCCTAAAATTGCAGATTATAAATCACCACAGAAAAGCTGATGGCTTGCATGTATCTCACGGCCAGAGGCTGCGTCTAGAATGCTGAAGAGGAAAGAGCTGGCATGTTGGTGGTGAATGTTTGAAAATGGCCAGATCTTGTGACAGAACTCCTGCTAGTGTGCTTTATTTTAATCACTTAATTAAATGACCTAGTCTTGAGCCGAATCCCGGCTGGCCTGGGACTTAACTATGCAGTGCAGGATGACCTCAGAACCATGGCGATTCTCTTGCCTTTGTCTTCCAAGGGCTAGTATTGAAGGCGTGAGCCACAGTCTGCCCCATTTTTGCTTCATTAGTCCACAGCATTACCAACATGAGATGCTTAGAGAAGGGATTCAATTGTCGACTATTAACTAAGAAGAAACAGATTATTATTATTTTTATTTTTTCCATCTTTATTAAATTGGGTATTTCTTATTTACATTTCAATGTTATTCCCTTTCCCGGTTCCCAGGCCAACATCTTCCTAACCCCTCCCCCTCCCCTTCTATGTGGGTGTTCCCCTCCCCATCCTCCCCCCATTACCGCCCTTCATCCAACAATCCCGTTCCTGGGGGTTCAGCTTTGGCAGGGCTAAGGACTGGTGCCCCTACTAGGCTATTAATTGCTACCTATGCAGTTGGAGCCCAGGATCAGTCCATGTATAGTTTTTTGGGTAGTGGCTTAGTCCCTGGAAGCTCTGGTTGGTTGGCATTGTTGTTCATATGGGGTCTCAAGCTGCTTCAGTTCTTTCAGTCCTTTCTCTGATTCCTTCAATGGGGGTCTCGTTCTCAGTTCAGTGGTTTGTTGCTGGCATTCGCCTATGTATTTGCCATATTCCGGCTGTGTCTCTCAGGAGAGATCTATATCCGATTCCTGTCAGCCTGCACTTCTTTGCTTCATCTATCTTGTCTAATTGGGTGGCTGTATATGTATGGGCCACATGTGGGGCAGGCTCTGAATGGGCGTTCCTTCAGTCTCTGTTCTAAACTTTGCCTCCCTATCCCCTCCTAAGGGTATTCTGAAACAGATTATTTTTAAAAGATACAAATAACTTTACAAATGAGTTTTGTTCCAGGGTGTCTCATGCCCCCTTCTGGTTTCCATGGGCACTCATACACAGGTGGCAGACACAGAGACACATATATACCTAAATACAACAAATTAACTTTAAAATCTTGTTTTTAGACTGTGCGAAGATTGTTTGGAGTCTCTTTGCAGTATCTCTCTTTATGTATTCTCTTTAGGAAACTGTTTCATACACGGAGCACTATTGCAAATGCTAGTGGTGCTTGTCAGTATAGAGGAGAAGGGTGTAATGAAGGTTTAAGGACAAATCCATGGCACTCTCTGTATATGACTCTCATTTCTATCTTTGGCACTGTAGGATTTCTGTTTCTTTTGACACGGAGCAGGAGGGAAGTGATCAGAAAATGATTTTTGAATGAAGAAATATATTCACAGCATGGCAGATTTCATAGGCAGTATCCATCTGCTGTGATACATGAAACAGATGGGACATCTTTTTTAAAAAAATAACTACTGCAGTAAAATGAAGAAAGGGGAGGAGGAAGGGAGGAAAGGTGGGAGAAGAGAAAGAAGCCAAGTGCAGTCAGGTACCAATTCCCCTAGCTCCTTGGGAGGTTGAAATAGAGCCCATAAGTTCAAGAACAGTCTGGGCATAGAGAGAAGACATCCGTCTCCAAAGAGTGGCCCAGCGGCAGAAGAGTTTTGAATGAACATCTCATGCGAAGTCATGGTATCATATAGTTATACTCTTTCTGGAGTATTATTGAGAAATTTGATTTGTGCAGAGTTAGGTGAGAGAGTTAGGTGAGTCATTCTATCAGGAAATTACATCTCCTTGAGGCAGGATTCTAGGAGCTTCCCAAAGACCTTAAATATCAAAGATGCTTGATAAGAACAGCTACATATGGGACAGTTGGTACTGCGGATACTAGGTAGAAATATATCGTGACTCCTCCTGTCCTATAGGGATCAGAACTGCAACTGATTAATGGTCCTAGTAGCAATAATGTACTAGCCTGTTTTCACTACTATAGCAAAATACCCTTGGCAGGCTAACTTTATAAAAAGGCTTATTTAGGTCCAGAATTGAAGTTTGAAATCCAAATGAAACTTGTTGGGTCTGGGTATCTCTCTCTCTCTCTCTCTCTCTCTCTCTCTCTCTCTCTCTCTCTCTCTCTGTCTCTCTCTCTCTGTCTCTCTCCTCTCTCTCTCTCTCTCTGTCTCTCTCTCTCTGTCTCTCTCCTCTCTCTCTCTCTGTGTGTGTGTGTGTGTGTGTGTGTGTGTGTGTGTGTGTGAGAGAGAGAGAGAGAGAGAGAGAGAGAGAGAGAGAGAGAGAGAGAGAGAGATCCTTTATATTGAGGGGTGAAGGGCTAGAGCACAGACAGAATTAGAATAATTCTTGTCTCCAAGAGTTATACACCTTGAAAATACTTTTTATATTCATCTTAGGATTTGATGTTCTTTGTCTCCCAAGACTTAGGAATTAGACACTTGGACCCAAAGGCGTAGGTATTAGGAGGTATACAGAACTTTGAAGAGATGTGTGTGTGTGTGTGTGTGTGTGTGTGTGTGTGTGTGTGTGTGTGTCTTTCCTCTCTCTCTCTCTCTCTCTCTCTCTCTCTCTCTCTCTCTCTGTGTGTGTGTATGGGTATCAGACTATAACAAATGGAAGCTAACTATAAAAATTTTTGTTTGTAATGCATATCGTTGGTCGAGTAGGACGAATATTTAGTCACATTAAAAAAAAATGGTCCTAAAGTATTAGTGGATAGGAAAATGTTACGACTTCATTGAGGAAAAGATCATTATTAAAAACTATTCACATAAGCTTCCAGGGCTTTGAGCCTTCTTCAGGCATAACTGGGTGCCCAGGCAAAGCTGGGTGACCCACTCTGAGATCCATGGACAGTCTTCCAGATGTTAATCACTTACCATTCTCTGTGATCAGAAGTTCACCTATTTTGACTTCTTGGAAGTAAGGACTCGATCATCCTATTTTAGAATCAGGCTATTCCTACCAACCAGAGCTTCCAGGGACTAAGCCACTACCCAAAGACTATACATGGATGGACCCTGGACTCCAATTTCGTACGTAGTAGTGAATAGCCTTGTTGGGGCACCAGTGGAATGGGAAGCCCTTGGTTCTGCCAAGGTTGGACCCCCAGTGTAGGGGATTGTTGGGGGTGGCAGTAATGGGGGGTGGATGAGGAAGGGAACACCCATATAGAAGGGGAGGGGGAGGAGTTAGGGGCTAGTGGATAGGAAACTGGGAAAGGGAAAAACATTTGAAATGTAAATAAGAAATACCCAATTTAATAAAAATGGAAGAAAAAAAAATAGGGCTACTCGTAACCTGCAGGAAAATGTGCAGACTGTAAGTGTGATCAGTGAGTTTCTGTCCACACACACTATACCTAATGCATGTGCATGGTACCTGGCACAAGACCCAGAGCACCCTGAGTCCCCTTCTGCTCCTTCTCAGGCTGTGGTCAGAAGTGCTCAAGCCTTGTTCCAGGTGCCCACTGTCCTAGCTTACATCACGCAGTTTGTTTCTGTCTGTTTCTGAACTCTAAGGGACTCATTGAGAATGTCTTCTGCTGTACAGACTGTGTTTGCCGTTCATCGGTCACAGTGCCAGTTCATTGCTTTGTTTACTGTGTTTAATATTGCATTATTCTTAATTTTCCTCTTGAGCAATAGTCAAGGTCCAGTTTTCAGGTACCGTGATTATTCTTGTGTCTTTCTGGGGTAATGCATGGATTTCCTTTGGGTATGCATCTAGGAATGAAGTGGGGGTGGGGTATATTTGCCTTTATTAGAGACGATCAATATTAGCCGTAGCGTCATGTTTGGCTACCTCTGTTGAGCCCTGACGTTGACCTATTGCTGTACCAACAGGTGGTATGAACAGTTTTCCAATTTCAGGCATTTGCTGGTGTGTAACATGATTTGTATTTTTCTGAAGGGGAATGATGTCAAACATCTATTCACTCACTGGACATTTCGACATCTTTTACAAAGTGTCTCTTTCCATGAGTTGTGGATTTAAAATAGATTATGTCTTCTCACTAAATACTTTCCTTTTTGGATGACTAATCATCAGTGTAGTGGCTGGTAATTAGCCAGTGTCTAATAAAACAAATGGAGTAAATAAAATCAGCTTTGTTTGCACATGTTCTTATATTACTGGTCATGTGAAATGGAAGCAATTGGTTTCTATGATACATTAAAATTTACTGGATTTTTAAAAGTAAAGAAGGCGTACATTGTATGCATAGCTGACATATTTATGAGAAGTATTTTCCACTTATATTAAATTTTAATTCATTTGTGCATTGAAATATTTACCAAATAGTGTCTGGAAGCCCAGAACACAAATTGTCACATCACCACTTAGTCTTTTAGTTCAGTAAAAAGACAGATTTGGCATGATGTCTAAAATGCAGGATGTGTTCTAATAGTTGTGTTCTTACACTATAAGATATGCCTTCTAATCTTGGAATGATAAGCAAGCTTTTAAAAACATGAAAACATTTTAAAACTCTAATTTAAGATTATTTCATATCTGAACAATAATTTTTTCTTATAAGAGTAATAGCCACTGGATGTTAAATACTTTAAAAATATATTAATATACAGAAAAATTCCAACTTTAGTTGCATCAATCTCTGTCGTTGTTGGGAATACACATGTATATACATATGTGTGTAAATGCATATACATGTGTGGTGTATGCCACTCTTTATTTTTAGACTTTCAACAGTGTCCTCCTAAGAGACTGTAGCATTCTTTGCACGTGTACCTGCATAAACACAGTGGTCGTTACTTTGTGTTTCTTTTGTACAGCTCTTTGCTTTTTGTAGCAAACCTGAAAACAGGCACTTAAAAGTCTTTCTTTTCCTGAGCTTTTGTCTGTATGGAAACTGTGTCAGTCTCTCCACCCTAGTACCTATGTGCAGGTAACTCATTGAAGGCTAATTTAGTAATTTATTTATTAGTTGTTAATTAATTAATACTTATTAGCTTTTAGAAAGTTGCTCATTCTATGTGAGGAACACATGGGTCACTAAAGAACAGTGTGATGTCACTATGAGAAATTCATGATTTTCTTCTATTCCTGAGGTTTTATAACCTCAAAAGCATACTTAGAGATTTTCCTACTCATTTCTATGTACCCAAGCAGATAAATAGCTAAATGGATCAGAATAGCCATAGAATTAAAATGTATTTCTTAAGACAGATATTATCCAAATGTTTTATTGAATATAAGTTTAGTCCTCCAAGCAATATATTATAAGTACATTTAATAAACACTTTAGCTTTGTTTGAGTACCTTAATTTCCAACTTTAACTTTTCTATTTAACCTTAAAACAAATTTCATCTCACATCTAAATAGTAAAGGTGAAACAACACCAGATAGTATTCTGAATTTACAAAGACTTTTTTCTTTGAATATTGAATAGGAGAGATGCTTCCCTGAAAATTACTCCCATACAGTTTTCGATATTAAAATTAAATCCAATTTTATAAAATCTCACCTATTGAGAAAGCTTTAAGAAGTAGAGACATGGGAGAACCATGACCTCTTCTTTGAGTATGAATCCTTCAGACATAACGTTACTATGAATAAATGGCTTATATTAAAGGTATCTTCAAAATCATCCTCAAAATTTCTATGGCAGAATGAAATCCATGTGGCTGATCCATCAAACTTTGCATACACTTTTTTTAAAGCATAGAATAGAGTTTATTCAAGGAATGGGGAGAGGAGTTAAGAGGGCAATAGGGCAGAGAGAGAGACAGAGAGAGAGAGAGAGAGAGAGAGAGAGAGAGAGAGAGAAGAGTAGAGAAGGAGCAGAGTAGAGGCCAACCATGAGCACGTGGAGAGAAGGGGAGAGGAGAATGGGGAGAGAAGGGACAAAGGAGTAAGAGGAAGAGGAGCAAGAACAGGAGCAACATACGCTTATTTTTAAATTGTTCAAATTTATTGCAAAAAAAAAAATGTATCGTGACTCCAGAGCCCCACTCCCTTATGTAACTGAAGGCAGCAGGTGCCAAGCGTCTCTCCTCTTATAATTGTTTCCCAAGAGTTCGTTATCTAGAAGAGAGGCTTTATAATCTTACAGATCTGTTACTTCTAGGCATTGTGATGTTCAGAGCATAGAATTTTTTTCAGTGGGGCTACTGGGCAACCACATCCAGATCCACAGCGATATAGGGAGGGCCAAGGCTGTTCTTCCTTACTAGTGTCTCAGACACAGAAGGATTCTTTCCTGCTTTCTCTCCCTGTCCCTGCAAACTTATCTGTCCTTAGTCGGAAAACTGTCATTTCTGCAAACACCCAGAAGCCATCAGCTTATTATGCTCAATTGCTTATTAGCTGGTAATGAGCTTACAACGTAGTCAATGCCCAGTATGGTGAAGAGATTCTGTTATAGATGCTGCTGCCTGTCAATGAATTTATTCTTACATCCTCACTGCCATTTAACCCAGTCTAAGTAATCCTCCAAATCAGATCAACAATGAGGTTAAATTCTTTGATTATTTTCACATCAAAGTACTTACTTAGTGGGGTAAGTATAACAATATACAATCTATTCAAATTTATTATTTAATACTAAATAAAGAACACTGCAATGCAGTGAGTGTCTTTTTTCCCCAAATATGGAGTTGAAGTTTTCATATGCTTTATTCTTTAAAATAAATCTCTTTAAAATATAATAATAGACAGATTTTACTGGGAATCCCCAGGGTTCTCTCCCTCATTACATATCAGGCCTGTTGATCACCACTTAGGAGACCTTGTTGGCCCCACGTGTGTTTAAAATTGCCAATTAGCAGCCCTGCCCTGATACAGCTTGTTACCAGCCACAAATGAGGAGAACGATTTAAAAAACAAGCATTGCATTTCTTCTGCAGTTGTGTTAAAAACATGCAAGTGAGGCTCTGGGAGCAAAGGGGGCCTTCAGGTTGTTGAAATCGTCCTAAAGGTGAGAGCTCTCAGTGTGAATGTGTCTGCACCGCTGCAGTCCCTGTCCTCAGAGTGAGCACACCCCCGGGACCAGTGCTGATGTTTTGCTTCACTGAATGCAAACTGCTTTGAGCTATCTGGCATCATTAAGTCAAATTTTAGCCTGGACATTTTGTTTAAATGCAAACCGAGTGACACTTGCTCAGTTAATGAAGAGAGAAGTGCAACATCTGTTCACCACCTAACACACATGTCCAAGTGTTACACTTGCACTTTGTCTCCGTGAAAAGAAATAGATACACACTTGCTTATATACGACGCACATGTATGTTGCTGATCTAAACAAATCTTTGACACACGTGCAACACACACACACACACACACACACACACATCAGCATCTCTCGTTTTTCTGTAAAGATCTTTCTGCCTTTTCTTATGCTCTGAGAACTGGTTAGTGATGTCTCAAGTCTAGAGTGTGACTTTGAGAATTATGTGTGTTCATTTTTCTACTCTCACCTTCTACCCCAACTCCGAGTATTTGTCTTTGCAATATATAAAAAGTATTTGTAACTTTTGGTGCTTTATTATTTTAATATTGAGAATTTAAGTATGAATGTGTAAGACTCTCAGCGAGAATCTTCCCTCAGGAGGGAGATCCTCAAGCCCCAATGACCAGTCCGAGTCCACAGGCTGCAATGTGCAAGAGGATTTTTATTGATCAGGAAACACAGGTATCTGTGGGCGTCCCAGTCAATTCGGAAGACTGGCGCGCCTAACAGACCCAGGGTAGGCTTTTTATAGTATTTTGGGGAGCAGAAGCAGGCTTACAGAAGCAGATGCATGGTTACAGGGATGTGATTGGTGGAATAAATGAAACATACATGTTCATTACCTATTTTGGCTATAATCATAACAATGAGTTAGCAAAAAGCACATGGTGGTCGGGTCTTCCAGGGGGTCAGGGACTGTTTCTTTTTCCCTGCCAGGTGGCCCATGGAACAATGCCCATATTTTAGTCTAGTTTCTGCATTTTGTTTTCTTTTCGGGGCTATTTTGTCTAAATGCTGGGTCAGCTTGTCCCACAAAGCTTGGGACTCATATGAACTTCTTGAACTTTCTCATAAGGCTTATTTTAGTTCCAGGCCTGTGTATTAAAATTCATCTGTCATTTCTATGATTGAGGGCCTAGGGCTAGGCTTGTATAATCCCTTTTCTGGAAGGGGGTCTTTCATTCCCCCATTTTCTTTTTGTCCTTGAGTGGAATCTTTCACTCATTCATTGAGTCATTTAAGGTACTTCAGTCGGTTGTTGTTCTACTAATTGGTACTGTTGTCTTAACACAAAAGTTTGAATAACCGAAAGCCTATCTTTTATGAACTGTACTAATTTGTTTAGGATGCAGGGTCCAAATAGGAGAATCAGGAGAAGGATTATTAAAGGTCCCATCAAAGTTGATAGCAGGGTAGCAAACCATGGGGATCGATTAAACCACCCTTCAAACCATCCCTGCTGGGACTCAGACATCCTTTGCCTATGTGCTAAACGCTCACGGAGTTTGGCCATATTGTCCTTTACTATCCCAGTATGGTCAGCATAAAAGCAGCATTCTTCTTTTAGAGCAGCGCATAACCCACCTTCTCGGAGGAACATCATATCAAGCCCCCTTCTGTTCTGTAAGACCACCTCTGACAGAGATGTCAAAGACTTTTCTAAAGCACTTATAGATTCTTCGATTGCTTTCAAATCTGCATTCATAGCTGCTTGCAATTGACGGAAGTGGCCTGTCTCTATAAGGGCAGTCGTTCCTGTCCCTATACCTGCAGCTACTCCTCCAAAGGTAATTCCTCCTATCAACAGGGCTAAAGTCAGAGTGATGGGCTCTCTCTTAATCCGTGGATGTTCCTCAAAATAAGAATACACATACTCGGGCTCATGATAGATGACTTTGGGCCAAATCTCTGTCAATACACAATAATCAGATGTTTGATTTAAAATAATGGCTGAAATGCACGAAGTTAGTCCAGTATTGCAGGCCCAATAAGTGCCTGGTGGGGCAGCCAAATAATATTTCCCAGTGGGAGCTTTTCTTGTGACATTGCAGAGTGCCTGATGAGTGGGTGGCACGGTTCCTATACAGAGCCCCTGTCCTGTGACCTCGGGCAGTGTCAATCTATGGTTGAGACTAGCAGAACAGCTCTCTGGGGCTATAGTCTGGTTGGTGTAATTGCCTAAAACTGCTACTCCTTCATAGTAAGGTGGGCTGGAGACTAGACATAGCCAGCACTCTTGAGTTCTAAATGGATCTGAATAATTGAGAGTTAGATATGCACCCTTTACTAGATTAAGTAGCCGATCTCCTGTACCTGGGGCGTGAGTGGTCGGAGCGGCAGAATCTCTACTTGTGAAGGAGTGGGTTACTAGAGGGGTTTGAGTGAATCTAGGCAAATGGGCTGGAGCCGGAAGTAAGGGGGTTCTTTGATCCTTTAGGACTAGGTTAGGTCCTACGGCTGGGGCAATTCGCTCTCGAACCAGTTGGAGAGAAAACAACAGGCCCGGATGGGTCTGCCCAGGGGTATTGAGGCGGAGACCCCACCGTACCCCAGATTTCCAATCATGTTTCTTTCCTGCCTCAGTGAACCTCATTTGGATGTTAGATTCCCCAGCTAAGCCAGTAAAAGTCACAAGATCTCCCCCTTTAGCTTTCCAGGGTCCATTAGTATGAGTCTCACATCCCCACTTAGCACAGTAAAAGGTTTCTGGCCCCCCACATTGGGCGGTCCTTTTTCCTCTCGGACAGACATACCAACTAGAATGCCGGCAAGGGGGGTAAGAATTGCGGGGAGATTTCGCAGTACGTCCCCATGAATCTTTAGCCAACTGACATAAATCAAAGGTTAGAGTAGGCCACCAGGTGCCTGGGGAGTGAGCACCGTTGGCTAACACCTGTGTCCACCCCGTCTCCAGGTTGCCTATAACCCAAGAAAGGTTGACAACCTGGTGAGGGCTTGGTTGTCCAGCAACCCCCTCCCTCCAGCACATGCTCAGGGTGATTAGTGTCAGGAGTGTACGCGTGTGAGTCGCAGCTTTAAGGGGTTCCGGGTGCGTTGGGCTCTCCATGTCTGCTGTGCGGTGGCTTCCTCCGGTTGGGCTGCCTTGACGTGTGAAGAGTGGATCCACGCAGCAATTCCGTCCACCTTCAGGGCGGTTGGCGTCATCAGGAGGACAGTGTAGGGTCCTTTCCATCGGGGCTCAAGATTCTTAATCTGGTGTCTGCGCACCCATACGAGGTCCCCCACCTGGAACGGGTGTGGCACAGTCGGCTGATCAAGTCTGTCCCGGTATGCCGCAGCTAGAGGTCTCCAGATGTCTCTCTGCACGAGCTGCAAAGCTTGTAGATGGGTTTCCAGGGAAGGGCTATTAGCAAGATTAGCAATATTGGAATTAAAGAAATCAATAAATGGGGGTGGTGCCCCATATACTATCTCAAAAGGAGTCAACCCGTGAGAGCCCGGTGTGTTCCGGGCCCTGTAAAGAACTAAGGGGAGGAGGGAAACCCAATCCTTTGTGCCAGTTGCAAGCGTAAGTTTGGATAAAGTCTCCTTAATTGTTCTATTCATACGCTCTACCTGTCCTGAACTCTGGGGTCTGTATGCACAATGTAGTTTCCAATCAATCCCCAGTAATTTGGCCACCAACTGACTTACCCGGGAAACGAAAGCGGGCCCGTTGTCCGATCCCAGGACTTGCGGCATACCATACCTGGGAAAAATCTCTTCAAGAAGTTTCTTGGTGACTATCTTTGCAGTCTCATGTTTGGTGGGAAAGGCCTCGACCCATCCTGAAAATGTATCCACAAACACCAGCAGATATCTGTAACCATACATGCCTGGTCTGATTTCAGTAAAATCAATCTCCCAGTGGATGCCAGGACGATGCCCCCTGGGACGAGTCCCAATACCATTTTTCACCTTCCCTGGGTTCACTTGGGCACAAGCTTTACAGTTTTCAGTCGCTTCTCGAAAGGCCTGACCCTGTCCCAAAAGGTGAAGACCTATTTCTTCTCGCTCCAGGAGAGTTCTCATCTTCTTGATTCCCAGGTGAGTTAGTTTATGTAGATAAGATATTAATTCAAAAGTCAATTTTGTAGGCATGACAATCTTTTCATTATAGACCCATCTTTTTAGTCGAGGAGAGTATACTGCCCCCATTTTCTTTAGGAGGTTTATGTCCTCTGAATCATATGGCCATGGGGAAACTTGCTCATGGTTATCTGCACTGACCAGAGTCAGGATCTGTCCTTTCTCTGCAGCCTTTCGAGCCGAAGCGTCGGCCAGCCGGTTTCCCCGGGCTTCTGGACTCTGTCCTTTCTGGTGTCCTGGACAATGTATGATACTCAGTCCTTTTGGTAGGAATAGAGCCCTTAAGAGAGCTAAGATCTCAGCCTTATTTTTGATCTCTTTTCCTTCTGATGTAAGTAATCCCCGTCTCCGGTAGATCTCACCATGAATATGTGCGGTAGCAAATGCATAACGGCTGTCAGTATATACATTTAGTCTCTTACCTTCTGCCATCTTAAGAGCCTGTGTCAAGGCAATGAGCTCGGCTCGTTGAGCGGAGGTACCTGCAGGTAAGGCACTTGCCCAAATTACCTCATCTTCGGTGGTGATGGCAGCTCCGGCCCTCCGCTCCCCATCCGCAACATAACTGCAGCCATCCGTATACCAGGTGTGGTCAGCATTCGGAAGAGGCTGGTCCACTAAATCTGGTCTGGTTCCATGTGTTTCTGCTAAAATTTGCAGGCAGTCATGTGGTTCAGCTCCTTCCGGTAAGGGGAGTAGGGTGGCCGGATTCAAAGCCACTACTGGGCCAAACTGGACCTTCTCCGTGTTTAACAACATAGCTTGGTAATGAGTCATGCAGGAATTAGAGAGCCATCGGTCAGGAGGTTGTTTTATCAGGGCCTCTACCGCATGAGGTGCCAAAATAGTCAGAGGCTGTCCTAGGGTCAGTTTATTAGCATCCTTAGTCAGGAGTGCAATTGCTGCTACCATCCTCAGGCAAGGTGGCCATCCTGAAGCAACGGGGTCTAACTTCTTTGATAAATAGGCCACTGGCCGCTTCCAGGGCCCTAGTCTTTGTGTAAGAACCCCTTTTGCATAGCCTTTCTTTTCATCTACAAACAGCTCGAAAGGCTTGGTAACATCTGGGAGGCCAAGGGCAGGGGAGGACAATAAGGCACGCTTGATGTTGTCAAAAGCCTCTTGTTGTTGTGACCCCCATTGGAACAGCGTCCCTTGTTTAGTAAGTGGGTATAGGGGAGCAGCCATCTCGGCGTAACCCGGGATCCAGAGGCGGCAGAATCCTGCCGTGCCTAAGAACTCCCTCAGCTGACGGGGGCTTTTTGGAACCGGGATGCCAGCCACAGTCTGTTTTCGAGCTGAGGTTAGCCACCTCTGTCCATCTTTCAGCTGATATCCCAGATAAGTGACTTGAGTTTGACATATTTGGGCCTTTTTTGCTGAGGCCCTATAGCCCAGGCGCCCCAGAGTCTGTAGGAGGGATTCTGTCCCCAAACGGCATGCCCTCTCAGTGGCACCTGCCAAAAGCAGGTCATCAACATATTGCAGGAGTATAAGAGAGGGGTACTGGACTCGAAAATCAGCCAAATCTCGATTTAAAGCTTCATCAAACAGAGTGGGACTATTTTTAAATCCCTGGGGCAATCTAGTCCAAGTCAATTGACCCGAAAGTCCCAAATCTGGATCTTTCCATTCAAAAGCAAATAAAGGTTGGCTTTCCGGGCTGAGCCGGAGACAAAAGAAAGCATCTTTCAGGTCCAAAACCGTATACCAAGTATGTGTGGGGGGCAGAGTACTGAGTAAGTTGTAAGGATTTGGGACAGTTGGATGGATGTCTTCTACCCTTTTATTGACCTCCCTTAAATCTTGTACTGGCCTGTAATTTCCAGTTCCCGGCTTTTTGACAGGTAGCAAGGGCGTATTCCATGGCGACCGGCAAGGGACTAAAATGCCCTGGTCTAGAAGCCTTCTAATATGTGGTCTTATTCCCTGGTAGGCCTCCTGTGACATGGGATACTGCTTTATAGAAACTGGAACTGCCGTGGCCTTTAGTTGAATAATCAGAGGAGGCTGCTGAAGCGCTAGTCCCATTCCCCCAGTCTCTGCCCATGCTAGTGGGAACTTCGTGACCCAAGAGTCTATTTCTGTAGTTTGTGGCTTGTCATGTCCCGTTTCATATAGTCTATCCTCTAATTGAAGGGTTAGAACTTGGAGAGGGGTCCCCTGGGGACCAGTTATCCGGGCCCCTCCTTCTTCAAAATGAATTTGTGCTTTTAGTTTAGCGAGCAAGTCACGGCCCAGTAGAGGGTATGGACAATCCGGAACATGTAGAAAAGAATGAGTCACCTTACCAGTAGCCAGCTGAACCCGGCGGTCTGTTGTCCATCGATATGTCTTTCCACCAGTGGCTCCTTGTACCCAGGCTGTATGGTCACTGAGCTGTCCATGAGCCTGGGTGAGGACTGAATGTTGAGCTCCAGTGTCCACTAGAAAGGTAACGGGCTGCCCCCCTACTTCAAGAGTTATCCTGGGCTCGGGGGGGAGGGGCTCCTGGCCCTGACCTCCCTAATCTTCATCTAGGGTCAAAAGGGAGGTCTCTGGCTTCTTCCGGGGTCCACGGGAGTTCTTAGGGTTCTTAGGGCAATCTCGGGCCCAATGTCCTTTCTCCTTGCAGTAAGCGCACTGATCCTTGTCCAGCTTCAGCCCCTTTCGATTTCCCTTCCTGTCTCCCTTCCTTCCCTGACTCTGAACTACGGCGGCCAAAATCCGATTCAGCTCCTTGCTCCTCTTTCTCTCCCTCTCATCTTTCTCCCTACGTAATCTTTCCTCCTTCTCTTCTTGGGTCTCTCTCTTATTAAAAATCCTTTCTGCTTCCTTAAGCAAGTCCTGCAGTGTATAACCCTGTAGGTTTTCTAACCTCTGTAACTTAGCCCTGATATCTGGCGCAGCCTGCCAGATGAAGGACATAGAAACATTCGTCATCTGCCCTGGGTCATCTGGATCATAGGGTGTGTACATGTGATAGGCCTCTTTTAGTCTTTCTAAGAAAGCTGAGGGGGTCTTATCGGCCCCCTGTAATACCTGCTTCACCTGAGCCAAATTGGTTGGGCGCCGGGCAGCCCCTCGGAGACCCGCTAAAAGCAACTGACGGTAAAGGCGTAGGTGTCCCCTACCGTCAACCGTATTGAAGTCCCAGTTTGGCCTTGTGAGTGGAAATGCATCATCAAGTGCATCAGGCAGCTGAGTAGGACGCCCATCATCCCCCAGGACATGCTTCCTGGCTTCCAGAAACACCCTCTGTTTCTCCTCCGAAGTCAAAAGGGCCTGTAAAAGCTGCTGACAATCATCCCAAGTGGGCTGATGTGTAAGTAAAACAGATTCTATTAATTCAGTAAGGGCCACTGGGTCCTTGGAAAAAGGGGGGTTGTGCTGCTTCCAGTTGTAAATATCGGCCGCGGAAAAAGGCCAATACTGGGTCTGCCCTCCCGTTCCCTGTCTAAGGGGAAAGGCCTGCGAAGTCGAATCCGGTACTGTTTCCCGCTTATGGCGTAGTCTCCCTGCTATTGGAGAGGATGCTGCCTCAGACTGGGGTTCAGCTTCTGGGAGGGCAGACGATCTTGCTTCTGCCTCCTGAGGTGACCTGGTAGATACAGGGTATGGAGGAGGCTCCTCAGATAAGAGATCTATAAGGGGAGAGTTAGAATCTTCCGGAAGCACCGGCTTAGGTTTGGATGTAGTTTTAGGAGATTCCTTCTTGGTCCGGACAGGAAAGAGAGAGGAAGGGGTTGAGAGAGGAGCAAGTGGGGCTGAGGGAGTAGGGGGCCAACTTAAGTCTACAAAAGGTTGCACCCAAGAAGGGGGCTCAAAGGCAAGGCTTTCCCAGGTGATAATGTAAGGCACCTGGTCAGGATGTCCATGTAGTCCTTTATGGAAGATCTGATCCTTGACCTGTAAAATAACAGTTTTGTTAAAAGTACCATCCACCGGCCATCCGGCTCCGAAAGTGGGCCACTCGGAAGTGCAGAGGGTCTGCCACTTCCCCTTCTTAATTTCGACCCCTTGTTCATCTGCTCGGTCCCGGACGTCCTTCCAGTGGTCGAGGGTAAGACTCAACGGCGTTGTTAAAGACTGTCCCATGTTAGTTTCAAGGTAAATTAGAGAGCAAACAAGACAAACACACCCAACAATCAAACAAGCAACAGTCAAGCGCGCCACTCGGCTATGGCGCAAAATTGAAAGTAAAAAGTCGGAGGGACGCACTGAGGGTCCGGATCCCTCACCCTCCACCAAAACTACGTATCCTTCTGATACGGACTGAGCTCCGACAAATCGGGCTCCAAACACCCTTGGAACGTCTTCCAGGGCTGCGGGGGAGAAGTCTGAGCTCGTCAGCTCCTTCTCTGGCCCGCCCAAATACAAACGGTCTAGACCCAAGCCAAGTAACTAAGCATTTACAGAACAAGTCACAAAGCAAGACAAGACAAGACAAGACAAGTGCTGGCCAGCTTACCTCCCGGTGGGTGGTCGGTGGTCTCTAGGCAGAGGATCTCCGATCCCGGACGAGCCCCCAAGTGTAAGACTCTCAGCGAGAATCTTCCCTCAGGAGGGAGATCCTCAAGCCCCAATGACCAGTCCGAGTCCACAGGCTGCAATGTGCAAGAGGATTTTTATTGATCAGGAAACACAGGTATCTGTGGGCGTCCCAGTCAATTCGGAAGACTGGCGCGCCTAACAGACCCAGGGTAGGCTTTTTATAGTATTTTGGGGAGCAGAAGCAGGCTTACAGAAGCAGATGCATGGTTACAGGGATGTGATTGGTGGAATAAATGAAACATACATGTTCATTACCTATTTTGGCTATAATCATAACAATGAGTTAGCAAAAAGCACATGGTGGTCGGGTCTTCCAGGGGGTCAGGGACTGTTTCTTTTTCCCTGCCAGGTGGCCCATGGAACAATGCCCATATTTTAGTCTAGTTTCTGCATTTTGTTTTCTTTTCGGGGCTATTTTGTCTAAATGCTGGGTCAGCTTGTCCCACAAAGCTTGGGACTCATATGAACTTCTTGAACTTTCTCATAAGGCTTATTTTAGTTCCAGGCCTGTGTATTAAAATTCATCTGTCATTTCTATGATTGAGGGCCTAGGGCTAGGCTTGTATAATCCCTTTTCTGGAAGGGGGTCTTTCAAATGGATAAAAGTATCTAAATGTATAAAATGAACGCGTAAAAGAATCTAAAAAGGACTGATGGGCCACCTTTATTAAAAAATATAAAAGTCTAGATAAATTAGTTTAGAAAAAAAAGGATTGGGTTTGAAATTGTGTTAGAATACATTCTCTTCGCTGTCTTTAAGGGGCAGTAGAATGGCAGTGTTAATTAATACTAATTGCAACCTTGTTTTCTGTCAAGCATGATGAAAGGAACCTTAAGAGCATAACCTAAGACAAACTGAATTGCCTCTGTAGTTTGAGATGAAAAAGCCAAGGGCCCAGGAAGTTATTGGGATCCAGGAAGTGCCGAGATTTCGACTGAGTTTCTTACTCTAAGATGACATTCAGTATTGCAAGCCTCAGGGTGACTCACTGTTCTGGTGTATGGAAGTAAGAAAAGGAAAAGCTGTCCCAGGCTGGGCACACGGGAAGTTCTATGGAGAGAGTAAGCTCGTAGACCGAAAGCCTGACAACCAGCTGGAAACCTCACACTGTGGGCAAGCCTGATAAATAATTTCACTCAAGTTTCTATCTTTCTGTTATACGGGATTGAATCCAGGCCCTTGCACATGTTCGGCAAGCGCTCTACAACTAAATCACATCCCCAAGTCTCTCTCTCCATCCCTCTCCCCCTCCCCCTCCCTCTCCTCCTTCCCCTCCTCCCATCTCACGCATGCTCTCCCCCTTTCTTGCCCTAAGTTCCCACTAAATTTGTTCGCTTTTTCCTGGTACTCAGTCCATGGCTGAAACAATCCTTGGATCTGGGATTTTCCTGCCTCAGCCTCTCGCGTAGCCGAGATGACAAAGCCGCTAGTGCGGGCTTAGATAACTTTGATAATCTTCCCATTTAACCACGGCAGGCAAATAAATGGTCGATAAAGAGGCAGGATTGCTTGATACTCCAGCAAAAACCCGCTCTGTGTTTGGGAAGGAAGTCTAGGCTCCTTTTCATTAAGGAGGTAGAAGCAATGCAACCTCTTTCCTCAGCTGTGTGGTTGTCTAGATCACGAACGGAGCTTCCCAGGGTTACTGGTATTTTTACGTGAGGGTGAGTTGTATTGATTCTCAGTGCTTATTTATGGACAGATAGCTTTGACCGATGACATAGAAGCTTTTAAGATAGATGTTTTGTCTTAGCTAGGCGGGAACAAAGGCTGTTTATTTTATACTTATATCTTTTAAGGAGATGATTAATAGATACTTCTATTTTTTTTTTTTTGTGTGTGTACAATGTAGCTGTCTTCAGACACACCAGAAGAGGACATCGGATCCCATTACAGATGGCTGTCAGCCACCATGTGGGTGCTGGGTTTTGAACTCAGGACCTCTGTAAGAGCAGTTGGTGCTCTTAACCACTGAGCCGTCTCTCCAGACCTATTTTTTTAACTTTAATGACTGTATGTGTGCAAGCACATTCATGCCATGGTGTGCACATAGAGGTCAGAGGGGAGCTTTTGGGAGTCACTTCTCACCGTCCATTTTATTGATTCAGGACCAATCTTGTTTCTGCAATGCTCTGTTCTCCTGTCTAGCTGGTTCCCAGGCTTCCTGCTGATTCTCCTGACACTGCTTTTTAATATTTCGGTAGGAGTGCTGAGATCATAGATCTCAGTGCAGTGGGATTTTTTTTTTTAAATGAAGGTTCTGGGGATCAGAACCATAGGTCATCTGTGGTGTTTCATTATTGTGGAACTATGTCTTACATCTGCAACTTTTGCTGAATCTCACAGCCAAGTTTAATAAATACACCTTGAGGTCACTTAAGACTACCATCCTGCTACGCGCTCAGCCTGTTTGTTTAACCTGCCTTTAAGAGACTACTAGTAAGAAGTACCTGCTGTCAAACCCTGACCCATCCTGAAACTATATTTAAGAACCCTATACCGAAAGACTAAAAGTGTGTGCAGGAATTACTCCAGTGTCTGAGAGCTTCTGTTATAAGAGCTCTCATAACACTGTCACTTGGAGAAGAGATCTTCTCTCCCAAAATCACCGCCAGAAGCTCCCCTGCCCTCCTTACTGGCTAGTCAGTCTCCTGCTGGCTCAGCTGGGCCTGACATCCTGGGGCAGTGGGCAGAAACAGGGGTGGAGCAGCACCAGCATCGAGGGGACAGAAGCAGATCCCTGTCCCTGCCTGAGTTCTTTCCCTTTCACCTGAACCTGCACACCTAGCTGGACCAGAGATCTCCGTGGAAAGCCTCCAGCGTGTAGGCCAACACTAATGGCTGGCTATGGCATTAAGTTATGTGCTCTTCTATACCCTGACCCAGAAAAAGACGCGTGGGTATCATTTGCTGAAAGCAGCAAATACAGATGTTGAAGGTAACGTCCTAAAATTGACTATAAAAGCTGAATATAACATTTATGGATATTGGTTGATAATGGTGCTTGTCGTCTGGTCAATTGGGGTCAGTTGGAGTCAGTGAAATAATCCCTGGTAAAACTCAGTTAAAGATTTCCGTAGTTTCTTTCCCCTTCTCCCTGTGATGGTTTCTGTTCTGCAAGATAGAACAAAGAGCCAAGCCTTTTGTTAGGAATAGTCACACAACAGTCAGACATGAACAGACACAAACAGTCACACAACACGCACAGAGAGACAGAAGACACAGGCACGGGAAAAGACTCACAAGATAGCTTTCAGGCAGGCTGAGACTCAGACTCACAATAGTCAGGTGGAGACAGAAGACACAAGGAACATGAAGTAGAGAATTAAAATCTAGACTTGCTCTTGGCTAAGTGACTCAGAGGGGAAGCGCTTTTATTTCTTTCCTTAAAGCTATACTCATCGATTATTGGTGACTCAGAGCTAATCTCCAATCCTTTAATCCACACAATCATCAGGCACTTTTCCTACTAAGCTGTCTTCCTGACCATTCCCTTCTACTTTTGACAGTCCTTAAAAAAAAGAAAGAAAGAAAGAAAGAAAGAAAGGAAGGAAGAAAGAAAGAAAGAAAGAAAAATAATAAGCTTCCACTAAGCCTTTCTATGCTTCTGCCCAGGGCCTGGCAGACAATTTTCTTCTGACTTGAAATTTTCTTTCCTCTTCACTTGACTGCCTAGAAGGTGTCTGAAATTCTAAGCTGACCTGAAGATGGTACCTTTCGAAGTCTGCAACAACATTTAAGCTTTCAGTTCTGGTTACAGTTAGTAAGACTTTCAGGACGGTCACTAAAATGTTAGTGGTTACACTTATATTCAATTCTCTGTAATAAAATGCCTTAAGCATTAATAAAGAGAATACAGTATTTTCCTAAAATTTTTGTATCCAAACCAGGTAAAGAAAAAAATAAAGTCAGAAAAGTGTCCGTTCAATTTATATCCCAATGTACCAATCTGTTTCTGTTTATTATATTTGAATTATCTCTGCATAGCAAAATAATTTTAAAACTATGCCATAGTATAGAAAAATGAGAATTTTTTATCAGTACATCAAGGATTACTTTTCGCACTTCATGATCAAGGCAAAAATCTTTGTAATAAATTTAATTTGTCATAGACTCATGTTTGCCAACTGAGATTTCTTGGCGTCTTTTCAAAGTTGTTTCCTGACACTTTTTTTCTTACTGATGCTTTTATGAGGTGTCTAACTCATCAGATTACTGTTTCATTAATCTCATAAAGTAAAGGGAAAGAAAGCATCCAAGTTTGGAATCTGTTACTTTTTAATGACTAGCTGTGAGTTGCTGGATATTTTGAGAATGGGAAGGTTTGGTTTGGTTTGGTTTCTGTTTCTAAAATATAACGTTTATATTTTTTTGCAGTTTGAAAGTATTTGACAAATTAATTTTTTTTTTGTCTGTCAGCATAGTACATCTGCCTTAGCTAAGAGAAGAACAGTGGCAGAGGCCAGCTACTCAAGGTACCTTGGTGACAACAATGCTCAGCTTTCCATCATGATCATGACCACAAGAAGTTGTGGGCATGGAAGGCATGAAGCAGAGAATGTTTGTTTCTCTAAACTATACTAACCTTAGAAACAGAGGAAACTGAATGCTCCCTTTGAGACGGCCCTGAATGTGTTTTAAACACTAACGGAGCTAGCTGCTGGTTTAGACTGACTGTGAAGTAACTATCGGATAACTGGTGGTGTGGGACTTAAATCGATGTCAGGAAGGTTGGTAAGGTTGAGACCTAGAGACTTGGTGGGCACACACCTGAGACTTAGTGACTCCCAGCTCCCTGCCAGACTCCTGACACTGTGGAACACACACTTGCCATGCTTCTCGCATAAAAGAGCGGTGACCACAGTTCATGTAGGCTCAAGACAGAGGTCTGCATGCTAATGAGGTGCCTAGAGGCCTAGAGGGCATAGCCAATAAGCTTCCCTTCCCAGATATTCCTACCTGCAAAAGGTATTTAATTTCAGGCCACCCTGAGAAATTGGGTATGGTTTTACACATCCACTTTCCACCATGGCAATAAATGGATTCAGAACCATGGACTGCCTCTTTTCATCAGGATCCACATAGGGAGGCACCGAGAAAGCCTTTGCCTACAGAGCCACTGTTTAATCTCCTCTAGAAGGCCTCTCTGCATTTGCAGTGGCAACCACCACCAACCTAGCCATCAAGCCAAGTGGGACAGTTGGAGCTCCTCTTCCCCCCCCTGGCCCCGGCCTAGGCTCAGTCTCCCGGCCCCCACTCCATTCTCAGTTCTTCTAGAACTCCTAGTGTGCCTGGATGTCCAAGAGCCTGAGAACTCCACGGCCCAGCCTCATCGAAGGCCCAGAGATTCTCAAACTAGCTCTGGCTTTTCCACACCTCAGAGAGTCTGGGTTACATCATTCAGGTTGATTTTTTTTTTTTTCCGGAGCTGGGGACCGAACCCAGGGCCTTGTGCTTGCTAGGCAAGCGCTCTACCGCTGAGCTAAATCCCCAACCCCTCGGGTTACATCATTCAGGATGAAATTTTCTAGTTCTATCCGTTTGCCTTCGAAATTCATGATGTCCTTGTTTTTAATAGTGGAATAGTATTATACTTATATATTCATTTTCTGTATCCATTCTTCAATTGAAGGATATCTGGATTGTTTCCAGCTTCTGGCTGTTATCAATAAGGCTACTATGAACATAGTGGAGCATGAGTCCTTGTAGTATGGTAGAGCATGTTTTGGCTATATGTTCAGGTGGTAGAACTATTTCCAATGTTCTGAGAAAACACCAGATTAATTCCCAGAGTGGTTGTACATGTTTGCAATCCCACCAGCAATGGAGGAGTGTTTCTCTTTCTCAATATCCACAGCAACATGTGCTGTTGCTTGAGTTTTTGATCTTAGACATTCAGATTGGTGTCAGGTGGAATCTCAGGGTAATTTTGATTTGCATGTCCCTGATGACGTTGAACATTTCTTTAAGGGTTTCTTGGCCATTCTAGAGACTTCTGTTGAGAATTTTCTGTTTTGCTCTGTACCCCATTTTTAATTGGGTTATTTGGACTGTTGGCGTCTGACTTCTTGAGTTCCAAGTTATAATTGGCTAAAAGTTAGCAAACTGTCCCTTTTTGTAATCTTTCATAGGCACAAAGGCATCACTTAGATGCTGTCCTTCGGTGGAAACATGACATCTAACTTCAGCCCTTTCAGGCTGTACTCAGGATCAGATCGTGCATCCTGTCTTAGATCTCGGCACACTCTAGCTCAGCCTCCATTCTCTCTGCGTGTCTTCTTTGATCAACACGGATTGTCTTACCTTGCATTTTCCTCACAATAATGATGGTGAGAGAATGTACAACTTCATCTTCCTGCTGCACCAACACCTTTGCTTTAGCAGGCTAATGAGAGTTCAGTCCAAAGAGAGCTTGTTAGGACATTTGGAGGTAAACTTAAATTCCAGACCTGTGAGTAGATTTCAGATTCTGTGGTGATTGTGTAAAGAAACAAGGAAAAGTCTGTGAGCAAAGTAGTTGAATATGAGAAGAAAAATATAACTTCCTTAAGATTCTGCCAAGTGCTGTCTCCAGCTCTGAGCATCTCTTTCCTCTTTCTTTGATAGCATCTGGGAGGAAGGAGTCTTGCTCCTTGAGGGAGAAGGGGTCTCCTTCTGATTCCGCACGTGGATTCCATGAAGTTGTTGGAGGCTCCCATTAAAGCTACACTCCTAGCCAGTGAGGATCACTTCACTTCTTTATGTTCTTTACATCAGTAAAATGAATGGTGATCTCTAACCCAGTCTGGAATCTGACCAGAGCAATCCTGTATTGTTTGTTTTGAATTCCACACAGGTAACAGAATGAATCCGGACCTCTCTCACTGCTACTGCATCAGGGACTTCCTTGTTTTCTTTGTTCAGTGCTTACAAAATGTATTTGCAAAAATTTAAACAAATTATTTGAAATTCTAAGTTTAGGTTCATCTTTGTTTAATAACACAGACATTTCTTAATAAAGTGGGGTTTATGCTAGCCACTTCGCCCTTCTCCTTTCTTCTGCCATCGTGCACACTATGCCTGATTCAGCATCTCACAAGACTTTCAGAATCAAGCAATTCCTGGCCAAGAAACAAAAGCAAAATCATCCTGTTCCTCAGTGGATTTGGATTAAAAACTGGTAATAAAATCAGGTATAATTCTAAGAGAAGACACTGGAGGAGAACAAAGCTGGGTCTATAACAATTCACACAATGGGAAGACTGAGAGTTTATACTGAATTGTGGTCATCGATCAGTTCTACCAGATGGAGTTCAACATTTTTAACCTGGTGACTTGCTCATGTCTACATTATGGTGTTCGTCCAGCAATAAAATTTAGATAAAAAAAAAACAGCCAATACCTGTTAGTTAAAACAACAGCTCAGACAGTTCTCTCCTACGAAAGCTCTTCTATGAATGGAAGAGTGAAACGCCCCAGTGTCGAGAGGCAAGAAGCAGACAGACTAAGGAGGGAGAGAATTCTCAGCATTTGCCACTTCCTGGATTCTGTTCTGCCCTTGAGCCATGTTTTTATTTCTTGCTGCTAAAATGGTCTTAACTAGTATTATAAATAAGATAAAAAAGCCACAAAGCCTTAAGCATGAAATTTGTGCCATGTCCCCTTGGCTGACAGGAGTCTATTGGAAGCTGACAAATGTGGAGATTAGTTTGTGTTTCAGGGCTGAGTCTAGAGTGCCCTTAAGGGATAGTGCAGCTGAGACTGAGCTGTAGAATTTCTCAGTTGTGCTTCATGCTCTAATGGGAAGGGAGTGCTCAGAGCATCTACGGGAAGACATTCAGAGTAGAGTACCTCCGTGCCCACTCTTACCCTCGGTGCCGAGATTTGAGCCCATGAGTATCAAAGATTTCTAAATCTTCATAAGGGGATATTGTGTCTACTGCATCTCTTATTCCTAATTCTATACGATGAACCAGAAACAAAACATATAGGAAAACATTCCTTGATGCACCAAAAGCATATCCAGTGCTTGTTATATAAAAATCCATCAATCAATAAAGAAAAAAGAGGGGCTAGGGCATGGCTCCATTGATGAAGTGCATGTCATACAAGAATGAAGACTCAAGGTTCTGATACCTCATACCCACATAAAAATCCAAGCTGAGACACATATCTGTAATCACAATGATAGGGAAATAGAAAGAGGTAGGTCCCCAGGGCTTGTTGGCCAGTCAGTCTAGCTGAATCTGGCTCAGTGAAAGGCTCTCAAAAATTAGGGAGTGATTGAGGTGGACACCTGACACAGACCTCTGGGTTCATGCCTGTACACACACACACACACACACACACACACACACACACACACACACACACACACAAACACACACACATATACATATGCATAGGTCATAGACACAAATCAAAAAAGGAAAGGAAAAGTAAAATGGAAGAAGAGGAGAGTTCAGATTTGGGGATAAATTATAGGAAATATTGAGGAAATATTTGGGAAGAGGACTCAGTGCTTCTGGGCACTTGCCAAGTAAGTATGAGAACCAGAATTTGAATACTCAGAACTCATGTAAAGCCTGGGCACAGTAGCTTGTGTCTGCTATCCCAGCATTCCTGTGAGGAAATGGGTGGTGGAGATGAATGAATTCCTGGGGTCTTGTTGGCTAGCTAGCTTGCGTTTGTAATTGGGAACAACCACAGGGTGTATGGCCTCTGACCTCCACCAGGCACTCGATGTACTTATGCACCTTCATGTGCATACAAGAGCATATACATTCCCGTAGCATACACACAAGATAAAAATTAAAGAGAAAAGAGGGTATGGTGGATTTTCATGGGTAAAATACAAAATCTCCTTTCAAAGTTTATCAACTGTTAGTGAATAGGCATGAGAGAACAGGAATACTACACATACATGGAGGACTTGAGGGAGAGAAACGACTGAGATGAAGGCTATGTGGAACTAACATGCTTGTGTAGGGTGTATAAACATGAGACTTTAACTGATAAGGAAGATTATAAACATTTAGACTTGTTCAACCAGACACTTCAAGCTCTTTGCTACACTAAAAATAAAACTGGACAAAATCCATATAGGATTTTTTAAAAAAAGATTTATTTGTTTGTTTTATGTAAGTACACTGTCACTGTCTTCAGACACACCAGAAGAGGGCATCGGATTCCATTACAGACAGTTGTGAGCCACCATGTAGCTGCTGGGAATAGAACTTGGTACCTCTGGAAGAACCGTCAGTGCTCTTAACAGCTGAGCCATCTCTCCAGCCCCACAATGTGCTTTCCCTTAAACACCTGTTTGCTTTAAGACTTATTTATTGTATATGAGTGCTGTAACTGTGTGTACACCTGCATGACAGAAGACAGCATCAGATCACATTATAGATGGTTATGAGCCACCATGTGATTGCTGGGACTTGAACTCAGTAACTCTGGAAAAGTGCTCTTAATGGCTGAGCCATCTCTCCAGCCCCCCTATAGGAATTTGTGTTTGAAAAATCAACCTCCTGACTGAAGGGGAAGGAAGCCGACTTGTAAGGTTTTGTCTCAGTACAGTGGGCCTCACTGGCTACTGGAAACAATGAGATGCAGTCTAGAGTTTGTGCAGAGAAGCTTCCTGGTGTGGAAACTTCAGCAGACTGAGATCTTTGAGGAGGAAAGAGAAGAAGCCCTAAGCACACAACTCTGATTCTGGGAAAGACTTTTAAGATTATCAGGAAATCGAAGTAATCTTCTGGAAGGTTGCCATGTCCCACAAGAAGAGTCTGACAAATACAGAGGCAGATGCAACGCAACCAACCATCGGACTGAGCACGGGGTCCGGAATGGAGGAGTCCGAAGTGGAGGAGTTAGAGAAAGGACTGAAAGAGCTGAAGGGGTTTGCAACCCCATAGGAAGAACAACAATATCAATTAACCGACACCCCAGAGGTCCCAGGGACTTAACCACCAACCAAAGAGTAAACATGGAGGGACCCATGGCTCCAGCCACATAGGTAGCAGAGGATGGATATGTAGTAGGAGCACCTTCCGAGAAGCAGCAGAAGGAAGGATGGGATACGGGTTTCCAGAGGGGAAACAAGATAAGGGGATGACATTGAAATGTAAATGAATAAGATATCCAATTGAAAAAAGAAAAAGAAGAGAATTTGTAAGGTCAAGGGTTTGAAAAGTTAAGAGTTGTCACATGCATGCCAAGAGCAAAACTGGGGCTACTTCTATATCCACACACCAGTGCAGGTCTTTTTTTTTTTAAATGAATAAAATATAATAATATTTTTTCCATCTTTATTAAATTGGGTATTTCTTATATACATTTCAAATGTTATTCCCTTTCCCGGTTTCCAGGCCAACATCCCCATAACCCCTTCCCCTCCCCTTCTATGTGGGTATTCTCCTCCCCATCCTCCCCCCATAGCAGCCCTCCCCGCAACAATCACATTCACTGGAGGTTCAGTCTTAGCAGGACCAAGGGCTTCCCCTTCCACTGGTGCTCTTACTAGGCTATTCATTGCCACATATGAATTTGGAGCCCAGGGTCAGTCCATGTATAGTCTTTGGGTAGTGGCTTAGTCTCTGGAAGCTCTGGTTGCTTGGCATTGTTTTTCATATGGGGTCTCGAGCCCCTTCAAGCTCTTTCAGTCCTTTCTCTGATTCCTTCAACGGGGGTCCCGTTCTCAGTTAAGTGGTTTGCTGCTGGCATTCGCCTCTGTATTTGCTGTATTCTGGCTGTGCCTCTCAGGAGAGATCTACATCCGGCTCCTGTCAGCCTGCACTTCTTTGCTTCATCCATGTAATCTAGTTTGGTGGCTGTATAAGTATGGGCCACATGTGGGGCAGGCTCTAAATGGGCGTTCCTTCAGCCTCTGTTCTAAACTTTGCCTCCCTATTCCCCCCTAAGGGTATTCCTATTCCCCTATTAAAGAAGGAGTGAAGCATTCGCATTTCGTCATCCTTCTTGAGTTTCATGTGTTCTGTGCATCTACCATAATTCGAGCATTTGAGCTAATATCCACTTATCAATGAGTGCATACCATGTGTGTTTTTCTGTGATTGGGTTACCTCACACAGGACGACATTTTTCAGTTCCATTCATTTGCCTATGAATATCATAAAATAATTGTTTTTGATAGCTGAGTAATATTCCATTGTCTAGATGTACCACATTTTCTGTATCCATTCCTCTGTTGAAGGGCATCTGGGTTCTTTCCAGCTTCTGGGTATTATAAATAAGGCTGCGATGAACATAGTGGAGCACGTGTCTTTTTTATATGTTGGGGCATCTTTTGGGTATATGCCCAAGAGAAGTATAGCTGGATCCTCAGGTAGTTCAATGTCCAATTTTCTGAGGAACCTCCAGACTGATTTCCAGAATGGTTTTACCAGTCTGCAATCCCACCAACAATGGAGGAGTGTTCCTCTTTCTCCACATCCTCTCCAGCATCTGCTGTTGCCGGAGTTTTTGATCTTAGCCATTCTGACTGGTGTGAGGTAGAATCTCAGGGTTGTTTTGATTTGCATTTCCCTTATGACTAAAAACGTTGAATATTTCTTTAGGTGTTTCTCAGCCATTTGGCACTCCTCAGCTGTGTTTTCTTTGTTCAGTTCTGAACCCCATTTTTAATAGGGTTATTTGTCTCCCTGTGGTCTAAATTCTTGAGTTCTTTGTATATTTTGGATATAAGCCCTCTATCAGTTGTAGGATTGGTAAAGATCTTTTCCCAATGTGTTGGTTGTCGCTTTGTCCTAACAACAGCGTCCTTTGCCTTGCAGAAGCTTTGCAGTTTTATGAGATCCCACTTTGTCGATTCTTGATCTTAGAGCATAAGCCATTGGTGTTTTGTTCAGGAAATTTTTCCAGTGCCCATGTGTTCGAGATGCTTCCCCATTTTTTCTTCTATTAGTTTGAGTGTATCTGGTTTGATGTGGAGGTCCTTGATCCACTTGGACTTAAGCTTTGTACAGGGTGATAAGCATGGATCGATCTGCATTCTTCTACATGCTGACCTCCAGTTGAACCAGCACCATTTGTTGAAAATGCCAGCTTTTTTCCATTGGATGGTTTTGGCTCCTTTGTCAAAAATCAAGTGCCCATAGGTGTGTGGGTTCATTTCTGGGTCTTCAATTCTATTCCATTGGTCTATCTGTCTGTCTCTGTACCAATACCATGCAGTTTTTATCACTATTGCTCTGTAATACTGCTTGAGTTCAGGGATAGTGATTACCCCAGAAGTCCTTTTATTGTTGAGGATAGTTTTAGCTATCCTGGGTTTTTTGTTATTCCAGATGAATTTGCAAATTGTTCTGTCTAACTCTCCAAAGAATTGGATTGGATTGGTGTTTTGAGGGAGATTGCATTGAATCTACAGATCGCTTTTGGTAAAATGGCCATTTTTAGTATATTAATCCTGCCAATCCATGAGCATGGGAGATCTTTCCATCTTCTGAGGTCTTCTTCAATTTCTTTCTTCAGAGGCTTGAAGTTCTTATCATACAGATCTTTCACTTCCTTGGTTAAAGTCACACCGAGGTATTTTATATTATTTGGGACTATTATGAAGGGTGTTGTTTCCCTAATTTCTTTCTTGGCTTGTTTCTCTTTTGTATAGAGGAATGTTACTGATTTATTTGAGTTAATTTTATACCCAGCCACTTTGCTGAATGTGTTTATCAGTCTTAGTTGTTCTCTGGTGGAGAACATAAATATACAATCAAATATACAATCATATCATCTGCGAATAGTGATATTTTGACTTCTTCCTTTCCAATCTGTATCATCTTTGATCTCCTTTCGCTGTCTGATTGCTCTGGCTAGGACTTGAGAACTATATTGAATAAGTAGGGAGAGAGTGGGCAGCCTTGTCTAGTCCCTGATTTTAGTGGGATTGCTTCAAGTTTCTCTCCATTTAGTTTAATATTAGCTACTGGTTTGGTGTATATGGCTTTTGCTATGTTTAGGTATGGGCCTTGAATTCCTGTTCTTTCCAAGACTTTTATCATGGAGAGGTGTTGAATTTTGTCAAATACTTTCTCAGCATCTAATGAAATGATCATGCGTTTTTTATCTTTCAGTTTGTTTATATAGTGGATTATTTTAATGGTTTTCTGTATATGAAACCATCATATACGTATATCTGGTTCCCTGTGGGTGGGAACCAGAAGGGCCTGCCCCTACTCCTAGGTCCCTGTACACAGGTGTCCCAGAGGGTGCTAGGTGTTTTCCTCTAGTGTCAGAAATGTGGGCAGAGAGTAGTCTCCTCTGGTTTCCCAGGCATGTCTGCCCCTCTGAAGGTCTAGTTCTCCCTCCCACAGGATTTGGGTGCAGGGAGATGTTTGACTGGGTCCTTTCAGATCTGGTCATAGTCTGGACCACAGGGCTCCTGCAGCTTGACCGCTGTAATCTTCCTGTGCCCAGAGGCACTATACAGTTTTCTCTTGGGCCAAGGATGTGGGCAAAGGTGGACAGAAGTGATGGTCTCTCCTGCCCTGCAGTCTCAGGATTGCCCACACTTCTGGGCGATCCGCTCTCTTTCCCAAGTTGTTTGGGAGCAGGGAGCTGTGTGCCGGGATCAGGGAGGTCTGGGCATCAGCTAGAAACCAGAAGTGTCCGGTCCCAGAGGAACTGTGCCATTGTGTGTCCTGAGTCCACCAGGCAGGTCATTTGGAGCAGAAAAGTTGGTATTACCTCTGGTCTCATGCCTGAAGTCGCTCCTCGGGGCTAGCTTTCAGCTGTTCCTCCAATGCAGGTCTTGAATGGAAAAAAAAGAGGCCTATTCATGACCAAAAACAAATTTCCTACTGAGGGCACAAAGCTTAAGAAAGAACCTGGCTGAGTTATTAAAGTGAAGTGAATGACTTTGGCTAAGCATCTTCACCATCACCACCACCACCACCGTCGTCACCACCACCACCACCACCACCACCACCATGAACAGTAATAAAACTCAGATGCATTCTTTTAAAAAGGAAGCCTCTACTTGCTTTCTTCTGGGTAACAACTCAGCCTGAGATCTTCCTTTTCCTGGTGGAACCTAGCAATAACAGCAAGATTGACAGAGATCACCCAAGCCATCATGCTTGTTGAAATGTATGAGAAGGCTTCCAACTTGTCAGTTTTTTTTATATGATTTGTTTTATTTTTTTTCAAGTGGAAATCATAGATTTATTTTGTTATAGATTTTAATCTATTTTTTATAAGTGATCAAATTCTTTTTTATCTTTATTAACTTGAGTATTTCTTATTTACATTTTTTTATTTTATTTTATTTTTTTTTATTAACTTGAGTATTTCTTATTTACATTTCGAATGTTATTCCCTTTCCCGGTTTCCGGGCAAACATCCCCCTAATCCCTCCCCCTCCCCTTCTTTATGGCTGTTCCCCTCCCCACCCTCCCCCCATTGCTACCTATGAGGTCAGAGTCCAGGGTCAGTCCATGTATAGTCTTTAGGTAGTGGCTTAGACCCTGGAAGCTCTGGTTGGTTAGCATTGTTGTTCATATGGGGTCTCAAGCCGCTTCAAGCTCTTCCAGTCCTTTCTCTGATTCCTTCAACGGGGGTCCTATTCTCAGTTCAGTGGTTTGCTGCTGGCATTCACCTCTGTGTTTGCTGTATTCTGGCTGTGTCTCTCAGGAGAGATCTACATCCGGCTCTTGTCGGCCTGCACTTCTTTGCTTCATCCGTCTTGTCTAATTGGGTGGCTGTATATGCATGGGCCACATGTGGGGCAGGCTCTGAATGGGTGTTCCTTCTGTGTCTGTTTTAATCTTTGCCTTTCTATTCCCTGCCAAGGGTATTCTTGTTCCCCCTTTTAAAGAAGGAGTGAAGCATTCACATTTTGATCATCCGTCTTGAGTTTCATGTGTTCTATGCATCTACGGTAATTCAAGCATTTGGGCTAATAGCCACTTATCAATGAGTGCATACCATGTGTGTTTTTCTGTGATTGGGTTACCTCACTCAGGATGATATTTTCCAATTCCAACCATTTGTCTATGAATTTCATAAAGGCAAACTAATAGAAGAAAAACTAGGGCAGCATCTCGAACACATGGGCACTGGAAAAAATTTCCTGAACAAAGCACCAATGGCTTACACTCTAAGATCAAGAAAGGACAAATGGGATCTCATAAAACTGCAAAGCTTCTGTGAGGCAAAGGACGCTGTTGTTAGGACAAAATGGCAACCAACAGATTGGGAAAAGATCTTTACCAATCCTACAACAGATAGAGGCCTTATATCCAAAATATACAAAGAACTCAAGAAGTTAGACCGCAGGGAGACAAATAACCCTATTAAAAAATGGGGTTCAGAACTAAACAAAGAATTCACAGCTGAGGAATGCCGAATGGCTGAGAAACACCTAAAGAAATGTTCAACATCTTTAGTCATAAGGGAGATGCAAATCAAAACAACCCTGAGATTCTACCTCACACCAGTCAGAATGGCTAAGATCAAAAACTCAGGTGACAGCAGATGCTGGAGAGGATGTGGAGAAAGAGGAACACTCCTCCATTGTTGGTGGGATTGCAGACTGGTACAACCATTCTGGAAATCAGTCTGGAGGTTCCTCAGAAAATTGGACATTGAACTACCTGAGGATCCAGCTATACTTCTCTTGGGCATATACCCAAAAGATGCCCCAACATATAAAAAAGACATGTGCTCCACTATGTTCATAGCAGCCTTATTTATAATAGCCAGAAGCTGGAAAGAACCCAGATGCCCTTCAACAGAGGAATGGATACAGAAAATGTGGTACATCTACACAATGGAATATTACTTAGCTATCAAAAACAACTTGTCACTTTTTAAATTCTGTTTGGAGGAGGTTAGATGCTAGTGCATATGGTAAGGATTTATCTGATAAAGTTGAATGCAAGCATGTTCACACATTTTAGATATCTTTATTTATTGCTGGAATAAAGAAAACTCAGATTCATATAAATAACTGACTCATTGTTTATAGCCAGAGGTCTGAAATTCTTAGAGAAATGCCTTTAGATGAAGATCTTTTAAAGATACTTATTTCTGTTTTAAGTGTATGAGTGTTTTGCCTATATGTTATCTGTGTATCCTGTATTTACATGTGAACTACATGTAAGTATACAGTACACACAGAAGCTGGAAGGGTCCCATAGAACTGGAGTTATAGATGTTTGTGTGCTAGCATGCATGTGCAGGGAACCAAACCCAGGCTCTCCACAAGAGAAGTGTTATAGCTGAGCCATCTCTCCAACCCTTAAATGAGGTTTTAATGTAAAGTTATGTGATAGTCACAGCACTTAAACTTTAGATGTATGGTGGTTGCTTTCCCCTAACAGATCCCTAGATATGAATTTTTTTCTGGGCTATTTCTCAGATAAGTTTCCTAACTTATAATGGGTAAAGCCTTAAGTCTGTGCTGATATTCCAGGGGTATTGACTTGAGAAAGAAATTTTTGTGCAAAAGTAGAAGCAGGAAAGTGCAGATCTGAATTTCATTTGGGCGGGTGATATAGCATGCTAAATGCTTTGCTAAGAAAGAGCAAATCCCTTTGGCATACAAACACTGCTTTAAATACATGGTTCTGTTCTTTTAATTTATTGGATAAGACATAGAAAGAGAAAAGACCAAGAGTTACCAAGCTGATTTAAAAGAAACTAAGTGGAAACTAGCAAAAAATATTTGTACATGTAAGAGTTGTACATGTTCAACTGATTTAAACAAACACATCAATGCGTGTGTGTGTGTGTGTGTGTGTGTGTGTGTGTGTGTGTGTGTGTGTGTGCATGTGTCCAAATATCTGGACACTAGAGCTAGACACTAGACACTGGATACTAGAGAGTGCTGCTCAGACTTCTCTTATTTTGACTCATGCTAGGATCATTTGGAAAAAAGGACATTCAATTGAGGAAATGCCTCCTTAAGGTTAGCCTGTAGACAAGTCTGTAGGGCCTTTTTTCTTTTCTTTTCTCTTCCTTTTTTTTTTAAGTTTTTTTTATTGGATATTTTCTTTATTTACATTTCAAATGTTATTCCTTTTCCTGTTTTCCCCTCTGGAAATCCCCTATTCCATCCCCCTCCCCTGCTTCTATGAGGTTGTTTCCTCACTCACTCAGTCACTCACTGCTGCCTCCCCACCCTAGCATTCCCCTACCCTGGGGCATGAGCTTTCACTGGACCAAAGGCCTCTCTTTCCTTTGATGTGTAGGGCCTTTTCTTGATTCCATTGGTATGATAGGGTCAAGCTCACAATGGATGGCACCATCCTTGGGCAAGAAAGAGGTCCAGAGTCTGATAAGTAGGCTGAGTAAACCATGGGGAGCAATTCAGTTAGGAGCACTCTTCCATGGTCTCTGCTTTGGTTCCTGCATCCAAGTTCTTCTTGTGCTACATGAGTTTCTACTTTCCCTTCCTTCAGTGAGAAACCATGGTCAGAACATATGAACCAAATAAACTCACTCCTACCCTAGTTGTTTTTGGTAAACTTTTTATCACAGCAACAGAAATCAATCTTGAAAGCTGAAGTATATTGTACACACGGTTTCTTAACCTATTCACTTAATGGTGAATCTTTAGCCTTTCCAATGTCTTTAAAAATTCTCTAGAAATACAATTTAAAGTAACTGCATAATTGATCAGAAAAATACATTGCAATTTATTTAATGAATTTAATGTTTAGCAACATTGCATATTAAATGCAGGGTGTTGACCATGTTAGGCAAATTGTTGAGCTTCATTCCCAACTTTAATTTGTTCTTCTGAGCATTGTTTTTATGGTGATAATCACTGTACTTAACCATAGCTGTACTTAGTTTCTTTTCTTATAACATATCTCTAACTATTGCATTACTTAAGATAAAATATGAACACCGTTTTGTGATTCTTCATTTATATTCCAACTTTTTTTTTTTTTTTTTTTTTTTTTTAGAAAACTTGTTCTAGTTCATGGGTGAAAGTCCATTTTCTTATTATGAGATGTTCCTAAGTGGTATCTTCTAAGATGCTTTGTACTTTGAAAGATTGAATATAGTCATTTTATGGGTCTGGAGAGATGGTTCATCAGTTAAAGGTGTGTGCTGTTCTAGAGGAGTTGGGTCCCAGAACCCATGTCAGACAGGTTCCAGCTGCCTGTAACTCCATAGCTCCAGGGGATCTGATACCTTCTTCTAGCCTCCAAGGACACCTGAACTCACATGCACATATACACATAATAAAAATGATAAAAGAAATCTTTTAAAATTGCTGGTTTTTTTATTTGCATTTCTTTGAATACTAGTGAACTCGGATACACATTTCTTCTACAAATACATTTTATTTCCTTTTCTGATGGGTTTTTTGGTGTTTCTTTAACATAGTGTATAACTTTGTAATAAAGATTCTAATAATCCATTCTATTAATGGTACATATATATGTATTTTTAAATTAAGGATGTAGCTCTGTGTGTGTACGTGCATGTCTGTGTGTGTGTGTGTGTGTGTGTGTGTGTGTGTGTGATATTTGTGGAAACAGAGTTGTATATTTTATTCTTTTCATGTCCTTGTATAACATTCTTGTTAATTCCTTAAAAGAAAATTCACATGTTCTTTACTTTAAAGCCTTTGAAGGTCTTTGAAGTGGAACAAAGTTGTCTCCCTGCCATTTCAACTCTGCATTCCGTCTTATCTTCCCCACCTGCTTCCACGACTGCAGATGGAAGCTTTCCTCTTTGAAAGGCATCCATCTTGTTTTCCTTCCTTGATTTTCTTTTGAAATACTCAGGGCAGTGCGTTATACAAAGCAGGTGCCCAATGAAAGTTTGTTGTGTTAAATGAAAGTCACTGTAATTGAAATTTCAAAGATGATAGAATCCTATTGCCTCGCAATGTTAAGCATATGGAATATTTGACAAAATCAGTTACCCATTGCATGAATAATAATAAGAAAACCTCATGATGAATTTCCCCTCATAACCCAAGTACTTTGTTTTTTGCTTTTATTTTTTTCCACAGACAGTAGAGATTTATGTAATAGTTTGGTTGAAGTTAGTCACTCATAAGCTTTTTCTAAACTAAACTATAACCTTGAGCTTATATAATTAAATTTTACTGGAAGACATATATCAGAAAAATTACTCTAAGTGACATGGTTATAAAAAAGAGAAATATAAGCCAGATGGGGCCTCTTAATCATAACTTCTAATAAGATTAGAAATATGAAAACAATAACCAAACAACAAAACATCCAGGAATGTTGAGTTAAATTTACCAGGAGTGATTCTCAGTGAAATAAGCTTGTTTTATTTGTACACAGGTCCCTTAGGGATACGTAATAAAGAGATAAACAGAACCCATAAATTCTCTAGGATATGTGTAATGGCTGACTACTGCCCAGGAATACAGATAGAAAATGTTCCAATTAAAAACCTCAAGCTTCTTGATTTTCTTTGAGAAGCTGAGTTGTTATTCTCCTCTACTCAGTCCCTTGCATATCCCAGCTGGGTGTTGTACCCAGTGGGCTATGTCTAAAGCCCAAATAGATTGTTTTAAAGAGTATTTATACAAATGTAGTTCTAAATGGGAGTCAAAAGTAGAGATTGATGGTTCCAGTAGGGGTCGATTAATATGTAGTAGAGTAACTTGTTTTGTGATTTTATATGTTTAACAAGGAGTCGCCTAGTGTATGGTTGTAGTCACTCATTGGTGCTATCAAAATCCACACCCTGAGGCTGGTACCCTTGGAAAATGATTTCAGAGCAAGAAGAGCCTCCAACACTTGGAAGACAAAAAGGACACCTTTTTTCTGGTGTGCTATTTTTAAGCTTTGAAGTTCAAAGTGTCCAACCTCAGCAGGAAGCAGAAGGGGTCTGGAATAAGGAGGCCTTGTTCTGCCAAGATGATGAAGGACTTTTAAGCTTGAGTCAGGGATACAGTAGGGCCTGTTAAGCTAGATTCTGCTTCAACAGATGGCTTCACTCTCAGAAGCAAACTCTTTACTGAGAGATAGAGCAGGGAAAAAGTGAAGCACTTCCTCCTGATTTTGGGGAGATCTCAATGGAAAGGGTACTCTTACCAGCAAATATCCAATCCACTGGGGCAGGTAGGTGTTAACAGAAATAGTGGCAAAGAGCTACTAGGCCCAAAGGTATGCTTATGAAAACAGGGTAATTATGATGAAAGCATAAATATTACACTAGGATAATGAAAGAAAAACATTAACACTGGAATGCCCTTTATGATGATCTATTCGAACTTCAAATGAGGAAGTCTGGCCCAGTAGTTTAATTAGTCAAACCATCCCAGTTCATTGAAAGCAGAGCCAAGATTAGATTAACATCAGAGTCTTCTATTCTGTAATCTTCTTGCTAATAATTCCTACCAACCCAAGATCTTGTTTCTAAGCTTTGATCACAAACGTTTCTTTTAGTTAAATATTTTAAAATTTTTTGTAACTAAAATATTTAAGATACTATAAGCAACATTATTGAAAGAAAGAAACAAACAAAAGGTCATGGTTCTACAGGAAAAGAAAATATCAAGTCTCACTTCAGGTTTGTCCCGCCCCTGCCACACTCCACAAATGCAGTCACATCAACTTCTTGAGTGCTTTCTTTTGTTTCTTTTTACCTTTATTACAAAATAAAATACTGATGTACTTATTTCTTTATTTCTTGATTTTATATTTTACTTATATGTACGGGGTGGTTCTACTGTAAGGTCCTGTTCCCCAATTGGTTCTTGATCTGTCAGTAAAGAAAGCCGTGGCCAATTGCTGGGTAGAAAGTACAGATGAAATTTCTGGGTCCCTGGAGGGAAAGGAGATGCAAGGGAGAACAGAGTTTGCCATGCTTTGGAGAGAGGAGGAGAACCAGGTAACCCGTGTGAGATCTCAAAATGGAGAGTGGCCCCACACGTAACTTGTACAGGTGGGTAGTCAAGGGAATTGAGCAACTGAAGTTTAGGGCAGGTAGAAGAGCCTGAGATAAGACACTGATAAGGGTATGCTTTTCCAGGTGGAAGATTGTAGCACCCAGCAACTGTATTAAGAAGGTATGTAGAAAAGGAAAAATGCACACGCGCTCGTGTGTGTGTGTGTGTGTGTGTGTGTGTGTGTGTGTGTGTGTGTGTGTGTGTCTTCTGTCTGAGAATTCAAGGGAAGCTGGGAGGGGGCTGGTAGCATGGTCACCTCCTGGAATAAAGGCAGGTAGAGCATAAAACTATACATTACACTTATGAACTTGATAATAGAGAATTTCGTTCATCCCATCTACCAGTGCTCCTTTTTATTAATACTTCCCACACAATTCATTATTATTTCTTATCCCCATTTTTTTTCATTTCCATGCAGAACAGTGGGTGACAATTTGGGCTGGCCAACCAGGGTTGAGAAATCAGCAGTGATTAAAAGAGACCACCATCACTGACTTGAACTCTTTCAAAAGTATTTCCTTGGGTTCAGCACAGAGAAGCTGTGGTTGAGAGTGGGTCAAAGGTACATCACATCCTGGCAGCTGAACTTGGAAATGTGTAAGAGCCACCCAGTTGGAACTTGTTTTGAAGGCATAAATGAGTTAGAAGAATAGTTGAGGCTTGACCCTGTGTGGTAGGGACAGAGTCCCTGAAGAGAGCGCAGGAGAGGCTGTTAGTGAAGGTGCAACCCAGTTGCTATGGAGATCTGAACATTTTTGTAGAAGCCAGTACCATGAAATGACCATGAAGGATAGAAGCAGCTGTAGAGTGGAGTTGGCCTGAGTCTGTAAAATAAGCTGTGTGTACTTCAGATGATAAAGCTCCATTTGGAGCTGCTTAAAGGCCCTGTGGCACCCAGAAGATGGTGAGCGAATCCCAGACAATTGTCATTGGGTTATTTATAATGTTGGAGTTTGGTCTTGCTTGTTCAGATTGTGACTGTGTTCAGATTCTTCTTGGATTAAAAAAGTAACTTTTTAAAAATTTTACTGGAGTTCATAGTTGAGAGATTTTAGATATAATAAAGAGAGTAAAAATTTAAATACTGGGAATCTTAAAGTTTGGAATATAATTTATATTGTGACATTGATATGACAGCTTAAACACAACAAGCAAGAAAAAATTGTGACTTAATAGTGATGTGTTTATGTGTCAAGAAGATAAAAGGTCAAATGGACTGGCTAGTTTTATGTCAACTTGAAACAAACAAACAACGTGTTGAAAGAGAAAATTTCAGCTGAGAGGATATAGCCATCAACTTAGCCTGTGGGACATCTTATTGAGTAATAATAGTTAACATCATTAATGTCTTCTTCTTTGTAGTATGACATGTTGAATTTAACCAGGGCTAGCTGTGTGAACATGGATTTGGAGCATAACTGGAAAAAAAATGTCTGCCCCTCCTGTAGTCAATAGCTAAAATGGCCAGTCTTGTGCACGGCCATTGAAGGCTGAAGGCAGTCAGCAGGTTTGAGATCGGTGAGTGCATTGGCTGAGTCATGCACAAAAAATGGTATTTCCCTGCCCTTTATTCTATCCTCCAGTCTTTATATTCCATTTGTTCCACATGTTACAATGTATTCTGGGCCTCAGAGGTGGTGGTATAAATGTCTTATTTAGGGCTGAGTACTTACTTTGAGAAAGTTATACAGTCGTGAGTCTCTGTATTCACCATTGTTCAATGAAAAGAAAGCTTCACTGATTAAAGTTGGATGTAGCACTTGCCTGTAAAGGACATTTGGGGCATCCTGCTAATTTATCTAGGCAACACTACTCAGTTACTCTTTGGGGCCTATAATGTCCCTTGAATGGAATTTTGCTCAGGTTTACAGTAGTAGACAGATTTCAACCTGTGGAGGGAACCTTAACAAATAGTTATGGAAAACCAGATGTGTCCATGTAAGAGAATGAAACTAAATCCTGTTTTTCTACCTTGAACAAAACCCTATCAAACAGTTCAGATGCTGCAACTTAAACCTGACACATTGAAGTGGCTGCTGTAGAGGAATTTTAATTCAGCATCAAGGCTGTTCTGGCCGGGAATCACATCCTAAGATATGATCCTGTAAGAATGCAGACACATCCTGGTTTACAGCGTCATCTGGCTAGAATACGGGCATCCCCTTAGTACACAACTTTAATCTCTAAGAATGAAGGTAAGGTTAGTTTATAGAAGCAAGCAGCCATGTTTGAAAGTGACTTCTAAGTTAGAGGCAGGCAAAGTGATGAATCAGAAAAAGATTTGACAGAATGAGTCAGAGATAGGATATGTCTAACTCTCATGAGAACAGAGAGAAAGAAAGGGAACTTAAGAGAGCAGTGTAGGGAGAAGCTAGCCACCAGTGAAGACAGAATGAACCAGAGAATAAGAAGGGGCCAGGGGGCTGGAGAGATGGCTCAGCGGTTAAGAGCACCCGACTGCTCTTCCAGAGGTCATGAGTTTAATTCCCAGCAACCACATGGTGGCTCACAACCATCTGTAAAGAGATCTGATGCCCTCTTCTGGTGTATCTGAAGACAGCTACAGTGTACTTATATATATAATAAATAAATAAATCTTTAAAAAAAAAAAAAAAAAAAAAAAGAAGGGGCCAGAAGATTAAAATACATTGCCAAAACTAGTATGATGCCAAACAGAGCAGTCAGAGGACAAAAGAAGTTGTATTGAATCAGTCAGTTTGGAAGATTAGATTACATGGAGGCTAGAGGCTTCTAGGCTTAGGCCTAGGAATAGTTAGAACAGAGAAATAAATACACTGGGCTCAGCTGAAACCATGTAATACACAGCTTGAGCAATGCTCTCATCTCATCCCATAATGTATGGAAATAAAGGCAGCACTTTCAGGCTACAAGTCAAAGACTGAGGATGTTTTTAGACAATCTTAAACCACTAATCACAAATACTGATAATTGAGCTTTGTCTTTAGTTATAATAGGCTTTGAATGTGCATATAAAAAACTTCTAAACCTCCGAGGTAATTTGAATAAAAATGCTCCCCATAGGCTCATGTGCTTGAATGCTTAGTCACTAGGGAGTAGACCTATTTGAGTGTTAGAAAAAAAAATAGAAGGTGTGGCCTTGCTGGAGGAGGTTTTTCGCTTTGAAGTTTCAAAAACCCAAGCCAGGCAGTCTCAGTCTCTCTCTCTCTCTCTCTCTCTCTCTCTCTCTCTCTCTCTCTCTCTCTCTCTCTCTCGTCTGCCTGGAGATCAGGATGTAGCCCTGGGCTACTTCTCTAGCACCATGCCTGCTATGCATGCCAATATGCTTTCAGCCATGATGATAATAGACTACCCTCTGAAACTGTAAGCAAGTCCCCAACTTAATGCTTCCTTTGATAAGAGTTGCCATGGTCATGTTGTCCCTTCACACCAGCAGAACACCCATTAAGATAGGAGTTGGTACCAGCAAGTATTGCTATGATAGGCCTGGCCATGCTGCTTGTCAGAGGAATATGGAAGATTTGGGGGTTTTGGATTAGAAAAAATGAACACTTCAGGCAGGTCTTAACAGACCATCGTAATAGGATCACGGATCGCAGTGCTGAGGCCAATGCGAACGATGGGAGCTCAGCTCAAGAGGTTTGAGAGAGGAAGAATGTGAGCAGCTGGTCTAGAGATCAAATATTTTGTGGTATATTGGCAAAGAATCTGGCTGGGTTTTGGCCTTGCCTTAAAATTCTGCCTGAGACTAAATTGAAGAGTTTTGGGGATAATTTCATTGCCAGAGGAGGTTTTTGAGACAGCCTAATATCAAGTCTGCTGTGAAGTTATTACTAATTAGTCTTATGGAGATCTCCAATAAAGAGGGGTAGGAGTTAGCACACAAAAAGAAATATAAAAATATACAGTTTACGGAGAAAAGGAATACCAGGAAATGTAATGTTTGAGCCAAGCCCAGTGCTCAAGTTCAAGGAGATAAAAAGCTTAAAGAAGGCTGAAACTAAATGGAATACAGAGAGTGGTGCCTTCAGGGTAAAAATAGGCTTCCAACTTATGACAAGATATTGAAGGAAAGCTCAAGGCTCAAAGGAAGCCATCAACGATAAAAAGCTCATGAAACACAAATCAAATCAAGAAAGGGTCCAGGTTTTAGCCCCAGAAAACGGAAGAAATTGGCACCTTTAGCCACATGGTTTTGGCTTTACTATCAAGGATACAGGAGAAGGGTTATAGAATTTTCCTCTGTGGCTAAGGGAAGCCAATGGAGCCAGGAGTGTGTCAGGGGTGCCCCTGCATAGAAGCTCAGAGAGGCCACTGTGTGAAATTGGGAAGAGGGTGCCTGTTTTGCTTTAAAGACTTCAAGACACAGGAGATACCAGAGCTGTGGGATACATGTCCAGGAGTCCGACTAACAGGGAGTGGAACCAGCTCAAGAGAGAGCGAGATGGGTTGCAGTTAAATTTGAAAGTAGTTGGAAATCTGAAGAGAGCTTTGACATCGGACGTGGAGATGCAGAATTTGGAATTTGCCTTGCTCGGGTTTGGTCTTTCATTGGTCCATCCAGTACTTCCTCACTCTGCTCCTTTCCTCCCTTTTGGAATAGTAACATACATTCTATGCCACTGTATAGCAGAAGTGTATGACTGCTTACATTCTATGCCACTGTATAGCAGAAGTGCATTACTGCTTTTTGATTTTGACTTTACAGGGGTTATAGTTAAGGGATTGCCTTCAATCTCAGAAGACTTTGGACTTTGAAACAGTGTTGTGAGTGTGCTAGACTACAGGGGCTTTTGGAATTAATACTTTTTTTTTTTTTTTGCATTACGGTATGGCTACCAGCCTATCGTGAGCAGGGGGTGGAATATGGTGGTTTGACTAGGCTCATATATTTGAATGCTTAGTCACCGGGGAATAGAGCTGTTTGAGGTATGTCACTGTGGGTGGACCTTGAGGTTTTAACAGCTCTTTCAGGAGGTCAAGCTTTGCTCTGCTCGCTTACCTGTGGACCAGGATATAACTCTCAGCTATTTTCCATGTCTGCTTTGTGTGCTGTCATGCTTCTAGCCATGATAATATTGAACTACTGTGGTGGTTTGATGGAAATGGCCCCCATAGACTCAGGTGTTAGAAGGCAAGGCCATAGGGCATGGCACGATTAGGAGGTATGACCTTGTTTGATAGGTGTGGCCTTGTTGGAGGAAGCCTGTCACTATGGAGACAAGCTTTGAGGTCACAGATGCTCAAGCTATAGCTAGTGTGGCACACGGTCCCCTGCTACTTTCCGAAGATCAAGATGTAGAACTCTCAGCGCCTCCCCTAGCACCGCCTGCCTGGCTGTTGCCATGCTTGCCACCATGATGATAATGGATTAAACCTCTGACCTATAAGCTGGCCCCAATTAAATGTTTTCCTTTATAAGAGTTGTCTTGGCCATGGTGTCTCTTCACAGCAACGAAATCCTAACTAAGGTGACTACCCTCTGTAACTGAAAGCAAGTTCTCAGTAAATGCTTTTCTTTATAAGAATTGCACGGTCTTGCGTCTCTTTACAACAATAGAAACCCTAACTAAGACAACCTCAAAATTTCTTATAAAGATGTTATACAACCAGTCTTAGGCTTACATGTATGTATCACAGTCCTGTTAACACATACAAAGGGCTTCACAAACGGTTATATCAACATGAAATGGATACTTTAGAAGTTATTTTATCATTTATTTATGTGCGTATGTGTATCTGTGCATGTGTGTGCAAGTGCTTCAAGAGTCGAGAAGAGGGAGGTGGACGCCCTGGAGATGGAGACAAGCTGCTTAAGAGCCACCCACTTTCTTCCTGTGGATGTTACCTTTAACAAGTAGTTCTGGGAAAACTGAATGCCTACATGTGGGTGCTGAGATCCAAACTCTGGTTCTCTGCAAGAGCAAGTACTCTTATTACTCTACCATATAATTAACCCTTGAAATGGAGATTTTAAAAAATGGTTGTTCTGTAGACTGTACAGAGTGAGAACCTTGCATTTACTTACCCCCGCCCCCTGCATGGCAGCTTCGAAACTTAGAAATTATTTTCTAGTTTATTTCCTTTTCACTCTTTTGCAGGGCTATAAATCCCCCAGTATGCTCTTATGATCCCATTTTGCTAAGTATATAACTGACATGCAATTATGATGTCTAACACAATGATTCATTTATCATAGCCAATCCATGGTCCATGATCTAAGTTTTTTGGTTGTTTCTTTCTTTTTTTTTTTTTTTTTTCCTTTTTTTTTTTCCGGAGCTGGGGACTGAACCCAGGGACTTGCGCATGCTAGGCAAGCGCTCTACCACTGAGCTAAATCCCCAACCCAAGTTTTTTGGTTGTTTCAAAGCTTCTTTGCACAGATGGTTTCTGTAAGTGAGGACTCAGTGAAACCACCAAGCTGGACCATGTACTTTCAAACCTATCTCTCTAGGAGACAGAGAGAAGGGCAATTGCAAAACGTGAGTGAATCTTTTAGGATAATCAGCAGGGGGAGGGTCTTTAAACTGATACGGACTGTCCTGATTGACAGGGAACTGGATAATCTTGCCCAAGATTCTAAGGAATGCTGAATTTAAGCTTCTGTTTACTCCTGCTTACTAGGCAAGAATCCTTTCGTTTAGGTCATTATCCTTTGTTCTGCCTGTGTTGGACCTCACAGTTGATTTAAAAAACAAAAAATAAAACAAAAAAAGCACATTTGGGGGGCCCACAGTGGACTTTAAAGTTTGTTCAAAGTAGAACGCAAGGTTTACATGCTGCCCTTGATTATCATAATTCTTAAATGTCTTTTTTTTAAATGTCTTTTTTAAAATTTGTCATTGATTTGATGAGGAGACCATTTTCTTATTATTTCTTAGTTAGGGTTTTACTGCTGTGAACAGACATCATGACCAAGGCAAGTCTTATAAAGGACATTTAATTGGGACTGGCTTACAGGTTCAGAGGTTCAGTCAATTATCTTCAAGGTGGGAGCATGGCAGCTTCTAGGCAGCCATGATGCAGAAGGAGCTGAGAGTTCTACATCTTCATCTGAAGGATGCTAGTGGAAGACTGGCTTCCAGGCAGGCAGCTAGGTTGAGGGTCTTGAGTCCATCCCCACTGTGACACATCCACTCCAACAAGGTCACACCTCTTAATAGTACCACTCCCTGGACAGAGCTTAAACATCACTTCCTCCACCCCACAAATGTTACTCAGCTTTGTTTTCTATGCCAGTTAAAAGAAGTAAAAGGCACAAAACAGTCTCAAGCACAACAGGAAGCAGTGGAGAAGTTTTAAACACTACAGACAACAGCAGACAGGATCGGAAGAAGAAAGGCTTTTATGGAGTGAGGAGACACAGGGATGCATGCTATACATGGAGAAAAAGCTGAAACTTCATCTATCCAAGGCTGCTTTTGTTTACTTGTTTGTTTTTGTTCTTGGTTCGTTTTTTGTTTTCTGTATTTGTCCAAGAAGAATCTTCTACCTCTAACTTCTACACCTTGAAGAAAGATAGGATGGCTGATTGGCCCATATCTGCAAACACATCCTAATCCAGCCTCAAACTTGTTGAGGCCCTCCATCAGCAGGGGGCCTATTGGTGGAAGAAAAATCCCAAAGGCTTTTGTTTTTAAGTTGCCAGTCTGTTGTCTGAGATCTGGAGGGCTAACAAGAAGCCAGCCATCTGGATACATAATCATGCTCTTTCCCTGTTTGTCTGCCTACCAGGGAATCTGTCTAACTCCCAGTCTTCGGGGTGTTCATAACAGAACACTGGGTTTTAAATGTCGAATTTAATTATAATTCTTAAATGACTTTTAATTCTTTTACAGTGTGATTTCTTTTATTTATATCATTGATTTGGTTGGAGATCTAAAGTTCGTACTTTCACCTTGCACTTGATTGACTGCCCTAGGTTGTTTTAACTTGATCCCTTATCTTTTTGGATTAGATGCAGATTCAGTTGCTAAGAAGACCCCCAACATGGACTTTAGATTTTGTTAGTTATAAAATACATAAAACTTGTTATTGGGTTAATTCCAAATATTTGAGGAGAAAGACTACTGACCCAAATCATCGTGGCTATATTAAAATAAACAATTAGTTAAAGCAAGCTTTTTCTATTTATTTACGTGACTGTCTCCCTCAAAGGTGGGGGTTCAGAAAACTAGAATCAGGCATGAGGAAGATAAAGGCTTTTATAGCTCAGAGGTGGGGGATTTCCAAACAGTGAGTTTGGCATGAAAATGGGTGGGGTTACTGAAGCAGACTATAACAAGAAAGTCATAACAAGGTAGCCATAATAACCCTTTGAAGCAAAGGTAGGGTTGTAAGATGGTCATGGTTGCAAAATGATCATAATAACTTTTTGAAACAAAGATGTTGTTGCTGTTTCCTGGAACAGGCAGCACAGAAACATTTGTAGTTAGGGTTACAGATGGTAGCCCAATCCTTGAAAAACAGAGGTTTTATCATAAGCAGGAATGAATCTAGTTTGTCTTTACTGTAAAAATGGTTTTTAAGCCTAAGATGGACATGGGCTGGTTCATCAAGTGGACTTACATTTTTTCTCCCTCATTTTTCACAGTTATATCTCTTTAGCAATATCCAAAGTTATGTTGCTACTATCTTTCCGAACCAAAGATCAGCTCAGTCTGGATTTTCACGGACAAATTTACTAGGCAAATACTAGTGGTTCTAGATTAAGGCCTTTTAGATAAATTGTATTAGATCGAATTTTTCCTAATTGAATGCAAACAGATTGTGAGTTAGTGTGGTGGATTGACTGTCTCTTGTGGGAACCCATGTCAAAAAGCTTCAATTTACTGTGAACTATGGATGGACCAAGTGAAGAATGTTCTTCCCACGAGGTGGCCTTCTAGAAAGAATTGCATAAACTATGATAAACAGATTCACCTGAAAGCAAGGGCACAAAGGGAATTTCCTGGCACGTCCTCATTATCTCTGTGGGAAGAATATTCTTGGTTCTTTTTCACAAGGCCAAGATGTTAAGATATGACACCAGGTGTATTCCAAGCTGTACTTGTATTCAATTACACTATAAACATCACCTCCTATTTTGCTTGCTTTAATAATAAAAATAAGAAGTGGCTTCTTTGTACTAGCCTTGAGCACAAATCTATTGAGTCCTCTGGTTACCTCACTCAGATATTTGCTATTTCCTTTGATCTGTGGAGACTGGCCTAGCGGGCTGGGGCAGATCCACTGTCTCTCATAGGCTCATATATTTGAATACACGTCTCCAGTGAGTACTGTCTGGGAGGGTTCCAGAATTTTAGGAGGTGCTGCCTTTCTGGAGGAAGTACATCACGAGGGATGGAATTTGGGAGTTTACAGCCTCAGCTCAATTCCAGTTTGCCCTCTCCGTTTTTGCTCTGCAGGTGAGCTGTGGACTGTCAGCTTTCTGCTGCAACATGGGCTCTCGCTCTGAATCCACAGCCCCCTCCTCACCACCAAAAATTGCTTAAATTGTTTCTGGTCAAGGTGTTTTAGCACAGCAACAGAAAAGTAACTAATACAGTTATGCACAGTTAAGAGGAATTAATATTAACACAATTTCGAATAAGTACATCACTACTATATTTAGAAGGGGCAATAAGATTGTGTGTATGTATGTGTATGTGTGTGTATGTGTGTGTATGTATGTAAACATATTAATGTCAGAATCCAAATAGCTAAAGTTTAATGAATGATTTTTTTAAATTATTCGTGGAATGGATTTCCAAAACCACTTGCTTCTTGCTTCTAGTCCTCTTCCTGAGGAACTCTCTGGTGGTGGTTTCTTCCCGTTTAACTCCTCCTGATGCTCCTTTGTGCCGATAACTGCCCATCAACCGTACATGCAGAAAGGCACAGAGGGATTATGACTTAGGATTCAGGCCCTGATGCTGACTGAGACAAACGACATGCCGTCTGCACCTCAGTTGAGAAGAGCACATATACGATCATGCTCCTCAGCTCTAGATGAATCCTGCAGTGTGGGCAGCCCAGGGCTCTCAGCCATGGTGAAGCAGAATCACCAAGGAGCTCCTGTTTCATTTCCGTCTGGCTTCACCGAGGGTGGGCCCCAGGTGCTATTTTTTAGCAAGCTTTCAGGTGATTCTACTGTGTAGTTCGTGCTGACAGATTTCAATTTAGCTAGCAAATTAGAACAAGCATTTATAGCCTTACCACATGTACCTGCCTATGCTACAAACCTTGGGTACATATGGAGATTGTTTTCTTCTCCTTCCTTGAGACAGGGACCTGGTATGTTGCTCCAGCTGTCCTAGAATTCATGATCCTCCTCCATTAGCCCTCTGATTGTCAGGACAAAAGCAATGTACTGCCTTGCCTAGCAAGAAACTGATTTTTAGAGAGACGATTTGCTTAATATCTTGCCAGAAAGGTAGTTTCAAATCTAGTCTGTTGGGCTTCAGAAACAAGGCTTTGGAACTTACTTTGAACATGACTGAAAATAAAACAGCACTTACATCACTCCAAACGTTCGTGACAGGAAGTACTGACAAATAGTATTTAAAAATTAGTAAATATTTTATGGAGTCCACAGGTTTTTACTTTGTCTAATTAAAACAATGATGGTAGAGTCTAGGTGTTTAGCCTTGTGGTAGAGCACTTGCTTAGTATGGATACTAGGTGAGATCCCTAGTCTGTGCCCTCCCTCCAACACAGAGAAAATGAAAGTGGTTTATATGTAGCGAGGTGATACCGGGAGGCATTTTTCTAAGCCATGAGAATCCAGGGCTCTTTTCTATTCCAACAAAACGTAAAAGCTTTTCCCCCACCAAGGCTTTTATGTACTCACTTGGGCGCTTCTTGTCTCTGTATGTCTTAAAAGGCTATGGAATCACTTCCTTAAAGAAACAAAAAGCACTTTCAAGAGGACTCCCATCTCTGGTGCTTATTTTGAGGCCTATTCTTATCATATGTGTGTGAGTGTGTCTTAGTGTGTGCACATGTGTGCATGTGGAGGCCAGAGGTCACGTCAGGACTCAGTCACTCTCCACCATATTTTTGGGATAGGTTATCCTATTGGACCTGGAGCTCACTGATTCCCTTAGACTGACTCACTGACAAGCTCCAGGGGCCCTCCTTTTCTGCTCTCTATTGCTGGAACTCTGGACTCGTCCTGCCATGCCTGGCTAACAATTGGAATTCACGTTAACAATTAACGTTCGATTGGAATGGAGTCATTTCCCCTCATCATTTGATTTTACACTGAATTATATGATAACACTGTGATGCCTTGAGATTGTTTTTTGCATCGGAGGGCCATCTCTCCTCAGCTAAATTTACTTTCACGAGGATTGTGGCCTCATTCTCCATCACTGTTTCTGTGCATCTAGAAGTAGGCACATAACGGATGCCGCCGAGAACAGCTGTGTGGCTTCAGCAAGTCAGATGTTGTGACTTCATTTCTTTATTTCTTCAGTGAAAGGGAAGTTTTAGGGTGTTCTAAAGTCTCTTCTAGAGCTATAGATACGGCGTGTAAGGCATTCTATAACATTTACAAGTGGAAAGAAAAGTGTGGTTTAGATCTGTGACAATTAGAACGTTTGCTGTATGAGAAGAAACAAGTGGAAGCTAACATAGTTTAACTTCATTACGTTCTCCGCGTGTGAGTGTGGGTTCATTCTAGACGAGGCATCTGTGCGGTGCTCAAAGAGCCATTCTGGGGAGTTAGTTCTCCCATCATCCTGGAGGTCAAACTCAGGTCATTCGACTTGGGTGGCAATCACTTTTACCCTCTGAGCTATCTCCCCAGTGGGAAAGCTGGCATTTTGGGTAGGAAAACAGCAACGTCTCCATTCTAGCTCTCAAAAGACAGAATAATTATTAAGGCATGAAAACGAAGTTGGGCCCTGAGTCCTTGGGACACTGAAAACGTGACAGTTTTGTGAACCACATTTTTTCCCAGTTAATGACTCGCCAAAAACTCCTATAGAGTGGTATGTGGTGAAATTGATGACATAAAAATAGAAGGCCCAACAATGAGTATAGGTTGGCATATATGCTGGCAAAGGTTAAGGGAAAAATCAAATAAAATGTCAAGCACAGAATTCCATTGGTCCAGTGCTCCTTGGCCTGCTGGCTTGCTGAAGACGTCTCATGTTAAGGAGGGTGGAGGTACATTTGCAGTTACAGCTCTTGATCCTGCTTAGAGAAAACAGAATCAGTACAAACAAGGGAAACACAGGCAAAATGTGGAGAGAAACGGTCTTTAAGTGTCCAGGGGAAAACATTTTAAAAAGGAAATTTAAAGATTTTTGGGGGGGTGGCTAGGTCATTTATTTGTTTTCATAAATATATGAGCCAATAAATTCCACACCTATTATGAGAGGTTTTCTTAAGTCCTTTCCCATTAGGTCCTGGTTATTAGATCCAACCAAACTGACTGCTTTACGATGGGTTCTCTTCACTCCTACTGAATACTAGCTTTCCTTGTTTCTCCTCTCCTCTCCTCTCCCCTCCCCTCCCCTCCTCTCCCCTCTTCTCCTCCCCTCCTCTCCCCTCTTCTCCTCCCCTCCCCTCCCCGCCTCTCCTCTCCTCTCCCCTCCCCTCATCTCCCCTCTCCCCTCCCCTCTCCTCTCCTCCCCTCCCCTCCTCTCTTCTCCTCCCCTCCTCTACCCTCCCCTCTTCCCCACTCCCCTTTCTTTTTCCCAAAGCCTGGAGCTTACTTGCTCCTACCTCTTGCAAAGCAGTCCTGCACTCTACAGTGGCCTGAGGCTAAGAACCAAGTGGACTGAAGCAAGGGCTAAAAGATGAAAGCTCCTTTGAATTAGAAAATGTCACACCCACCTTCAGAGTCCTTTGCTGGGACTCATGGTTTGGAGTCCAGGCAGGACATTACCTAATTTCTTCCTTTCCACCTCTGTGAGAGAGGCCCCTCAGGACTGAGAAGCAAGGATCGAAAGCTACAGACAGAAGAGCAGATTTGGTGAATGGTCCCTCAGGCTGGTCTCTGTGGACTCAGGGCAACTGCTGCTGCTCTGAGCCTCCTGGGCCCTCAACTCTGCCCACGAATGTTGAGGATGGTTTGGAAAATAGTATCGTTTATCACTTGGAAGCAACATTTCAAAAGCACCATTACTGAGATTTGATGATGGTATCTTTCCTTCAGGGTCTTCCTGAGTCCAGTGTGGTGATCATGAATGCCAGAGGTTCTAGTAATCCAGTTGGAAGCCACCTTGCAAGTGGTGATTGGTTAAGAACAGAGCATGGGTCAGAGCAAGGCATGTCTGCTACTGCACTTCAAGACTCCTTCAGCGGTCCAGGTAGGAGTCCAAGCTGGTCTTCAATTTGAAGTGCTCCGAATGAGACCCTCACCACAGTGTGGGTAATGAAGAACCACCCAGGAGGCTGCACCATCAGCGGAGGGAAGCACTGTTCCACTGGGCACCTATTTTAGCTCAATGGTAAGTGTGGCGGGGTGATGGGGTGTTAGGATCAAGACCTTAACAGGGGTGTTGGCAGTTCAAGCAAAAGTGAGGTTTCCTGGCTAGCCAGCAGTAGCTAAGCAACCTGGATGTATGGTCTGAGCACCTACTCCCTTAGATCGTTTTTTTTTACCCAGGTGCGTGGGGTGAGGTGACCCGGGGACCTGGAGCAGGAGGAGTCAAGTTTAGACATCAGAAGGCTCCTGGGATTTTGTCTGTGCTGCCCCCTCCCTCTTTCTTTGCCTCCACCTCACTCCTCTCCTCTTTCCTACCTCGCGGCCTAACCAGCAGCGGGCGCCTTTAAGAGCGAGCGCTGGTTAACCGGAGGCGGGAGCCGCCGGCAGCCGGCAAGGCGGAGGCACTGCCGGGCGATGCCCCGACTCTCCGCCGCCGCCTCCTCGGCCTCCTCCTGCGCTGGGGGCTCGGAGCTGCGGAGCTGCGGTGCGATGTCCGCAAAGTTCCGGGAGGCAGCGGTCACCAACTCCCGGCTCTATCGCCGCGGCGCCTTTTGTGCGAGGTGTGAGCGCGTCCGGGGCAGGCGAGCGCATCCTGGGTACGGGCGGGCGAGCGGGCGGGTGGCGCGGAGCGCGGCTCTCCGGGTCTCCGCGGCAGGAAGCGGCTGGCTCGGCAGCCGGCACCCGGGAGAGGTTCATGGCACGGCCGCGGCTTCTCCGGGCTACCGGACGCCCCGCGCTGCTTCGGGCCTCCTAGATCCCCGGCGCTCCAGCCCGGGCCCCGCGGAGCAGAGCCTCGCGGAGGGCTGGGACCCTCGGGAACTTTCCCGCCCTGGGCTTTTCACTCTGGGCTGAGACTCAGCATGATCGCCCGGGTGTTTAAAAAAGCTCAGCAGTGCAGCTTTATGAAAAATCACAACCTCCGGGGCTGATCCAGTTTTCAAAAGTGATCATTTAGTTTTTGGTGAAATATTTGGATTGTCTGGAATACTTAGGAAATACAGGTTTTGTCGTTAGAACGCACCCCCCTCCCCATGAGGTAGGGGTGAGGTTTAGCGGCATCCTTTTAAAACAGGAATTTCTTTGTTTATCGACAAGTTTGCTTTTCATCACGTCTTAGATTAAGAGTGCTCCAACTTCTTAAGGATTTTAAAAGTAATATATTTCTAAGAATGGTAAGCAATACTTGGTTTATTGCATAATATTACTTTACTTCAGACAGTTTTACCCTTGGAGGAGGTAAGTAATCATTTGATAGAGCCTACAAAAGTTCATGTACTACAGGGATGGTCTTTCTCCATGTGTCCCATGTGTGAAGAAAGCTTCACATGCTCACCTTTCGGTTCATGTATTCTGTGTTCTCCAGTTAGCCTGGTCATCTGGTGAAGGCTGGAAGTCAAAAGTGCTGATAAAGAGTTCTGTGCTGTAATACACAGTATCACATAGCCCACATTTTAGTAACACCGTTGATTGTATCATTTTGTTCACTTGGAACAATTGTATCCAAACTCTCGCCCTTAAATCCTGAAGTGTTCAGAGTAAGTTGTTAGGCGTATGCTTCATATATGTGGAAGAAAGATACTTGCTACTCAAATACTTAGTCAGGATAACTAAGGAAATGCCTCATTGGTACCATGGAAGTTTTGAAATAACAGAAATAGCCATTAATACTGCAAAACAAATGGAACATTTTTGTCGTGGAATATAGTTTTGTCAATATATGTACATATATATATTTGTATATATGTGTACATGCATCTATCTCTATATATGTATGTGTGTGTATGTGTACATGCATCTTTCTCTCGATCTATCTATATATATGTACATATCAGAACTGATGATTAAAACAACTCTTTACATATTTTCTGGTAATTTTCTGTCAACATTCTTGTAAAAAAATTTTGCTCAGAAGTCTCATACTTAAAATCCTAGCTCTGGTTGCAATTGTCCTTTAAGTTGGTTGTACTTCTGGCAAGTTGGTAAGAGTTTGATGTTCTAAGGTGGTTGTGGCAGAGTTCTGATCAGTGTGTCTTCTCTGAGATTATATAGGTATACTTGACTTAGGACATATATTTTTGAGACCCTTTCTCTGTACTCTGTACTCAGGAATATGCACATGGCTTTATGTAGGTATGATGTCACACATGTCATACATGTATCTGTCATGTATCTCTGTCACCTGTCACAGGGAAATCATTCAGGGACACAGTAATGCCTGTTCACTAAGAATAGCAGATCTAAATGGTTAGAAGGTAAAAACTGTTCTTGCGAGGGTTTGTTGTCTTTGAACGTTTTAGTTAAGGAATACTGCTTTCTAACAAACACTTCAGCTCTTACAAAGCTTGGACTATCATGCCATCTACCAAAGATCTTAAACACACATTTATCTATCAAAGCAATCCTACCACTGGGTGATTCAATCAGGCTCTTTTCTCAGCTTCAAAAAATTTTACCGTTAGTAGGTGAATCAATAGATTAAACCTTAGTTTTTCACACATCAGAAATGACCTCTCGTGATTCTTCTCAACTTTACAACTTAGGAAAGTTGATCTCAGTAACTTTCCTAAGGAAAGTTCATTGTTCCCCTCTGTGAGAACTCTTCAGTGTTGATGGTCTTGGTTGTCTGCTTTGAGAGGGGCCCACTGATGGTTCAGTAAACAGTACCCAGAATCCAGTGCTGCAATCATTGTTAAGGGTAGCAAGATCATCTTCCTTTGGAACAGTGCTCAGTCACTTTCCACATCTGCTGCTGAGGCATTTAGAGATGGAGCCAGTAACCCATTAGAGTGGTTTTTATTATTGCTTTAATTTGCTAGCTATTTGTGAAATATGTTTGCAATTTGCTTTTGCCATACATGTTCTTTACATTGTTGCAAGTGGTCCTCCTCAAAACCTCCTCCCCTCTGCTTTTGACAACAGAGATTGGGGTGAGTGCTTACTGTTCTCTTGGAATACATTAAGAAGTTTCTCAAAATTTACATCATGTCTCTTTAACTTAAAAAAATCACATTTGAAGTGTTTAAGTAGGAAATAATAGCCCCCCCCCCTTTCTTTAAGATGATGGGATTTTTGTCAGTTTGAATACTTGGGAAACTTCTGTGTAAGGTTAGATGTGTCTTTTAATTTGAACTGGATGAGAAACAAAATCAGTACTCTTGCAACCACGAAACACGGGGAGCATCCCACATAATTTGCAGTGTGGGCAGCCCAGCATGCTTTAGTGTTTAGTTGGCATGATGCGGCAGGCCATGCTTGTTAAAAATGGTTTCTCAAGTGGACGACAAGCTGTTTCTGTCTTTGAGCTTGGCACGTAGGATAAAATGCCTTTTGCCTCTACATCGATCAATATGGACAAAAATGGGCAAGTATAATTTGTGTGTCTTTCTGTTTGACAGAAGTTTTAATAATCTAAAGAATAAAAAAAACTCTAGGATGCTGAAAAGTTTACTCATGATCACTGCAAATGGAAGGAGCATCTAGGTGGGATTTTAATTCAGCTCGAAGGTTATGGGGGCGGGGAAATGTGGTATATGTTCAGTTGACTATTGGTCTCTAGTTGAATTGATAATGACACTATTGTTCTTAGCATTTCATTTAATAAGCAATGCAAAAGGAAGTATGCCTAGGCTCCACCGAGATTAAGAAGATACCCAGTCAGATCCTGTATCAGTCACCTGACCTACATGCTGATTAGTTCTTAGGTAATTTCCAGCTGAAACCCTTATTATTTTAGTCACGTGTTTACATACCATTTGGGGAGTTTTGGCCAAAGCTTCTTGGGTAACTTTTTGCATTGGACTAGATGAGCTCAGTCTTTAGGAAGGAGGAATCCTTCTTGGGGAGATTGGTGCAGAAAAGACGGCCATCATTCTGCGTTGTAGTGCTTACCTACCTAACAAAGGGAGACATCCCTTGTTGTCCTACTTTCTTGTTTTATTGGATATTTTATTTATTTACATTTCAAATGTTATCCCCCTTCCCATTTCTCCTCTGGAAACCTATCCTGTCCTCCCTCCCCAACCAACCACCCCTTCCCACCTCCCCACACTGATATTTCCCTACACTGGGGCACTGAGCCAAGGGTCTCTCCTCCCATTAATGCCCAACAAGGCCATCCTCTGCTACATATGGGGCTGGAGCCATGGGTCCCTCCAGGTGGACTCTTTGGTTGGTGGTTTATTCCCTGGGAGTTCTGTTGGGGGCTGTAACCATAAGGTTACAAACTCCTTCAGCTCCTTTAGTCCTTTTTCCAACTCCTCCATTGGGGACTCCTGCTCAGTCCAATGGTTGGCTGCAAGCGTTAGCCTCTGTATTTTTGTTAGACTCTGGCAGAGCTTCTCAGGAGACAGCTATATCAGGCTCCTGCCAGCAAGCACTTCTTGGCATCTGCAGTAGTGTCTGGGTTTGGTGTTTGTATATGGGCTGGATCCCCAGGTGGGGCAGTCTCTGGATGGCCTTTCCTTCAGTCTCTGCTCCACACTTTGTATCCTTATTTCCTCCCTTGAGTATTTTGTTTCCCCTTCTAAGAAGGACTGAAGCAGTCATGCTTTGGTCTTCCTTCTTCTTGAGCTTCATGTGATCTATGAATTGTATCTTGGGTATTCCGAGCTTTTGGGCTAATTATCCACTTACCAGTGAGTGCATACAATCTGTGTTCTTTTGTGACTAGGTTATCTCACTCAGGATATTTTCTAGTTCCATCCATTTGCCCAAGAATTTCATGAAGTCGTTGTTTTTGATAGCTGAGTAGTACTCCGTTGTGTAGATGTACCACATTTTCTTTGTCTGTTCCTCTGTTGAAAGACATCTGTGTTCTTTCCAGCTTCTGGCTATTATAAATAAGGGAGCTATGAACATAGTGGAGCCTGTGTCCTTGTTATATCTATCTATCTATCTATCTATCTATCTATCTATCTATCTATCTATCTTTCTTTCTTTCTTTCTTTCTCTCTCTCTCTCTCTCTCTCTCTCTCTTTCTTTCTTTCTTTCTTTCTTTCTTAAGATTTATTTATTGAGTACACTGTAGCTGTGTTCAGACACACCAGAAGAGGGCATCAGATCCCATTACAGATGGTTGTGAGCCACCATGTGCTTGCTGGGAATTGAACACAGTCAGTGCTCTTAACCGCTGAGCCATCTCTCCAGCTCTTGTTATATGTTATATGCTACTTAAAAAAAAAAACAAAAAACAAAACAAAGCAAAACAAACAAACAAACAAAAAACCAATAGCCTAGGAGATTTTAGAGAAAGAGCATTAGTAGGGGTTTCAAAATGCCCAAATTTGGATGAGAATTAGGGATTTGACTGGAAATTACCTAAGAATCAAATAACTTGTTTGCTGGTATTTTGGTTCTGTATCTAGGCTGAAGGAATCTGCTGTGAGTTCTTTGCTCTCTGCTGGTCTGGGAAGGATGCTGGGTACAAAGGGGAGTGGGGTAGGAAAGGTCATGTGACCCCCTGCCTTCCAGAGGGAAGGGTTTCAGTACAATCCATTCTTAACATTGTTTTACTTGTTGGCAAGGGATGGGTTCAACTTGCTCCATTTTGAATAAACCCACACAAACCTAGACAATTTCAAGTTTCAGGGTCAAATACTAGCAAGAATCCATTCCTGATTTTTTCAGCTCATTGCCTCAGTACTTGCTTACCTTCTTTGCATTGTCTCCTTCCCCCGTGATATATTTATCACCAGTTTTGAACTCAAAGTTTTCCCATTTTCTATGAGTTGGGTAACTCTGCCCCCACTTAAAGCTGAAATGCCGTTGATAATGTCTTCCCTCTGTTTATTTTATGTATATCTGTGTTTAAGGCTTTGGCTCCCTATTCTTCATTCTCACACAGTAATAGATTTTCTCATCCTAGAAATGCTATGTGTGCAGTATAGACAAACCTATCCAGATAAGCAAAGAGAACTATGCTGAGATGATTACTGTCAGCATTTTATTGTATATTTCATATGCACATGGACAGTAGTTCACTTTCTAACTTTATATATTGCTCTGTTGCCTCTTTCCAGGTCATGAAATGACGTGCAACACTGATGTGTTGAATAGTGTTTTCTATGGATACATTATGATTTATTGCATATGTGTGATAATAACTGACAGGGAGACATCACTGTTGTTGCTGCCAGCTTTCCTCCTCCTCCCCTTCCTCCTCCTCTCCTTCCTCCTCCTCCCCTTCCTCCTCCTCCCCTTCCTCTTCCTCCCCTTCCTCCTCCCCTTCCTCCTCCTCCCCTTCCTCCTCCCCTTCCTCCTCCCCTTCTTCCTCCTCCCCTTCTTCCTCCTCCCCTTCCTCCTCCCATTCCTCCTCCCCTTCTTCCTCCCCTTCTTTCTCCTCCCCTTCTTCCTCCCCTTCTTTCTCCTCCCCTTCTTCCTCCTCCCCTTCCTCCTCCCCTTCCTCCTCCCATTCCTCCTCCCCTTCTTCCTCCCCTTCTTTCTCCTCCCCTTCTTCCTCCTCCCCTTCCTCCTCCCCTTCTTCCTCCTCCCCTTCTTCCTCCTCCCCTTCCTCCTCTCCTTCTTCCTCCTCCCCTTCTTCCTCCTCCCCTTCCTTCTTCTCCCCTTCCTCCTCTCCTTCCTCCTCCCCTTCCTCTTCCTTCCCTTCATCCTCCTCCCCTTCTTCTTCCTCCCCTTCCTCCTCCTCTCCTTCCTCCTCCCCTTCTTCTCTCCTTCCTCCTCCCCTTCTTCTCTCCTTCCTCCTCCCCTTCCTCCCCCCTTCTTCCTTCTTCCCTTCCTTCTCCTCTTCCTCCTCCTCCCTTTCCTCTTCCTCCTCTTCCTCTGCTACTGTAGGGCAGGGAGAAGCTTTTTATAACTCAATTTTATACTCATCTATGACTATTTACATCAAATAATATCCTAACTGCAGAGTTCTGTGGGAGAAATAAAGACATTGGCCTGAGGGTAGTTTGTTATTCCTAATGGAAAAGTCTAGTCATCCATTAGCATCTCTTTCTTTTTCCTCTATAGGTTCTGCTTTCCTTCAAGTCAGAATTTCAAGGGTGTTCTCATTAACACTTTCTCTAAATGAAATAATCCCAGATGTTCACAGAGATTTAGCCTTAATCCGAGCCACAGCTGTAATTTGCATGTAAGGAAATACAGCAGATGACAATGTGTGGTGAGAGTATTTTTCTCTTTGCAATTTCAGTCTCCTATATTTATGCTTGTTCTCTGCACTTTGCAGAGATATATACACTTTGCAGCATATATAACTGCCCAGGTATTTAATGAATATTGCTTATTATAGTCATGCTTAAAACTTAAAGATGCTTTTCTTACCTATGATACCAGCTCTTATACCCTTAACCTTGATGATAAATTTGTAAGGTTTAAAATGCACAGAATTTAGCTTCGAGTTGCATCTGCACATGTGGGTCCATATTTTATCCATATGCTTGTATTGATCGTTCTTTCTTCTGTCCTTAATATAAAATGATTTCTTAGCCAGAAGTTATCTTTAAAACCAGATACGGGTCATGCCGATTGTCTGTAAAATGTGCTATTTCAGTAACAGAACGGGAGATGCAAAGTGGGCATCGACAGGAAAAGAACATGTGTGAGTCTGCCTCGTGTTCAGAACTGAAGTTATCTTTAACCATCCAACATGACTCTCAAGTGCATCATGGAGTGGTCTCCGTGCCCATTCTTTATTTGTAGAATTTAGCACCAGCTGTGGGGATCTCTTTCTCTCTCTCTCCCCCTCTCTCCCTCCCCCACCCCATGCCCTCTCTCACATTTTCTGGACTAGTTTCCTCATACCCCAACCCCAGGGGCTCATTTCTTTGTCTAAGTCAAGCTTAGTTTACTGTTTTCTTCCAAGCTGGTGGTTTACTTTGATTTTATACTTAATATCAAGTTTTTTGCTTAGCTGAATATCATTTCTCTTTTTCTTTAATATTGAAACAAAACCCACAAAAAACAGAACAAAACAAAAAAAAATCCTGTGTTTGTATTAGTTTGTATTCTGTTGCTGGGACACTGACCTAATAAAAATGGCCTAATGCTAGAAAGCTTTATTTTTGCTCATGGTCTCAGGAGTTGTAGTCTAAGGTCAGTTGTCTCTGTTTCTTTGGGACTAAGGTGAAGATTATCTTATGGTATAATGAGCCTGTGGAGGAAGAGGTGAATTCACCTCATGAAAGTCAGGAAACAAAGTGGCAGAGACCAGCAAAAAGATAAAGTCTCTAAGGACAGTATCCCAGTGACCTACTTCTCCCAACTAGGTCTCATCTGCAGAGTTTTCAGTACCCCCAGGTAAAGTCATAAAGATGTGACTGCATCAGCGCCTTTTCCCACTGATTCGGTGCTAGCTCTTAAGATCCACTAAGGTCCACTAGTCTCTGAGTGATCGATCCACTAGCTGTTGACCAACCTGTAACACATGGATGCTGGGGGCGGCACTTATATCCAAGCCACAGCCGGGTCTCAGTGTGTTGGCATGGATGTAATAGACACACACGGATTGAACAGGTACATTTCTTTTCATGAGGCGACTCAGCCTTTATGGAAAAGTACAGAATATCTTTCTGAAACCAATTTTTACCACTGCCTCATCCTAAAATAGTTGATTTCTTATTTTTTGTTTACTTGGGGACTTTATGCCAATTTAACTACATTTATGTGGGTCTCACTTTTAAGATTTGGGAATTTATCAGTGTCATTTGGGCTAAAGTTTATTCGTGTGTGCTTGCGTGCGTGTGTGTGTGTGTGTGTGTTTTGAATTTTATAATTTAATTATGTTTTTATGGAGAGACTTGTATCACTATTGCTATGTTTCAAAAGATAGAACCAAATGTTTCATCATATCATAAAATCAGTTTCTGGCTGCCTGTGGTACCTCGTGTCATTTCCCTCCCATCGCTGCTACTCAGTGTTTCTCCTTCATTCCTTTTCCTTTTTAAATATTGTAGCATATAATTTCTCTGAACTTTCAGCCTTCCATCTCTGTTATGTGCTTATTTCTAACTTCTATGTTTATCCTCTTTGATGGCTTTAGGTTTCTTTCGCCCTATTCCTATCACGTAGCTTGCATGCCTTGCTCTCCCTTTATTCAACGACTATATATAGATTCCACTCATGTCACCATTTTAGCTCTTTATCAGAATAATTTTTAAAAAATCGTCTATCTCTAAGTATTTTTTCTGGTTTCTTTTTATTTACCTAGTCAGTTAGTCATGTGTATGGGTGTTTTGGCTGCTTGTGTCTGTGTACCACATGTGTGCAGTGACCGTGGAGGCAGGAAGAGGCCATCAGAGTTTTTTGGACTAGAGTTGTAGATGGTTATGAGCTGCCATGTGGGTGCTGGGAATCGAACCTGGGTCCTCCGGGTGATCATCCAGTGCTCTTAACCGGTGAGCCATCTTTCCAGTCCTACGTATTATGTTTTTGGTTCCAGTTCTTAGGACTGGAGGTGCTGGATATGTATGGCTCTTTTTGTTGAATTCTGTTTGAGATCTGCTGAGACAAATTGTTCTGTATCACCAGTTCTTTGATGCTTGTTAGTGCTGTGGGCTCCAGCAGGCATTCTGTTTCAGTAAAAGTTTCACTGTCACTGTGGAAACAGCATGCATTCCTTTGTTTCTAATCGTGTTGTTTAACTCTTCAGGTTTAGTATTGTTTTTCGTCTGTTTAAAAACTCAACTGCTGAGATCTTAATTGTGGATTTATCACCTTTGTCTGGATAATTCATGTTTTGCTTTTTGAGGGCTACTTACTAGATGCGAGTTTAAATTTAAAAAATTTATTTGTGGTAAATTAAACCTTTTTACCCTATATGATGACTTTGTCTCTGATACTGTTATTTGACTTAAAAACCTTTTTCCTTTGATATTAATGAACACTACAGTGTTCCATATAGATTGTGTTTGGTTTTATATGCCAATTGCCTGCAATTGAGGCTGGATATGTGCCGTTATAGTTTTGGATGTGTCCCTTGTTTATATGATATACCTGAATCTGTTTTTCACTGGAGAATTCAGTCCTTTGTATTTGTAGTGAAGATTGTTAAGTTTGGGTTTAATTATGATCTATAGCCATGTATTTTTTTTCCCCTGCCTTTTCTGCATCTTCATTCCTGTCTTAAGCTTCTTTGGATAGATTTAATTCTCCCTTTTATTTTTATTATTTTGTTTACTAAATGAGCTTTAGGTGCTGGCTGGCTGCTCTGTATTCTTTCGGTAATGACCCAGATGATTTTTCTATGAATCTTCATCTTTTTTCATCTGTGGTCATTGGTATCTTCACCCTCAATTGTGGAATTGAATTGTGTCCTTCCAAATGTATACATGAAGGCCTAAGTCTCAGTATCTGGAGATTGTCCCTGTCCTGGGGGAATTCAGGCTAAGTGAACTTCATTGGTAGCCCTGATCTGGTAAGCCCTGATCTGGTAAGCCCAGACACAGAGATCTCCCTTCCTCTCTGCATGTTTCGTGGAGAGGCCACTTGAAAGTGCTTTGTTGAGGGACACATGAAGGTTGGACAAGTTAGGAAGGAACCGATCTTGATGCTACTTTCATCTTGGACTTTAGCTTCCAGAGTGAAGAAATGTGAGAAAATTTTCTATTGTTTAATCCACCGATGCTGTATTTTTGATGAGGCCTAACCTTCCTTATTAAAATTACTAATTCCTAAGAGCAGTGTCTATAACCCCACCTCCAGTTTATTTCTTGGTAATGCCTTAGTTAGCTTTTGTTTTTTCTTACATTATCTTTTCAGTGTAATATCCAGCACATATATGTAATTGTGTGTTATAATTGTACTTTCTCACCTTCCTCACATAGCAGGTCTTCTGCCTGGGGAATTTTCTTTGTCTGACACATATCCTTACTTTTCCTTTGCTGACTGAGTGTGTGGGGAGAGTTTGTTTATAATAATGATTTTAATTACCTTCTTTCTTGAAGAGAGATCCTTTGGGTATTAAATTCCTTTTTGATAGATAATTACTTGCAGCATATCACATAGTATGATTCCATTATCCTCGTCTTTTTATTATTGCCATGGAGAATTGAGCACCCAAGCCCATTTTGCCTCCTTTGTTAGGGAAATCGTTCTTCTAAGATCTTTTAAAGACATTATCTCCACAAAGAGTTTCTTGCATGGCTACTTGTGTGTCTCTGAGTGTGCACATGTATGTTGCAAATTTCAATCTTTTTTTTTTTTTTTTTTTTTGCTGATGCTCAACTGGCTTTTACATAGTCCAGGACCACCTGCCTACGAAAATGGAGATGCCCACCATAGGCTGTGACATCCCACATCAATTAGTAATCAAGCCAGTCTCCTGCAGACAGTTCCATAAGACAATATGATATAAACTTTCTGCTCAGATGACTCCAGGCTCTAGCAGTTGACAGATAAAGTTAATCAGGGTGACACATCCCTTCTTCATGCTTGCTCTTTACTGAGTTCATTGCTTTGGTTGACGATGACATCTGAGGTCAGCTTGGGTCTCCATGTGCACACATGTGCACCTAACCCATGAGAATAGCCACCTATGCACATATTAATACAAAATAAACAAAACGTTTTTTGTTTGTTTTTTGTTTTGTCTTTTTTTCTATAAGTGTGAGTCAGGCTCTCTCTGAGATTCTTTTTTAAAATCATTCGTTTTATTTTACATGTATAGGTGTTTTACCTGTGCATGGACTGTGTGTGTGCTGTGTCTTTGGAGGTCAGAAGAGGGCTTTGAATTCGGTGGGACTGGGGTTACAAACAGATGGAAGGCACCATGTGTTAGGGGTCCGTGGGAAGAACAGCCAGTGCTCTTCACTACTGGGTCATGTGTCTGGCCCGTTTGGCCTTCTGTAGCTGGTTTATATGTCCCGCTCTCTCTGTGTCTCAGGCATAGCCATCATGCTTCTCTTTCCTGTTCCATGAGGGCCACTTGGCATCCCAGAGTCTTTTAACCACTTCTAGAACTATGACCCAAATAAAGTCTCTTCATAAATTATTAATCTCAGGTATTCTATTCTATCCTTTCAAAATGGACTAAGCCAAACATATTTTTTTTTTCTTTTACCCTATACAATACAGCAATGTGGGTACCACTTTTGCTAGGAATAGATAAACAGAAAGAAGCTAAAGACCTCAGGGTTTGTGCTACCCAATACACATTTACTATGAAATGGCAATGAAAGCAAGCACAGTAGTGAGACGGAGATGGTTGGTGAGAGCTGGAGAGATGGCTCAGCAGCTGAGACCATCCACTTTTGCAGAAGACCCAGCTTTCAGCACATGTGTCAGGAGGCTCACAGCCACGAGGTGTCCAAGCCTCTGGCACCCACATTCCTGAGCACATATCCATATACGAGTATACCTAACTTGAAAATAATGAAGTGACTCTTTAAAGGGAATCTGAAGTCCATTCATCCGTGATTGGAATGGCTGCCCATCCCTGGGTCAGGAGAGTTGAGCCTTTACTCTGCTGTGCTCTTTTTTCCCTGCACCTTTTTATTTTTTATTCTCTCATTTATTACATCCCAACCACAGTTTCTCCTTCCTCCTCTGTCCTCAGTCTCTCCCCACAAACTCCCCTCTTTCACCCACACCACACGGAAAAGAGGAGGTCTACCAGGGACATCAACCAAACATGGCAAACATGCTTCAGTAGGACCAGGCACATACCACCACATCAAGGCTGGACAAGGCCACCCAGCAGGAGGAAGAGGGCCACACAAGTAGGCAAAAGAGTCAGAGGCAGCCACTGCTCCCACTGTTAGGAATCCCGCAAGAACACCAGACTACTCAGCCGTAACATCTAGGCAGAGGACCTGGGTCAGACTCCTACGACTCCATGATGCATGCACGGTCCCATGAGTCCCAGCCAGTTGATTCTGTGGACCATGTTCTCTTGGTTTGTCTCTGATATCTCTCGTTCCTATCCTTCGTCTCTCTCCTCTACAGAACTCCCCTAGCTCCCACCTTGTGCTTGGCTGTGGTACTCAGCATCCCCTCCCATCAGCTTCTGGATGAAGTCTCTTTTGTCTCTTTGATGATTTTGCACACAGGGCAAACTAGGTCGAAGGTTTTGTGACTGGGTTGGTGTCCCAGTCCCTTCACTTGAGGTCTTGCAAAGTTACAAAAGATGGCTGATTCAGCCATTGCTTCCTCTGTTACTAGGAGTCTTTGCTAGGCATCTCACGCGTTCTGCTGTACACTTTTAGGAAAGAATTTATCTCTGCATTCTTAGCATTAAAATATTTTTTAAATCCCAATTCTTTTTACAGTACGTTAAAAAAAAAACAGTAAAAGTTCTCTCTAATCTAGAGCTAGTTTAGTTAAACTGAACTATAATCTTAAACTATCATTTCTCTAGGCTTATACCGGGGTTCCAGGAAAATGGGTCTCTCTGGCAGGTCCTGGAAAGGTTCTTGTCTCCAGGGCTACACTCTGTATCAGCTTAGCCCAAAGGAAGGGCCGGTCTCCTTTGTGTCTAATTTAAATGGAGATGTGGTCATTCAGTAAATGATCTCTTTTTCTAAAATTCCATCCAATTCTTTCTTTTTCCTATTCGATTTCCTGCATAACAGAAACCATGAATATAAAGAGAATTTGCACATTTATTGTATTAGCCGTTAGGCAAATTCTAACATTTGGGCCACACTGCTGTAAAGGTTCTTGCCGGTCTTGGGTGCATGCATGCACGCGTATACACCTCTTCATAGCGTCAATTGCTCTTGTAGGCTGTTCTGTTGCAAGAATCACTTGAAAAGGGCATGAGTAAGATATACTAAAGCTTCCCAAAGTCCACACAAGCACGGTGGTATTTACAGTGCTATTTTGGTGCCTTTTCTTCCCTGTTTTGTTGAGGGGACCTTCAGGAATCACAGTTCTGGCCGCTCGTGTGCAGTTGGCACAGAGCCAGTGAATTCCCTACAGGCTCTGGGTCTTCAGTTGCATCAGCAGGGAGAACTTGCTCAGCATTTACTGGTTCTTTTGTCTGAGAGCAGCAGGGACCTTACTGAATGACAACACCCCTTATGCCATTACTGGTGGGAACCTCAGTGACAGGCAAGTACTGGGCCCCCTTAGACTTTATTCTCTTGAGGTTTTTGGGACACTTGAGGTATATTCCTTGGTGCTTAGAATTTAGCTTTTAAGTTTTTTTTTTAATTCTTAAGCAGCTTTTAAATGTCTTTAACGTTTTAAAATTATTTTGTCTGCGTGTGTGGGTGTGGAGTTGAGACAGCTCTAGGTGTTCAGCCACCTGCTGAATTGTCACTGTCCTGCTCGATTTTTTTTTTTTTAGTTGAAAACAGCTATTATAGATTTTCTTTCAACAGGTTTTTTTCTCTGCTAAGGTATTTTTCTTGGCCCTGAGCAGGATCATGGAATATGGAATAATTTGGAAGGCATATGGAATACTTTGAGTTTACAGAGACCCTGTAAGCCATGGTGGCCCTTTTTGTTGGGTCAGTCCTACTGGGTTACTTTAGGCACAGTAATCCCAATTACATGGCAAAATTTATAAATAGTAGAATTATGTTCTTAGAGGAGATAATTTTATAAATGAATTTGACCTTGTGACAGAAATTAGTGTAGAGAATCTTTCAGCCAGCGAAATTCTAAGAAACACTAAATGTTTTTAGGTTTAAAATTATTTGTAACAATTCAGTTTTGGAAAACATATATGGAGGGGCTGGAGAGATGGCTCAGTGGTTAAGAGGAGGTCAGTTTCCAGCAACCACATGGTGACTTACAACCATCGATAGTGGGCTCTGGTGCCCTCTTCTGGCTCACAAGTGTCCATGCAGATAGAATCCCCATATACATTAAAAAAGAAAGAAAGAAAGAAATAAGAAGGAAAGGAAAGGAAAGGAAAGGAAAGGAAAGGAAAGGAAGGAAGGAAGGAAGGAAGGAAGGAAGGAAGGAAGGAAGGAAAAGAAAACATAAAAAAGAAATTTTGGTCAGGACCCATATTCCTTTTTAAAAATTATATGTAAGTGTAGTGTGGTTTTTATTTTTTTCTCTTATTATTTGTAACCTCCTCTTTTTCTGTTCCTTCCCTTCCAAAAATAATATATAATCTATACCTTTGAAACAAAATATACTCGTGATCAGTATGTGACTCTTTCCTGGAAGTGTAAGAGCTAGCGATTGTCACGATAGAGTAAATGATGAATTATGTTTCCTTACAACATAGTAACTATGTGAAGCATGGAGGAGTCCAGAGACGACTGGGTGTTTCTTACGAGATTTCTCTCTAGACGTTCAAGTTCCATGAGCTCAGGAGATTCCTGTTTGGTTCCTTCTCAAACTCGGAGCAGACACTGCACACACGTTGGATGTCACAGTCTGAAACTCTCAAGTCCCAAATGCTACAAAATCCTCATATTTTCAAGCTCTCTCATGCTGAAAAGTCTTAGATCGCAGAACATTTCTAACTTCAAATTTCAAAATAGGCCACATTCTAAAGTGTTGCTGAATGTGGAACTCTTTGATCCTAAGCATTTTTGATAGCTGATAATCTATACTTTTGGTGTAGAGAGAGGGAAGAAAGAAAGGGAGCGAGCAAGGAGGAAGGGGTCTTAATGAAATAAGTAAATTGAAAAGTGGGTATTAAAGGACTATGTCATATTCAAAAGGTTGGGTATTGGGGCACAGTAAATGAGTAAAGGTAATTTTAATTGGTATATAGTAACATTGGGGACATGTGTATTTTTGTCTCATAACTACTTTGAATACTAAAGCCAAAGTCATCTTTTGTAAATTTTGAGCTTTGAGTATACTTTATATATGACCTTAGACCGTTCGAATCTTCCTGAGCTTGCTAGAGTTATTTTGAGAGATGGCGGTGACCGGAGGTCAGAACAGACCTGCCCTGTTTTCTGGTGAGTCCCTGCTAGTCTCCCTGTGCTGCTGTGACACATAGAGAGCCCTGTGATCTTTAGTTCTGTGCTTCTCTTATTGTGTGACTTTTCTAGCTTCCTGCTCAGGAAAAAAAAGACTGCTAATTCCCTATTTCCCTCTGTGCTCGTCATTGAAATTGCCATGATACTGAGTTATATTTGCACAGTGTAGGATCAGTAAGCCAAAGGCCTATCCTTTTTTTCTTTTATGTATGATCTTCATATATTTAATTGAATTACCTTTGCCTTCCATAGTTTTTCATTATTCACTTTACATCCCTATTAAAGCCCCCCCTTCTCCTTTGAGTCCCACCCTTACAAATTTCTCCTCTCATTACCCACTTCCCTTCATTTTAGAGAGGAAGGGGAAAACTCCCTCCTCCCCATTCCCACCTGGCCCTGGGACATTAAGTCGAAGCATCATCTTCCACGGAGGCCCAACCAGGTAGTTCAGCAAGGGGAAGAGGATCCTTCCAATTGTCACATATAAGATTTGAGGTCATCTGAGGTCTCCGGCGATGTGAAGGTCTTCTGGGTACCTGCCATGAAGTTCCTATTATACCATGTGAGAAGATGAGCCTGAGTGACTGGGGCGAGGTGGGATGGTGAGGCTGTGCATGTAGGGTTCTACCAAACTATGTACATTCTGAAGAGGCTGTGCTTGATCTCAGAGGTATTGTCTGGGTTTGAAGTAGGAAAGAGATACCGTGGTGTGTATGATATTTCCCTATCTTTTTTGCTTTACCTTTCTCTGTGTGTATATGTTCGTGTAGGTATGTGTGCAGGTGGAGGTGTGTGTTTGTGACTGAGCCACAAACTCCAGCAGTGTGCTTGTCCTTGTCTCACACCTCCAGGAGCAGGGTTACAGAATGTCCCTCCTTTATTGGCTTTCTCTGTGGGTGCTGCAGCTATGAATTCAGGTCCTAATTCTGTGCAGCAAGTACTTTACAAATTGCACCACCTCCCCAGCCTTATTTGACTTTAGAGTATAGCATGCAGATACTGGTGTCAGTTGTCCATCTCCTGGTACAGCGCCTAAACCCAACTGATGTCTGAGACATATTTGTTGGCTTGATTTGAGCTCTCAGGAAGAGTCTGTCAGAAACAGAACGTGATGTTATGAAAAACAAGTCAGTTATTTCGTAGTCTCATGTGGGGATCTAGGATAAAAACTAGGTACCTTGGTGGTAGAATGTTTCTAGGAAATCTAGTAGGGAGCATAGAGGCTTTTTTTGAAGCAATTAAAAGACAAAGAAAGAGCTACCTGTAGTTTGGTGAAGTGAAGATCATTGGAGTCCGTGTTGCACAGTTTCTAGGACGCACATTTCAATGGTGGTGAGGCGGGATGAAGGGATAGGGAGTCTACCTGACTTTTTATTTGGAAAGGAATTGCTGAGAGGTTAGGGAATGAAAAACAAGGATGTGCTGTTGCAATCACAGTGCAGCATGGAAGCCCGTGTGTGCATTCAGATAAACAGAACTGTGTAGTGTGGTATCGTGTGGTTGTTTCTGCGCTTATAGCATGTTCGAGTATATTAGAGCTTTGTGTCTAGCACAACGCGGGTGCACTGTATTTCTTTCTGTTGCTAACAGCTTCCCATTGTAGAGTTGTATCTGCAATGCCTTCTGTTTATTCAGTCATCAGTTGATGAACCATAAGAGCTGGCTGTAAGGTACTTTCTTAATCTGTGATTGATGGGAGATGGCCCAGCCTATTGCGGGTGGTGCCATCCCTGGGCTGGTGGTCCTGGGTTCTTATAAGGAAGCAGACTGGGCAGACCATATAGAACAAGCCAGTAAGCAGCACCCCTCCATGGCCTCGGCATTAGCTCCTTCCTCCAGGTTCCTGCCCTGTCTGAGTTCCTGTTCTGGCTTCCTTCAGTGATGAGATGTGATATGGAGGTGTAAACCAAATAATCTTTTCTTCCCAACTTGCTTTTGGCCACGGTGTTTTGCCACGGTGTTTTGTCATGGCAATAGAGAACTTAACTAAAGTAAGTTGGTCCCTAGATTGCTAGTTATTGCTGCAACAGACCTGACCATGTTGTTTTGGGCAAGGATTGTAGAAGGACTTTGGAACTTTGTGCAATTGAGTGTTCAGTACTTGGTGAGCTGCTCTATAGGAGCCTGTAAGATGAGAATGCTGAGGGCCATGCCGAAGATGGAGGCTTGATTTTCAAAGTTTCAGAGGGTTTAAGATTCTATCGGGACCATTTGTTATTCTGAATTAAGATTCTGCGGTTCTGCTTAGCTGGAAAAAGTGGTTCTAAGCTGAAGAATCGGATATGATGTATAAGATACTAAAACTACTAAATCGAAACCTTTGCCTTACTGGTACTCATTGCTGGTTGGCTAGAGCTGAGAAATGACTGGTGATTAAGAAGAGACCAGTATCACTGAGGTGAAATCTTCTGGGAAGTGTTTTCCTGAGAGCAAGCACACCGAAAATCCAGAGGTAGTTAAGGTTGTACCTCGCACTGGCAGCTGAACTTGGTAGTGTAAGAGTCACTGGTTTCGAAGGTATGAAGAGGTCATGGAAAGCAATGATTCTTGGCACTGGGAGAGGCCATTGGTGAAGGTGCAGCCTCAGTGACAGATGAAGGTCCAGGATTGCAGGGGTCATGCAGAGAAGTTGGAGCTTGGCATCATGAAGAGAGCCTATGAGAGGCTATTGATGAAGGGACAGCCCATTTATAGCAAGGGACTCTAGCAGTTTTGGTGATGTCTGTGCTGTGGGATGACCACCAAGAACATCAGCAGCAGTTGAGTGGAGCCAACTGGGGCCTAGAAGATAATCCATCCATATGTGCTGCGGAGGGTGGAGCTTGAAAAGTGACCCAAGCCCCTTGGAGGAGCCCAGAAGATTGTGAGTGAATTCAAGACATTGGACATTGAGTTATTTAACACTCTGAGGTTTGGTTTTCCTTTGTTCAAATTTGTAACTGTGCCAGGGTTCTTCCCTCTTAAAGTAAGAAAGTACCTAACTTATTTTTGATTTTTATAGGAGCCCACAGTTGAGAGACTTTGAATTTGGGGATTTGATTTGGAGGTTTACAGAAATTGTGGATTTTAAGAAACTGGATATTTTAAAAGAGACAACTTTTAAAAAGCATTTAAATTTATAAGGCTGTGGACTTTTTAAGTGTGTAAAATGTTTTGTATTGTGATGTCTATTAATGTGGAATCTCAGGGCTGAGCAAAAGAGATTACGGCTTAACAGTGATATGTTTGTGTGTCAAGGTGACCAGGGCTCAAGTGTGCTGACTATGCCAACTTGACATAAGCTAGAGCTTCTGAAAGTCAAGAATCTCTGGAAATTGCCAGTGTAGGATCTGTTTGTAAGACAACTTCTTAATTAGTGACTGGTGGAGGAGGGCTCAGCCCACTGTGGGTGGTCCTGGGTTGTTTAAGAAAACAGACTGAGCAAGCCATGAGGAGCAAGCCATGGGGAACAAGAGAGTAAGCACATTCCTCGGAGATCTCTGCATCAGCTCCTGCCTCCAGGTTCCTGCCTTGTTTGAGTTCCTGTTCTGGCTTCCTTCAGTGATGAGCTACTTTGTGGAAATGTAAGCCAGATAGATCCTTTCTCCTCAACTCTTAGGTCATGGTATTTTGTTGCAACAGTAGAAACCTTAAGTAAGACACAAGTGTTCTTTGTGAGATTTGAGCACAAGTCTGTTAGATATGTGATTTGAAAATATGGTCACTCTGTTGTTTGAATTTTCCTTAGCTTAATGTCTTCTAAAATGCAAAAATTTAGAATATTGATGAGGTCAATTTTTTATCCATTTTTTTCTTTAACAACAGTTGTTTTGGTGTCAGATATGAATTCTTTGACCCAAGGCCTCAAACTTTTCTACAGATATTTTAATTATATTAACTTTCAAGGTTACTTCTGAGAAGTTAAATATCTGAACTTAATATATTCATTTCTTTTCATTGCTGAGACTGGAACCTGGGCCCTTGCATGTTTAAGGCAAACACTTTACCACTGAGCTGCATGTCCAAGCCCTGGTGTTTTGTAACAGTTTCATTATGTAGCTCAGATTGACCTCAAGCTCGCCATGCTGCCTCTGCTTCCTGAACACTTAGGTTACTGTATACCCTAACACTCCAATGCTTTAATTAAAAAAATTTTTTTTGGTTGAAGTATCATAAATAGGTAGAAAGATAGAAAAAGATAGTAAAAGCTGAAAAAGGAGTTCATATGTACAACTATCAGAGAGATTAAGGAAATGTTATATCATCTCAGGAGTTCCAATATCCCAACAGTCCCTTCCTTGTCCTTGATTTCACCCCTCTCCTAGAGGAACCATTCAACAACTACCAGCATCGTGTTAACCCTGCCTTTGCTATGCAGTATAATATGTTTCTGTGTCTGTGCCTTATCCTCGGTCTTATTTTTGTTAGGTTCATCGAGGTATTGTTCTGCGTGGTTTGCTCATTTTTGTGGTGGTATAGTACTTTGTTATGAGATTTATTATTATTATTATTAATTTGCTGCTTATGAATACTTGCTATTCCGATATTTGGTTATCTCAAATGGTGATGCTAGTACTTGTGCCACTTAATAGAAGGATGAGAGCATTTCCATTCAGTCATTACTTGGTGAGGTTGCTGCGTGGCAGAGATGACAAGATGGCATGCTTTAATAGATGGCAAAACACAGCACTTTCTACTCCTAACAGCAATGTGTGGAAGTCCCATTTCCGTATTTTCTTTTGCTGTTCCTTTTTAAACTTTAACCACTTTGGGTTTGTGCTATTTGTATTTATATTTCACTGCTGATTGGTGAGAGACAACACCCTTATATATGTAATGGATTTTTATTTTCCCCTATTTGGATGTTTTAGTGTTCATTCTTTTGCTCATCTTTTAACTTGGTTGCTTGTGTTTTTCTTGTAAATTATCTCACACACACATATTTTGAATTACAAGTCATATGTTAGCTTTTTGTCACTATGACAAAAGATGAGAGCTAGTTAGCCTACATGGTAGGAACATTTTATTTTGGTCCACGATTTAGGCTCTGTTGTTTTGGAGGCTGTGATATGACACGTAGGGTGACAGCGTGTTGTAGAGCAACATTGTTCACTTCACAGAAAATGAGACAAAGGAAAGGAAAGTGCTGGGACCCTAGTAGCCTCTTCAAGGGCACATGCAGTACCCTACCTTCTGCTCACTAGGCCCTGCCTCCTAACAGTTCTGCTGCTTTCCAACTGAGCCACAGGCTGTGGAGATGCAGCCTTCAAAACTTGGGCTTTTAGGAGTCAATCAAGATCCAGATCCTAGCAAATCAGTAGTAGGCTGGCCATTTCAAGAGCCTCAACCTTCTGTTGCCTTTTCATGTGCTGTGCCTTCGGACTACTGGTTAACCTCTTCATGGTATACTGAGTGTTTGACTTTTGGCTAGGGTCTAATAACATAATTTTGATTAGGAAATGTAATTAAGGGAAAGAACTTGACCTAGACTAGTGGGTGGCCATTCTTTGGGCCCTTTGTTTTCTCTGTGCTCCTAGAAAAGCACTGTTTTCCCCAGGTCCTCTCCTACACACTCTCAGAAGCCTGAACTCTTCCAGCCAGGGCTACACACTGGTTCCCAGCCACCCATCTGCCTCTTTTACTTACCTTCACAGTTTCATAGCCACTTGTGAGCCTTTCAGCTGCCACTTCTCAACCTTTCAGCTGAGAAATCCGTCAGAGCTGGCATTTTGGAATTGGCTTATGCATAGTGAAGAAGTGTGATTGACTACAGAGTTGCCACCTCACCGTGGTCTCCTATATTTTAATCTCTGAAATCTGAGTTCCACAGGTTCCCTTGCTCTGGTAGCTCTTAGATATCTTGAAGGAGGTTTTCAGTGGTTTTCCATTGTCCAAGACCCTGTTATTGTTGGAGTGTTGGTTTGCCATAGCTTGTTTTTGTCAGAAGAGGAAGTCCTAGAGAATGTTTGTAAGGCAGTTGATGCAGCTTTCTGAATTACTGTTAAACTGAAATTCCATTGGTGGACTATATATTTTAATCTTTGCTATCTTCATTTAAAGCAAAAAAAAAAAAAAAAAAAAAAAAAAACAAAAACTTTGAAGATTTGCTGAACAGAAATTCACATTCACTTTCATTAAAAGTTTTATTCTAGTGGGGTTGAATGCTGTTTGAAATTATTATTTTTTTCATTTTCTGTTCATGATTTTCTTATAACATTATTTTTCAAGAATTTTAAGGAACTTTAAATGTGAAACTTTGTCTTTTAATTATTAAGAGTGACAAGTTACTACAGTAATAACCTCAAAGTAGCCAGGCTTGTTGGCACATGCTTTTAATCTCAGCATTCCAGAGGCAGAGTCAGGGTGATTCAAAGTCAGTCTGGTCTACAAAGTGAGTTCCAGGGCAAGACTACACAGAGAAACCCTGTCTCTAAAAAAATAGCAAACAAACAAATGAACAAACTTCAAAATAATTGGTTTTCCCAGTCACCTTTATACAATTTTAAGAATGGGTGGCAAGGGTTGTGGATATTTTAACTTGCACATCAAACTTTATATCCATAGAGAAATGATTACCAATTTTCACAGCCTCACTCAACCTCTGGAAGAATATTCTAGTCTCTTTCTACAAGTGCAACTATTTTAGGTACTTCTATGATTGGAACAGAGGCCTCCTGTTTTCAGTCATACCTTACTTCACACACCTACAGAAGTTACTAATTTAAAGTCATGTTCTTCTTTGTCATATATCACATTCACTGAAGATGAGTACCTTCTTTGCAATATGAAAAGCGAATTATTATGCCTTACTTCCTTATATGAAGTGAAGTTCGTCCTATTACCAGATGCATCGCATTAACACTGAGTAGCAACCTTACCAGTTGAAGCTTCAAGGTGGTTATGACTAAGACAGTTTGAGACTGAGTTCAGAATTCTAAAGGGTATATAGAAAATGTTGAGGAGCTGAAAACATTCTTCATTCACAAAGTTTTTCTAACTCTAACCTTGTGTTTGGATTTCGAGAACTCATTTAGACATTTCAATTTTAGTTAACTTTATGAAAATACTGTATTTGATGAAGTAGAACATAATATTTTCCTTAGGTTAGGCATATTTTGATTTACTTTTTAAAATATAATATTTCATTAACTTCTTGATTTTCATATATCCATGTTTTGATTATATTCATTCCCTACTCCCCCCCGCCAAAAAAACCCCCCAGATCCATCCCACAACCCCACCCTACCTTGCTTCAACTTCACTTCCTTTTTCTTTTAAAAATGACCAACAAGTCCAGTTTGTGCTTCCAGTGTAATCATGGGTCTGGAGCCACATGTGGAGCATGATCAACATACCAGAGCCACTCTCATAAGAGAGACTTACTCCTTCTCCCAGAAGTCATCGATGGTCAATAACTTCTCAGCTATGGGTCAGGCCTCCTTAGTCCCTCCATTGGCCTAGCTGGAACGTGGCTGGATTGATCTCTGTAATAGGTCTTGCATAGGCAGCCACTGCTTCTATGAGTTTACTAGTCCTGTCATATCCAGAAGACACTGTTTCTCTCTGGAGGTTCCTAACTTCTAGCTCTTATTGTCTTCCCATAGCTTCTTATGAGAGATGACGCTTGAGCGTTGGCAGGAGTGGATGATATAGATGTTCCTCTTGTAACTGAGTTCTTTACTGATGTTCTCAGCTGTGGGTCTCTATGCTAACCACCTTCCACTGCACAAAGAAACTTCTCTGAGGAGCTCTGAGAGCTGCCTTCATCTGTGGTAGAGAGGTATGAATTTGGCGGGTAGCTTGATACCATGTCCATTTCACAAAAGACTAATAGTTAAGTTCACGCCTGGGGCCTGGGAACTTTCTGGCCATGGGTTCTTTCTGGTTGGGTTTATATCACCCAGCCATGTATTTCCTTTGCTGGAGCAGGCCTTAAATTCAATCAGAAAGAGAAAGGGTAGGGTGGGGGAAGAGTTGGAGAAGGGATAATTAATATTAAAGACATTAGTACTTAAAGGAAAAGCCATATGGAAACCCATTTAAAAATAATCCTTATATATGTGATTATTTTGTCTGGATGTATGTTTGTGTAACAAACATCTGATATCTGTGGTGGTTAGAAGAGGGTGTCAGATACCCTGGGACTAGAATTACAGATGTTTGTAAGCTGCCATGTGGGTGTTGGGACTGAACCTGGGTCGTGTGGAAGATCAGCCTGCGCTCAACTGCTCACCCATATTTCCAGCTCCCCATACCTGTTATTTTATAGCCTAGTTTCTTTACGAAGCCATGCAGACACACACACACACACACACACACACACACACACACACACACACAGTTTAATTGGAGTTAATCTATATACAGGGCTTAGTGTTTCTCTCAGAAGCCACAGGTTACCAAATAAAAAGCCAAAATGTCAGGTGTAACATACCTGCTCTTGAGTTGTTGATCAGGTGTTGTTTCAACAGCACCAAACACAGGTTCTTGCTACTGTTCTTAGGTGCTTGTCATAACTTGATGGTATGACCCTATTACTGAAGACTCTACACAGTAGTTTTAGGACATGGAGGAATCAAGCTAACCAGGAAGCTGGCTACCTATTGGATAGCTTTCATAGTTGGAAGGTGCTATGCAGGCTTCTGGAGGAAAGAAATTTATCAACAGTTTTACCTAGCAATGAACTCTTGTGAGCTAAAAAAGACATGCCTGGCAAGGTATTTCCATGGGTGCAGTATTGGCATCAGTATAATGGAGCTATTTTAAATTTGAAGTGTATCCTTATTCTCAGAGATGACCTTGCTTAGTTATTGTCCTACTTTTTGTCTTTCTGGTCATTTCATTAACTCTGTGCAGAACACTGTCTGCTCTCATGCTGCCCTAAGCCCTCAGAGGATAATGTTCTGAAGAGAAGTGAAGTCTCCAGGGAAGTCTAAAAATAAAACCTCAAGGTGTTGGGCCAGGGATGTAGGGCAGATAGAGGGACAGCATTTTCTGACATTGCAGATTGCTACAATGATGACATAGAAGTCACTTGCTCCTTAGTTGCTGAGAGAAGCAGCAAGGGGTTTTGAAAGGGGATGGGGTGTAGAGCCAGGCAACCCTGGGCTCTTCTCCAACTCTCCCACCAGTACCGTGGTTACGGGCATGCCTCTTGCTGAGTCTCTGCCTATTTATCTTCAAAATGGGAAAGTAGCTGCTACCTTTGGAACTCTTTGCCTAGATTAGATAATGTCTTATTTACATATGTACTGTGCCACATTGACCTAACCAAGGTAACATAGAAAAAGGGTTTATTGGGGATTGAGGGTAGGAACATCCAGGATAGGTGAAGGTCACTGGATGAGGTCTTAGGGTACTGAGATACCTTATTAGCATGGGAAAACTGTTGTGGAAATATTTCATCTCAGTCAGGGGCTTTTACTCTGCCTTTGATCATTCAGTTCCCAGATTAGAAGATATACAACTTTTATGTTTATAATAAGCCTTAATCAGCACTGGAGCTGGGCAGGTATACTCTCTATGCTATTAGAATCTATTTCCTCATTGATAACTATATTTTATAGTTTGCCATATTCCATTTGGGTAGTTCTTAACTTTAATTGGCTTGCCCTCCTGGCCATATTTTTATGACTCACCTATTTATGGTGACTTCCTCTTCTCTCTACCTTCTTTCTTCATGGTTCTTCTCCAACCCCAAGCCTGGTTGGAACCCTAAGCGCCACCTATCTTAGTTCTGCCTAGCTATGGGCTGTAGGCGTCTTTATTTAATCAGTAGTTTTAAATTAAGGGGCAAGGTCACATTGTCCATGCAGACTCTCTCCTTCTTGGGAATAAACAGACCTTGGGAGCCAGCATTTAGTATTATAACTAGCAAAAGACCAAACCTCAATAGAAACATTTCAGGAATCTCAGGTACTGGCTGAACAGGTTCTTATTAGGAGAGAGGACGTTGATCCTGTAATCTAATTGAGGCTACATGACATTCCTCAAGTAGAGGATTATGTGAAGGCGTAGAATTTCCCAGACAAAGTCAGAGAAGAAATTCTGTTTATGCAGTCTTTCATATTATACGGAGCCCAAGGTCTTTCTGATTAGTCATGGTGGACTTTGACCTTAATTAGCAGAGTTTTTCCACAACCATCATGGCAGGAGAAGTGGATGGCAGGAGAAGTGGATGGCGTGCAGATGTGGCACTAGAGCAGTAGCTGAGAACTCATATCTTTATTTTCAAGTAAAGACAGTGAAACCTCAAATCCTACCCACAGTGACATACCTCTTCCTATAAGGCCAGACCTCCTTATCCTTCCCAAACAGTTTCACTAACTGGAGACCAAGCATCCAAATATATAAGACGATGGGAATCTATTCTCATTGAAACTACTGCATTCTACTCCCTGACCACCATAGGGTTGTGGCCATGTTATAGTCCAAAATTGACTCAGTCCAACTTCAGAAGTTTCCAAAGTCATTCACAGTCTCAAGTTGTTTAAAAATTTCCAAATCTCTTCTGAGACTCAAGGCAAGCTCATCTAAAGGCAAAACTCTAACTGCACACTTCTAACACACAATGACAGAATATGTTTCCATTCTAGAGGGGAGAAAATATTGGAACAAAGCAAGACCAAAACCCAGCAAGGCAAACTCTAAATTTTGTAGTTCTATATTTTGTGTCAAAGAGCTTAGATAGCTCCATCTTTTCAGCTTTGCTGACTGAAAACACTTCTCTCTTTTGGGCTGGTCCCACTTTCTGTGAACAACTCTCCTTGGCAAACACCTAACAATTCTGACATCTCAGAATTGTACTGGGTCTCCAGTACAGTCTAGGCTTCACTTAGCAAGTTTGTGTCTCTCTCTCTCTCTCTCTCTCTCTCTCTCTCTCTCTCTCTCTCTCTCTCTCTCTCTCTGTGTGTGTGTGTGTGTGTGTGTGTGTGTGTATGGGGTGCTTAGAGGCTGAAGTCAAGCTAGCCCAATAATGGCTATCTACCAACAGTAGTTGTTCAGTACATGAAGCTGAATGTCTTAGTTGGTCTTCAGTATGTGACAAAATTCCAAAGATATTCTAATGCCAGTGAGAGAGAGAGAGAGAGAGAGAGAGAGAGAGAGAGAGAGAGAGAGAGAGAGAGAGAGAGGAAGGAGGAGAAGGAGGAGGAAGAGGAGGAGGAGGAGGAGGAGGAGGAGGAGGAGGAGGAGGAGGAGGAGGAGGAGGAGGGAGCAAGCAAAGAGAAGTGTTAGCCCCATGTACTTTATTCAGACTGCCAACAGAAGATGTGGTCCAGATAAAAGTGTCTCTCCCACTTTAGAAGATCCAGATTAAAAGTGGGTCTTCTCACTTCAAATGATTTAATTAAGAAAAAAAAATCCCTCCCAGGTGTACCCAGCTGCTTGGGTTTTAGTTAATTCCAGATGAAGTCAGACAGACAACCAAGACTAGCTATCACACAGTTTCGGAGGGTGAGTCCATACTACTGTGATGGGGAGCATGGCTGCAGGCTGGCAGGCATGGTACTGTACTGGTAATTCCAACCTCAAAACCTCATCTGCAAGTAGGAGGAAGAGAGAATGAGCTAACTGGAAATGTTGTGTGCTTTTGAAACCTCCATCCCCACACCCTAGTGATACACCTTCTGCAAGGCCATATCTCCCATTTTTTCCTAAACAATGTATCAGCTGGGTACCAAGAATTCTAATGTATGAGCCAAGGGGGGCGGTTCTCATTCAAATCACCACTGATTATATATGTGCTATATATATAGCACCACTGATATATAGTGCTTATTTTAGAAATGGTGGGCATATTTTCATTTCTTACATTTTTAAATGTATTTTGTAATAAGTTTTGGGTTTTATTCAGCTTCATATAGTAATATGAGAAGAGCTGAGTTCTTAAGTTCTCATCGTAGAGCTGCTTCTTACTAGGTTTGAGGCATTTGGCATGGTCCCTACTTTGTTTGAACCTCAGCTCCTCCTCTCTAAATGAGGATAGTGATGTAAGGCCCAAAGCGAGTCTTATCTACCAGGAGACCCCCCCAAATGAAGCACGAGAACAGAGTTTGATGCAAACACAAAATGTTATTTTTTCTGGTGCATTGTGGTTGACCCTCAATTAGCCCTTCATGGCGAGTGACTAGAAGGTGACCGTGAATGGCTATAACAAGCAGTTTTTATACTTTTTAGGGGTCCAAGTTACATCAGAAAGGTTACAGTTTAAACTTATTGGTTAAGCATATTGACCTTTGAATCTATTGGCCAGCAAGCATATGACATGCATTCGAACTCTGTCTGGGACTGGACGGTCAGGGACTATCAGTCAGTACATTCTGTGGTTTTTCAGGAATGTCCCTGCTCTTCCCGAGAACTGTGGTTGGAGAATGGAACTTGGCCTAGCCTTGACCCGAGGTAGGTAGCTGGTACTTGGCCTAATCTTGACATGAGGGGGTGGGTATAAGACTGGCTAAAGCCCCTAGGGTCCTTCACAGGAACCCCATAACCTACTTACTGTCTACCAGGCCAAGCCTCTTAATAGCTCTTACACTTCAGTAAGAACTAGGGTCCTTCAGTGAGTGATGCCCATCCTCTAGAGTTGTATTTATAATAAATCCAGCTTAGCATCTGGCTAATATGAAAGCACTGAGCAGTTACTCGATAAAGAATACTAAGCAATGAAATCCAGCACAAAGTAGTTATGGGAGAAGACATGGTCTGCGAGACGATGTTACTGAATGTGACTGAGAGAGAAGCAGAGGGTGAGCGAGAGTTCCCTGCGGGGACAGCCTTCCGTCCAATGACTGCTGTTCAGAGAAGGCCGACTAGAATAATGAGGATTTTTACTTTAGCTTACTGCTAGGGAAAGTTGTGGACAAATAGTTTTAGGAAATGGGTTCTGTTGAATACTTTGTCAGGCAAGTGAACAAAAAGAAAATTCTCAGGTAGAAAATACTTTGATCTCAAATCCACCCATTGTGTGAAAAGTCACTGAAATGTGTGTGCATAAGTAGATAATGTGTTTACATATGAAATTGGAGGTAAACAGGTCTACTATGACTCATTTCTTAGTACCATTCAATTGTGCATAAATACCAGCCTTTTGTTTTTGTTGTTTTGTTTTGAATTAGTGTGAAGAATACTAGAGCTATTCTCTTTTGGTTGATTTTTAAAAGTAATCTTGGGGCTGGAGAGATGGCTCTGAGGGTAAGACCGATCACTGCTCTTTCAAAGGACCCAGATTTAATTCTCAGCACTCTTCTTGGCAGCTTACAACTGTCTGTCATCCAGCTCCAAGGGACACAGACATGCATGCAGGTCAATCACCAAAGCACATAAAATACAAATAAATATATCATTTAAAAATAATTTCTCTTATACTCTACATTCCAGGTAGTGCCAGTGTTCAGGTGAGACCTTGTTTCTCCTTTAATGTACTCCTTCATAGATGGAGCAAAGGTCATATGCCATCCTTAAGGCCCACTTTTCAGTTAAAACAGAGCCATTGCTCTTCCCTTTCTCTCAAGGGTACAACAAGCTCACAGGACAGACTCCAGATTGTGTTTATCTATAAGATGAGAAGTGAAAAGACTTCTCGTGGCAACGCATTTTCTATCCACCTCAGACAGACTGTGTTTCTATAGTATGTCAGTATCTGTGTATTGTGCATGCCTGTGTGTGCTGGTGTGTTTTCACATGTGTGTGCATGAAGAGGCTAGAAGAGGAGGACTTCTAGTGTCTTGTAGTGTCTTACGTTATTGCTTTCCACATTTTTTTTTTAAGTTTGACACAATTTTGCACTGAAACCGGAGCTTCTCATTTGGGCAAAGCTAGCTGGCCAACAAGCTCCTGGGATCTCTTGTCTCCGTCCTTCAACATCGAAGTTATATGCACACGTTCTGCCTGGCTTTTATGTTTTACATTGGCTCTAGGGACTTGAACTCCAAGTCCTCTTGCTTGTACAGCAACTGATCTTATCCACTGAGCCAGTTCCCACTCCTCTACACAAGATTTTTTTTTCCTGAGACAAGATCTCATTCTGTAGTGCTGAGTGCCCTGGAATTTTGTCTAAATCATAGACCAGGCTGAGTTGGCCTTGAACTCACATAGATCCTCCTGCCTCTGACTACCAAGTTGGGGTGTAAAGACATATACTACCCTAGCTGGTAAGGAGAGGCTTTTTGGAGATTTTTTTTTTTAATGGAGAAAGAAGAGAAGCAGATGGGTTCCATGGTGATTTTTGTTGTGTTTTATGTGGGAGGGAGCATCTCAGTGGGGTCACATTGTTCCCTATTCACCACCATGAGATGGGCCTAATAGAAAAGGAAGTTTTTTAGGGGACGGGAAAGGGACCTGGAAAAGGGGTAGAGGCAGAGAAAGGGGGACAGGGAAGGACAGAAAGAAAGAGGAGAAAAGAAGAAAGGAAGAGGCTTGTCAGGAACATGTGGGGAAGAGAGAGAGAGAATAGGAGATGGAGAGGGAGAGAGGTGGGAGAAAGAGGGTAGCCAAGCAGTCCTTCCAGGCCAGGTTGACTGGCACCTGGCAGGTGGTTATGCAAGCTGTTACTAGGTAGCTGTTGGGCGGAGCCTAGCAGAATTGTCAACAATTTCTTAGCATGAATTTTGAGAATATTTCTAAAACTGATAATCTTTTAAAGAATGTTTACCCCCACCCCCAAACTTCTAGAGGGTCTAGTAAGTATTTTAAGTTTGGAGGAAGATTAGTAAGTGCAGTAGTGGACCTGCCGGATGAATAGCTGAGCTGCATGCCCCATAAGTGCTGTGCTCCTTCTGCCTGTGATGTTATGCATAGAATTGAGAAGCCCAGCATGTTATTCCCAAGTTAAAAATTTAAGGCTCTCCTTTTCCAAGAAAATACAAAAAAAATGTGTGGGGAGAATTAGGTGCCTTCATAGGTGTACATGTGTTCCCCAATAGTTTCTGCTCACCCCAAAGTGAAGCCTGTCTTCTGGCAGTTGCAGTGTCTCTCCACACACACTGTCCCTGCCAGCTGTTCACTAGAAAACAACAGAAAGCCACAGCTGTGTATCAGTTGGCAGAGGAAAAGCCACAGCCTTCGAGGAAAGAAAACAAAATCTATGTTTACTGTTCAGAAATAGGCACAAGCTATAATAGGGGGGGAAAGAGGGAGGGTATCATGGAAGAGTAGGAAAAATAAGCAAAATTAATATCCCCTGGAAGAAAAGAAATTGTCTACGTCTGTACCACCATGAACAGGTTTAATCATGTCTGACTTTCAGAAGCTTAGTAGCTTCAATCTGGTTCGTGCTTGGAGGGGAAGAGAGACTAGCCAAGGACAGGAAGACTATAAATGGAATCTTCTGGGGAGTTTCAATACGGTAGCATATGAAGGATGAGACAGTCATAAAGTGGGAGCAAAAAAGACACCCCATGAAAGCAAAACAGCTTCTCCAGGAACCAGAAAGAAGACTTGCTTAGTTCTGTTTCTGTCATATTCTGATAAAAGTAGTTCAAAGGATAAAGGGCTTCTATATACAGTTTCAGGAGGGACGCATCCATCAGAGCAATGAAGATGTGGGAGCAGGAGACTGATCTTTTACACTGCGTCAGCAGTCTGAGAGAAGGAACAGGAAGTGAAGCTCGTCTACAAAAAAAAAAATGTCGGCATGTCCCTAGTGACCCAGACTTGCAAGGGTTCACCCCTTAAAGGTTCCTTAATCTTCCTAAACAGTACCACTGGGGACCAAGTGTTCACACACAGGAGGCTGTGAGGGTTATTTTACATTCAAGTCACAATGACTGTAGAAATGTTCAATTCCTATCCGTCTCTGAGCAGCAGTCATCGGTGGTCAACAGAAACAAGCACTTCAGAAAAAGTGGCAAGAAGGTTACTACCAGGAGGAAAGTCGTCGATCCATTTTCTAAGGAAGATTGCTACAGTATGGAAGCGAAAGCTATGTTTAACATTAGGTCCCTCACAGACTCACCATCGCTCTTTCTTTCCCTGCATGTAGTTCAAATATAAACTCTGACCTGTGGCTTCAACACCGTGCCTGCTTGCCTGCTATTATGCGCTAGCTATGATGATCATGGACTCACTCTCTGAAGCTGTAAGCAAGCCGCAATTAAAGATTTCCTTTATAACTTTCCTTGTTTGTGAGGTCTCTTCACAGCAACAGAGCAGTAAAAGACAGAAGTTGGTACCCAGCCCTGGTTATGGCTGACAAGCCTGACAATGATTTTTTTTTTTTTTAGAGAAATATAAAAGACAGTGGGATTTCGTATTAGAAAAGTAGTTGCTTTAAGTTGGGCAAAATGGGCCAGTCTAGAAGGAGTCTGGAAGACCGCACTGGTGACAACAAGAGGTTAGCTGGACTAGAGACCATTCTTAATGATATTTTGGCAAACGGCATGACTGTTTTATCCTCTGAATCTGCCTGAGGCTTAATTGAAGTTTGAGACTGATCTTATTGGTAGAAGAGATTTCGAGACAACTTAATTTTCACTCTGTTGTGTGGATGCTAACTACCACTCTTAGGCAAATCTACAATGAAAAAGAACAAGTTGAACAGAAAGGAATGCAAAATGTTAAGTTTGAGGGAAAACAAGCACCAGGATATTTAATGTTGGAGCTCAGTCCTGTGCTCAAGGAAATGAGAAGTTTAAAGAAGACCCGATGCTAAATGGAATAAAGGGAGGTGCCTTAGGGAGATACCCCAGCCCCACCCCAGCCAGCTAATCCTGCAACCTGTGTAAGGAAAAGACCCAAGGGATTTCCTCCACTTAAAAATCATCAAGAAGTTAAAGCTTACGCAAATGTAACTCAGGGAGGGACCAGGTTCCATGCTCAGCAGAAGGCAGAACTTGGCAGTTTTGGCTACCTGGTTCTGGCTTTATTTATCAAGAAGGGTATGGGTGTAAAGAGTTATGGAGTTGTCTTCTGACACTGAGGAAAGCTGCTGAGACTAGGCATTTGGCAGGGAAGCCCTTGCATGGAAGCTTGGAGAGACCATTGCATGATGCTGCCTAAGTGAAGCCTGGGTTGCGTTGGAAACACCGAGATATGGGAGCTGCCAGAGACTTGGCTTGTCTGAGACCTGTGTACAGAGAATGGTACCAGACCAAGAGAGACAAGTGTGTGGCAGTTGGTCAACAAAGCCGGAAGGAGTGGGAGATCTAAAGTGTCCTTTGACATTGGGCATGGGGTTTCAGGATTTGGAGTTTGTGCTGCTGGGTTTTGGTCTTACTTTAGTCCAGTATTTCCTCACTATGCTCCTTTCATTCCGTTTTGGAATAGTAATGTATTTTCTGTGCCATGGTAGAAGCATCAATTTGCTTTCTGCTTTTGATTTTACTGGGCATTACAATGAAAAGATTGCCTTGAATCCCAGAAGAGACTTTGGACTTAGGACTTGTAAACTTTGTTGAGACCAAAAGATTATAAGGAGTTTTGAAATTGAATTAAATAGATTTTGCATTATGATGTGGCTACAAGGCTGTGGAGGTCAGGGAGTAGAGTGGTTTGAATGAGGATGGCCCCCATGGGCTCCTATTTTTGAAGGTTTGATTTCCAGTTGATGGGACTGTTTAAGAATTATTAGGGGGCGTATCCTTATTGAAGGAGTTATGTCACTAAGGATGGGTTTTAAAGCTTCAGAAATCCATGGCAGGCCAAGTCTCACCCTCTCTGTTTCCTGCTTGTGGATCAGGTATGAGCTCTTATCTACTGCTCCAGCACCGTGCCTGCCTGGCATGATGCTCCCTGACATGTTAATGGACTAACCTCCCTCCCCCCTTTTTTTTTAAAGATTTACTTATTTATTATATATGAGTACACTGTAGCTGTCTTCAGAAGAGGGCATCAAATCTCATTACAGACGGTTATGAGCCACCATGTGGTTGCTGGGATTTGAACTCGGGACCTCTGGAAGGGCAGTCAGTGCTCTTAACCACTGAGCCATCTCTCCAGCCCAGTGGCCTAACTTTGGAAACTGTAAGCAAGCCCCAATTAAATGACTTCTTTTCTAAGTTGCCTTGTTTGTGGTATCCCTTCACAGCAATAGAGCAGTTATTCCAAAAATCTTCTGAAGGTTCACAGTTTTAATAGTGATGAGTAAAAAAGTCCAATTTCCCGGGAGAGAAGAAAGAAAAGAAGAAGAAATCTCCAGAACATAGAATGGAAAAGAAAATCAGAAAAAGTGCCAGGTGACCCGCTCAATCAAGCTGGCCTGATATTGAAATGCTTGAAACTGTTAAAGGCCTTAAAGGATAAAGAATGAGAAGGTCACTGCACAGGTTCGAGTCTTTGTCAGTGACACAAACTAGAGTCATTGTGGAGGAAGGAACCGCCACTGAGGAAAAACCTCCACCAGACTCTCTCTCTGGTAAGCAGGGCTGTGCGGAGTTTTCTTGACTGATTGGGAGAGTCAGCGCACTATGGGTGGTGCAGCCCAGTGGGCAGGTGGTCCTGGGAACCGTGAGAAAGAGCTGAATGGAGAGCCAGGCAGGAGGCAGCTTTTATCTTTGGAGCCTTAGTTCCTGCCTTGGCTTCTCTTGTGTCCTGTAAGCCAAATAAACCCTTTCTTTTCCTGACTTGGTTTTGGCCTGTGTCTTATCACAGCGACAGACAGAAAACTAGAAAAGTCACCAATATCATAGAAGCTTTTATCATGCCGGAGAGATAATCTCCAGCATAATGGGACTTTGGGTTGAAGAATCATGAGGAACTAGCAAAATGGATTGAGACAGCTTTCGAAGTAGATTGATCTTGGCGAAACTTAAGAATGTCAGGTGATGAACAGATTAATGCTTCTAGAGAGAAGTAGCATCATCTGCCTCCCATTCGCCTCTCAGTACGTTGCTCCCTTTCCTGTTGTGGGGGAGAAAAGCCTCCTAGGATGTTATTTTAAGCCGTTTTTTGTTTCAAGTTGGGAAGGTGAGGAAGCCATCATTATTCTCAATCTATGGCTCTCCTTCCTACCTGTCTGTCAGGGAGCTGTCTAACTCCTAGTCCCTAACACTCATAGAATGACATTATAGACTAAGGGTAGTGTTTGTCTCCATTGAGGTGTAGTAGAGGAGTAGGAGTGATGGGGATGTGTCCATGGAAGGCCGTGCCGTGTTGGTGAGAGAACTGTTGTGTATCTGGACTTTGTCACTGTTAACATCCTGGTTGTGAAACTGCCTAGTGTTATGAGGCCCTGGGAAAGCAGGGCAAGTGGGATCTCTGGCTTATTTCTTTTAACTGTGTGTAAGCTTACTGTTATCTGAAAACACAGATTTTCACTGGAAAAAAAAACCTCATTTCTTCATTCTGTGTGTAGTTGAGATTCCAACATCCAGATACTATTTAAAAACCTGGAGAGGATATGTTTAAGTTGGAGCTAAAGGACTCAGCAATTGGTTTAAAATTAATTTACTGTGTCCGTCTATGGATTCGTTAAGAATCAATTCATAGGAAAGCATTGGCTGGAGTTATTTGCATCTTGTATGCATTTCTTTAGTGTTTTTGTTTCCTAAAACCTAATATGAAAGACAGTAAAAGGCATGGTGGAGGGTGTTTGTTGGTTCCTCTCCCTCCAACTGTGTTTTGTGTACATTTCTTATCTTTGTAGTAGTGTCTTTAAAAATTAAACCCATTTTTGAAGTATAAATAGGGACAGTCTGCCCATTTTCCTGGGTGCTGTTTCCATCCCAACACACCAACAAGGGCACGCTCCCTGCTTTACTAGCTAAGTGAAGGTGTCAATGGTAGTCTGTAACCATTCCTGAAGTTGGAACAGCTTCAGTTTGGTAAATGGTGCTGCAAAGGCTTGGTGACTGAAACAATTTAGCCAACACCCCCCTTGGACCTGTTCTGTTTAGTGTGCATGGATATCACCTCAGTGTCCTGAAAAAGATAGTCCCAGTTCGGTAGATACGGATCATGTAGGTATTTCTTGCAAGCTTTCATGTTGCTGTCCCTTGAATACCCTTTAATAGCAAGTTTCTGCAGGCTCGCTCTTTCTTGTGTGTATTTTTGGAAGGAAGAAGTAATAGGGAGATGAAACGAAGAAACCTTCTGGCTTCACATTAAAGAACTCTCCTCAATGCATATACATATATACACACAATGATGGTGAAAAATAGGCCACGAAGTTGAAGGAGAACATGGAGGGGTAAATGGGGAAATTTGGAGGGAAGAAATGTAACTGTACTAAAATCTCAAAAATAAAGTTAAAAGTATCTGTCATTATAGTTTAGTATATTAAGACTTGTAAACTCTAAGATGTCTTTGTAAGCCTCAAAGTAGCTTTTAAAAATGACAATTAAGTGCTGGAGAGATGGCTCAGTGGTTAAGAGCACTGACTGCTCTTCCAAAGGTCCTGAGTTCAAATCCCAGCAACCACATGGTGGCTCACAACCATCTGTAATGAGATCTGATGCCCTCTTCTGGTGTGTCTGAAGACAGCTACAATGTATTTAATAAATAAATAAACCTTAAAAAAAGAGTCATTTAAAAATGACAATTAAAACAATTAGAGTTGGGTTGGGGATTTAGCTCAGTGGTAGAGCGCTTGCCTAGCAAGTGCAAGGCCCTGGGTTCAGTCCCTAGCTCCGAAAAAAAGAAAAAAAAAACAGAGTTTTTTGTTATGTAGGCCTGGCTAAGACAAGGATTTTGAAAAAACCTATTTGTTTGCTTTTAAAGAGGGAGTAGTAGCCAAAATATACTTAAAATAGTAAAAATGCTTTGGTGTGTACATTTACATACATATACTTATGTACATACATATATAATGTATAAAATTGTTTTTCCTTGAGATACTAAACTCCTTATTCCAAAGGAGATATATATATATGAACATATCAAGAAGCACACACACATACACACACACATATATGGATATAAGAATAATCCATATCCTGAAATAAAAGTAATTATCTCTTAAAAATTTATGTCCTCTGATGCCCTGGGGAGGGTGGTATCCAGGGGTCACCCTCTCAGTGGTAAAGCGGGGAAGAACTCTGTGAGGGGGGAACGAGAGGGGAGCAACATTTGGGCTGTAAATAAATAAAATAATAAAAAAAGCCTTATACCCTCAAGCAATAAGTAGCATGTTTATTTTTAATAAGCTAAGATTTGAACATTTAAAGAAGAGAGGTGGGTGCAATGCTAAGAGACAGAAAAACAGAGATAGCTGTTGCTAGCCATGAAGTCCCCCCACCCCAAGAGTGTCAGCAACCTGTTCTGCAGGACATAGAACCTGGCGAGTACGCTGAAGTCACTGAAAGCCAGAGGAGCCATTGGACGCTGGTGGGTAGACAGTTCCCTCACCCAACCCTAGCCCTCCCAACAGCTGCCCCCATGAAAGCACCAGGATTGGGCACCTTCTAGGATTCATGCTCTAGTGTGGCTTACTCCAGGGTATGCGTTCTTCCCCCTGGACAGTTGTTCTTCCTTGAGATAGTAAATTCCTTATTCCAAAGGATAACATATCTTTGCTTGTATGATCTCTGTCTTGGTATTTTTTTTCTATCACCTTTCCCAGAGACACCTTCACCACTGAGCGAAGAAGAACATTTAACCTGTCTCTGTAGTCTCAGGTACTCTGAAGATGTTCATCAGATTGTCCTGAGGCCGGGTCATTCTTCCTCACCTCACAGCTTACCCCGTCTTTAATGACATTGTAGCAAAGTGGGAAGGGAACCATAGTTGTCAGAATCTGTTAGGGAGATGGTTCTGTTCCTGTACTAACCTCAGTGGCAGCTGGATCACTCAGCTATATAAGGGGTTCTCATAGACTTAGGTCTTTTGCATGTTTGTATTGAGATAGTCTTGCTGGGTAGCCTGTGTTGGCATGGAATTTATTAGATATCCCAGGTTGGCCTCATACTCAAGTCGATACTCCTGCCTCCGGCTCTAGAGTGCTAGGATTTTAAGCCTGAGTTTCTACCCTCTGTTTTGAGTTTCCACTCTCAATTTTAGACTCGGGGCCTTCTATCTTTCTTTCAGTGAACATATATGTATGTGTGTGTGCATATGTGTGTTTGTTTATGTGTCCAAGTGCACATACAAGTGAATGCAGGTAGAGGCCATCAGTTGACATCAGGTGTCTTTCTCTATCACCCTCCACTGTCAATTTGAGAATGATCTCTTTATTGAACCCAGATCTCACTAATTCAGCTAGACTTGCTGACCAGCGAGCCTGGGGTATCCTCCTGTCTTCATCTCTCAAACTTTGAGACGACCTGTGTGTGGCACCAAGCTCCACTTCTGTGTGGGTGACTGCTGGGGCCTCAAACTCAGGTCCCCATGCTTAGCAGGAACGTTTTCATCTGAGACATCACCTAAGCCCTAGACTCTGGCTTTACTAAGTTATAATTTGGAGGCCTCATTTTAATGCTCTCTTTTAAATACGTTGAATATATTTATGGAGATTCAAAGCAATTATTTCTCTTTTCTTCTAAGAGTAATCAAAGCATAATATAATTTATGAAATAGAAAATAGAAAAGCACCGTGTGCATATATGTGTTTGTGTATGTGTCCAAGTGCACATGCAAGTGAATGCATGTAGAGGCCATAAGTTGACATTGGGTGTCTGTTAACATTCACATTTGACATCTGGGTAATCACCCTCACCCCCTTTTCACAACTGAAATAGTTGTGGTACGCATGCAGTGTTAGTGCCCATTCAAAGAGCATCACATTGTAAGCATTCCTCTGTGTATTGCAGGTCTGTGGCTTCAAGCTACTTGATTACGTCTTACTGAGTTAATAAGGTGCCTAAGCATTGGCTGTTTAGGTTGAAATATCCCTGATATGTGGCCAAGTTTGCAATCTGCGTAGCTAAGTGGGAAGCAGAAATAGTTGATTAGGAAAAGAAAATATTCTTTCTACTTGCAAGTATTCCTTGGTAAGTTTATTGTTATGTCTATATCTTGAAAATGTGTGAAAGATTTCTGATACTCAAAGAACTTCATGCTGGAGTAGTATTTTACCGGTAGGTAATTATACTTACAGAATACATTTAAGGAAATCCAAATTGCTGGATTTAAAAAAAAATGTTGTTGACTGGCTTGCTCCCCATGGCTTGGTCAGTTTCCTATCTTAAACTCTCCAGGATGACCTGCCCTCCTCAGTCGAGGTTCCATTTTCTGAGGTAAACGTAGGTTTGTGTCCATTTAACAGAAGCTAACCAGTACAATGACTGCTCACCAAGTGCAGTCACGCAGAAGTACAGACCGGACCATGGTGATGGAATGAAAGAAGGGTCTGGCTCGTGCAGAGATCAGGGCCTTCTGTGGGCCCTGCACTCCTACCTTCATGCTCGGCATAGATACACACATAGACACCCAAGGCTAGAACTCAAGAACTTGGTTTGGGCCATAGAAACACTCCTGTGTTTACATGACCAGGAGAGAAAATGAAAAAGAGGAGATGAGAAGTAACAAACAAAGTAAGAAGAGTGCTTATTCTTCCTTAGGTGTACGAAAACAAAGCTTTTCACCTTTGTTACACATGGATTTTTGGGTGATGTTATGGTCTCATTGTCGATTGTTTCCATCAAAATGCATGCTAAGGGTTGATCCCTAGCACAGCACTGTTGGCGAGTGGTGGGACTTTTGTATTCAGGGGATCTACTGCCTTGTGGAAGTGAGTTTTCACTTTGTAGACTGAACTGGTGACCATGACAATTGGTTGCCCAGGGCAGGGCTGCCTGCCTGTGTGGGTAGTCTAGTCTAGAGTCCAGCACTCAGGGAAGGAAGTGAAAAAGAACTACCATTTCCATGCAGGGTTGGCATTTTTTGATCCCAGCGGCAGCCTGGACACTTCCTTTTCCCAGCTTGGTACTAGGGGGTTCAGCTGTGCCACAGCCTGCAGCTACTTGAGTAGAAATGTGTGCTTGCCTCTGATTGCACACTGGGAGGAAACGTCGGCCTGATGAGAGCTTCCAGCGTCTTAGCTTTCAATCCCTTGTTTTCAGTCTCACCTGAGCTTTCCGAAGTCCTCACTGGTCAGACTCTTTCTGGAGGTCTGCGCATATTTTACTTTCTTCAAATCAAACTTTTCTGGGAGTTTGGAGATGAACTGCTTCTCTCTCCTGCTTTGTGAGGTCAGTTACCTTAATACCATCTGTTTTGTTTATTTTCCTCAAACAACAGCAAAACTATTCGTTACTAATGGAGTTTAAATTTATAAATTCTATTCTTTTTATATTGATATTAAATCTATTCAAAGTGAATTTCAAGATCCTTATATCCTTGGCTCTCTTTAATTCAAAATCTAGGACCTTTTTAAAAACAATTTTCCTTTCAGTAACTGGAACAGAGCAGTAAGTTTCTGAAGGCTGAGTTATAAGTCAATGAATTGAGTTAGAAGTTTGTGTATGTAGTAATGGGGGGCTTGGCAAAAAACAAAACAAAAAAAAACCCACTTTGGTTGTCTATGGAGCTATGAAAAGTTAAAAAGCACATTTTGAGTTAGTATTTTGCTTTTGTTTCTTTCCAGTTTAATTGCTGTTCCTTATGATAAAAAAATCTAGATCTAATCAGTTAATTTTGCCATTCAGGAAGTTGAATCCAAGGCCTCTTGCATGCTGGGCAAGTGCTCTACCACTATTTCTCTCTCTCTCTCTCTCTCTCTCTCTCTCTCTCTCTCTCTCTCTCTCATTCATATATATACATATACATACATACATATATACATATACATACATACATATATATACATATACATGTATACATACATATATACATACATATATATACATACATATACATATACACACACATACACACACACACATATATATATATCCATATATATATATATATGTGTGTGTGTGTGTGTGTGTGTATGTAACGCAGGAGAATGTATATGCCATTTGACCTATAGAGGTCAGCTATGGGAATCAGTTTTCTCCTTCTACCACATGGGTACCAATGTGAAGATCACATTCACATTGTTGGGCTTGGTGGCAAGCACCTTTACTCCCTGAGCCACATTGCCACAGTTTCAAACACTTTAACACAATTGGCCAAACATGATTTAAGCTATTACTTTATGATTAAAACACCTATTTGTCTACACAGAATTTTCCCTGGAGGTAGTTTGTAGCAAGAGAGGTTTATGTACTATGTCAACACTGTATATTTGGGGGTCTTTCTGAATAGACTGATGTGGTTATGACGAGAAGCTATAATAATCTTTGTTTCTTTCCCACTGCCCCTATGTGATCATAGACTCTGATAGTCACTAATTTAATGTGCCATTTTGTCAAGATGTGCTAGCATTTTAGAGTGATTTCTGAGGACAGATAAAATCTACTAAGAATAACTAAATTAAGCTGTAACATGAGAGGAAATGGCAAAATCAGTATTTCATGTAAACAAACTCTTGTTTTTCTCATTCATAAAAGCAATGCTACATAAGATAGTGGATTCTGATGCACAGTTGGTAGAAAGAACATGATCTGGCTATGGATGCTGGGTCTTGGATCTCACAAATGAGATCCCATCTCTTCCCTTGACAGCCCAAGAGATGGATGCACAAAATGTTGACAATTATCCTTAAAAATCAGTGACTAAGTGTAAGGCTGTGTAATGCGTTAATTGTAGTTTTGTTATAATCTTCTATGTATCACTATTTCTAATCTTTGAAGGATTTGGTGAAGGAATCTATCAGGAAATCCAGGGTTTTGTCACTAAAATGATTACCCTCTCCAATAAGGCCAACAGAAAGAGGAAACCAAGTGAGAATGTGGGTTGATAGGATCACAGATTAAGGAATCCCCATATGTAAGAAGGAAGGCTTCATAATTTGGTAAGAGCTTGGGAGTAACACTAAATAAAAGGTAAGCAGGTCTTTGAGAAAAGATAGTCAAATATCTTCGTAAGTCTCTGAATATTTACAGGAGATTCAGGTACTTTTCTACCCGTCTTCCCTAGGACCCTTGACTTTATGACTTGGTGAGCATCTCCTGTCATACTAATAGTATCAGTTCAGTCTGAGGGAGAAGAAATAGAAGTCTGCATCTCAGAAAAGATGATGGAGATGATGGACAGGCTTAGAAGAAAAGAGAGGATATGAGAAAGAGTTTAGGAAAAATGACCCCTTTCCCTGAATGGCTTTTTCTGGCATGGTTAGTGGGGAAATTCTGGAAAGGGGTGAATATGAGAAAAGAGCTTAAGAAAGAAATAGAAAGGAAAGGAGGAAATAGGGTAGAGGAGGAAGGGTTAGGAAAGAGGCAGAAGGAATAGAAAAAAGGAGGAAGAAAGACCAAGAAAGACCAAGTTCAGAGCTTAATTGAAAGAACCCCATTCTTACTTTTAAGAGCTGTCAGTCCTGAGGTGTGTTAGTACCACTGCGTTAAGCTGGAAATTGAGGTTAGGTTATTTTTAACATCCAACTTTATGCTAATGTAAAGAAGGAATAAGAATCTGTAGAAAAGAACTATTAAAATTTGTTTCCCGAAGAGATTAGCAAAATGTGCATCAATAGTGTCTGTGGAGAATTACGATACTACAAACTTTTGAAGTGTATTTTTAAAATGTTTTTATTAATTCTTGGATATTTTCATACAATCTATTTTGATTCTATTCACCCCTACTCTTCAGTCTCCTAAGATCCATTACCCGTCCCCATACCCCAACTTCATGTCTTCTTATTTAATTCAATAACCCACTGAGTCCATTTTGCACTGTTCATTTACATCTGGATATAGGGCCATGAATTAAAGTATGATCAGCGAACCAGGAACTATACCATTAAAGAAAACTCTTTCTCTCCAATGAAAACTATCAGTTATCATAGCACCTCAGTTAGGAATGGGGTCTCGTGATCCCCCTCCTACCTGCTCGAATGCTGACTGGCTTTATCTTGTGCGGGCTGTGAGTTCAGGAGTACAAAGGGGTTGTCAAATCCAAAAAGACAGTTTTCCTCAGGTCCTGGCCACCTCCAACCCTTATAGTGTTTCTGCTCATTCTTCCTCAGTGGTCTGAGCCTTAGAGAGGGCTACTGCAATCTTTTAAAAAGCATCAACCATTAAGGTTTTGATTTCCATCCTTGCTTTATTAATGCATTTCAAGATCCATCTTGCTTTATGTCCAGATCCCATAAAATTTTCATCATGTTTGGTTAAAACAACATAACAGTGATATTTTATCGATGACTAGGTAACAGAACAGAGTTTTAGAGGACTAGAAAGAAAAAGAACAATCCTACATGATAAAAGATAAAATCAAATGCCACACTATCCTGAAGACAGTTTGGTCTTAGGAGCTAAACAGGGATGTATAACCCTTGCTAGTACTTGGATGGGCAATACAACAAATTGGAGGCTATTTACTAATCGGATCTCATGTTCTTTGTTTGGGCTTACTTTCAGGCAAACAGATTCTTGTGGAAGATGGAGCTGTGTCCATTTTCCAGAATGTGCATCCGAGCCCATCAGTGGAACCTGACCTGACAGCACTGTATGGAAATGCCCGAAGAGGACCCACATTTCTGCCTGAACCTGCCACCCTCCTAAAAACATGGTTGTCTCCGGAGTGTTGACTGCTCCGGCAGTGTTGACTACACCCCATACTGGGACATCCAACATGACATTTGTAGTCTATGAAAACTCCCCCATGAATATTACGGCCCCTCTACCATTTCAGCATCCTAGCCCTGGTCCACTGCTTAGATACAGTCTTGAAACCATGACTAGCACTGGATTTAGTTCCTTGGCAGTGAACAGCACAGCGGTGACTCCAGCACCAGCAGTTTTTAAGAGCCTAAACTTAGCTCTCCAGATCATTCTCTCAGCTATCATGATATTTATTCTGTTTGTGTCTTTTCTTGGAAATTTGGTTGTTTGCCTCATGGTTTACCAAAAGGCCGCCATGCGCTCTGCAATTAACATCCTTCTCGCCAGCATGGCTTTTGCAGACATGCTGCTTGCTGTATTGAACATGCCCTTTGCCCTGGTCACTATTCTTACTACCAGATGGATATTTGGGAAGTTCTTCTGCCGGTTGTCTGCTATGTTTTTCTGGTTGTTTGTGATAGAGGGTGTGGCCATCCTGCTCATTATTAGTATTGATAGGTTCCTGATTATTGTTCAGAGGCAAGATAAGCTAAATCCATACAGGGCTAAGGTTCTCATTGCAGTCTCCTGGGCAACTGCTTTTTCTGTAGCTTTTCCTCTGGCTGTGGGAAACCCTGATCTGCAGATACCTTCCAGAGCCCCACAGTGTGTATTTGGGTATACAACCAACTCCGGCTATCAGGCTTATGTGATTTTGATTTCACTAATTTCCTTCTTTATACCTTTCCTGGTGATACTCTATTCATTTATGGGCATCCTCAACACCCTTCGGCACAATGCCTTGAGGATTCATAGCTACCCGGAAGGGATATGCCTCAGCCAGGTCAGCAAACTTGGTCTCATGAGTCTACAGAGACCCTTCCAAATGAGCATCGACATGAGTTTTAAAACACGTGCCTTCACCACCATTTTGATCCTCTTTGCCGTCTTCATTGTCTGCTGGGCCCCATTCACCACCTACAGCCTTGTGGCTACCTTCAGTAAGCACTTTTACTATCAGCACAACTTCTTTGAGATTAGCACCTGGCTACTCTGGCTCTGCTACCTCAAGTCTGCATTGAACCCACTGATATACTACTGGAGGATTAAGAAGTTTCACGATGCCTGCTTGGACATGATGCCCAAGTCCTTCAAGTTCTTGCCACGGCTCCCTGGTCACACAAGGCGACGGATTCGCCCTAGTGCGGTCTATGTGTGTGGGGAGCATCGGACGGTGTTGTGAATACCTGAACTCTTGAGACCTATCTAATGATGATGGTTTTTGATTGACTGGGATTTTTTTCATATGGCTTCTAAAGTTTTATTGGTTTTAATAGTATGTGTGCGTGTGTGGGGGCATGTAAACGGAATGGTAAATACTTTGCTCCTCAAACCAAGGTAATACTGTAAGAAAGTGGTCACATATGTTTACCTCTAGGTTAAGAAAATTTTAGCGCACGCGTGCGCGCGCGTGTGTGTGTGTATGTGTGTGTGTGTGTGTGTGTGTGTGTGTGTGTGTGTGTTGGGGGTGGATTTTGTTAGTTCAGTTGACTGGTTTTATTTTTGTAGCATGAATCAGGATTGTGCTTCATTGAACTTGCAGTTAACTTGAATTGTAGGTGGTTTTTATGCTGCTGAGGTAAGCTTGGTTGAGGTAATCAGTTCCTTTTCCTCTCCCACAAGCCACAGCGGCTGCTCCTTGCCATGTACTGGAGTCAAATCCCTCTGCATCTCAGTTGGTAGCTATTTAGTTGTATTTAAAAACAAAACCCGAGGAGGTTAGTGACGTTTTAAAGGTTATTACACTTTACTTTGGAGCACTTTACGAGACAATGTACAGACTCATTCGTTGTATTTCTTAGACTTGCTTTTACACATGACATGCTGTGCTGTGGGAGATCTGCGCTTATGATGTCTAGATAGACAGCTTCCATTAAAAGTGTTTTAGCTGCATGTACAGTTTTAAAGGGAACATAAACACATAGGGATTTTCCTAAGCACAACGGTGAGTTTTCAGAGCACCCAGGAAACATTGAGGAGGCACAGCACCATGGCAAACTTCATGGAGGAGCAGAATGAGAGGGTGGGCTGGTCCAGCCTGTGGTCATCCTGCTGATTCAAACATCGTTACCAACTTAGAGTGGGGGGACCACCACTCTGCAGTGGTGCGGTATGCACGGAATTGCGCAGTTTTTTCTCATGGCTTTTTTTGTGAGGTAGGTATCATATATTTCCTCTCTAAAGGTGAAGAAGGCCAAGTTTCCGAGGGACAAAAATCCTGCCCAGAGATTTTGGAATTTGGCAGAGCTGGGCTCCAGACATCTGAGATACAGACACAGATCTTCCCCTGTGCCACCTAGACCCCTCACTCACCTTCAAGCTGCTATACTCAAGGGGAACTTCACTACTTCACTTCACATATTCTTTTTTTGTTCTCTCTCTCTCTCTCTCTCTCTCTCTCTCTCTCTCTCTCTCTTTCTCTTTTCCTTTCTGAGACATCATTTCATGAAGCTCAAGTAGGCCTTGAAGTTGCTATATGTCTGGGAAAGACATGGAGTTTCTAAAAGAAACAAACAGCAGACCCAGCCTTTCAAATGGAACTCAAAAATATGACGATGAATATGAATTTGAATTTATAAGGCAAGTGACTTACAGTTACTGAGTGCTCAATACAGCTGAATGGGGGGTCTTACCCCAGCAGCTTTGGAAGTTCCTAGCAATTCAGCTGATCAGTAGTAGGGCCTTTTGCCTCAGGGCTTGCCTCAGCAGAGTAAGTTGTGAACAAACTCAGGTAAGTCTTCCACAGTGAAGAGACGATAAACCCTGGTCTGAGCTTAGATTAACTGTGATAGATCAGGCTTTGGATTTCTCATTCTTTTTCTTTAGTTGTCTGCCAGTGCTGGTGCATCCAGAACCTTCATCAGCTTCTCAGTTACCCATGGTACAGACAGAACAGCCAGCAGGAGCGGAACTGCAGACTGAAGGCAAGAGGCCTTCTGACTGTCCTGGGCTAAGGCAGTATCTTAACTCAGTTGGACAGCACCTTTTCGGAATTTTACTGCTTTCTGAGCCACTGGGAAAAACAAGCCTGGGTTCCTTCAATTACAGAAACCCAAGTTAGTTTGCAAGAATTGCTAAGGTTTTACCCAACCCTGAGGTTTTTTTATTGTCTGTCCTTGTTGCCCCTCCCACTCTCCCATATACAAGTATAGTTGGAAGAGCCCAGCCAACGGCATAACTATTGTCTGGTCTCCAGTATTACTTTACATTTGCTTTGTTAGCTCTTTTCTTAAAATGGGTGTCTGATGCTCTCTGGCTTCGTGATCAGGAATTGGGATGTTGGAAATTTGTTTGCAACACCAAACACCTGGGAAATCCTGATTTTGATGCCATTTGAGGCAATTGCAATGGTGTTGTAATTCACCAGCTGCTTAAATAGCTTTAGGGACTAGTGAACACTATTTGCCACATTATGTTAAGGTCACTGCATATGTTAGCCACCTACCTCTTTGATTTCTAATTTATATTTAGCAAAGGTAAATATGTCTTTGTCCGTTAGGATATTAGTAGATATTAGCAGTACATTGAAATGCATTTTGTTTTCCATTGCCAATGTAAACTGAATTTTAAAGGCCGATATTAATACAGATGTTGAAAGTTCAACTTTCAGGAAAGACAGCGTTGTGAATATCGATGCATACTGGTAGCTTTTGAGTCTTCTTTTGTGACTCTAGTTGAACTTGGTTTCACATCTGTGTTCTTGCTTATGTGCAGTTGAAGGTACTGTCTTCTGGTTCATAGGCAGCTACACTTGGGGAGTGCTCTGGGAAGACTGCAGAGCCAACATGAACAGCCATGGGGGAGGGGACATTGAATCGTAGCTCTCTTTACACTGGATAATCTGGTCAGACTACAGTTTACACATCACTTTAACTATTTTAATTATATATACATTTTGAAAGTTTTAGGAAAAAACACTATGGTGCAACATTAAGGAATTTAGGTATAAAATTGCACATTGCCTATTATTCTGTCATTTCTTGATGGGGAAAACACCACTACTAACCACTGCTGACTGACATAATCAGAAAAGTTTTCCTTCTAGCTAATAGGATACATGAAAGAGATAAGAAAATATTTGTTGTTGTTAAAAAACAAAAAAGAGTGAAGAGAAATTTCAAATAGTTTGCAGCAGTAATATTTAAATTTAATACATGTTTGAATATCCTCAGGAAGGCTAACAATACAAATTCCTGGGCCCCTGGGTCAATGGTTGGATGCAGGAATGTTTATTTCTGTTGAGTATTTTGCCTGATTCTGGTTCAGATGGTCCCCAGAGCACAGTTACAAGAAACACTCCTGTAGAAAATAAGAATATCATTTAAACACTGTTTGCGTTATCTTAAAGTAGTTGTGTGTTAGGAGCCAATGGTGATACACAATGAAAGGAAGTCTCCATGATGGGTGCCTTCTGGTTGGTTTGTATGCTGGTGCAGATTTGGCCAGCACCAGCTTTACTTTCTTTTCACTGGTGAAGTCTGATGAACCATGTGGTTTCACAGTAGGGGTCAACGAATGACTCACTAATTGTAAGTCATGACTTCCACAAGGCTAATTAGTATAGTATTTTTTCCTGCAGATGTCTCTATAGGGCATCTCTTCATTATATGTAATTTCCTGGGGAGAGAGGGGGAAATGTAAAGGCTCATCTGATTCCTAATTCTCTGCTCAGACCAGTTGTTCAGCTGAAGCATGAAGTGAAATAAGATAATCTTTAAATCTTCGTACTTTTGTTGGTGACAGAGATATTTAATTTCTTTGATCTTTGCTTTGTTTACATGAGAATGTATAGGTATAGATCACAAACATTTCCACCTGCTTGCTATTTTATTCTGTCATGATTTTTATTTGACTTCAAATTACTAATAGTTTCAAATTTATTTCCATAACCATAATTTTGATGAACTGAACTTCAACTCCATTGAAGACACAACTTTTATAATAATAAAAATATCAAAGCACATGTTTGTTATCGCAAATAAATGTTAGTACACTTCTTAGCTATCTATAGGTACTTGTCATTTGTAATTAAAATTAATTTATTTTAAAATGGCACCTAGCCTTTAAATGAATGAAAAGCTTTTAATTTGAGGTTGTAACATTTAAATATCAAAAGTATGTTTATTTGTTAATATTCTTATTACAACCAAGAAAAGAGCTACCAATAAGAAAATGAATAAATGTTTACTATTTCTAAAGTGGAGTTATTGTTTTTTTTCTTTAAACACTTCATTTCATCCTAGAAAATTGTGTTATGAAGAATGGAAATCCAAGTTTCCTTTCAAATTCTGCTCCCTTTGGGTTCTTGGTTTTAAATTAGCTGTCCAATCTGTTTGCATATGACTGTGTTCTAGTTTTAGAAGTTTTTGGAGTAGCTCTGACTGAAATGGAATTTGACAGAAGATGATGAGTGTTAAGAAACAGTCAGGAAATTCTGTCTAGGAGGGTTTTGAAAATGGACTGCTGAGTCATTTAAAATTATTAGCATTTGTGAAGTCAAAGCTGCTGCTATTCGGATGATATGATTCATGCTGCAACTCCAATTCCAGAAATCCCTTTAGATAAATACAGGGAGTATTTATCTAAATACGAGATTTGTGGCTCTGTGCCCATTGGATATGAGGACATGATTTCCTGTCTTTCATGTGCAGCTGAATGTATTTCTTCATTAAACTTACAAAAAAAGGTTACACTGACTATATAGTCATTGTTTTCTTCTGAAACAAAAGTAAGAGCAACTTAGCAGAACAGAATCCCAGGCTGCGTTTGGAGCTATTCATATCTGTGAAAACAATGGATCCATGTTTCTTAGGGCCGGCGCCCAGCAGCTTCTACCTTAAAACATAAAAGTATATGCAGTTGGCTTTACTGCAGGATGAAAACAAGTCCCATGGCTGTGTGGAATTGTATCTGACCAGAAAGAGAACTCTGATGGGACATTATGGCATTTATTGAAAAAGTTAGTTAACATAGTTTGTAGGGCTGGCTATGCAGAACCACATCACAGAATGGACGGGCAGACTGATTCAAATGAGAGGTGCCCCTGGCTGGAATTTGGAGAAAATTTAGCTCTGGCTTTTAAGGATTTTAATTAATTCAGAGGGATCTACCTGCTCCTCATTTTCATTGCTAGGATGACAGGAACATGTGTTATTAAGCTTGGGTCCTCCTCCTCCTCCTCCCCTTTCTACTCTTTTCTCCTCCCTCCCCCCTTTTCTCCCCTCCTCTCCCTTTCTCCTCCTCCCTCCTCTTCCTTCCTTTCTCTTTTCCCTTGCTCTACTTCCTCCTTCCTCATTCTCCCTCCTTCTCCTTCCTCTTCCTTCCCCTTCCTTCCTTCCTTCCCCCCCCTCCTCCCCCATGTGAGTTCTGGGAATCAGATTCAGGTCCTTATTCTTGCCAGGCTTTCCCAACTTTACCAACCGACTTATTTCTGTAGCCCTAATGGATTTATTTTTGTTAGTATAGTGGAGAGTCATGGAATGTTTATGTTTAGTTACTTATGATTTTAATATGTTAATCACACAAGCCTAACCACTAAGGAAAAGGATATGTTTATAGAGAACCAAATAGGCTGATGTGGTGAGGTAAGGAATTGCTGCTTCTCAGTAGTTAGACCTGCAATGTGATCAGAGCCTGGGCTTCCTGAAATCCTGGAGCTGACGCTACCCTCCACCTGTTCTGGAATTCATTTTTATCTATCACCTTTGATCCCTTGACTGGAGACTCTTTGGGAAGTTGGTTGTTGCAGACATTTCTTTCTTCTTTGATCTCTCTCTGGGCTGTTCTTATTAGCGTAGCATCTATGAAGGATACAGAAAACATTTTCCCACGACAGGGAGAAAGACAGATTTTTTTTTCTCGTGCAACTTCACCTAAAGTATAGTCTCAAAAGCTGTGGTTCTCCTTCTTTAAAAGGGGAACAAGAATACCCTTGGCAGGGAAGAGAGAGGCAAAGATTAAAACAGACACAGAAGGAACACCCATCCAGAGCCTGCCCCACATGTGGCCCATACATATACAACCATCCAATTAGAAAAGATGGATGAAGCAAAAAAGTGCAGGCCGACAGGAGCCGGATGTAGATCGCTCCTGAGAGACACAGCCAGAGTACAGCAAATACAGAGGCGAATGCCAGCAGCAAACCACTGAACTGAGAACAGGACCCCCGTTGAAGGAATCAGAGAAAGAACTCGAAGAGCTTGAAGGGGCTTGAGACCCCTTATGAACAACAATGCCAAGCAACCAGAGCTTCCAGGGACTAAGCCACTACCTAAAGACTATACATGGACTGACCCTAGGCTCCCACTGCATAGGTAGCAATGAATAACCTAGTAAGAGCACCAGTGGAAGGGGAAACCCTTGGTCCTGCTAAGACTGAACCCCCAGTGAACGTGATTGTTGGGGGGAGGGCGGCAATGGGGGGAGGATGGGGAGGGGAACACCCATAAAGAAGGGGAGGGGGAGGGATTAGGGGGATGTTTGCCCAGAAACCGAGAAAGGGAATAACACTCGAAATGTAAATAAGAAACACTCAAGTTAATAAAAAAAAAAAAAAGCTGTGGTTATCTTAGATTGTAAGAGACCACAATATTTTAGGTTACTCTGTGGGAAGACTACTATTGCTGAGCAATAAATAGGCTCTATGTAATCTTAAGACGAATGGCTTCTCAAAAAAAATCATAAAACCAAATGGAGGCAGAAAAATGAAGTCAGGTCTCAGAGGTATAATGATAGCAACAAACGAGTGACCTCTCACTTCTATTTCTTCTTGGGTTCACAATTTTTTGGATGCTACCATTCTTGGTGGCAAGAGCTCTATGTTTGCTGTTTCTGTCTTCTATTATGGCTGCTCACACAGAGTAGTATGCCCAAAAGTCCAGTGAACCTTCTGATAACAGAATCTTGGCGAAATCCTAGGCTCTAAGCTGGGAAAGCTGAGTCAGGGCCCAGGCCTTAAGTCTTGCAGTCCAATGACATACTTACTGCATGATTTCTTCCTTAAAGGGAGGACGTGATCCTGGTCGTTGCTTTTATTTTAAGTTTTCCCTTTGATGTGTCAAGTAAGGTGAGGAATGAATGCACCCAAGGGAGATGGTTGGTAACTTAGTTTTCTGGAACTGGAAAACCTGAAGAATGGTCTACAAGTGTTTGACCCTGTGATTTCTAGTGCACAGCACAGAGGAATCCATCTGCCACATTCCTTTAAGGCTAGTCTGTGACTTTGTCTTGGGGTCTTGATTAAATGTGTAGGACCCTCTGCTTTTCAAAGGACAGAGGGAGGATGTGACTCGTGATGCTCATTCTGAAGGACTGTGCATGCCAGGCACTGTGTGCCTACCTGAAAGCTGTGCTTGCCTCTGTTCTGTGTGGTCTAAGTGTCTTTGTAAATGAATGATGATGGGGATACGGACAGATGTGTACCATAGCTAGGAAGCTATGGTGTCTTGAAAATGTGCCTGGGAAAGCTTTCTTTTGATAGTTTTTGACATCTATATGTCAGATACCATTTTTTTAACACTTCCCACAGCTCTGTGGATTTGAAATCACTTGCACCACAGATTTGGCAGGACTCTACACATTTCTTTTCAGCTGTTCTTCCTGATTGGAGCTATTAATAGCTTTAGGGAAGTGTATAATTATCTCAAAGTAGGAGCTAAAGATAAAAAGCTGCTTGAGATTTCAAAGGAACATTTAATAGTTGTTATTATGTAACATTTATTAATATGCTCACTATGATCCATTGTCTTTGCCAGGAAGACACTGGGAAGAAAGAGTCAATCCCGGATGTGACACATGGATGAATAGACGCAAAGGTATATTAGCATCCTCTCAGAACAGTCAGTCCCTTAGTTAAAAAGAAGAAAGAGAGTTTAGAGAAAGAAAAGAAGGCAGCCAAATCATACTGGAGCCTTGTACATGTACAGAGAGCTTACACACACCAACCATTCTGTAAAACAAAGATGGCTGGTCCCCTAAGAGCAGAGTTATAGAAAACACATGGGGTCGTTGCTCTAGGTTTTCAAATCAGCTCAGAAGTTTGTTTGGCCAAGGTAACTACTGTCTCTGTTCCATGAATAAGGAAATACTAAAGATTTAAATACTAAATGAACAAGCAGTACTGGCTAAAGCAAAGTTTATAAGTAGTAGTTACATCTGTCAGCTCCAGGCTGAGGCTGTTTACTGCACTTTAAAAACCATAGAGCGCCACACCAAGTCACATCAAGGCGGCCATCATTATTTTAATGTTTGAAAGGTGATGCAGATACTGTACTACCTTATCCCAACTGTCCCATAATTGGATATCAGACAATCAGGGGCATTACCGAATTTGTTCAAAATTGCTAGTCCAGAGATCTCTTCCTGTCTCAAGCGATTGCTTTCTAAAGAAGCCATCATCAAGTTTTCACTTCACAGTAACTTTCCTTCTATGCTGTGACAGACCATGGTGATTCCTTGTAGTCCCTGTAATTTGACATGTAGTCTTCCAGTGATCATTGTCAGTAGAATAAATATCTCCAATGCCAGCCATCTTCTAGTTTGTGATATTACCATAAACCGTAGAAACACAGCTCCAGGCTAAGGAGAGAGAAAAGAGTGCCAAGGACAGATTTGTAAGACAGGCATAGAGACCTCAAGAAACTGGTAGCTGGAGGTTAGGGTAGACATTGTCTAGATTTGGACGTTTTCTTTATGCCTTTCGAACTCCATTGTCACTCAAGGAAAGGAGATCTTTGCTGCCCTGTCTGCCCAATTGATCTCATTATCTCCACACTCAGCAACCCAATCCACTTATGGGCCTTCTGACTTAAACCTCCTCACCCACTTCTCTGTTTGGAATGGCTTCCTCTGTTCACCTAAAAGATGGGACTTGCTTCTCTAACAGTTAGTTCTGCTCCTTTTTAAAATCCCATTACAATTGTTTCTGTACCTGTGTGTTCTCAGTTTCCTGATGAAACCCTTCTTCCTAACAAAGTCCTTCTTACTTTGATATTCTTGTCTTTTGTCTAATTGAGTTTAGTAAAATTTGATTGTGTGTGTGTGAGGGGGTATGTGCTGTGTGTGTGTGTGTGTGTGTGTGTGTGTGTGTGTGGTATGTGCTGTGTGTGTATGGTGTGGTATGTTTGTGTGTGTGTGTGTGGTATGGTGGTATGTGCTGTGTGTGTATGGTGGGGTATGTGTGTGTGTGTGTGTGTGTGGTATGGTGGTATGTGCTGTGTGTGTATGGTGGGGTATGTGTGTGTGTGTGTGTGTGTGTGGTATGGTGGTATGTGCTGTGTGTGTATGGTGGGGTATGTGTGTGTGTGTGTGTGTGTGTGGTATGTGCTATGTGTGTATGATGTGATGTGTGGTGTGTGGTGTGTGTGTGTTTGTGTGTGGTGTGTGTGTGTTTGTGTGTGGTGTGTGGTGTGTATGTGTTTGTGTGTGGTGTGTGTTTGTGTGTGTGTATGATGTGATGTGCGGTGTGTGGTGTGTGTGTATGTGTTGTGGTGGTGTGTGTGTGTGGTGTATATGTGTGTGGGTGTGGTGTGTGTATGGTGGTTTGTGTGTGTGTGCGGTTTGTATGTGTGTGTGTATGTGTGTGGTGGTGTTGGTGGTGGTGTGTGTGTGTGTTTGGTGTGTGTGTATGGTGGTGTGTGTGTTTGTGTCTATGTGTGTATGTATGGTGGTGTGTGTGTGTGTGTGTGTGTGTGTGTGTGTGTGTGTGTGTGTATGTACACGTGTACTCATTTTTAGGCCAAGGGTTGACATTAGTTGTCTTCCTCATTTGCTCTCCAACTTATTTTTTTGAGACAGTTTCTCAATGAACCTGGAGCTCACTGAGTTAACTAGACAATAATCCTCTTGTGTTCATCTCCCTAGTGCCTAGCTTTTATGCGGTCCCAAACCTAATTTCAAGTCATCACGTTTGTGCATGAAGCACATTACCAATTGGCCCACCTCTCCAGTCCTCACATTTTTTCTGAAAGCAAGAACATATACTTGTCTCTGTTTTCTTATGATACCCATTCCTCAACTTAGTTCGGTCATGTTCTAGTACTTCTGCTTTCTACTGTCAGCAGTGATGTCCACTGTAGCAAATTTAAAGGATGGTTAGAATGATGAGCCCCTTTCTATCGTCCCCATATAAATTCCAGTGTGCTAATATGCAGCGAGGATGTGAAAGAGTGTGTGAAACACCTGGGAAGTGTTTATGGACCACACCTAGAACTTGCACTTGTGACTAATACTCATGTTTTGTGGATAGAATTTGGCCATGTAGGTGTATTTTCCTGAAATAGAGACTAATAAACTTGTAGCTTTGTGTCCCAGTTTCCTGATGAAATTCTTCTTCCTAACAAGGTTCTTCTTACTTTGATATCTTTGTGAAAAAGAAACGAGTGCTGGTTAAATCAGTGTTTATTTGTTTGTCTGAACAAAAACCAGGAGTTCTGGCCATTTCCTCAAGAGGAGAAATTTTCACCCAGGACGATGGGCTTCCTTTCCTTTCTGTGTACTAGCAATTCAGAAGAGCTATTCCATATGCAGTCTAGTTGACGTGTGTGTGTGTGTGTGTGTGTGTGTGTGTGTGTTTATTTGCACATGTGTATAGATGTTGTGTATTTGCTTGTCAGTGCATCCTATGTGGAGGCTGGAGGTCAATGTCGTTATCTGTTTCACATGTTTTTAATTAACAACAACAGCAACAACAACAACAACAACAACAACAACAACAACAATAATAATAATAATAATAATAATAATAATAATAATTTGAGACTGCTTCTCTCACTGAACCTGGGGCTTACAGTGTCAGCTAGACTAGCTAGCAAGACCTAAGTATCTGCTTTTCCACTCCCCCAGCACTGGGTTTCAGATCTATCCCTTCTTGCCCCACATGCCTCTATCCCTGGCTTTCATGTGAGTGTTGGGGATCTGGATTCAGACTTTCATGCTTAGACAGTAAACACGCTAGGCACAGAGTCATTTCTTCAGCCCACTCTTCAAATACTATCTATTATTTGTTCTGTATTCCAGACTGTAAAATATGAGCGACAGTCGTATCCCGGCTGAGACGTAGACAAATCAACAGCTTTCACTCGGGACTAGCCAGAGTCTTCATGAGGCACACTGTTGATTTCCTCTTTCCCTACTGTGGCAGAAAACATGGTAACACAGCTTCAGGAAGGAAGGTTTTGATGTGCTGGCTCACTGTTCAGGGGATGCTATGCTGCTGGAGCAGCCTACAGCAGGAACATGAATAAATAGAACCATTGAGATGCCAGGCAGGAAGCCAAGGACTTGGGCTTGAATTAGGACCAGGCAACAACCAAGAATACCCAGCTGCCACAGCAAAAACACTTCCTTTGGTAATTCCCTTGTCAAGGTTCAACAGAGTCCTCAAAGTGTCAACAAGGAACAATGTGCTCTAATGAGCCAGTAAAACAACTGAGCATCCAGGAGGAATTCTGCAACTATTTCAGGCCCTAAGAGACCATTCTGTCCTGGCAAGCAATGTTCTGCCACCACCTGCCCTGCGTTCTGAGCATTGGCTCATGCGTGGCTGTGTCTTCATTGTGATCCAGGGTAAAGAGAGTCAGGGTGTCTAATATATCAAGACTTTTTGGATACACTTATGGTCGATTTACTTATTACTCTAGTTCACAAAGAAAGTTGTGTGTGCATAGTGCCAGCTGTCGAGCTAGCAGTACACTCTCATTGGTGGGGCTGGAGATAAGCAATGTAAGTGAAAGAAACAGGCTGCATATGAAGTACTAGTGGTGGGTACATTACTCTGAACTGACAGTACCAAGGAACTTACCAACTTTGTAGACATTGCACTCTACCCGTTCACAATGCCTCTTATCTGATGACTTCACAGTGTGGCTGCTAGGGGTTTTCTTTGTTTTTATTTTTGCTTTTTTTTTCCTTTTTTCTTCTAGCTCTGTATTTTCTCCTTTTCCACGTCCTCTTCTATATATTCTGTCTGGGTGCTTACAGGATTGAAATGTGCTAAATATGACCCTAAGAATGGTAATTGTAGAAAACCCTGCCCTTCTCTCCCTGGTATGTGGAAGCCAGCTATTAACCTGGACCAATTTTGTTCAAATCTGAATAAATATTACTAATCATCTCTGATGTATGGACACTAAGTGGAGATTATGATTCATGTCCAATTAGAGGGTCATACAGAACTGATCATATAGGTCAACTGAAAACAGGCATTCTGTGTAAAAGAATACTGCTCCTATCTCATGGCCCTTGCCTTAGTGATGAGTCATTAAGGACATTTTCTCACTTTGTGATTTCATTTCTTTTTTCTTTTTTAAAAATTTTTATTGGTTACTTTATTTACATTTCATATGTTATCCCCCTTCCCAGTTTTCCCTCTAAACCCCCCCATCCTAAACCCCCTCCACCCTGCTTCTATGAGGGTGCTTCCCCATCCACCCAACCACTCCTGCCTCACTGCTCTGGCATTCCCCTACACTGGGGCATCAAGCCTTCACAGGACCAAGGCCCTCCCATCCCATTGATGTTAGATAAGGCCATCCTTTGCTACATATGCAGCTGGAGCTATGGGTCTCTCCATGTGTACTCTTTGGTTGGTGGTTTAGGCCCTGGGAGCTCTGGGGGTCTGGTTGGTTGATATTATTGTTCTTCCTATGGGGTTGCAAACCCCTTCAGCTCCTCAGCCCTTTCCCTAACTCTTTCATTGGGATCCCCGTGTTCAGACCAATGGTGGGCTGCAACCATCCGCATCTGTATTGGCACATCTGTATTGGTAAGGCTCTGGCAGAGCTTCTCAGAAGACATCTATATCAGGCTCCTGTCAGCAAGCACTTCTTGGCATCAGCAATTGCGACTGCATTTGGTGGCTGCATATGGGATAGATTCCCAGGTGGGGCAGTCTCTGGATGGCCTTTCCTTTAGTCTCTGCTCCACTCTTTGTTCCTGTATTTTCTTTAGACAGGAGCAATTCTAGGTTAAAATTTTGAGAAGGGTAGCCCTATCCCTCAACCAGGCGCTGTGCCTAACCTCTGGATATGGTCTCTACAGGTTCTATCTCCCCTTTGTTGGACATTTCAGGTAATGTCATCCCCATTGGGTCCTAGGAGCCTTTTGTTTTCCTGGCATCTGAGACTTTCTGCTGGCTACCCCAGTTCCCCAAGCCCCACACACCTCTGTTCTATTTCCTGACCCTCAGTACATTTCCCCATTCTCCTCCTACACCTGATCTTGTCCCCCATTTTTCCTCTACTCCTCCTCTCTTCTTCTGAAGTTCCTCCCACCCTCTACCTTCCATAATTACTTGGTTCCCCCTTCTAAGTAGGACTAAAGCATCTATACTTTGGTCTTCCTTCTTCTTGAGCTTCATGTGGTCTATAAGATGTATCATGGGTATTCTGAGTTTTTTCCTAATATCCACTTATCAGTTAGTACATACCATGTGTGTTCTTTTGTGACTATGTGACCTTACTCAGGACGATATTTTCTAGTTCTGTCCATTTGCCTGTGAATTTCATGAAGTCATTGTTCAGTGAATCAAAGACCTCCACATAAAACCAGATACACTGAATCTATTAGAAAAGAAATTGTGAAAGAGCCTCAAACACATGGGTGTAGGGGAAAACTTCCTGAATAGAACACCAATGCCTCAAGTTCTAAGATCAACTGCTGACAAATGGGACCTCATAAAACTGAAAATATTCTGTAAGACAAAGACACTGTCATCAGGACAAAACAGGAACCTACAGATTTGGAAAAGATCTTTACCAATCCTATATCCAATAGAGGGCTAATATCCAATATATACAAAGAACTCAAGAAGTCAGACTCCAGAGAATCAAATAAGTCTTTTAAAAATGGGGTATAGAGCTAAATAAAGAATTCTCAGTTGAGGAATATCAAATGGATGAAAGTACCTAAAAAACATGTCCAACATTCTTAGTCATCAGGCAAATGCAAATCAAAACAACCCTGAGATTCTACCTCACACCAGTCAGAATAGCTAAGATAAAAAAAACTCAGGTGACAACAGATGCTGGAGAGGATGTGGAGAAAGAGGAACACTCCTCCATTGTTGTTGGAATTGCAAGCTGGTACAACCACTCTGGAAGTCAACCTGGAGGTTCCTCAGAAAACTGGACATAGTGCTACCTGAGGACCCAGCTATACCACTCATATGCCCAGCATATGCCCAAAATATGCTCCAACATACAGCAAAGACACATGCTCCACTGTGTTCATAGCAGCCTCATTTATAATAACCAGAAGCTGGAAAGAACCCAGATGTCCTTCACTAGAGGAATGGATACAGAAAATGTGGTACATCTATAAAATGGAGTACTACTCAGCTATTATAAACAATGACTTCGGGCTGGAGAGATGGCTCAGCAGTTAAGAGCACTGACTGCTCTTCCAGAGGTCCTGAGTTCAATTCCCAGCAACCATCTGTAATGAGATCTGATGTCCTCTTCTGGTGTGTGTCTGAAGATAGCTACAGTGTACTCATATAAATACAAATAAATAAATAAATAATACTTTTAAAAAATAAACAATGACTTCACGAAATTCATAGGCAAATGGATAGAACTAGATGTCGTAAAATTATAAAAAACAAGCTGTCTTTTACCCCACTACCCAAAGATATCTGATATATATCTTAATTTCAGTCAGCAAAGCCTCTCACCTGCTTTGCTCTACCCCATATAACATTCCTGGTGGCCACTCTCTGAGCCTGGCAACAATCTCTCTACCCATCCAGTTCCCAAGACAGGCAGCCACCATGCCAGAAACATACATCTCAATTCCATGGTGGCTTAGTGTCCCAGCTGCTACATATTCTCTTAAACTTAATTTGCCACAAGAAAAAACACACAACACAATAACCTCTTATCCAATTGATAAGATGTAATTGCCCACCTAAACATACAAAGCCCTATACACATCCATCCCTTAAGAATATCCATAACAATCTGTAAATACACATAGTGGGATCTTAACATCAGCCTCCATATTCTCTCTGCAGCTTCTCTTCCCGTCCTGGTCTCCTCCTCTTTCCTCAAACTTTTCTCCCATCCATCTTTCCTTCTCGTCCAATGACAGGCCTTGTTCTATCTTGTACCTGCCTCACCTGCATAATGACATCACCCCACATTTCACCCTTTTTGTCTAATTAAAAAAAACTTTTCTCTAAAATATAAGCTGAGTACAACTATTACCATTTTGTAATTAAAAGCATAAAAGATATCTCACACCCACTCCAACACTTTATCAGTTAAACAGAATATTTAGTTATCCATTCCAGCTTAAATAGGCTTTAAATCTGTGTTATATCTTGGCTAGCCTGTGTACTATCTGATAACTATCTAATAAAATATGTATTTTTGGAGTTAAACAGCCTGATAGGCTATGAGACTATAATCAGTCTTCAACTCTGTCAGAAATCTGAGTATGACCAAATATCTATAAACATAGGAAGCCTAACATGGCTTCCAGAACTGAGAGGTTGTAGAGACAAATCTCCACTAGCACAGTCCTCTGTTAGCAACATGTGAGCACAAGTCTTCAGCCTTCTGACCTAGAATCAAGTGACAGACTCTTGAAATGCAGAAATCTTGAAGGACTGATAATTCTGGCTTGGCAAATATTATCAGTTGACTATTCAGCATAAGGTGTCCCTTTTTGGACTGTATCAGTCTGCAGATGAAACAGGCAGTTTCTCCCCAGTGGCTGCCTAGCCACAAAGTATTGCCTCACCTGGAAGTAGTGATTCTTCATTAAATCCACCAAAGGGGAACTGTTAGGAGCAGATATGTCTCAACCAAAGATAGATACTTCACATCTCATATTTTGTGGATTTCTGACATTTTTTTTTCGGAGCTGAGGACCAAACCCAGGGCCTTGCGCTTGCTAGGCAAGTGCTCTACCACTGAGCTAAATCCTCAACCCCGATTTCTGACATTTTTGAAAACCATCTATCTATATAAGGTAATCTGGACTGCTGTCTGTTAATTATCTTATCTTGAAAGTACTTTAACAAACTTAGAGCCATGAATTTGCTATTTGGCCCTTAACTCACATGTGTAATCAACTCAGAAGTTTGTAATGGCATCAACAGAAGGACTGTCTCTAAACCTTGTACTTTTAAACTTTTTTAACAAATTAATTCTATACCAAAGCAAAGATATGATTTTAGCTTAGTTACTAAATGAGATTATGGCTATACAACTCAATCTAGCTAATTCCTCCTTCTTAAATTACAACCATTTCTAAATTCTTCATAAAAACAATCTTAGAATAACCACTTTCAGGCCTCCTAAAAGTCCAGGGAATTGGGGCGACGACTCTTCTATAACTTTTTCAAGCTGTACATAGGCATAGAGATATCCTTGGGGGTAGGGAGTAGGAAGAATGAAGCAAATGCTGTAGCTGTATCCTGATTGGACCCAGCTGAAAGTCCTTGAGACCAGGAATCCAAGTAGACACACTCTGCAAAATACAACTCTCAAGACAAAAGTTTAGAATCGAGATATCTTCTCGTTTTTCTTGAATCTAGTTTTTCAAGTGGTCTCCCTCTCTCAAATCTGATTAGTATGATTCTGCGAGGCTTCCAGAGCCTAATCACACTTTTTAGAAACACAAAAACAAAACCTTTTCCCCAGAATTCTGTGCTTCTTAGTCTGTAATGAGAAAAGCTTGTATCTTGCATTCTCTCCCAGAGTAATAATGTAACCATAAAACTCAAAGTCACACCCATTATGAAGATTAACCAATTTTTTAAAAAGGAAGTAAGGTAAACAATAGTTTATGAGCCTAATAGGCTTTTGTAATCTGTCATATCAGGAAATTAACCCAAAATTCCTGAGGAGCCCACGTTAAGAGAATCTGAGCTCCCTGCTGTAATAAATATCAAAAATAACCACAAACCCTCGTGAGCCAGCATCAACGAGCCATATTGCCTTTAGCAGGATAATTCATAAAACAAATTAAACACCTTCAATCAATTCTAATACCAATAAGCAACATATCAAACCTGGACTTTAGCCCAAAATATATCAATCTGTCAAGCTCTCTACCCGGAGCCTCAGATTTTTATTTAACCTTAATAGCTTGTAAATATAACAATTCTCTACTTGTAGTCAGTGACTAATTTTTCACGGTTCTAAGTTCTGAACCGTGGATGAAAATCCCCACATGATTTGGGTAATCTCTGTACTCTCCTTAAAACAAACTGAATCATCTTCTAATAATACCTGCCATTAAGAAGTGGCTTGTCTAACTAGGATTTCAATCCAAAATTCCCGAGGAGCCCACATTTTAAGGAATATGAGTATCCTGAAAGACTTTCTTTAAAAAGCAGCTTTTATCTCTAACTCTCTGAGCTGTAACTACTTATCACACAGCAGGGGACCCTCAGCCTGCTCGTCCAGGCTGTTTCTTTGTTTAAATTCTAGCATTTGAGACATCATGGGACTCAACATGGCACTGGCCTCCTCTTTCTTAGAAAACAAAACTTGACTCCTGAGGCTGCAGAGCTGAGGAGACCACCAACACTGCCCACCCCTGCCCACATCCCTGGCCCAAGAGGAAACTGTATAAGGCCTCTGGGTTCCCGTAGGGGAGGGCCCAGGAGCGGCAGGACCCCTGCGCCTGAGACACTGCCGGAACCTGAAGGAAACAGACCGGATAAATAGTTCTCTGCACCCAAGTCCCCTGGGAGGGAGAGCTAAACCTACAGAGAGGCAGACACGCCTGGGAAACCAGAAGAGACTGCACTCTGCGCACATCCAGATGCCAGAGGAAAACACCAAACGCCATCTGGAACCCTGGTGCACGGAGGCTCCCGGAAAGAGCGGCGCAGATCTTCTCGGTTGTTGCCCCCCTGGAGAGGACTTAGGCAGTACCCCACGAGCACACTTGAGCCTCGGAACCTCAGGTAGGACCAACTTTTCCCCTGCAAGTGACCTGCCTGGTGAACTCAAGACACAGGCCCACAGGAACAGCTGAAGACCTGTAGAGAGGAAAAACTACACGCCCGAAAGCAGAACACTCTGTCCCCATAACTGGCTGAAAGAAAACATGAAAACAGGTCTACAGCACTCCTGACACACAGGCTTATAGGACAGTCTAGCCACTGTCAGAAATAGCAGAACAAAGTAACACTAGAGAGAATCTGATGGCGGGAGGCAAGCCCAGGAACCCAAGCAACAGAAACCAAGACTACATGGCATCATCGGAGCCCAATTCTCCCACCAAAATAAACATGGAATATCCAAACACACCAGAAAAGCAAGATCTAGTTTCAAAATCATATTTGATCATGATGCTGGAGGACTTCAAGAAAGACGTGAAGAACTCCCTTAGAGAACAAGTAGAAGCCTACAGAGAGGAATCGCAAAAATGCCTGAAAGAATTCCAGGAAAACACAATCAAACAGTTGAAGGAATTAAAAATGGAAATAGAAGCAATCAAGAAAGAACACATGGAAACAACCCTGGATATAGAAAATCAAAAGAAGAGACAACGAGCTGTAGATAGAAGCCTCACCAACAGAATACAAGAGATGGAAGAGAGATGGAGGAGAAGATTCCCTAGATATCATTGACTCAACTGTCAAAGATAATGTAAAGCAGAAAAAGCTACTGGTCCAAAACATACAGGAAATTCAGGACTCAATGAGAAGATCAAACCTAAGGATAATAGGTATAGAAGAGAGTGAAGAGTCCCAGCTCAAAGGACCAGTAAATATCTTCAACAAAATCATAGAAGAAAACTTCCCTAACCTAAAAAAAGAGATACCCATAGGCATACAAGAAGCCTACAGAACTCCAAATAGATTGGACCAGAAAAGAAACACCTCCCATCACATAATAGTCAAAACACCAAACGCACAAAATAAAGAAAGAATATTAAAAGCAGTAAGGGAAAAAGGTCAAGTAACATATAAAGGCAGACCTATCAGAATCACACCAGACTTTTCGCCAGAAACTATGAAGGCCAGAAGATCCTGTACAGATGTCATACAGACCCTAAGAGAACACAAGTGCCAGCCCAGGTTACTGTATCCTGCAAAACTCTCAATTAACATAGATGGAGAAACCAAGATATTCCATGACAAAACCAAATTTACACAATATCTTTCTACAAATCCAGCACTACAAAGGATAATAAAGGGTAAAGCCCAACATAAGGAGGCAAGCTATACCCTAGAAGAAGCAAGAAACTAATCATCTTGGCAACAAAACAAAGAGAAGAAAAGCACACAAACATAACCTCACATCCAAATATGAATATAACAGGAAGCAATAATCACTATTCCTTAATATCTCTCAACATCAATGGCCTCAACTCCCCAATAAAAAGACATAGATTAACAAACTGGATACGCAACGAGGACCCTGCATTCTGCTGCCTACAGGAAACACACCTCAGAGACAAAGACAGACACTACCTCAGAGTGAAAGGCTGGAAAACAACTTGCCAAGCAAATGGTCAGAAGAAGCAAGCTGGAGTAGCCATTCTAATATCAAATAAAATCAATTTTCAATTAAAAGTCATCAAAAAAGATAAGGAAGGACACTTCATATTCATCAAAGGAAAAATCCACCAAGATGAACTCTCAATCCTAAATATCTATGCCCCAAATACAAGGGCACCTACATACGTAAAAGAAACCTTACTAAAGCTCAAAACACACATTGCACCTCACACAATAATAGTGGGAGATTTCAACACCCCACTCTCATCAATGGACAGATCATGGAAACAGAAATTAAACAGAGACGTAGATAGACTAAGAGAAGTCATGAGCCAAATGGACTTAACAGATATTTATAGAACATTCTATCCTAAAGCAAAAGGATATACCTTCTTCTCAGCTCCTCATGGTACTTTCTCCAAAATTGACCATATAGTTGGTCAAAAAACGGGCCTCAACAGGTACAGAAAGATAGAAATAATCCCATGCGTGCTATCAGACCACCACGGCCTAAAACTGGTCTTCAATAACAATAAGGGAAGAATGCCCTCATATACGTGGAAATTGAACAATGCTCTACTCAATGATAACCTAGTCAAGGAAGAAATAAAGAAAGAAATTAAAAACTTTTTAGAATTTAATGAAAATGAAGGTACAACATACCCAAACTTATGGGACACAATGAAAGCTGTGCTAAGAGGAAAACTCATAACGCTGAGTACCTGCAGAAAGAAACAGGAAAGAGCATATGTCAGCAGCTTAACAGCACACCTAAAAGCTCTAGAGCAAAAAGAAGCAAATACACCCAGGAGAAGTAGAAGGCAGGAAATAATCAAACTCAGGGCTGAAATCAACCAAGTAGAAATAAAAAGGACCATAGAAAGAATCAACAGAACCAAAAGTTGGTTCTTTGAGAAAATCAACAAGATAGATAAACCCTTAGCCAGACTAACGAGAGGACCCAGAGAGTGTGTCCAAATTAACAAAATCAGAAATGAAAAGGGAGACATAACTACAGATTCAGAGGAAATTCAAAAAATCATCAGATCTTACTATAAAAGCCTGTATTCAACAAAACTTGAAAATCTGCAGGAAATGGACAATTTCCTAGACAAATATCAGGTACCGAAGTTAAATCAGGAACAGATAAACCAGTTAAACAACCCCATAACTCCCAAGGAAATAGAAGCAGTCATTAAAGGTCTCCCAACCAAAAAGAGCCCAGGTCCAGATGGGTTTAGTGCAGAATTCTATCAAACCTTCATAGAAGACCTCATACCAATATTATCCAAACTATTCCACAAAATTGAAACAGATGGATCACTCTCGAATTCCTTCTATGAAGCCACAATTACTCTTATACCTAAACCACACAAAGACCCAACAAAGAAAGAGAACTTCAGACCAATTTCCCTTATGAATATCGACGCAAAAATACTCAATAAAATTCTGGCAAACCGAATCCAAGAGCACATCAAAACAATCATCCACCATGATCAAGTAGGCTTCATCCCAGGCATGCAGGGATGGTTTAATATACGGAAAACCATCAACGTGATCCATTATATAAACAAACTGAAAGAACAAAACCACATGATCATTTCATTAGATGCTGAGAAAGCATTTGACAAAATTCAACACCCCTTCATGATAAAAGCCCTGGAAAGAATAGGAATTCAAGGCCCATACCTAAACATAGTAAAAGCCATATACAGCAAACCAGTTGCTAACATTAAACTAAATGGAGAGAAACTTGAAGCAATCCCACTAAAATCAGGGACTAGACAAGGCTGCCCACTCTCTCCCTACTTATTCAATATAGTTCTTGAAGTTCTAGCCAGAGCAATCAGACAACAAAAGGAGGTCAAGGGGATACAGACCGGAAAAGAAGAACTCAAAATATCACTATTTGCAGATGATATGATAGTTTATTTAAGTGATCCCAAAAGTTCCACCAGAGAACTACTAAAGCTGACAAACAACTTCAGCAAAGTGGCTGGGTATAAAATTAACTCAAATAAATCAGTAGCCTTCCTCTACACAAAAGAGAAACAAGCCGAGAAAGAAATTAGGGAAACGACACCCTTCATAATAGACCCAAATAATATAAAGTACCTCGGTGTGACTTTAACCAAGCAAGTAAAAGATCTGTACAATAAGAACTTCAAGACACTGAAGAAGGAAATTGAAGAATACCTCAGAAGATGGAAAGATCTCCCATGCTCATGGATTGGCAGGATTAATATAGTAAAAATGGCCATTTTACCAAAAGCGATCTACAGATTCAATGCAATCCCCATCAAAATACCAATCCAATTCTTCAGAGAGTTAGACAGAACAATTTGCAAATTCATCTGGAATAACAAAAAACCCAGGATAGCTAAAACTATCCTCAACAATAAAAGGACTTCAGGGGGAATCACTATCCCTGAACTCAAGCAGTATTACAGAACAATAGTGATAAAAACTGCATGGTATTGGTACAGAGACAGACAGATAGACCAATGGAATAGAATTGAAGACCCAGAAATGAACCCACACACCTATGGTCACTTGATTTTTGACAAAGGAGCCAAAACCATCCAATGGAAAAAAGATAGCATTTTCAGCAAATGGTGCTGGTCCAACTGGAGGTCAACATGTAGAAGAATGCAGATCGATCCATGCTTATCACCCTGTACAAAGCTTAAGTCCAAGTGGATCAAGGACCTCCACATCAAACCTGATACACTCAAACTAATAGAAGAAAAACTAGGGAAGCATCTGGAACACATGGGCACTGCAAAAAATTTCCTGAACAAAACAGCAATGGCTTATGCTCTAAGATCAAGGATCAACAAATGGGATCTCATAAAACTGCAAAGCTTCTGTAAGGCAAAGGACACTGTGGTTAGGACAAAACGGCAACCAACAGATTGGGAAAAGATCTTTACCAATCCTACAACAGATAGAGGCCTTATATCCAAAATATACAAAGAACTCAAGAAGTTAGACCGCAGGGAGACAAATAACCCTATTAAAAAATGGGGTTCAGAGCTAAACAAAGAATTCACAGCTGAGGAATGCCGAATGGCTGAGAAACACCTAAAAAAATGTTCAACATCTTTAGTCATAAGGGAAATGCAAATCAAAACAACCCTGAGATTTCACCTCACACCAGTGAGAATGGCTAAGATCAAAAACTCAGGTGACAGCAGATGCTGGCGAGGATGCGGAGAAAGAGGAACACTCCTCCATTGTTGGTGGAATTGCAGACTGGTACAACCATTCTGAAAATCAATCTGGAGGTTCCTCAGAAAATTGGACATTGAACTGCCTGAGGATCCAGCTATACCTCTCTTGGGCATATACCCAAAAGATGCCCCAACATATAAAAAAGACACGTGCTCTACTATGTTCATCGCAGCCTTATTTATAATAGCCAGAACCTGGAAAGAACCCAGATGCCCTTCAACAGAGGAATGGATACAGAAAATGTGGTACATCTACACAATGGAATATTATTCAGCTATCAAAAACAACGGCTTTATGAAATTCATAGGCAAATGGTTGGAACTGGAAAATATCATCCTGAGTGAGCTAACCCAAACACAGAAATACATACATGGTATGCACTCACTGATAAGTGGCTATTAGCCCAAATGCTTGAATTACCCTAGATGCCTAGAACAAATGAAACTCAAGACGGATGATCAAAATGTGAATGCTTCACTCCTTCTGTAAAAGGGGAACAAGAATACCCTTGGCAGGGAAGAGAGAGGCAAAGATTAAAACAGAGACTGAAGGAACTCCCATTCAGAGCCTGCCCCACATGTGGCCCATACATATACAGCCACCCAATTAGACAAGATGGATGAAGCAAAGAAGTGCAGGCCGACAGGAGCCGGATGTAGATCTCTCCTGAGAGACACTGCCAGCATACAGTAAATACAGAGGCGAATGCCAGCAGCAAACCACTGAACTGAGAATAGGACCCCTTTGAAGGAATCAGAGAAAGAACTGGAAGAGCTTGAAGGGGCTCGAGACCCCATATGTACAACAATGCCAAGCAACCAGAGCTTCCAGGGACTAAGCCACTACCTAAAGACTATGCATGGACTGACCCTGGACTCTGACCTCATAGGTAGCAATGAATATCCTAGTAAGAGCACCAGTGGAAGGGGAAGCCCTGGGTCCTGCTAAGACTGAACCCCCAGTGAACTAGACTGTTGGGGGGAGGGTGGCAATGGGGGGATGGTTGGGAGGGGAACACCCATAAGGAAGGGGAGGGGGAGGGGGATGTTTGCCCGGAAACCAAAGAATTATTAAGTATTTAATAAATTTAAAAAAATCCTAAAAAAAAAATAAAAAAATAAAATTCATTTATATCTTAAAAAAAAATAAAACAAAACTTTCTCTCGACTCGTAGGATTACTAGTGGATTCTCATCCACCCATTTGTTCGCCATGTGTTGTTGTAAAATTATAAACAATAAAACTCTCTTTTACCCCGCACTAGATCCAGCACTGCAGTGTCTCAAGATATCTGGTAGATATCTTCATGTCAATCAGCAAAGCCTCTCTCTGAGTCTGGCAACAATCTCTCCACCCATCCAGTTCCCAAGACAGGTGGCCACCATTCCAGAAATATACATCTCAGTTCCATGGTGGCTTGGAATCCCAGCTGCCACACACTCTCTTAAACTCAAGTCGCCACAAGGAAGAACACACACTACAATATCCTCTGACCCAATTGATAAGATATAATTGCCCACCTAAACATACAAAGCCCTAAGACACATCCATCCCTTAAGAATATTCATAAGAACCTGTAAATACACAGAGTGGGATCTTAACATCGGCCTCCATATTCTCTCCGTGGCTTCTCTTCTTGTCCCAGTCTCCTCTGTCCTCAAACTTTTCTCCTGCCCATCCTTCCTTCTCATCAAATGACAGGCTTCATTCTATTTTGTACCTGCCTCACCTGCATAATGACATCATCCCACAACTAGAAAATATCATCCTGAGTGAGATAACCCAATCACAAAAAATCACACATGGCACTCACTGATAAGTGGATATTAGCCCAAAGGCTTGGATTACCCAAGATACAATCAACAGACCACATGAAGCTCAAGAGGAAAGATGACCAAAGTGTGGATGCTTCAGTCCTTCCTAGAAGGGGGAACAAGAATATTCTTAGGAGGAGATATGGAGAGAAAATTTGGAGCAGAGTCTTAAGGAATGGCCATTCAGAACCTGCCTACCTTGGCAACAGCACATACACATACAGCCACTAAACCCAGATAGTATTGCTGATGCCAAGAGGTGCATGCTGACAGAAGCCTGATATAGCTGTCTCCTGAGAGGCTCTGCCAGAGTCTGACAAATACAGAGGCAAATGCTAGCAGCAAACCATTGAACTGAGAATGGGGTCTCCATTTGGAGGAATTAGAGAAAGGACTGAAGGAGCTGAAAGGGTTTGCAACCCCATAAGAACAACAATACCAAACCAACCAAACCAAAGCTTCCAGGGACTAAACCACTACCCAAAGAGTACACATGGACAGACTTATAGCTCCAGCTGCATATGTAGTAGAGGATGGCTTTATTGGGCTACAAAGGGAGGAGAAGCCCTTGGTCCTGCCAAGACTGGACCTCTCAGTGTAGGGGATGTCAGGGTGGGGAGGCCAGAATAGGTTATGTTGGGGAAAGGGGATAACATTTGAAATGTAAGTAAACAATATCCAATAAAAATAGGAATATTGGCTTTTAATACCAAACAATTCATTGGTTTTACTTTAGCACTCTTAATGAAAAATGATGTTTGACAAGCAAGTCTGTCTTTTCTTTTGTGATACTGAAAAACTTTGGAAATTTACTAATTTACCTGAGCTGGATATTTGACAAATGATTCAGAAGCTATACCATTTACAGAACATACTACACAGCCACAACTGACCTGTTCATTCCTTCTACCATTTGTCCTCCATATATTGATTATTACAAAACTATTAATGTCAAGGATTATTATAGTTTTTAGCATTAACAAAGTTGAAAGTCCTTTATTTTGAGCAGTTACTGTCACGTGGAGAAACAGACAAGCTATCTACTAGTTACATTACAGATATCACTCAGTGTTTGAAAGTCTGTCTGCTAAATATTTGTTATAGCTGCCTTCAAAATCAATGTTTACTCAAAATCTGCAATGGCATTTCTCAACTTTCTATAAGAATTTCACATGAATTAAAAAAAAATTACCCTAAATGACTGAATAACTTTGGTTGAATTTGAAATGTCAATAAAAAATTCAATAAAAGGATAAAAAGAAGAAAAAAAAGAAAAAACAAAAACTAATGAAAATTTAATCCATATTCTATTATAACTGAGAAGGAAGTGCTGTTCTCTCTCTCCCTCTTTCTCTTTTTTGCAGTTTTTGCAGTTTTTCTGGAGGTTTTATTACATAGGCATTGTTGATACATGATTGAATGCAATCTCCATCCTGCCCATCTTTCTCTAGGGACTAATTGGCTAAAAATTCCAGACCTCTAATCACTCTTTCTGGTGAGCAGATTCACCTCATTAGCATTAACAGGTATGCCCACCATCCAGAAGATTACCGGAGCATTTGAATATTCTTGTAGGAACTATCTCTTGCATACTGTGTTGAAGCATCACTTGTCAATAAAAGTTTGATGGCCAGTAAGCTGAGGCACGACTAGAAGGTAGAGCATCCAGCAAAGAGGGAGGAACTCTGGAAAGTCGGGCAAGGAGGTTCCCTGCCTGGACTTAGAGGAAGTCAGACTGTGACACGAAGTAGTAACTAGCCCTGTGGCAGACACAGAATAGTATAACCAGGTTAAATAAGCTACAAGGTAGTAGCAACCAGTCTAGCTTATGGTCTAGGCAATTAATAAACAATAAGCCTCTGAGTCGTTATTTGGGAATTGGGGTGCAGGTGGAAAAGTCCGAAGTTATATATTCTTTAATTTTTAAATTTTTAATTTACATTTCAAATGTTATCTCCTTTCCTGGTTTCCCCTCCAGAAACCTGCTCTCTCCCACAGCTTCTATGAGGGTGCTCTCCTAGCCTCCCACCCATTTCCTCCCACCTCCCTGACTTGACATTCCCCTACACTGGGACATTGGGCCTTGGCAGGACCAAAGGCCTCTCCTCCCATTGCTGCCCCACAAGGCTATCCTCTGCTATATATGTGTTTGGAGCCATGGGTCCATCACGGTGTACTCTTGGGTTGGTGGTTTAGTCCCTGGGAGCTTTGGGGTGTCTCGTTGGTTGATATTGTTGTTTTTCTTATGGTTGGCAAACTCCTTCAGCTCCTTCAGTCATTTCTCTAACTCCTCCAATGGGGACCCCTGCTAGGTCCAATAGTTGGCTGTGAGCCTCTGTATTTGTTAGGCTCTGGCAGAGCATCTCATGTGACAGCTATATCAGATTCCTGTCAGCAAGCAATTCTTGGCATCTGTGATACTGTCTGGGTTTCATGTCTATTTACAGGCTGGATCCACAGGCGGAGCAGTCTCTGGATGGCATTACTTCAGTCTCTGCTCCAATCTTTCTCTCCGTGTTTCCTCCCTTGAGTATTTTGTTCCCCCTTGTAAGAAGGACTGAATCATCCACACTTTGGTTGTCCTTCTTCTTGAGCTTCATATGGTTTGTGGATTGTATCTTGGGTAATCTGAACCTTGGGGTTAATATCCACTTATCAGACAGTGCATACCTTGTGTGGTTTTTTTGTGATTGGTTTATCTCACTCAGGATATTGGAATTTTGATGGGGATTGAATTGAATTTGTAGATTGCTTTTGGCAAGATGACCATTTATACTATATTAATCCTGCCAATCCATGAGGATGGGAGATCTTTCCATCTTCTGAGATATTCAATTTTTTTCTTCAGAGACTTGAAGTGCTTGCCATACAGATCTTTCACTTTCTTGGTTAGAGTTACACCGAGATATTTTATATTATTTGTGAGTATTGTGAAGGGAGTTATTTTCCTAATTTCTTTCTTAGCCTGTTTATCTTTTGACTAGAGGAAGGCTACTGATTTGTTTGTGTCAATTTTATATCCAGCCATTTTGCTAAAGTTGTTTATCAGCTGTAGGAGTTCTCTGGTGGAATTTTTGGGGTCACCTAAGTATACTATCATATCATCTGCAAATAGTGATATTTTGACTTCTTTCTTTCTAATTTGTATCCCTTTGACCTCCTTTTGTTGTCTAATTGCTCTGACTGGGACTTTGAGTACTATATTGAATAGGTAGGGAAAGAGTGGTCAGCCTTGTTTAGTCCCTGGTTTTAGTGGGATTGCTTCAAATTTCTCTCCATTTAGTTTGATGTTGGCTACTGGTTTGCTGTATATTGCTTTTACTATGTTTAGGTATGGGCCTCGAATTCCTGATCTTTCCAGAACTTTTATCACGAAGGGGTGTTGAATTTTGTCAAATGCTTTTTCAGCATCTAATGACATGATCATGTGGGTTTTTTTTTTTTTTTGAGTTTCTTTACATAGCGGATTAAGTTGATGGATTTCCATATATTGAACAATCCCTGCATCCCTGGTATGATGCCTACTTGATCATGATGATAGATCATTTTTATGTGTTCTTGGATTTGATTTTCAAGAATTTTATTGAGTACTTTTGTATCAATATTCATAAGGGAAATTGGTCTGAAGTTCTCTTTGTTGGGTCTTTGTGTGGTTTAGGTATAAACTTAATTGTGACTTCATAGAAGGAATTAGGTAGTGTTCCTTCTGTTTCTATTTTGTGGAATAGTTTGCAGAGTATTGGTATCAGGTCTTTGATGAAGGTCTGATAGAATTCTGCATTAAACCCATCTGGTTGGGCTTTTTTTGGTTGGGGGACTTTTAATGACTGCTTCTGTTTCTTTAGGGGTTATGGGACTTTTTAGATGGTTTATCTGATTAACTTTGGTCCCTGGTATCTGTCTAGAAAATTGTCCAGTTCATCCAGATTTTCCAATTTTGTTGAGTATAGGCTTTTGCTGAATACAGTAGGATCTGGTTATTTTTTTGAATTTCTTTAGTTTCTCTTGTTATGTCTCCCATTTCATTTCTGATTTTGTTAACTTGGATTCTGTGTCTGAGTCCTTTGGTTAGTCTGGTTAAGGGTTTATGTATCTTGTTATCTTCTCAAAGAAAAAGTTCCTGGTTTTGTTGATTCTTTGTACAGTTCTTTTGTTTCTACTTGGTTGACATTAGCCCTGAGTTTGATTATTTACTGGTGTCTACTCCTCACTTCTTTAATTATTACATTTATATATTCACTTTACTCCCATGAACAAATGCCGAGTTCTTGGCCTTTTCCAAATCATGCCCTGCTATCCTTGCTGCAGGCTTCCCAAGGAAGTCTTACGCCTGATCTGTACTTTCCCTCAGTCCTATAGAACATTCATGCTTTAGTGAAAGCTCCTGCAAAGGCTGCTTGAGCCACCGGAAATGTGGCTAAGCAGAAGAAACCATTTAAGTATATTGGGCTCAGTGAATGTCTCCCAAGTTGTCTATCATCCTATTCTGTCTGTCCTTCTGACTCTCTCATATATTTATAATCAGATCATTTCACCTACTAGAGAGAGAGAGAGAGAGAGAGAGAGAGAGAGAGAGAGAGAGAGAATTAACCAAGCCTTTTGGAAACATAACATCTAATGAATTCCTTGGCTGACCCCTGTTGTGTCTCCTAAATGTTCTTTCTTGTCTGTTGCTGTACATAGCTTATTTTATATGGGTCTTAGAAAGAATGAGAGTTTACTTTTAAGTTTTACTTTTAGAGGTTTACTTTTAAGTTAATAAAGTTTCAGGATCATGGGATGTGGTTTTGAGCTTAGAGCAAATTCTTTGCAATTTGTAAGGGTTTTGATCCACAGTTCTTTGAGGTTCAAGGACTTGGAAGAAAAAGTCAGGCATTAAGTTAAGGAAAAGCTTTGAATTGTGAAAGGGGCCTTCCGATTTCAGTCTCTTAACAGCTGACCCTGCCTTAGACATTGGCTCATATATTTGGACCTTGTTATGTTTTTAATACAAAAATATGTCCCAGTGGCTCATGTGATAAACATTTGGTTACCAGATGGCACACTATTTTGGGAGGTCCTGAAAGCCTTAGGAGGTGGGATCTAGCAGAAGGAAATATGTCTCTTGGGGTATAGTCATTTTGTCCCTGGCTCTTCTGACCTCTCTCTCTTTTTTTTTTTTTTTTTTTTTTTTGGTCAGCCATGTGACTCTCCTCCATATGCTTCTGCCACAGTGATACTATGTCTAAGGACCTGGGACCAAACAATCAGTACTCAACCCTGTGAAATAATTATGTCAAGTCACTATGATGAGAACACTCCCTGACAGAGCCCTCGACCATCCACTAAGCGGCTTCTGAGGAGTTGAATCAACCCCAATCTACGGCAGGCATCTCCAGTCAGGCCTCTCTTCAGCTGGTTATTCTCTTTTCGTGTTTGGACTTGTATAACAGACTGAAAAGGAGAACACATCCCACTTACGTTTCTGCTAAGGTTCCTTTTGCCCTCTCTGGCATGCATAGTCTTTGACAGCATGCCTGCCACTTTATCACTCTCTACTCACTGAGTCTTACCTCAGGTTGAAAGCTACAGTCAGATGTGATTTCCAGTACTACAGCCTTAATTGTCCTTCCTATCTTTTTCGAGACAGGCTAGTTTGGGGCTTGGTGAATCTTTGATTGAAACCACTTCATTTTCTTTCCAACTTCCATGTCCTGACCCAAGCTTTCCCTCTAGTAGAGGGGCCGTCAGTTTTCACTGATCTGTTTCTTTCCTATATCTGATAAAGAGGCATGCCTGCCTCTTTATCAGAATTTCTTTCACAGCCTGCGCTTGAGGAATGGGAAGCTAATGATCTAAGTCCCAGGATTTTCTCACTCATCTGGAAGCACATCTTTTCTCTGTGCTTGGAACCTGTTTCCTTTGTCCCTAGGAGTTTGCAGACACTGGGGCATCCTAACTGAATTGGGAACATTGTTAATTTAGTTTAATGGCATTCATATGTTACTAAGTTACAGCTAACAAACTCAATGTAGGAACGGCTCCAGAGCATCCTCATTACTCATTAGGCAAACTCAGCCGACCTTTACTGAGGGCAGAAATGGAAACACAATGATTAAAGAGTTTGGAGCTGTAAACCAATAGTTGGAAATTTGTTTCAATTTTAATGGGAAAAATCATAAGTAGAGGATTTCAATTCTCATTGAAGTCTAGAGAACTTAGAACATCTGTAACATACTCAACAATAATAAATTCAGCTCATGTTTGTGTTTCTTCTGAATTCTTCTTTATTCTTATAAAGGAAATTAGAGCTTATCTGAATTCTTAATGTTTGCAGTGTCTGTCTCTGCAGGTGAAATGTAAAGTTTCACAGTTCTGACTTAATGTTAAATAAAATTTGGCCAATCATATACAAAGAAAGACTGAATTAATTTGTGTTATGTTTTTATAGAAAATTAGATCATTTTTATCATCAAAAGAAATAACCAGCAAATATACCCAATATATTTAAGAAAAGTATTACAGAGCTGTCAGGTATTACTTAATATCTCAAATTTTAATATTTACTTTTGAGATTGAGAGATGGCACTTGCATAACAATTTATTGTGATGTTTCCCAAACCATAGTAATTCTGTACCTTATCCTAACTTTTAATGCCTTGTTATTTTTCTTAAAGATCATTCTTCTTTAAAAAAGATTATTTTTCTTTTCCAATTATACATGCTTCAGTTTTTTCCACGAAACATGGATTTTTGGCTGTATTCAGTAAATGTGTGCGTGTGCGTGCGTGCGTGCGTGCGTGTGGGGTGTGTGTGTGTGTGTGTGTGTGTGTGTATACATGCATTTGTTTACATATTTATTATCCAGTGACTTGTCACCTACCAATCAGGGCCAAATTTCTGGAAAGGCTATTTTAGTTTTCTATATATACTTTCTAGATAACTCTCAACTCTTACGTATCTGAATCCTACTTCACTTGCCAGTAAACTTTCTAAAACGGTGACTGCCAGCTATTTTGAGAGTTGCTAATCGCAGTGGATGCCGTCAGCTCTTCATTTGACTCATCTTCAGCACACGCTAGTGTCCTCTTTCTCTTCATAGGTTCAGGCCCTGCCTTATCTTTGAGGCCACTAACTCCTCTTCAATATTTGCCAATCTCGTTGGGTCACTTTTTATCTGTTTCTGAGTGACTTAGCTTCGGTACAGATCTTAAACCTTGATAAACGTACAATAAATAACCTCTAGTTTGATGGCTTAAAACAAGACAATTAAAAAAAATACGTGTGTGCGTGCGTGCGTGCGTGTGTGTGTGTGTGAGTGTGTGTGTGTGTGAGTGTGTGTGTGTGAGTGTGTGTGTGTGTGTGAGTGTGTGTGTGTGTGTGTGAGTGTGTGTGTGTGTGTGTGTGTGTGTGTGTGTGTAAGAATGTATGCTACATGTGCCCAAGGAGGCTAGAAGAGGGCAGTAGATCCCCGGCAGCTGGAGTTATCGGAGGTTTTTTTTTTCTTTCTTTTTCTTTTTTTTATTAACTTGAGTATTTCTTATATACATTTCGAGTGTTATTCCCTTTCCTGGTTTCCGGGCAAAAATCCCCCTCCCCCCTCCCCCCTCCCCTTCCTTATGGGTATTCCCCTCCCAACCCTCCCCCCTCCCCCCTCCCCTTCCTTATGGGTATTCCCCTCCCAACCCTCCCCCCATTGCCGCCCTCCCCCCAACAATCTAGTTCACTGGGGGTTCAGTCTTAGCAGGACCCAGGGCTTCCCCTTCCACTGGTGCTCTTACTAGGATATTCATTGCTACCTATGAGGTCAGAGTCCAGGGTCAGTCCATGTATAATCTTTAGGTAGTGGCTTAGTCCCTGGAAGCTCTGGTTGCTTGGCATTGTTGTTCATATGGGGTCTCGAGCCCCTTCAAGCTCTTCCAGTTCTTTCTCTGATTCCTTCAACAGGGGTTCTATTCTCAGTTCAGTGGTTTGCTGCTGGCATTCGCCTCTGTATTTGCTGTATTCTGGCTGTGACTCTCAGAAGCGATCTACATCCGGCTCCTGTCGGTCTGCACTTCTTTGCTTCATCCATCTTGTCTAATTGGGTGGCTGTATATGTATGGGCCACATGTGGGGCAGGCTCTGAATGGGTGTTCCTTCAGTCTCTGTTTTAATCTTTGCCTCTCTCTTCCCTGCCAAGGGTATTCTTGTTCCCCTTTTAAAGAAGGCGTGAAACATTCACGTTTTGATCATCCGTCTTGAGTTTCATTTGTTCTAGGCATCTAGGGTAATTCAAGCATTTGGGCTAATAGCCACTTATCAATGAATGCATACCATGTATGTCTTTCTGTGATTGGGTTAGCTCACTCAGAATGATATTTTCCAGTTCCAACCATTTGCCTACGAATTTCATAAAGCCGTTGTTTTTTTTTTTTTTTTTTTTTTTGGTTCTTTTTTTCGGAGCTGGGGACCGAACCCCGGGCCTTGCGCTTCCTAGGTAAGCGCTCTACCACTGAGCTAAATCCCCAGCCCAAAGCCGTTGTTTTTGATAGCTGAGTAATATTCCATTGTGTAGATGTACCACATTTTCTGTATCCATTCCTCTGTTGAAGGGCATCTGGGTTCTTTCCAGCTTCTGGCTATTATAAATAAGGCTGCGATGAACATAGTGGAGCACGTGTCTTTTTTATATGTTGGGGCATCTTTTGGGTATATGCCCAAAAGAGGTATAGCTGGATCCTCAGGCAGTTCAATGTCCAATTTTCTGAGGAACCTCCAGACTGATTTCCAGAATGGTTGTACCAGTCTGCAATCCCACCAACAATGGAGGAGTGTTCCTCTTTCTCCGCATCCTCTCCAGCATCTGCTGTCACCTGAGTTTTTGATCTTAGCCATTCTCACTGGTGTGAGGTGAAATCTCAGGGTTGTTTTGATTTGCATTTCCCTTATGACTAAAGATGTTGAACATTTCTTTAGGTGTTTCTCAGCCACTCGGCATTCCTCAGCTGTGAATTGTTTGTTTAGCTCTGAACCCCATTTTTTAATAGGGTTATTTGTCTCCCTGCGGTCTAACTTCTTGAGTTCTTTGTATATTTTGGATATAAGGCCTCTATCTGTTGTAGGATTGGTAAAGATCTTTTCCCAATCTGTTGGTTGCCGTTTTGTCCTAACCACAGTGTCCTTTGCCTTACAGAAGCTTTGCAGTTTTATGAGATCCCATTTGTTGATTCTTGATCTTAGAGCATAAGCCATTGGTGTTTTGTTCAGGAAATTTTTTCCAGTGCCCATGTGTTCCAGATGCTTCCCTAGTTTTTCTTCTATTAGTTTGAGTGTGTCTGGTTTGATGTGGAGGTCCTTGATACACTTGGACTTAAGCTTTGTACAGGGTGATAAGCATGGATCGATCTGCATTCTTCTACATATTGACCTCCAGTTGAACCAGCACCATTTGCTGAAAATGCTATCTTTTTTCCATTGGATGGTTTTGGCTCCTTTGTCAAAAATCAAGTGACCATAGGTGTGTGGGTTCATTTCTGGGTCTTCAATTCTATTCCATTGGTCTATCTGTCTGTCTCTGTACCAATACCATGCAGTTTTTATCACTATTGCTCTGTAATACTGCTTGAGTTCAGGGATAGTGATTCCCCCTGAAGTCCTTTTATTGTTGAGGATAGTTTTAGCTATCCTGGGTTTTTTGTTATTCCAGATGAATTTGCAAATTGTTCTGTCTAACTCTCTGAAGAATTGGATTGGTATTTTGATGGGCATTGCATTGAATCTGTAGATCGCTTTTGGTAAAATGGCCATTTTTACTATATTAATCCTGCCAATCCATGAGCATGGGAGATCTTTCCATCTTCTGAGGTATTCTTCAATTTCCTTCTTCAGTGTCTTGAAGTTCTTATTGTACAGATCTTTTACTTGCTTGGTTAAAGTCACACCGAGGTACTTTATATTATTTGGGTCTATTATGAAGGGTGTCGTTTCCCTAATTTCTTTCTCGGCTTGTTTCGCTTTTGTGTAGAGGAAGGCTACTGATTTATTTGAGTTAATTTTATACCCAGCCACTTTGCTGAAGTTGTTTATCAGCTTTAGTAGTTCTCTGGTGGAACTTTTGGGATCACTTAAATAAAGTATCATATCATCTGCAAATAGTGATATTTTGACTTCTTCTTTTCTGATCTGTATTCCCTTGACCTCCTTTTGTTGTCTGATTGCTCTAAGCCGTCTAATGTGTATGTTAGGAACCAAACTCAGGTCCTTTGGAAGAACAAAAGTGCTTTTAGCATTTCCCCAGCTCCTAAGACAAATTTTATGTCACAGTTCTAAATGGTAGAAGTCTGAAATGGGTCTCACGGGACGGAAGTAAAGGTATTGGCCGGCAGCTCTTCATCTTTGTCTTCTGGAGATTGCACGAGAAACCTCTCCCCTTGTGTTTCTAGAGGCCATGAAGGGGTGTGGCTCCTGTCTTCATCGTCAAAGCCAGCATATACCATCCTGCTACTCTGCTCTTCTCTTTGCTTTTGAAGAGCTTTATCCTTAATCTGAAATTACCTCTACAGCATACTTTTCCAACTCATGGCCCTCAACGTACTAACATCCATATAGTCTCTGTCTGCAATATACAATTACCATATGCTCGGATCTTAGAATGAGGCCCCAGTTACAGTTAAGGGACTATTATTCTTCTCACCGTGGACTGTGTTGCTTCTCTTGCTCTTTGTTCTGCATTCATGGTTTAGCATTTCATTCCAGTCTCTAATCTTAACTCTCACAAATATGCTGATAAATACTGTCCACCTTGGTATTGTAGCACAGAGCACTATAACTTACCATGTCTTCATTTGAATTACATTAAAAAAATAAATCATTCTTGCCTTTCATACACACTCAGCTCCCACATTAATGCAGTCCTCCATTCTGCATTTATTTTTCATTTCAATTTGAGTGTCGTACTTATTATCTTCTTTCCCCTTCCAAGTTGGCACATCAAGAGTCATTTGTGAAGAGGACACTGCAATCGAAAAATGCCCTTCTTACCAATTTGACCTCTCAGCACGGGACATTTTCTTGATTAAGGATTATGTAGGAGGCACCAGCCTGTTGTGGGTGGTACTACCCTTGAGCTGTATGTAAGAAAGTCGGCTGGCCGAGGAAGCCATGAAGAGCAAGCTAGTAAGCAGAATTCTTTGTTTTAGTTCCTGCTGCCTTCAGGTTCCTGCCTTCAGGTTCCTGCCATGCTTAGTTTGTAAAAGTTCCTGCCCTGACTTCCATCAGTGATGAATGCATGTGAAGTAAATCCTCTCTTTTACATATTGCCTTTAGTCATGGTGTTTCATCACAGCAATCGGAAGGCCTAACGAAGACAAATCTGTACCAGGTTTACAAGGTCCACTGTGACAGACAGCCGTGTTGTTATGGGGCCGTGTTGTTATGGGAGAATTGTAGATCTGCTTTGAACTTCAGGCTGGAAAAGCTGTTGAGTGCTTAGAGCTCAGTAGGTGCTTGGAGTTTGGTGGGTGCTTGGAAGATAAAAATGTGAAGAGAAATGCAGGTCTGGCTTGTGAAGTTTCAGAGGGAAATGAAGATTCTATCTGGGTCTTTCATGTGCCATTTTTTATTAAGACTCAGTGCTTCTAGTCAGCAGGGGCAGAGAGTCAGCTATAATGAAGAAAAAAAATACTAGAACTGTTTAGGGTAAAATCTTTGCTTTATTAGGCCACTGGATATCAATTGGGTTTATCTGATGCTGAGAAATTAATGGTGATTAAGAAGAGACCAGCATCACTGGGGCGAAATATCCTGAGAGTATTTCCTCAGGCTTAGCACACAGAAAACTGTGGTCCAGAGGGGGCTAAGGCTGCATCGTATGCTGGCAAATGAACTTGGTAATGTGTAAAGGTCACCGAGGTAGTACTAAAGGTTGAAGGGTCCTTGAAGAAAGGCCTCAAGGGACACATTGGCAAGGGTTCAGCCTCTGTTTCGGTGGCCATTCCAGCATATTGGGGGTACTAGTACTATGGGACAACCACCAAAGAAAGGAGCAGATATGCATTTGAACCCCTTAAGCTGATGAAACAAGCTTTGTGCTTTGAAGAGCAGAGCTGGAGAAATGTGGCTCCTTGGAGCACAAGATAGTAAGTCCCAGATCTCAGACACTGAGCTTTTCCCACTGTTGGACTTTGATTTTGCTTTGATCTGATTGTAACTGAGCCCTAGCCAGTTTCCTTTTTGAAATAAGAAACTGTTTTACCTATTTTTTGATTTTACAAGAGTTAAGAGATTTTGCAATTTTATAGTGAGACCTAGGAAAGATTTTTGAATTTTAAGAGAAACTTTGGATGCTTTAGAGAAATTTTGGATATTTTAGGCTTCCTTTGAAATCTGAAAGAGACTTCAGATGTTTGAAAGAGACTGAACTTCAAAAGTGTTTTAATTTCCAAAGACTGTGAAGATTTTAAAGTTTGAAATGTGCTTTATATTGAGATACTGGTATCAATATGAGCTCTTGGAGATGAATAAGAAGCAAAAGGTTATGGTTTCATTGTAATGTATTTGTGAGTGAAACTAACCAGGGCTTAATTTTCTAATTAATTTTCTGTCAAATAACACAGGCTAGAATCAATTGTGAAGAGGGAACCTTAGTAGAGAAAATGTCCCCCCAACATTGTCATGTGGGCAAGCTGGTGGGATATTTTCTTAGTGGTCCTAAGTTGCTTAAGAAAGTAGGTTAAGCAAGTAATGAGGACCAAGGCAGTAAGTACCAATCCTCCATGGCTTCTGCTTCAAGCCTATAGGTTCCTGCCCTGCTTGAGTTCCTTCCCTGACATTGTAAGATGAAATAAACTCTTTCTCACCAAGTTACTTTGAGTTATGGTGTTTTATCATAGCAGTAGAAAATCATAAGTATGACAAAAAAACTTCAACTAATTTAAAAACATAGAAAGCTCTATTTCTTTCTTGTAATAACCTTTTTCCTGTTGGTTCCAAGTTATGCCAGTTCTAATTTTAATTTTTTCTCATTCTTCCCTCTTTGTATTTAGTCGTTCAATTTTATTTTCTTAATTTGACTTCTGTAGGAGACTTTAGTCCTACCATCTATAATTCTGCTTTCCACACCATTGGCTACATGATCTACTTCACAAGAGAACCTAATCTAACAGATATTAAATATTTAACTAGGATAACCTGTCTAGTAAATATGTTAAATATGTAGCATAAAATAGTTTACATTTATCAGTAGAGTGTACTGCAGTTTGAATAAATATCCCTTAAAGGAATATTTACTAAGGGTTGATTCCTAGCCCAAAGAATTATTGAAAGGAGGTAGCATTTAAGAGTTGGGACTACTGAGTGTTTTGGGAGCAAGAGAATGCCCTCTAAGTGGACTGTGGGTTCTTATGTCTTCTTTTGTTCATTCTTGGTCTTAATAGAAACAGCTTTATTCTGCTTTGTACTCTGAACATGGTTTGCTGCTTCCCTACAGGCCAAAAAGTAATCAGGCAAGCAGCTAGACTGTACCCCATAAGCTCTGAGCAAGATAAGTCTTTCCTCCTCAATTGATTGTGTCAGATGTTTCATTACAGTCACAGAAAGCTGACTAACAGTATGACAAAACCTATTCCTCCTTTTTTTCGTTTCCTGTTTTTATTTAAGGGAAGTAGAGTCTTTAGGAAGAAGGTAAGCTCCTGGGCACAGAGTATATTGGGTTTCCATGTTTCTCTACTACTCAGTGTTCATTAGCTCATCTTGCATGGTGTTCAGTGATTACATGCAAGGTCCTTCCATTGCTCATGTGTTTGTCACATACATTACCAGTGTCTATATGTTTGTATTACTTACATTCATACATTGAAATATCGATGCTTAAAGTCATAAGACATGATTAAGTTACTAAAGCCTTATTGATGGGATCAGAGACTTTAAAAGAGACCACCAAAGTTCCCTTGCCCTTTCCTTCATGCAAGGAGACAGAACTAATACAGAATTTACTGCCAGTATAAAAGCAACTATGAAAGAGCAAACAAACAACAACACTCACATCCATAGCAGGTACCCTCATGCCGGGAAGGAGATCTTTAGCAGATGATCCAGTGGTGTGACCTGGGGCTTCCCAGCTCTCACTACTACGACGCAAAGTAAGTTTTTGTTGTTTGTAACACAGTTGATAGTATTTTTGCTCTAGTATCCTGAATGGTATCACACACACACACACACACACACACACACACACACACAGACACACACACACACACACGTATGTATATTTGGTTTTTCAAGACAAAGTTTCTCTGAGTAGTCCTGTCCTGAAACTTGCTCTGCTCTATGGTTCAATGACTACAAACTAGTCCCAAACTCTTGCCCCTTCCCTTTTATTCTCCATCCTCCACCAGAGGCAGACTCTGAATCCCCTCCTTCTCCCTGAAAAAACCTCCCTCTCAAATGGTGTGACTTTCTGGATCTCGTCATATAGATCCAACAGGTACTGTATCTAATTGGTACTGCTCATATGCATATTGGTGTGGAGTCATCCAGTGAGGCATGGGAAACTTACTAGTGGCTTCATTCCTAGAGAAAGGTAAGCCTTCCTCCCTCCCCAGCACCAATCACTTGCTAGTAACTCCTCAACTAGAGGCGGGGTCTCTGGACCCCCCCCCACCCCAATGCTTGGATTTTTAAATTGGTTAAGCTTTGTATAGGTTGTAGGTAAGTAGTCATAGCTGCTGTAAGTTCTTAGAGGCTGGCCATGAACATGAGAGAGCGAGGAGAGGGGAGTAGGGAGAGACGGGGAAGAAGGTAAGGGAACAGGAGCAAGAGGAGACTAGAAGAGAGGAAGAGAGTGAGGAAGGGGCAAACAGAGCCTTTTCTAGTGAGTCAGGCACACCTGGCTGTTGCCAGGTAACTGTGGGGTGGAGTCTAGACAAAATAGCCAATGATAGTGTCCAGTAGATGGCCTTTCACACAATTTCTCCCAATCCTCCAACTCTTACTTATATTCTTTCTATCACCTCTTCTGAAATGTTTCCTAAGTCTTGATGGTGCCTGTGTATGTGCGTGGGTTTGATGTCCCATATAGATGCCCGGTCTATGACAGAGCATTCACAATTGCTTATTCTTAGCTCTTTGAACAGTTAAGAATTTCTGTATTAATTAGCTGCTACTAAAAGAAGCCTCTGACCAAAATTGAGAGTAACACCCATGTGTGGGTATAAACATAAATTTTAGAGAGTATTCTGATAACCTAACTGTCATGTTTAAAGGGCCCACAGATTTCATCCAAAATTGGGTTTAGGCTTAGCTTAAGCTGGACTTTAGAAGAATTTCTGGCATTTAGATCAAAGCCAGCATTCTTTAGAAACTTGTAAAACAGGTTCAAGTCCACCAAAGAAGTCCTTTTTGTTTTTTGCATCTGGCAGAAGGGACAAGGCTCTATTGACATACACCTGTGGCACCTAGGAGCATATACAAGCCCATGCTGGCCTCTAGGCTCCTTCAACCCCTATTCGTGCATACTAGTTATATACCTCAGATCGTTCTGGCCCTTCTTAGCTCCTCCTCTACCCTAAACTCCCAGGCTGCTCCAGTTAGCAGGCTCCCTCCCCTCAGCTATTCATCCTCCTTATAATCTGAATAATTTTTGCATGTCCCCCACATCTCTAGCCCTGGGCTGTCCAGTCTTTGTCTTTTTCTCTTGGTTTTGGACTCTTCCAAATGCCTCTGGATGCTACCTCTCTCTCTGTCTCTCTCTTTGTCTCTGTCTCTCTGTCTCTGTCTCTGTCTCTGTCTCTGTCTCTGTCTCTCTCTCTCTCTCTCTCTCTCTCTCTCTGTGTGTGTGTGTGTGTTGTGTGTGTGTGTCTGTCTGTCTGTCTGCTACAATAAAAATCTTCCCCCTAATCATGGAGTTGCCATTTTGGTAGTTTCTTTTCTGTGCCCTTGCTAACAATAACTATTTAATAAAATAACATTAGAGGCTTCCATCTCGTGCCTGTAACTCAGGCAATGGATTTTTGTCCTTAGAAATCAAGTTCACTGTTTACTGTACCAGGTATAAATTGCATCCTGTGTAACAAGCATCAAATCCAATCACTAAGTGGTTGGTTACCCTAGAGCAGTCATACCACTAGGATCACAGACATGAACGATTCTGCTCATCTTATGTAAATGATTGGGATCCAAACTCAGGTTTTCTTGCTTGTACAACAAGCTCTTTACCAACCGAGCCACCTTTCCAGCTTGGTAAAGAGTAACTTTAAGCACAAGAAAATTCATTGGCATAGCTATGCTCGACTTGAAACACAATCAGGATTTTTACTACTACTCCTAAGGAACAGTTTGTCCTTGGCAACATGGGATCCAAGACATTGGTAGTTACAATATTTCTAAGCAGTTTTGAGGAACAAGCCAACAGCAAGGAGAACTAAACACCCTATGATTAGTCAACCCATAAATCAAAGATCTAACAGGGCCTGTATGGTTCTGCCTAAGTGTGAGGCATTGGTGAAAATTAATTCCTCTAGACATAGTCATTTTAGACTCTAAGAACATTGGAGTTGCCTGAGGTTAGGAATTCTGCCCAGTTTTTCCTGTAGAACAGCACAGCCTTTATTAGGAAGTATAAAATGAGATAAGTAAACACAGCTTTGCTCATAGAGTAATAGAAAGAAAGCCAGGAACAAACCTGAACAAGTAGATGAATGAAACAGGGCAAAGAAAACACATTGCTTTATTCTTAGGATGGACATGAACAACTCGAGTTGACTTTGTTTTGATGTTTAAAAGAGTCACATTGTATTACTTTCTTTTGCTGTGAGAATCAGAGAGGAAGGCCTGATTTTCCCTTGCACTTTCAGAGGCTCAGAGTCACTTTGTTTCTGTTGCTTCTAGGGCTGCTCACTGTGAGGCAGAATGTTATGGCTGGGAGTATGAGGTAGAGCCGGGCTGTTCAGCTCATGGCAGAGAGGAGACAAAGGGACATAGAGACAGGAGGAGGCAGGTCCCCAGTGAGGTACTTCTTCCATTGGGAAAAGCCAAATTCTACCTGGCATGGTTTACACCCTCATGCACTCTTCGCTCCATAGCTTATCCAGCTCCAGCTGTTTATTTTATTTCATTTCCAAATAATAGCACCCAGTCTGCCAAGATTTTGTTTTTTGTATCTTTTTATAGCATAATAGCTTCCCGTGGGTTGAATGATACAGAGTGATGCTTGACAACAAAGAAAAACTATCATTACTCTAAGGAGTTTTCTATCAGGGCCATAGAAGGCCAGTAGAATCAGAACAGGCTCATATGATCTAGATAGGGACAACCAGATTCTTTGTGACATAATCATCCATATTCTATAATGTATAACAGTTTAAGTGACGGCCCAAGTAATTGGCTTATTCTTTGAATGGCTTTATTATAGCCTATGCGGATCTGTGTATATCTGGAAAAAAATTTAAACATCAATATGTACTTTCACTCGAAGGTTCCATGTCTGTTAGTTTCAAAGCATCCATTGGCAAAACAATAAATCTCTCAACATAGTAATTTAATGTGGATAGAAGCATGTATCAGTTAGCACGCCAGATTACTGTCACATATCATAAATGGAAAGAATTACTCTGTGCCCTGACCCTTATGAATAAATGAACTTTTAGGGACCAGTGAAGAAAGTGAAATTGTGGTGCAGATGGATTTAAATTTTTAGTTGTTCATTCAACTCGAGTTTTTTGGATTCAGTAGAGTGCTAATCTTAGTATTTTTGAAATATTCAAAAGAACAAAATACATAATTTGTATACTTATTAATACTGTCTTAAAGTTACTTTAGTTGTCCACAAAACATACACAATTCAATAAAATAAAATAAAATACTTTTTTGTAATAAAAGGGAGAGACGGGTAAGGTAGTAAGAGCTGAGAGTCCTGTGAGGACATAAACAGAATGTCAACTGTGAACTCAAGCCTGCCTCCTTTCCCAAATTCAATGAGGTGATAGGATCACAGAGGAATACAGGGTCTCTAGGGCAGGCAAAGTCTAGTCTCAGTGCAATGTCACTCACTATTCCTGGCAAAGATCAGAACATTCAGTTTTTATTAGAGAGGACACTGGATGTGCCAGGTTGCATTGTATTTCTCCTGCACACTGAATGACATTTTAGCATCCCTACAGTTCTCTCTGCACCAGGAAGTGATTGTCTAAGAAGAAATCTCAGCAAGAACAGTTGTCTGGAAGAACCATGAGTCTGTACAGCTCATGAAATATTCCGGCTAACAGTGGGGCCTGGTGTTGGCTGGGATCATTAGGGGAACTGAGAGCATGCTGACCCTTCAGGAAGGCCATCATAAAGAGTGCCCCTCTCAGGAGAGCTTTTGAGAATTGCAGTTTAGGAACATGAGTCCTGACAAGAAGCTGGATGTGACAATTTACATTTCATTTATGGGAGCTTTTCGCCATGGTTCTCATTGTTACTGAGGACAGTGACATCCTCTGTTGAAGCTGCCCAGTTAACTGGACACTGGCCTGGCAATTTATCATCATGCAGGCTCCATTTAGGCTTAACTTGTGATAGGCTCAGAGAATTAATTAATTTCAATAGGAACTCCCTAGGTTTGCCCATGCCACAAGTTCTATAAAAGTAGTTGTTCAAACAGCTCAATGGTTTCCTTCACTAAGGGCTGCTCTCAATTCTCAGAAATTTCTTTAGCTTTTCCTTAATTTTCTATCTTTTTTCTCTTCAATTCTCCTCAACAATGCCTGCTTTGGCTTTGCTTATTCCTGTATATCCAATCTCTAATCATCACCAGCATGAAGTTATGAACTCAAGAGCCACCATCTCAGGCTACCTTTTCATGACAGGTGAGTTTCTAGCATCTGAATTCCTGGGTCCCCTGAATTTGGAAAACCCTGTACTCAAATAACTGCATCCGTTCCACTCAAAATGGCCTCAGAAATAAGGCAGCCCCTGAAAAGGCATTCTCATTGAGAAATTTGTGCTTAACCAAGGTAAAATTACTCAGAGGCAAATGAACAAGGGTGTACTCAGCTGTAGTTGCAATGAAAACAACTTCTTCTTCTTCTTCTTCTTCTTCTTCTTCTTCTTCTTCTTCTTCTTCTTCTTCTTCTTCTTCTTCTTCTTCTTCTTCTTCTTCTCCTCCTCCTCCTCCTCCTCCTCCTCCTCCTCCTCCTCCTCCTCCTCCTCCTCCTCCTCCTCCTCCTCCTCCTCCTCCTCCTCCTTCTTCTTCTTCTTCTTCTTCTTCTTCTTCTTCTTCTTCTTCATCTGTCTTCTTCGTCTTCTCCTTCTCCTACTTCTTCTTCTTTGCTTTCTAAGAATTAAGACTTTTTTTTTGGTAAGAATCACCATTATTTTTTAATTGGATATTTTTCATTTACATTTCAAATGTTATTCCCTTTCCTGGTTTCTCGTCCATAAGCTCCCTATCCCATCCTCCTCTCCCTTCTTCTATGAGGGTGATCCTCCTCCCCAACCACTCCCGCCTCTCTGCCCTGACATTCTTGATTAGACATTATTCAGGCCACCTTTTCTTCTTTCTGTTTAGTTTGAGCCATCCACTTAACCTCTCCTTGTAGATGGTTTTGTGTTTCCACTGAGGCATCTCTAGGCTAGCTCTGTGCATAAATTTCAGCACCAGCTATGTTATAGTTTTCACAGTAAAACTCCAGATAGTCTAGCATTGGATGGTTGCAAGAAGATAAGATACTCTTGAGAAATCCTGGTGAAAGAGGACTCTTGGAACCACCTTCTAAGACACAATATGATGCAAATAATAGCGAGTGATTAACAGTCACACAAAAGAAACTTCTAGTCTTCAAGTAAGCCTCCTAGTAGTCCATGATTTCCTTCATATCCATTTTTTCCTTCTCTTAGGCATGGTTATCAAAAATACATGCCATTAACACCAAGTATAAGAGGAAGCCACAATGAGATTCTTCTCAAGAACTTTCCACTGCATATGGTCTTAGTAGTGTAGCCCATCAAGGGAGACATAGAAGCACTAAGCAAGAAGGCCGGATATCCCAAACCACAGTGAAAAGTAGTCCTACTGAGATTATTTTCCTGTGGACATCCCCCCTCACATTTCAGCCTTACTTACATGTCTTGGTTTTCATTATAAGGACCTTTCAACTACTCCTTTCCAACTTATCTTTGGTTCTGGCAGTCCCTGTCTAGGAACCAGTTGTATTCTGGGACTTTTTATAGATAACATGAAGAAATGTCTATTTATTCCAAATATGATGCCATAGGCAGGCCAAAGAAATGATTGCATTCAAATCTAGCTTAGTATGAGGGGCTACTTATAGGAGCATGGTGACTTAAAGACAGCTGAATAATACAAAAAACCCACCCCCAGAATTCATGGTTTGCAGGCAGCTCTGTAGCTTGTAGAAAAATGCTCTCTCTCTCTCTCTCTCTCTCTCTCTCTCTCTCTCTCTCTCTCTCCCTCCCTCCCTCCCTCCCTCCCTCACACCCACCCCTCCACCCCCACTACTGCTTATATAACTTTGAAAAGGGTATCGTGGATCTTTGAACTTTCAGGAGCTCATGAGTATTCTTTGTTTTATTTACTTTTGAGTTTTCCAGGAGAGAGTGTTTCAGATGAGATGAAATAGCTATGTAACATCATGTAGTAGACAGTGTTTGCTTTAAACCTCCCAGGTTCTTGAACTACCAAATACAACATCCTGGCAGAACATTTTGGGGAACTTCGGCTGCAGATGGCTTTGGCTAGGATGGAATATGGCCCTTCTAAGAGGTCCACAATTCTGAGACAAAAAGGTCTGAGCCTCAAGACCTTTCCAAGATCCATGCTTAGAATCTCTCCATGAATAAGTAGGGATATTTGTTTAAGAGTTAAGTAGCATAAAGTTTAGAATTTGAGGAAGAACTTAAAATGTTTCCACATATACTCTAATATCTGCTTTCAAATGTAAATATTTTCCTTTTTCTAACTGAAAATATTTTTTCACACAATATATTCTAAATCAAGATTTTCTCACCATCATCTTCTCCCAGATCCTTCCACCCAAACAAATTCGACCCTTTCTTTCTATCATTAGAGAACAAACCAGCAACTAACACACACACACACACACACACACACACACACACACACACATGCACACACACACCAAACAACAAAAACTAGACAATCCAAAAACCAAAAAAACAAAACAGAATAGGACAAAACAAACAAACAAGCATGAAAAGAAGAGTATAAGAAACACATGCAGACAGGCACACACATATTCAGGGATTTCCTGTTAGGTCTTTCACTTTCTGCACATTGTCCAGTTTCGGGTATCTGTATTTGTTCCCATCTGCTTCAGAAGGAAGCTTCTCTGATGATGGCTGAGGAAGGCACTGATTTATGAATATAGCAGCATGTTGCTGGGTCATTTTATTGCTATGTTCCCATTGTTCTGTTTCAGCAGAACAGTAGTATTTAGTTTTTCCCCAGGTCCCTTGTCTATTTGGTCTCAGATTCTTGGCCACCCAAGTAGTGTTCATCTCATGGAGTGGGCATTAAATCCAGTCAGATACTGGTAGGTTGCTTCTACGTTTGTGCCACTATTATACTAGCGTATGTATCCTATGGGCAAGTCACTATTTTAGGTTGCAGGGTTTGTAGCTGGGTTATCATTTACTAATCTTCTCTAGTAGTGAACAGAGTACCTTCCAGTAGCATGAACACAAGTTAGTAGGAATAAAGGCTGTTGGTAGGAACCACTTAGACTTTTCATGTTCAATGCGTTATGTGGGATGTTGTCTTCAACAATGGGACCTCACCATCAGTTTGTGGGAAGCAAACAATAGCGTTGGCAGTAACCTAGATTGTTTGGAGGTTTCTACAGGATGTCATTGGCCAAGAACTCAGTTATATATAACCTCTTCTTGGCATTGGATGTTTTATTTGGTGGTAGTAGATGTCTAGTGGGGCTTCATCTCCCTTGTTATTTGGCTATTCTATATTTGGGGGAATATATATTCTTATATTTTTGGTTGTGAGCTTAGCCTTTAAGGGCTGAGCCATCTCTCCAGCCCAAGAATATATATCTTAAAAATTGAAACTTGGAAAGCTTGGGTCATCAAAGGTAATTATCAGAAATGATAACTATGACAATTTGACCAGAGTTACCTCCATGAACCTCAAACTACTGTCTAATAAACCCTACTTTTCACACATTTCTGTCAATTATACTTTAGGGAAATTCTGAAACAACACAGCTAAAGGTGCTTGGTTATTACCTCTGAGTTCCTTATATGTCAAGTATTTAAATCTCTGAGTATGTTTTTTGTAATCTATTAACATAAGGATTGAATGAGTGAATATAACAGTTCATGGTCTTTGATAGAGGGAGATGTACTATAGGGAACATGTTAAGAAAGTTGGAAATTAACTTAGGATATATACTTTCTTATGATTACAGAGCAGTGGGGCTGGAGAGATGGCTCATCAGTGAATAGCTCCTACTACTCTCGCGAAGAACTCAAATTCCATTCTATCCATCCATATAGGACAGCTTAAAACCACATGCAATTTCAGATATAGGAAGATCTTGCACTTCTGGCCTTCATGAATACTGGCACTTACTAGCAGTAAGCCCTACATACATAATAAAATCTTAAAAGCATTTAATAATTATGGGATAACTGCTTCAGCATACAATGTATGTCACTCTTAAAGGGGGGCTTTCTAGAACTTCTGTTGAGAATTATGGTATCATAACTTATCCAAACACATTATACTTTACTGCCTTTTAAAATTTCATTTAAAATGTATGTAAGGTTAACTTGTTATGGTAAATTAAGGTGTCTTTGTTGAACTATTTTACTGAACTGTCCTTTAAAAGCATATTTTATCATAGTTAATTTCTTGACAAATGCATGTGTTGGTTAAATTTTAAATGCATGTTGAACAAATAAGAGAAAGCACAGAAGGAATTTTCAAAGGTGTGTGGGGTGGGGGTTTACAACTCTAACTGCGAATCACTGCCCATGCACCACCATGGGTACTGTGATCAGAAAAGGATGATCCAGAGAGAAGAAAGGGACCTCTTATTAGAGATGATCTCCCAGTAGGGAAAGAATAGAGAAAAACCATCAGATTAGAGCTATTCTTAGCCCTGGTCAGAGGAACTTCTCTTTGTAGATGGTAACAGTTAATACATAGACAACTGGTGTTAGTAGTCAAAGTGCAAACAATAAGTGACTATTGGGTGCTTAGCTCTAAATAAAACGTCTGTATCACCTTCCTCCACAGCCAGGGAACACTGGAGAGGAGGGACTGGAGTAATGTAAGAGCAAGATGACCTGGAGGAATGCTGTAAAGTGCTGTCTTCTGGTAACATGGCCTTTGTACTCATAAACTCCCAGTAGCTGTGGCTACATGTATAAGATGTATACAAATATGAAATTGAAAAGGGATTTAAAAACTGAGAAAAATATCTTAGGAAGCTGGCAGTGAGTACAGGTAAGTATTCATAAAGTGGATGGGATTAAATGAAACCATAAGACTTAAACCCTTAATTGTTAAAAATGACTGTTAGTGAATGCCACTAAATTGGAGTCCCTTCATCCTTCTTGCTCAATTAAATGTCTTTATAAATTTTATTTATTCACTAGAAATGAATTGAAATTGTTTAAAAATATTTTCTTCCACAATTGCTTTTCATATTCTCAAATAAATTGAGCATAATTACTACTGCAATGGTATTATGCATGTAATCATTGTGATTTTATTCTTGTTTGTGTATTCATTCTTTGAGAAATGGCTGCCACAGAATGTGGTGTGGTAGTTAATATTAACACATAAGAAAAGAAGTTGCACTTACCCAATTAAGATATGATTTTTAAAAACCTGTGTAAAAGGCAGTTCTGCCTACTCAACCATTTTGTTCTTTGTAGTTTAGCTAATCCTTGTAATTGAGAGGTTAGGTGTTGAGTAGATCAGAGATGTTTGTAGTGTTTTCTCCTTCATTTTCTCTTTAGGTGGAGGAATTTGAGTGATGTCAAGGACTAGCTACTATGCCAACCTAGAAGTCAACCTTTGCCATGTTATTTCCATTTTATATGCTAACCATAACAGACCTTTTCTTTCTTTTTTTCATAGTTTATTTTTTTTAATACTTTTATTAGATATATTTCTTTACTTATATTTTAAATGTTATTCCCCTTCCCGGTTTCCTATCCATAAGCCACCATTCCCTCCCTTCTCCCGTCCCCCACATGGGTTTTCCCCATATACATGCCCCTTATTGCCTTGACCCATATTCCCCTGCACTGGGGTTCAACCTCGGCAGTATCAAGGGTTTCCCCTTCCCCTGGTGCCCCACCATGGCTATTCTCTGCTACATGTGCAGTTGGAGCCCTGGGTCAGTCCATGTATAGTCTTTTGGTAGTGGTTTAGCCTCTGGAAGCTCTGGTTGGTTGATATTGTTGTTCTTACAGTGTTGCAAGCTCCTTCACCTCTTTCAATACTTCCTCTAATTCCCTCCAAGGGGGTCCTATTCTCAGCTTGGTGGTTTGCTGCTAGCATTGACCTCTGTATTGGACATGCTCTGGATGTGTCTCTCAAGAGAGATCTATATCCGGTCCCTTTCAGCATGCATTTTCTAGCTTCGTCAATCTCATCTAGTTTTGGTGGCTGTATACATATGGGCCACATGTGGGTCAGACTCTGAATGGCCATTCCTTGAGTTAATGCTCTAAACTTTGCTTCTATATCCCTTCCTATGGATTTTTTTCCCGCTTTTAAGAAGGAGTGGGAGCATCCGCATTTTGGTCATCCTTCTTCTTGAGCTTCCTGTGGTCTGTGGATTGCATGTTGGGTAATTCGAGCTTTTTTGCTAATATTCACTTATCGATGAGTGCATATCAAGTATGTATTTTTGTGATTGCTTAACCTCACTCAGGATGATATTTTCTAGTTCATTCCATTTGCCTATGAATTTCATGAAGTCATTGTTTTTGATAACTTAGTAGTACTCCATTATGTAGATGTACCACATCTTTTGAAGGGCATCTGGGTTATTTCTAGCTTCTGGCTATTATAAATAAGGCTACTATGAACATAGTGGAGCATGTGTCTTTGTTGTATGTTGGAGCAGCCTTTGGGTATATGCCCAAGAGAGGTATAGCTGGGTCTTCAGGTAGCACTATGTCCAGTTTTCTGAGGAACCTCCAGGTTGACTTCCGGAGTGTTTGTACCAGTTTGCAATCCCACCAACAATGGAGGAGTGTTCCTCTTTCTCCACAACCTTGCCAGCATCTGCTGTCCCTTGAGTTTTTTATCTTAGCCATTCTCACTGGTGTGAGGTGGAATCTCAGGGTTGTGTTGATTTGCATTTCCCTGATGACTAAGGATGTTGAACATTTCTTTAGGTGATTTTTGGCCATTCGATAATCCTCTGCTGTGAATGTTTTGTTTAGCTCTGTACCCCATTTCTTAATAGGGTTATTTGGCTCTCTGGGGTCTAACTTCTTGAGTTCTTTGTATATTTTGGATATTAGCCCTCTATCAGATATAGGATTGTTAAAGATCTTTTCCCAATCTGTTGGTTGCCATTTTTGTCCTAATGACAGTGTCTTTTGCTTTACAAAAGCTTTGCAGTTTTATGAGGTCCCATTTGTCGATTCTTGATCTTAGAGCATGAGCCATTGGTGTTTTGTTCAGGAAAATTTCCCCAGTGCCCATGTGTTCGAGTCTCTTCCCCACTTTTTATTCTATTAGGTTGAGTGTATCTGGTTTGATGTGGAGGTCCTTGATCCACTTGTACTTAAGCTTTGTAAATGGTGATAAGAATGGATCAATCTACATTCTTCTACATGGTGACTGTAAGTTGAACCAACACCATTTGTTGAAAATGCTATCTTTCTTCCACTGGATGGTTTTAGCTCCTTTGTCAAAGATCAAGTGACTATAGGTGTGTGGGTTCATTTCTGTTCCACTGATCTATCTGCCTGTCTCTTTACCAATACCATACAGTTTTTATGACTGTTGCTCTGTAGGGATGGTGATTCCCCCAGAAATTCTTTTATTTTTGAGTACAGTTTTCGCTATTCTGGACTTTTTGTTATTTCAAATGAATTTGCAAATTGCTCTTTCTATCTCTATAAAGAATTGAGTAGGAATTTTGATGGGGATTGCATTGAATCTGTAGATTGCTTTTGGCAAAATATCCATCTTTACTATATTAATCTTGCTAATCCACAAGCATGGAAGACCTTTCTATCTTCTGAGATCTTCCTCAATTTCTTTCTTCAGAGACTTGAAGTTCTTGACATACAGATCTTTCACTTGCTTGGTTAAAGTCACACTAAGATATTTTATATTATTTGGGACTATTGTGAAAGGTGTCATTTCCTTAATTTCTATCTCAGCCTGTTTAGCCTTTGAGTAGAGGAAGGCTACTGATTTGTTTGAATTAATTTTATACCCTGACACTTTGCTGAAGTTGCTTATCAGGTTAAGTAGTTCTCTGGTGGAACTTTTGGTGTCACTTAAGTACACTATCTGCAAATAGCGATATCTTGATTTCTTCCCTTCCAAATTGTATCCCTTTTGACATCCTTTCGCTGTCTGATTGCTCTGGCTAGGACTTTGAGTACTATATTGAACAAGTAGGGAGAAAGTGGGCAGCCTTGTCTAGTCCCTGATTTTAGTGGGATTGCTTCAAGTTTCTCTCCATTTTGTTTGATGTTAACTACTGGTTTTCTGTATATTGCTTTTACTATGTTTAGGTATAGGCCTTGAATTCCTATTCTTTCCAGGACTTTTATCATGAAGGGATGTTGGATTTTGACAATTGCTTTCTCAGCATCTAATGAAATGACCATGTGGTTCTTATCTTTGAGTTTGTTTATACAGTGGATTAAATTGATGGATTTTCATATATTAAACCATCCCTGCATGCTTGGGATGAAGCCTACTTGATCATGATGGATGATCGTTTTGATGTGTTCTTGGATTCAGTTTGCAAGAATTTTATTGAGTATTTTTGTGCCAATATTCATGAGGGAAATTGGTCTGAAGTTCTATTTCTTTGTTGTGTCTTTGTGTGGTTTCAGTATAAGAGTAATTGTGGCTTCATAGAAGGAATTTGGTAGGGCTCCATCTCTTTCTATTTTGTGGAATAGTTTGGACAGTATTGGTATGAGGTCTTCTATGAGGTTCTGGTAGAATTCTGCACTGAACCCATCTGGCCTGGGCTCTTTTAGGTTAGGAGACTTTTAGTAACTGCTTCTATTTCTTTAGGAGTTATGGGGTTGTTTAGATGGTTTATTTGTTCCTGATTTAACTTTGGTACCTGGTATCTGTCTAGAAAATTGTCCATTTCCTCTAGATTTTCAAGTTTTGTTGAATATAGTCTTTTGTCATAGGATCTGATGATTTTTATTTTTTAAATTTCTTTAGATTCTGTTGCTATGTCTCCCTTTTCGTTTCTGATTTTGCTAATTTGGATACACTCTCTGTGACCTCTGGTTAGTCTGGCTAAGGGTTTATCTATCTTGTTGATTTTCTCAAAGAGCCTGCTCCTGGTTTTGTTGATTCTTTGTATAGTCCTTTTCATTTCTACTTGGTTGATTTCATCTCTGAGTTTGATTATTTCCTGCCTTCTACTCCTCTTGGGTTTATTTATTTCTTTTTTTCTAGAGCCTTTAGGTGTGCTGTCAAGCTGCTGACATATGCTCTCTTCTGTTTCTTTTTGCAGGCACTCAGAGCTATGAGTTTTCCTCTTAGTACTGCTTTCATGGTGTCCCGTAAGTTTGGGAATGTTGTATCTTCATTTCCATTAAATTCTAAGTCTTTAATTTATTTCTTTATTTCTTACTTGACCAAGTTATCATTGAATAAAGCATTGTTCAACTTCCACATATATGTGGGCTTTCTGTCATTAGTGTTGTTATTGAAGACCAGTCTTAGTACATGGTGATATGAAAGAATGCATGGGATTATTTCTATCTTCCTGTATCTGTTGAGGCCTGTTTTGTGGCCGCTTATATGGTCAGTTTTGGAGAAGGTTCCATGAGGTGCTGAGAAGAAGGTATATTCTTTTTGTTTTAGGATGGAATATTCTATAAATTCTGTTAAATTCATTTGGTTCATAACTTCTCTTAGTTTCTCTGTCTCTGTTTCATTCCTGTTTCCATGATTTGTCTAGTGATGAGAGTGGTGTATTGAAATCTCCTACTCTTATCGTGTGAGGTGCAATGTGTGCTTTGAGCTTCAGTAAGGTTTCTTTTATGAATGTAGATGCCCTTGCATTTGGAGCATAGATATTTAGGATTGAGAATTCATCTTGGTGGATTTTTTTCCTTTGATGAATATGAAGTGTCCTTCCTTATCTTTTTTAATGACTTTTAGTTATAAGTCAATTTTATATGATATTAGAATGGCAACTCCAGCTTGTTTCTTGGGTCATTTGCTTGGAAAGTTGTTTTCCAGCCATTTACTCTGAGGTAGTGTCTGTCTTTGTCTCTGAGGTGTGTTTCCTGCATGCAGCAAAATGCTGGGTCTTTTTTTATGTATCCAGTCTGTTAGTCTATGTCTTTTTATTGGGGAATTGAGTCTGTTGATATTGAGAGATATTAAGGAATAGTGATTGTCACTTCCTGTTATTTGGAATTATATTTGTTTGTCTCTTTTGGTTTCATTGCAAGGTAATTATATTCTTGCTTTCTGTATGGTGTAGTTTCTCTCCTTGTATTGAAAATTTCCATCTATTATCCTTTGTAGGGCTGGATTTGTAGAAAGATATTGCGTAAATTTGGTTTTGTCATGAAAGTTTTGCTGAATATAGTAACTTGGTCTGGCATTTGTGTTCTCTTAGGGTCTGTATGACATCTGTCCAGGATATTCTGGCTTTCATAGTCTCTGGTGAGAAGTCTGTTGCAATTCTTATTGGTCTGCCTTTATATGTCACTTGACCTTTTTTCCTTACTGCTTTTAATATTCTTTCTTTGTTTTGTGCATTTGGTGTTTTAACTATTATGTGACAGGAAGAATTTCTCTTTTGGTCCAACCTATTTGGAGTTCTGTGGCTTCTTGTATGGTTTATGGGCATCTCTTTCTTTAGGTTAGGGAAGTTTTCTTCTATAATTTTGTTGAATATATTTACTGGCCCTTTAAGCTGGGAGTCTTCACTTTCTTCTGTATCTATTATCCTTAGGTTTGATCTTCTCATTGTGTCCTGGATTTCCTGTATGTTTTAGGTTAGGAGCTTTTTGAGTTTTATATTATCTTTGACAGTTGTGTCGATGTTTTCTATGATATCTTCTGTCCCTGAGATTCTCTGTTTTATCTCTTGTATTCTTTTGTTGATGCTTGTATCTACGGCTCCTTGTCTCTTCCTTTGGTTTTCTATATCCAGGGTTGTCGCCCTTTGTGCTTTCTTTATTGTTTCTATTTCCAATTTCAATTCCTTCACCTGTTTAGTTGTGTTTTCCTGTAATTCTTTCAGGGATTTTTGTGTTTCCTCTCTAAGGGCTTCTACTTGTTTACTTGTATTTTCTTGCATTTCTCTAAGGGAATTGTTTATGTCTTTCTTAACATCCTCCATCATTATCAAAAAATGTGATTTTAAATCTCAATCTTGCTTTTCTGGTGTGTTTTGATATCCAGTATTTTCTTTGGTGGGAGTACTGGGCTCTGATGATGCCAAGTAGTCTTGGTTTCTGTTGCTTAGGTTCCTACACTTGCCTCTAGCCATTGGGCTGTCTCTGGTGTTTGCTTGTCTTACTGTTTCTGAGAGTGAGACAAACAAACATAATTCCACCTCTAACATCGAAAATAACAGGAAGTGACAATCACTATTTCTTAATATCTCTCAACATCAATGGACTTAATTCCCCAATAAAAAGACATAGACTAACAGACTAACAGACTGGATACATAAAGAGGACCCAGCATTTTGCTATAGGCCTCTGTGTCAGCACTCCTGTAGAACTGTTTTCCTGTTTTCTTTCAACCTTTCCTGAGAACAGCTGCTCTGCTCTCAGTTGTGGCCACACTCCTGAAGACTGTCTTCCAGCTCTAGGCGCCGGCAGGAATCAAAGGGTCCTGCCCCTGATTGCTCATGTAGGACCTTGCACCCCGTGGGCACAGTTGGCACGATGTGATTCCTTCTTGTGTCTGGACTGTGGGCAGAAGGTATTCTCCTCTGACTTCTCAGGAGTATCCACAGTTCTGGGGTTCTAGCTCTCTCCCCCCATGGGATTTGGGTGCAGGGAGCTGTTTGGCTTGTTCAGATCAATCCTGGGTGCAGACCAGAACTGCAGGTACCGGTGGCTGTCTGTTCCTATATCCCCATGTCCAGAGGCACTGTGCAGTTTCCCCTTGGAACAGGGATGTGAGCTGAGGTGTGCAGAGGTCGGTCTGTCCTGCGGCCTCAGGATGTCTGCACTCCTGGGTAGTCCTCTCTCTTCCATACAGGATTTGGGTGAAGGGAACTGTAACAGACCTTTTCTTAACCCAATTAGTAGGTTCTTATATTAGGCAACATATTCTGAAATTGACCATGGAAGACCACATTCTTCTTTTGATAATTTCCCAAGATACCTGTCATCTAATGGTAGTAGGTGTACACATGTTTTTGAAATGTTGTAGCGTGTCTTCTGTGCTATCTCAATTAAGACACAGCTTATTTTCCTTTTAAAAAAATATTTATTTATTTATTTATTTATTTATTTAATGTATGAGTACTCTATTTTCATGTATGCCTGCAGCCTAGAAGAGGGTACCAGATCCCAGTACAGATGGTTGTGAGTCACCATGTGGTTGATGGAATTGAACTCAGCACCCTTGTAAGAGCAGACAGTCCGCTCAAACACTGAGTCATTTCTCCAACCCCAGCCTCTTTTACTTAAGCAGACACAAACTGAAAATAATGTACTTTGAATGCCAGACCTCAGTAGATAATAAAAGACTTTCTATACTAGCTACTCATGCCTAAGATCATGGCTACAGACCTTGTTATCCTTCATGGGAAATGCTAATGAAGGGTAAGACAGAGAAGGTTCCTTTATGGTAAAACTTATTTTTGTGGATTCTTATTTTCAGTTAGTTCCTTTTGGAGCAACTGTTCCATCATTTTCCTCAGATTGGGCTTCAGTTTCCTTAAGAAGCTCTCCATTGAACAACTGTCCCCCGAAGCATTCATAAGAGAATTTAAAACAAGTAGTTTGTTCTTTCAATTGGTTTATTTCTTCTTCTACATCTAGCTGGAAGGATGAGTGTTCAGTTGCATTTAGCTTTGAGCTGAAGCTGTTCAACATCTATGTTGAAGATCTTGAAGACCAATCAATTAACTTAATATTGCAATTATGAAGAGATGGAATATTATACATGAGTTATACATGAGAGGCAAAATTATCTTGGGGACATATTTAGTTCCCTTTAACATCCATTTCACCAGCCCAGGGATTTTTCAAAACCATTACAGTCTCTGAACTAGTCTTTGGATATAATTACATAGACCTATATTACCTTTACTTTGATTGCTAAATAGTTCTATTAGTGAATAACGAAAAGTTCAGGGATTATTTTGTTCTTCAAAGCTATCATATTACAGATCTAGCAAGTATCCGTTCAGATGAAACAATCATCTAATTAAAATGATTGGTTGTAATTATACCTAGCTTTTTTAATTTAAGGAGTAATTTTCATGTGATGAGTATCCTTGCCCATGCTAATATTTAACATGACAAAGCATGGAACTAGGGAACTAGGGAACTTCCTAATTACCATTATCTGTCACTTATCCTACATTTAGTGTTGGAATTTAAGGATGCCAGTTTTACCAAACTTACATTAAATTTGATATGTTTAATTGAATGCATTATTATTTTAGTGAAAAAAATCCTCTTTTCCATAAATTTACTCTCTTGAAAATAACTCTATTTCATTCAGTAGAATATTGCAATAAGCCATTTATATACCCAAACTAAGCTATTAAGAAGGTTGCTGCTAAGGAATTCATAAACGTTATGTGTTATGTTTGTTTCCTTAGGAATGGAGGAAAATATCACATTAGGAGTATATTTCTGGGTGAGATGTACATGGATACACATGTGTAGGCCAAAGTCAAATGTCAGCATCTTCTCCTGTTGCTCTCTATTACAGTAGACGGTTTCCCATTGGATGTTAATCTTACTAGTTTAGCTATGCTGACTGGTCAGTGACCTATTGGGATCTGCCTGTCTCTTCCCTCTAACTCTACAGTTCCAGTTGTTCAGGGTTATGTGTGTTTTATTTTATTTTTATCTTTTAATTGTTAAAAATTTACCTGGGTACTGGAATTTGAACTCAAATCCTTTTTTATTATGCAAAGAACATTTTTTTACCTATTGAACCATAGTTCTCACCTTAGGTTTTAAAAACACTTCTAAGTAGAAAATTTTACCCAACCGTGTAGTTTTAAACTGTCATAGGTCATCTTTTGAGTCAAATAATGAAGGTTTACTATGGAAAAATTCTAGATTTTCTGCATTAGGAAATCCTTAGGCATCTTACATAATAATCTACTCTTTTCAGAATTTATCTTTCTTTTTTTTTTTTATTAACTTGAGTATTTCTTATATACATTTTGAGTGTTATTCCCTTTCCCGGTTTCCGGGCAAACATCCCCCTCCCCCCTCCACTTCCCTATGGGTGTCCCCTCCCAACCCTCCCCCCATTGCCGCCCTCCCCCCAACAGTCTAGTTCACTGGGGGTTCAGTCTTAGCAGGACCCAGGGCTTCCCCTTCCACTGGTGCTCTTATTAGGATATTCACTGCTATCTATGAGGTCAGAGTCCAGGGTCAGTCCATGTATAGTCTTTAGGTAGTGGCTTAGTCCCTGGAAGCTCTGGTTGCCTGGCATTGTTGTACATATGGGGTCTCGAGCCCCTTCAAGCTCTTCCAGTTCTTTCTCTGATTCCTTCAACGGGGGTCCTATTCTCAGTTCAGTGGTTTGCTGCTGGCATTCGCCTCTGTATTTGCTGTATTCTGGCTGTGTCTCTCAGGAGCGATCTACATCCGGCTCCTGTCGGTCTGCACTTCTTTGCTTCATCCATCTTGTCTAATTGGGTGGCTGTATATGTATGGGCCACATGTGGGGCAGGCTCTGAATGGGTGTTCCTTCTGTCTCTGTTTTAATCTTTGCCTCTCTCTTCCCTGCCAAGGGTATTCTTGTTCCCCTTTTAAAGAAGGAGTGAAGCATTCACATTTTGATCATCCGTCGTGAGTTTCATTTGTTCTAGGCATCTAGGGTAATTCAAGCATTTGGGCTAATAGCCACTTATCAATGAGTGCATACCATGTATGTCTTTCTGTGATTGGGTTAGCTCACTCAGGATGATATTTTCCAGTTCCAACCATTTGCCTACGAATTTCATAAACTCGTTGTTTTTGATAGCTGAGTAATATTCCATTGTGTAGATGTACCACATTTTCTGTATCCATTCCTCTGTTGAAGGGCATCTGGGTTCTTTCCAGCTTCTGGCTATTATAAATAAGGCTGCAATGAACATAGTGGAGCACGTGTCTTTTTTATATGTTGGGGCATCTTTTGGGTATATGCCCAAGAGAGGTATAGCTGGGTCCTCAGGTAAGTTCAATGTCCAATTTTCTGAGGAACCTCCAGACTGATTTCCAGAATGGTTGTATCAGTCTGCAATCCCACCAACAATGGAGGAGTGTTCTTCTTTCTCCGCATCCTCGCCAGCATCTGCCGTCACCTGAGTTTTTGATCTTAGCCATTCTCACTGGTGTGAGGTGAAATCTCAGGGTTGTTTTGATTTGCATTTCCCTTATGAGTAAAGATATTGAACATTTCTTTAGGTGTTTCTCAGCCATTCGGCATTCCTCAGCTGTGAATTCTTTGTTTAGCTCTGAACTCCATATTTTAATAGGGTTATTTGTCTCCCTGCGGTCTAACTTCTTGAGTTCTTTGTATATTTTGGATATAAGGCCTCTATCTGTTGTAGGGTTGGTAAAGATCTTTTCCCAATCTGTTGCTTGCTGTTTTGTCCTAACCACAGTGTCCTTTGCCTTACAGAAGCTTTGCAGTTTTATGAGATCCCATTTGTCGATTCTTGATCTTAGAGCATAAGCCATTGGTGTTTTGTTCAGGAAATTTTTTCCAGTGCCCATGTGTTCCAGATGCTTCCCTGGTTTTTCTTCTATTAGTTTGAGTGTGTCTGGTTTGATGTGGAGGTCCTTGATCCACTTGGACTTAAGCTTTGTACAGGGTGATAAGCATGGATCGATCTGCATTCTTCTACATGTTGACCTCCAGTTGAACCAGCACCATTTGCTGAAAATGCTATCTTTTTTCCATTGGATGGTTTTGGCTCCTTTGTCAAAAATCAAGTGCCCATAGGTGTGTGGGTTCATTTCTGGGTCTTCAATTCTATTCCACTGGTCTATCTGTCTGTCTCTGTACCAATACCATGCAGTTTTTATCACTATTGCTCTGTAATACTGCTTGAGTTCAGGGATAGTGATTCCCCCTGAAGTCCTTTTATTGTTGAGGATAGTTTTAGCTATCCTGGGTTTTTTGTTATTCCAGATGAATTTGCAAATTGTTCTGTCTAACTCTTTGAAGAATTGGATTGGTATTTTGATGGGGATGGCATTGAATCTGTAGATCGCTTTTGGTAAAATGGCCATTTTTACTATATTAATCCTGCCAATCCATGAGCATGGGAGATCTTTCCATCTTCTGAGGTGTTCTTCAATTTCTTTCTTCAGTGTCTTGAAGTTCTTATTGTACAGATCTTTTACTTGCTTGGTTAAAGTCACACCAAGGTACTTTATATTATTTGGGTCTATTATGAAGGGTGTCGTTTCCTTAATTTCTTTCTTGGCTTGTTTCTCTTTTGTGTAGAGGAAGGCTACTGATTTATTTGAGTTAATTTTATACCCAGCCACTTTGCTGAAGTTGTTTATCAGCTTTAGTAGTTCTCTGGTGAAACTTTTGGGATCACTTAAACTATCATATCATCTGCAAATAGTGATATTTTGACTTCTTCTTTTCTGATCTATATCCCCTTGACCTCCTTTTGTTGTCAGAATTTATCTTTCTTAATCATAACCATTTGCTTGTTTATATTCATAATAACCAGGAAGTAGAACAAATCTAAATTCCCATCAACAGATGAAACACAGATAAACTGTGGCGCATATAGGAGTTTGTGCTTTTGTAAAGGAAAAATGAAAGCCTGACATTTTCAGGAGAGTGAACATAACTGGAAATCATTACATTAAGGGAAATTCTAGACCCAGACAACAACTATATATTTTCTCTCATATGTGGAAACAACCTTGAATACTGTGTGTGCATGTATGTATTGATGTATATATATTTGTAGCTAATTTCTCAACTATGTAAAGTATAAGGATACAATATGAATTGTGTGAGGGCCTTTACTGACCTAAAAGAACAAACACAGATGCACTATGAGCCAGTTTGTCAGAAAGATGTTAAGGAAGAAGATAAAAATTTAGGTAATGGTGATCACAGGCAAGATCCCACCCAGTTACGTTTATTGTTTGTACTTACAAAGGCAGGCAGATTCCTGAGTTCAAGATCATCTACAATACATTGAACTTAAGTGCAGGCTGGTGGGAATGGTAATCTAAGGATGGAATCCCACAGAGCTAAGTAGAAAGGCAGGTAAAAATGTGTACTTGCTGTCTTCTAAAAATTAAGATGTTAAGGTCATAAAAATGCTGATTTGTGGCTAACTAAAAATGGAACCTGAAGCAAATGACTGAATTGACATGTAAATAAAATAGTGGACTTTGGTCTGCAAGAAAGAGCTAGCCAGAGAGAACTGCTTAGAAGTGAACACAGCTCTTTTAGAATTTTTCCCAGCATGATTTCTGAGTTTGGTTGTAAAATCCAAGAATGTTTTCTAGCAGCTCTTTTGACTTGGGTCAGAAAACCCATGAGCTATCCAGAGAGCTTTTAGAACTTTTCTACCACAAGACATCTAACTGTCTCTAGCAAAGAGCTGTCTTGCGTAGAGAGCTATCTCAAGCAGAAAGCTATCATGAGCTGACTACAGAGCCAAAAGCTGTCTATGCAGAGCTCTCTAGGGAGCCATCTTGAGCAGACTACAAAGTTGTCAGCTTGTCCCTTGATTGACTAGAGTAATTTTTTCATAGTTCAAAAACACCCCTTCCTTGGAAGCTCTCTCCAAGCCAAGGTTTGTCTTTGGCACACTTCGGAATTTGGGATCCAAGTACAGTGTTGAGTTTTTAGAGTAAAGGATTTTTAAAGGCAAAAACCACATCCTGGTATCTTGCTCGAGAAACTGAATAGGGAAGTTTTGTATAAGCAAGCAGTTTAACAGAACCTAAGTTATCTGTGGCATCCCAGAATAGAGTTGGGTAATTATCCATCAGATTCTCCATCAAGGAGATCAAATTCTAGCTAAACCCAGCAAGAATACAAGATAGAGGAACCTCTGCACTATCTTGGTCTGTCACTTTCCCCCTTTTGTTCTATGAGCATGAATCAAATTATTTACTCATTCTATTCTAGGGGGACATAATTGGTTCTAAGGACCAGTAGTTTGACTGAGCTTATTCTTGGTTTAATGGACTTGGTTATGCAGTTGAGAATGCAAGGCCTCATCATTAACCCACTCAGGATAACATCAATAGTTAGGCTAATGCTGACACTAAGGTGGTCAGCCATGGTGACTAGGTAAACAGAGACTGATACCAATTATCTGATTGACATCTCCTTTCTTTCATTTTTTAAAGGTTTTCTCTGACAATGGCAAGGTTTTCCCTAATTAACCCTGATTTGTTGGCATAGAAACAGCAAGTTTCTCTTATGGCCATGTAAAGTACAGCTTGTTTCATAAAAAGGAGGTTTAGTCTCCTTTAGTTCCATAGAACTACCTCTGCTATGTAGTCCACTTGGCCCTCCAGTCTGGAAATATAGTTCTCCAAATGGCTTATGTCTAAATCTATTTTGGAATTGATGTCCCTATAATTTTAGTTTCCACAAGGCTGAGGTGCTTATGGCAATTCTACTGGCTATTTCTCTCCCTATTAAGATTGAGACCAGAATTGGGTATGTTTAACCTTGGTTAACATTGATTCAAGGCTAACATGAGCTCTCATTTCTTCTCCATTATGGGCATATACAATGGGGGATGACACAGACCAGTAAACATAGAGTAGTGCTATGACTTTCCAGTGAGTCAGAGAGGTACATTTAGTCAGACTGTTAGAACAAGCAAGCCAGGTAATTTGAGGACATGATACAGGTACCGTATTCTAGGCTGGATGACTCACCATTGCCATGAAATGTATAAAATTGTAATCCCTGAAGGACTTTGTCTAGACAGTCTTTTTCACAACTTTATTTACTTACCCCTATCTGTAAATATGAGCTTTATTCTTCTGTAGTAATTGCCTCTGAGGCTTATTGACTCAGTCTGCTAACATAGGCCTAATCCTAATTATGTACAATATTATTTAGGCCTAGATGTCTTCAACCCCTGAGACTTACTGCTAAATAAACTTACCCCTTCCTAGTTCTTTCTGAGCTCTGGATGGCTGGTTCAACTCAGCTATTATAGCTCAAACTTTTCTTTAAGCTGACGGATTAAATTTGGCTTCTCTCAGGTTTTGACTGAATTATTCTGCTTGGCCTCAAGATTAACTCTGGCAATTTGTTCTAATCTCCTGGCTCTCTTATACTATGCCTTGTTCTGTTTTCACTTGTGTCTAGCTTATAATGTCTCTGCAAACTATCTCTGTGTCTGGTAAAACTGTCCTGGTAAATTGCCTTCTGTCCCCTCTCTGCATTACCTTTTCAAGTGGCTTCCTTTTCTTCTCTCTTTTTGTGAGAGTTGTGCATAATCTGTTAGGTAAAATCTTACCCTGACTCATCACTTTGTCTACCACTCAATCAGACATCACTTTCAAATGTGGGTGCTTCCTTCTACAAACTAACTTCACCTTTATTGTTTGGGGTTAAATGTGTGTACTAAGGGTGTTTCTGTATTCTAGCCAGAGAAATTAAAGGTGTGTCCTAAGGACTGAAGCTATACCATAATTAGAAACAGATTTTTTCAGTAAATAACAGAATCTTGGGTTTTGAAGGGTGATCAAATATCCTGCAACACCCACCCCCTAGACTCATATTTTTCTAACCTTGGAAAGAATATAAAAGAACAAAGTCCCAAACAAAAGATGATTTCCCAGGTTTTCCATGTTCAGATTTGAGGCTAACGGGGATTGTATACCCCAGGTAAGTAAACTTTGGCCAGTCTTCTCTTTAAGAGGTCTAGTATCCAAGTATCGGTCTATGTGTCTTCATCCTCAATAGCCTTTTGTAAAAATTGGAATTGATGACCCAGATGAATGGAACCAGCCACTTTCACAGCATTTGGGGTGATGAGGATAACTGGGTAGGGTCCCTTCCAGACAGGTTCCAGGGTTTAGGCCTGAATCCTTTTTATCCATACCAAGTCTGTATGTGTGTGGGTTTAGAGGTAGAAGATGGCAGGATTCCTTTTAGAGTCTTGTCAGCAATGTCCTGAGAGTTCCTGAAAAGCCTGCAAGGACTTGAGAAGGAAGTGATTAGATATTTTTGCCTGGGGAATATCTCAAAGTTTGGGAAGGATGGGAGGAAAGGAGAAGTCCTCCTCCCTCAAGTTAGAAGTACATCGAGCCCTGAGTAGGGCAAAGGGGAAGAGACTGGCCCAGTTTTCATCAGTTTCTAGGACTAAGTTGGTCAGTTTCCTTAAGAATTATGTTCATCCTTTTTGAAAAATCTGACCTGAACTCTGTAGTGTATACATAAAATTAATATTAATTAATATTTAGTACCAATTAATATTTAGTACCCAGATTTTGAGACACTTTGGTCATAAAGGCTAGGCCATTGTCAACCCCAAAGTCAGAAACACTTCAAACTTAAGAATTGTTTCCTGGGGATGTTTCATAGCAAGTCCAGGAATAACTACTGTTTGGGTGGAATAGGCCTCCATTCATCCTGAGTGTCTACAAACACCAGCAAATAAGTATAGCCCAAAACAGTAGGCCTGAATTGAATAAAGTCCAACTCTCAATGCTGTCCAGGCCTAGATCCTTCATGGGATCTTCTTTCCCCCTTTGGGATTTACTGAGCTCAGGTAGCACTTCTAAAAGTGCCTTTACTCGGGCCTTCAAAAAATTAGAATACCGGAGTCTGAGGAGTTCAGCAGCTTTTATGGCCCTAGGTGGGTGCCTTGGTAGATATCCATAACCAGTCCCCTTCTCAGACTTACAGGAAGAATGCTCTGCTCTCTCTGGCAATATCTACCCTCCTTGTTTATCTGCGTAGCCTGTTTGTGTTTAGCCATCCTTCTTGACCAGGTGGTTCTTGACTAGGTGGTTCCAGAAGCTGGGCTCCAGCAGGGGTGACCAAGACATGGAGAGACTACTGATTCTTGGGTGGCCAAGCTCTGTTGCCTCTGGCTTTTGGGCAATTTCCTTTTTGGTATCCTTCCAATGGACAATGGAACTCCCCCTGGGTAATTAGATAGCTTTTAACAGGGCTAAGATTTCTTTTCTATTTTGATTTCTTTTCCTTCTGTGGTAGCAATCTTCCTTCTCTGTATGGACATGGGCTCTGGCAATAGTATATCAGCTATCGGTGTATATGGTAATAGCCTTGTCTTTCCTCCAGCATAGTGCCTGAGTCAATACTAGAAGGTCAGGAACCGGGTTCTCCTGCTTAAAAATTGCGATCAGAGAGTCTTACCTTGGGTCACCACCTCTGCTCCTGCATACCTGATCTTGTTTTTGACAAAACTTCTCCCATCTGAATTATACCCTATCTGGTATCACCACCAAGAGTGACAGATTGGATCAGGTAAATCACCTGAAGACAGTCATGCATTGGGGCAGGATGGTGGTGGTGGTGATCATCTGTCTGGGAACTGGCAGGAAAGATTAGCAGGGTTGAAGGTTGAAGTCTTCTGAACTCAGTGCAGGGTTGATCCAGATGCAGGACTTGATATTGGGTCACCTGGTTATGAGACATCCATCTTTCAAATACCCACCCCGATCCCCCTAAGAGGGCCTCAACAGAGTGCAGGACTGTCAAGAATAGTTCATGTCCTAAAATTAATTTGTCAGCTTCTTTAACCAGCAGGGTGGTAACAGATAAGGTCTTATACATGGCAGCCATGTTTATAGTAATAGTTTTTTTTAAAGACAAAAAGCACATCCTAGTGACTGCTTCAGCAGCTGCAGAGGGGATTTTGCACAAGCAGACAGTTTTACAGAAGCTAAGGTAAGCAGTTATCTTGAAGGGGGGTTTGCACAAGCATATGGTTTAACAGAAGCTAAGTTAGGTAGGGTATTTTAGAATAGAATTGGAAGATAAGTTTGCTGGATCATCCTAGGATAGAGTTTGGTAATTTTTTATTGAATTCTCCAAGGAGATCAACTTCTAGTTAAACCTAAAATGGTCTTAGCAAGAAATACAGGATAGAAGAACCTATATACTGTCTTGTCCTATTACATTTGGGACACTATAGACTACAGTTATAGCTCCATTTGGGAGCCTCACAAACTTAATTGTTATACAAGTCTTTAAATAAATGAGCCTATTATCCTCTTTCCTATTTGCAGTTGTATTCAGGTACTAGGGGTTGGTCTGATGCTGCTATGTACTCAGATGCTAAATACTGGCCCCCAAGATCTGGTTGTCCCTGATGAATAAGATCCTTATGTACACTGAATAGGTGATTTTAAATTTAAAGCTATTGGTTAAGTAAAAGTGGCTATCAACAGTTCCTGGGAAGAATAGAAGTAGGTAGAGTTTCTGTTACTGTGCTGGATGAGTCACAGGCAGGAACCACAAGGAGAAAGAGAGGAGGAAGAAGAGACAGGGGAAGGAGGGAGGAGACTGCCATGAGAGGAAATGGACCATGATCTCTTGGCCAGGAAAAGTGGAACCTGAGGACAGGCTGATGGAGCAGAAATAATCCAGGTGGGACTCAAACAACAAGTACTTGGGGAGCAGATCTGGGAAATCTATAGTTTAGAACATAGAAAAATAATAGATTAGGGGTAATTAACCCAGTAATTGTGCTATTGCTGATTAAAAAACCAAATCCATAGGACTCTACCTTGATTATTGGGGGACTGGCTGGGTCATATTATTAACTAACAGAGTTATGGGAGATGATCTAGACATGACTTTGGTAAGGATTACATGTAAATTATAGAAGGTCATTGTTTTCAACTACACTTTACATTAATCTCCAACATATCAGGTCAGAAATCAAAGAGGCATTTTCCCCTGCTGAGGTCCTGTCTGGAAGCTGATGCTTTCAACAACCACAGAGAGATTGGGACTAGAGAAAGCAGCTTCTAAAAAGGGCCCCATTTTGCACTGGTAATGAAGTTTGATCTGCCTTTCACAAGAAATGGCAACCCAAAGTCCTCTCCCTGAAACTAGCCGTTTAGTTCTTTCCCATTTGTCACTTTGTGCTGGCTTTATATAAAACGTACATTTGAATTTATTTTAAAGTTTCTGTTTCTGCTTTCATCATCCCCTTTCTGTTTATAAAAGTGACTCCTGTGAGTGAGTGACTGGAACACCAGTTCCACTTCATGAAAATGAGGTGCTGTCCAGTTCAGGAATAGAAAATAGAAATAATTAAGAACTTAGACCAGCTGGGCCTGGTGGCATACATCAGTTCTTGGAAGGTAGAGGTAGGTGAACTCTGTGAGTTTGAGGCCAGTCTGGTCTACAAAGCAAATCCAGGATAGACCCAGTCTTAAAAAATAAAACAAAACAAAACAGCTCCCTACAAAACAAACAAACAAACCAAACCAAACCAAAACCAAAAATAGACAAAACAAAGAAAAAAAAGTAAGGGGGAGGGGGAGGGAGGGAAGGGAGAGAGACTTAGGACCAAATTGTTGTAATTTTTATCTTTTGACTGGAGAAAAATCTGTCAATAAAAAGCTATCGGACATTGCGTTAAATATCACCTTTTCAAGGACAAACAGAACCTAAGAGAGCCTGAATTTTTCATGTTGGAAAGGCAGGAAAATTTCCTCAGTTCGGCTATCTTTGAACTGACTATGCAGCTGAAAATAACTTTAGAATTTGATTCTTCTAATTCTCCCTTCCCTGTGCTGAGATTACAGGTTTGCACTGTACCTACTGAACCTACTTCCACCTGATTTGTTTTATGTCTTTTGTTTGCTTGTTTTTGGGGATTTATTTTTTAGAAAGCTTGGAACTACTTTCTTCTCTGAAATGTATAGATAGCTTTCTTTCTTTTTTCTTTTTTCTTTTTTTTTTTTCGGAGCTGGGTACCGAACCCAGGGCCTTGCGCTTCCTAGGCAAGCGCTCTACCACTGAGCTAAATCCCCAACCCCTATAGATAGCTTTCTAAAGCCCAGAAAAGATTTTGATGATTTTCTGACTCATCTATAACTTCTCAAGAACGGCGGAGCCATCTCTTTATTGCATCATCCTCTAGGAAGATACATCCCATATAACATTCCCTGCAGGAGTGCAGGTGCCTCTCAAGGCACCTTTCTCTAAGCTGTGAAAACAGGAAGCTACGAACAGTTGGTTTCGTCTTTAGATAAATTCGGTGGCAATATTAACTGAAAGGAAGTACACCAGGAGACATTAACCAGGTGTTGAGTAGGCTTTTCTTGAATCTGCCAGCCTGCATTCAGGGTGGGAAGAGAGTACAGATGCTCCTCTCCCTCTAGGGGGGCAAAAGTTACAGATAAAAGCTTTATTAGGGGGTAGAATAGTGGCATGCTTAAAGGTTAGCTAGTCAGGCCCTGATTGACTACAGATAGAACACTTCCAATTAAGGGCGTGGGAGTAGGCTGTTTGATGCAAAGCCATGAATGCAGAAGACAGTAGGCTTTGTTTCCTCAGTGGGATGTGTTCATCAGAAGACTTGAAACACATTGTAGTCTTGTAAGCAACTTGGTGATGAAGGACTGAGACAAATGGTGTCACCAATTTTAAGTTCTGGAGGACTAGGGATGGATGATTGGTGCTGTTGGAAGTCAGCTTAGTCAGGACTCGTTATTGTTTAGAGGGTTGTGTCCACTTGACTATATAGAAACCTGGGTGTTGGGGTCCAGGAATTGTGTCACAAACCATTCAAAACTGATTTCAGTCAGATAGGCATAGTTTATTGGTCATATATGCTCCAGGAATGACTGGTCAAGCGTATAGTATAGATTCAGGAGCTGAACTATGACCCTGAGTCAAGATGCTACAGGAGTTTTTAAACCAGAGATCTATAAACATCTATGTCAAGTCATTCTACCAATCATGATTTAGGGATAGGAAATTTTCTTTCTCTCTTTCTCTTCTTTCTTTCTTTTCTTTCTTTCTTTCTTTCTTTCTTTCTTTCTTTCTTTCTTTCTTTCTTTTTTCTTTTCCAAATCTAAGCTTTATTATTTTTTAAGGGGAGGTTTTGGCTAGATCAAAACAATGAGATAAAACAAATGGTGTTTTGTTTTGTTTAAATCATATCCCAAGCACCTCACTAGAAAATTTGTGGTTCAGTAGATAATAGGTCAGGTCAGTTGACATTTTTAATAGCTTTAAGATGATACTGAAAGAGATGGTTTGAAACACACATGAAAACACACAATCTCTAAGGCCTCTAGCAAGTCTGTCATAGCTGCTTATTGAGCATTTTCAGGAGGAACGATGTCTTATGACATCTAGTATACTTCAAGTAAATACTTAAAATGATAGGGGATTTTCTACGGAACAAGTCTTTGTTGTACATTATTCTGCTCCCATTGGTTGGGGTATTCAACTGTGGCAGGGGACTTGCCTTGCCTAACATCCATGCCTTAAGTTGCCAACCAGGATGTCAGTTACCCATCTACATATCTCTTTTTGCCAGTTCCCAGGAAGGTTTTTGGAACTTAAATTTTACTGGACCCCTACTCAAAATGAAAGTCCTATTTCAAATAGTTCTTTATATTGGAGCAGGTCTTATGCTGGGATCTACCCCAGTGACAGCTCATTGAAGCAAATGTCATACAAACTCACACACAAGTGCAGGAAGTACTGTTGGGTGGTTGGTTCGAGTCCAAGCTTATTATAGCTAACTATACAGAGCAGTTCTAACTCACTTCACAATCCAATTATTATTGGTTTCCAAGGGCACAGAACATAACAGAATATGTAATCAACTTGGGCATGAGAAAGTTTCCTAGTAACAGCAAAAACAACATATGAGGAATTGTTCTTGAGATATTAATAACAGCACAAGATGGCAAGCTAGACAAGTTAACAGTTACCTAGGCCTTAACATTCTATGTAGGCCTTAACACTGGGATTACTTTCTGACTTCAGATTCTTAGCAGTTGCCTCTGATGTGCATCACGTCTGTGTCTATTCCATAGCTTTCTTCCCCAAAGTCCTGCAGTGAAATGGATTTCGGTTTTTAATTATTTTTTTTCCCAACACTTTCAAACACAGTACACATATGAAATAAATGCTTGGATTTTATGATTATAATCACCGATATAAAATACCTTTAAAACTACTAATTCTTACATGCTTAGACAACTGAGTCTCTAAAAACTGTAGGGTTGTAGGCCCACATCTGCTCTGCCACTGGGCATGGCTGCTTGGGGAGGTGGAACTGGGAAAGTTTGACTGTGCTTAGCTCATGACCCTATGCTACCATTAGGGCAGGTGCTGGGCTTTGGGGAAGTGCCAAAATACTGTTCTAGGGGTGGGAAAGTGCAATCTAAGATGTGGCAAAGCCAGAACTGGTTCTGGAGTCCCTGGGGCCATTGGGTTCTCAGACTCTTGGACATTCAGGTACTGCTGGGAGTCACAGGAAAGCAGAGAACAAAGTTGGGCCTCCCTGGGGGCCAGGAGGAAGAGAAGGAGCTCCTGCTTGTCTCATGGGGAAGATTGTCCTTGGCTTGACAGTGGTTATTGTGGCTGGGAGTACAAAGAGGCCTTCTAAATAAGGTTAGGCCGCAGCTCTGTAGACAAAGGCCTTCTTCATGGTTCCCCATGGTGGATCTTGATGAAAAGAGACACTACATGATTCCAAACAGTTTACTGTCATGGTGGAAAGTGGTTGTGTAAAGCCATATCCCACTTCTCAGGGTGGGCCTGAGATTAAATGCCTTTTGCAGAAAGGAATGTCTGGGAAGGGAAGATTATTGGCTGAGCCCTCCAATACATCTTTAGCATAGAGAACTCTGCTTTGGTCCTACATGGCCACAGGTCATGTCTATTTTATGTGAGAAGCATGACATGTGTGTGTTTCAAGCCAGGAGTCTAGCAGGGAGCTGGGAGTCACCTAAGCCTCAGGTGTGTGCCCAATGAGTTTCTGAGTCTCGACCAGCTCTATCTTACCAAACTTCCTGGCATGGTTTTACATCCCACCAGGAGACTAGGCTGTCTTACGGGCAACCCTTGCCTCTGGCTTAGGCAGAACCTATGACATGTTGACATCTGGCAACTCCTGCCTCTTGTCAGGACAGAGCTGCTGACAAGGCCAGGGACATTTCTAGTTTTTAGCCAAGAAAAAATGTTAACTTTAGGGGTCCTTTACCCTAAAACTGTCTGACTAGTTTCTATTAGCTATTCTCATCATCACTATATTAAGCACATCATCTTAGCTGACCTCAGGCTTTCTAGTAAGAAAGCTGCTGCTGTCAACACCTAGGAAGAGAAGTGCCTTAGTCATCTGGCAGACCTCTGTGTACTAGGGGGTTAGTTTTTCTTTTCCCATTTGAAAGGTAATCATTTAAACGTGTCAGTACCTTTGAAACAGAATACACTGAGTCTTTGACAGGACAGAAAGAGCACATGCATGAATTTTGTATCCTATTTTCCTTCGTGTGGCGCTTGTATTTTATTATATCTAACTTTGAATGGACATCGAAAGAAAAAGTCCTATTTCAATGCATTGGATTCTCCTGTTTTGGATGGCAGAGAGGGTACCACTTAGTCCTCCAATGGAATACCTAACTCTTCTCATTTCAGAATCTCTGTGTTAGAAACATTTTTGTGTAAGCTGTGACCAAATGCTCCCATCGTCAAAGTGAATGGTCTTCACTGTAGGTGCAAGCAAAATCTAAGGAAACGAACCCTTAAAGGCTCAAGACTACAAACCCAACCAGAATAATATTTTTTAGTTTTAAGAATGTAAAGAATAAGGGTGATTAGCTAATAATAAATAATGTTAGTTGTTAGGCCAGATGCAGTGGCATTTGTCTGCAGCCTAACTTACTTGGGAAGCTGAGGCAGGAAGATCAAAGGATCCTAGAAGCCCTGGACTAGCCTCAGCAACATGTTAGGACTCCTGTCTTAAAACAAACAAAACAAAGCAAAACAACAAGAACAATCCCTGTTGTCACTTGTTAAAACAAGTATTTTTCTAGAAGTCACCAGAATTTTTAATTATATGTGTTACTGAGAGGTGCATTTTTCTCCTTTGGGCTCTTGTTTCCTTATTAAATTAAGGTTCTAAAACTAATAATTTTTTTTACCAGTAAAACAAAAGGAGAAAAGCAAAGTCATTAAACTAAACACACACACACACACACACACACACACACACACACACACACACATACACACACACACACACATACACACACACAAACGCATTTTCGTTATCCATCCATTTTTTGATGCACAGAGGGGCTGGCTCCATATCTTAGTTGTTAACAGTGCTTTATTTAGCAAACATTGACAAATATTGGCACACAGGTAACAGGTATCTCTGCTGTCTGCTCACTTAGATTCCTTGAGGCATATAGTGAGGAGTGTGCTGGCCGGTTCATTTCATATAGTGAGGAGTGTGCTGGCTGGTTCATTTCTTTGCTTTTTAAAAGCCTTTCTATTTTTTTAAATTGTTGTACCAACTTTTCTTAAACCTCTTAGGATATTGAAGGTAGTAATCGATATTTTCTTTGTGTCTGTCAAGTTTGACTTGATCTCTTTCATCCCCACTAAAGACTGTGCTCAGATGTTGATAATCCTTGACGGCCTGCCTATAGTCTACAATGAGAGACTAAAATAGGAAGATAGAACTTCTGGTGGCCTTGGTAGAGTCTTTGCATTTACACTGCAGATTTAAAGACTCTGAGTAAGTAGCTTAATAGGAAGCCTTAAATATTTCCTTTGCAAAAGATCATGTTATTTTTAGCTAGTGAGTGTCAGGCCGTCTGAGTTTTGAGGAACTGGATGGGATAGAACAAAAGTGAGTCTGCAGTCACTGGGTCAAGGTTGCTTCATCTGCAAATGTTTTGACCTTTCACTCTGCCTCATGTCTTCAGTTCTCTGTAAGTGGCTATATGTGTGTGTGTGTGTGTGTGTGTGTGTGTGTGTGTGTGTGTGTGTGTGTGCAATATAGGCTATATAATATACACTTAATTAGTGTCAGACACCATATTGAACACTAGAAGTTATTCCGCCTAAGTATGGTCTTCTATTCCTTTATTCTCCTTATTCATCCTCTAAGTCCCACTTTTCAAGCCTTTCATATACCATTCTGCTTTTTTCTCTGAGATGAATGGTTTGAACTGAGCCACAGGACAAAGAAAGTACCATAGCAACTGTAGCCTTATTGGCCCTAAAGAAGGAGTAAAATAAGGTTGCTGCTCAATTTGCCAACGTGTAAAAATGTGGGCAAGTTTGCAGGTCACTTCTTCTCCAGAAGACTTACTTAAAAGCTACAGTGACAGCATTTAAGCACTTAAATGCTTAAAGATTTTTGTACTATGCCTGTATATTATAGCTCAGGTAACAGACTTTCCAAACACTGTTATGGTTTGCTGGATTAACAATAACCCAGATTCTGGGGCAAGGAGTGCCATACCATATTGCTTCATCTTAATTAATGATCAGTGGTGATGTAGCGAATAAATGAGTTATCCAGAATTAAGCAAAGTACGAAACATTACCTTCTAGAGTTTTCTCCAAGGGGTCATTTTGGATGATCTTTACCTTTTACATTGTAAACTAAGCTTCTGCTTATGTTGAGTCTGAGAATATAATGTCCTTATATAAGTCAGTATATAAATACTTACACAATATAAGAATATATATCCTGTTAAAACAGAGACTGAAGGAACACCTTCAGAGCCTGCCCCACATGTGGCCCATACATATACAGCCACCCAATTAGACAAGATGGATGAAGCAAAGAAGTGCAGGCCGACAGGAGCCAGATGTAGATCGCTCCTGAGAGACACAGCCAGAATACAGCAAATACAGAGGTGAATGCCAGCAGCAAACCACTGAACTGAGAACAGGACCCCCGTTGAAGGAATCAGAGAAAGAACTGGAAGAGCTTGAAGGGGCTCGAGTCCCCATATGTACAACAATGCCAAGCAACTAGAGCTTCCAGGGACTAAGCCACTACCTAAAGACTATACATGGACTGACCCTGGACTCTGACCTCATAGGTAGCAATGAATATCCTAGTAAGAGCACCAGTGGAAGGGGAAGCCATGGGTCCTGCTAAGACTGAACCCCCAGTGAACTAGACTGTTGGGGGGAGGGCGGCAATGGGGGGAGGGTGGGGAGGGGAATACCCATAAGGAAGGGGAGGGGAGAGGGGAATGTTTGCCCGGAAACCGGGAAAGGGAATAACACTCGAAATGTATATAAGAAATACTCAAGTTAATAAAAAAAAAGAATATATATCTTGAATGTTGATAACCATCATATATATATATGTGTGTGTGTATATATGTGTATATATATATATATATATATATATATATAGAGAGAGAGAGAGAGAGTCTGTTTTTGCTATTTTTGAAATAAAGTTTCATGTATTTCACATTGATCCCAAACTCATGAACTGAGTTGTCCCAGAATTCCTTATCCTTTGGCTTCAGCCTCCCAAATGTCAGAATTATAGGTGTGACTTCCATACCTAGGTAATAGAATCACCTGAGAGCAACATTTTACTTCAGCTCATGACTATAGAGTTTCCATCTGTGGTTGCCTGGCTTTACCACAGAAGGCCTGAGTCAAATCTGAATGCCATGGTGGGCAGGCAGTTCATGGTAGAGAAAAATTGCTCATCTTCTGGCTGAAGCAGATGAGGATGGGAGAAAGAGGCAGGGGGCAAGATGTAGCCCCCAAGAGCAAGTTCTTAAGCACACTCTTCAGCTAGACCTCCTTTCCTAAGTTTCCGTTACTCCCTTTGACAAATCAGATTGTGAACACACGAATAAAAGAATCCACGGGTAAGGTCAGAGCCCTCAAGATGGAGTCACTTCTAACCTCTGAATATTGTTGCCCGAGGGTCCAGACTTTGGGGAGCATGCCACATCTAAGCTACAGTATCTGAATCTAAGAATAAATATACATCAAACAGCTGTACACAGACAATGGCTTTTGTGATGACTGTTCCACTTGTAATATGGAGTAAAAGGAATCTTGTGTGGTAGCTACATGCTGTTGAGCCAGTATGAAATTCCCCTATAAGCAAAAATATATTGTCGCACTACAGAGAAACTTATGGGAAAATGGCTACTTATAGCCGTTGTGGGTGTTCACATTTTAAAACAGATGGAAAGTGGTGTCTTCTAATTGCACACAGAGCGACAAGCAAGTCAATTACACTTCAAGCGTCTCGATATAAACATTCTTTCCAAGGATTCAATCGTAGGATAAATATGGGTTTTGAAAACCTTTGGAAAAACTAGGGCTGGAGAGATGGCTCAGTGGTTAAGAGCACTGACTGCTCTTGGAAAAACTCTTTCTTCATGACTGAAAAATATGTCCGCTTGCTATTTTAAGCACAACCTCCCTGAGAGGTGGGGTTTCTGGTGATTTGCTAGATACGTGATCATCTTGCTGTCACTCTCTGGGTCAGGGCTCTGAACAGCATCAGTACTCAGTAAATGTGGCCTGAGAAAGAGGGAGAAAAGTACGTGGTGCAGAAAAGACACTTGCAGGTTACTGATAGAAAGAGCTGGTGGAAGTTTCCTAGGTGAGAGGAAAGAGTATAATTTAACTACGTAATGACTGTTTTGTTTCACTGTTTCCTGTGTATACTGCATTGCTTCTATGTGAAAGTCTCACCCGCTCTTTCTCAGCGCTAAGATTGCTCTATGGACCTGCTGTCATCACTAAACAAGAATAGCAGAGAATCATTTATTTACAATATGTCTCTGGGAATTACTGCCAGCTGCCAGGGGCCAAGATTTCCATGTGTTTAGATTTGTCTTAAACAGAGAAAGAACCTCTCTATATAATTTTAGTCAGCCAAGTTTACTTAAAACTTTTGATGATTACTAGCTTGCAGGGAGAATGTGATATTTCCTGTCTTATGTAGCAATAATTTAAAAGATGCCTAATTTAGAATAAAATGCTATCCCTGCTAACTTTATGGATCAACGTTACAGCAGTTGAAGAGAGCTGGCAGAGTAGGCTTGGCTGTCTGCTTATGGTTTTGTCTGTGGGAGGACATTCAGAACAATGGCTGCCCTTGACAGCTTTCGTGCTGTATGCGCTCAGCTCTCCTATGGTTCTTCAGATATTTAACCTAGCCTCCCAACTGTGATATTTCTTTGAAACGGAGTATCTAACTCTAATAATATCGACCTCATTCCAATTCACTCTGTCTTTGGCACATGCACCCACAAAGATGTCAGCTGGTGTTCTGGGATCTACAGATCTGTGAGTGCTGAGTCCCAGTGAGGTAGATCATTGTGGTGGGTTTTTGCCTCTGGGACCCTGCTGCTGAAGTGAGCTTTAAGCAGCCATGGTCCTGACACAACCCAGTATCAGACACTACACCTCTCTCTCCTGACTCTTTCATGTACACTATGAAAGGACTCAGGAGTTATAAAGCCACATTTAGCCAACTATAATAACAGCCACAGGATCAAAGCTCTTTTCTTCTGTCTCTCAGGTGGGCACTACAATAACTGATACACATTCTTATGGCCTTCAGCAAAACAGGATATGTGATATGTAGGTTTATAGGAAGGATTAGATCACAGGTTTATATAAACTAAGTCCCTGATCTGTCTGCAAGGTGGTGGTCTCAGGAAAGCAGGTGATGTAGTTCTTCCCCCAAGCCGGTGGCCTGATGATATGATGTGGAGTCTGCTGTCTGAGCAAAGAAGATAGATGTCACAGCTCAGAGAGTGAAAGCTAATTTGTCCTTTATTTTTGTTGTTGTTGTTCAGGTCTTTAAAGGATTAAATGGCGTCCATTTACACTGTTCATTGAACAGCACCTTATATTATGTTCTCAATTAGAAACAGACATCTTAACCATAGAGACAGCTTTAAAATGGTGCTGCCAGGTTCTATCTTAAAGGAGTCAGGGTCTTCTCAAAACTCCTCATGTTGGTTTCTAGTCACTGTGGAGAGTCATCACTTATTCTCAGCTGTGGAAACTAAAGCCCAACTAGGTTTGCAGGGGAACCCACCGACGCAAGGAAGCAGAAGAGTAAGAAGCAGAAGCATGGAGGAGTCAGCAGCACCAGGTCTGGGCCAAGTCATTTGCATTTCAGGGACTGTGAGTTTTCATATGGCTTTCAGAAGGGCATAAGAAGAACTTATTTCCATTATAGTTTTAATATTTTCTCCATAATGTGCATGGTCTGTTGTAGGAGATATAGGAGGGACACATAGGAACACTTTTATAAACTATTAAAGGTCTCAAGTAGTTGATGTCAGATCATTAAACCAATTACACGAGTCTTGCAAGGTCAGTGCTGGGGGTACATGCACAAACTAATGGAACCAACTCTGGGCCAGAATTTTAGAGGGGTTCTTTTGTTTGTTTTCCTTTGAATTTTCAAGACAAGGTCTCATGAATCCTGGCCTCAAATTCACTATGCATTCACTAAGGATAACTTTGAACTTTTGCTCCTCCTGTGTTCCCTTTCCCCGGAACTAAAATTACAGTTTTGTGCCACATGGCCAACCCAAGACAGCTTTTCAGAGGGTTTTGCATTTCATAACAATCTGTTGGTTTAAAGTAATAGCAATAGTAATACTTGAGAGGCAGAGGAATAAATTTTGCATATACTATAAATCACTCCAGATTGGATTGACCCCACTGCTCCTAGTTCCCACATATATTCCAGGATTTGTTTGAACACAAAAGAAGGAGTTATTCAGACCACTACAGAGAAACACAACCAACCAAAATGCAGACTTGTGGAGCCCAGTCCCAATAGATATGTCTATAAAACACCCCCCTAACTAAGGCTCAGAGACCATTCTGGAAGAGGATGCAGAAAAATGCTAAGAGCCAGGGATCAGGGAGTTTCCTGTGAGATTGTGTTTTCAAGTGAGATTGTGCTTTCCAGTAGCATCAGATGCTACACCAATAAAGCCTCATCAGCATGACTGCTAAAACATGAGCTGAACAAGGATGACAGCAATGGACGTGCCAAGGTGGATGCAGAAGAGACTATGAGGCCCCAACCTTATGTTAAGAACTGTGAGCAACAGGGGAGGAAGCCTTCCACAGACGAAACCACACCAATAGTCTAATGCCAAATGGGGAGTCCTGAAAAAATATGTACAAATAAGATAATACAGGTTAAGTAGGTTATATTTATATATTAATAAAAAAGGAGACCATGAGTTTGAAGGGGCTTGGGAAGAGATATGGGAGTTGGAGGAAGGAATGGGAGTTATATTAATCTCAAAAATTAAAAAACTGTAATTAGATTATAATCTCAAAATTTTAAAAAGGGGAGTTACTGAGGAATTATAGGTTTACAGGTTGGGGTGACCAATCATTCTGGAGAGGGCTGTGCATGCAGCTCGGTGGAGATGCACATAGAGGGCACACCTATGAGAGAGGCTTTTTCTCTTTCTCTCTCTCTCTCTCTCTCTCTCTCTCTCTCTCTCTCTCTCTCTTTCTTTCTTTTTTTTTTTGGTTAGTTTGAAGTGAGTAGATCTGCTTCTAGTCCTGATCTTGAAAGTAGGAAGACACATGCCTTCAATTCAGAACTTGGGGAAGAAATACACACCTTTATTCTGGGCCACACCCTCTGTTGAAAACCCATACAAGAACATGGAAGAAAGAAGCTTTGTCTCTTTGCTTGCCTTCCCTTGCTAGCAGATCTATTCCATCACTGGCCTTAGAGCCATCTTCTTCAGGATTCCGGCATATACTGAAGACCAGCTGAGACATCCAGCCTCACGGACTGAGCAACTACTGGATTCTTGGTCTTTCTGTTCATAGACAGCCATTGTTGGACTAGCTGGCCTGAAATCTGTAACTTGTTTTAATAAATCTCATTATATATATATATATATATATATATATATATATATTTACTTTAGAGAACCCTGACTAATACAGGGCGTAGCTCAAGTAAGGTGAGATCACAGGTAGCTGAGATATTTTTACCCTTGTCTGCTTCAAGAGAGAATGTGTTATAAAGAGAAATGACGAATGAATCAAAGAGAGAGAAGAACAAAAACAGTACTCTGAAAATATAATGAAATAGCTGTTTGCATATAATATAATAAATATAATATGATATAAAGTCTATAGAGTAGTAGAATTATCATTAATATACAAAGTAGAGAAGAATATTTTTTGATAGATAAAATGTGTTTCTGAATTATTCGTTGAGTTCTCCCTGATAATGTAGAAGGAAACCATTAACAATTCACCATGTGTTAGACAACAGTTATTTTAAACCTAAGCTATCCCATAGTTAATATAAACTTCATTGCCTCAAAATCAAGGAAATGCTTTCTGGGAAAGGAGAGCAAGCCAGTTGCCTGCCATTTTTTCTAGCAAACTCTTTCAATGTTTTCTTCCACAAAGGCTTCTTTTATCTGTCCATCTTACTTTAGTCTATGATCGTATTAGTCAATGATGTTCATCTATATAATTTCAAGGCCATCAGCTAAATGCCCTTACAATTCAACTTCAATTTTTATTTTTTAAAATATTAATATAATAGGATATTTCATCACATTTTATATTCAATGGCATTCATTGTGGTGCTATTCTGTGCAGCAGACCCGGAAGTCACTCACAGTGACTCATTAACTATTTGGAAACTTACAATGCCTGCCCTCATAAAGCATCCTAGCGTATGCTTCTTTCTTTCCCATTTGACTCATCCTGTGAAGTTTTAGAGATTTTTTTTGAGGGAATCCTGTGTACTGGTGGTATCCCTGGCTGGTAGCATCTCTTTCCTTTGTGTCTGGGCACGTCTCCACAGAAAGTGTCAAGCCTTGGATGAGCTGTGGTAAAAGAAGTGAGGATGATAGTCCTGGTTATTCTGTTGATAAGGAAACTGAGAATTCAATAAATAATATATATATATACATATATACATATGTATATATATATATATAGCTTCAATTTTTAGTTTTGGGAACTCTGATAAAGGTAGATCATTGATATTCTATGCATCCACTGTGTGTGTCATCAGAATGACATGCCAAAATGCTGTCATGTTGAGAGAACATGATTCAGAACCAGTTCAGGGCTCTATTGATTTTTCATCCTATGATTCAGCTCCATGTTATGTTTTATATCTTTGTAAAGCCAATAACAAAGGGTGGCCTGTCACCACTTTAGATTTACAACCCATATCTTGTGCATGTCCATCATTATTCTACATCTGTGTAGTGGTCATATCATTTTAATGACTGATAAGCATAGGTTCTAAAAGCTTAAATATCTGTGTATAGTCACTAGAGCTCATGGAGCTTTTGAGTTATATATTCACTAATACGGTCACCATGCTTTTCAGCCAATGTTTTAATTTAAGCCACTTTATTTTAATAGCCTTATAGCAAAGTCCCAGAAACATACTTTTTGTGGATACCATACATAGAAAATTAAATCTGCTTACTCCATCAATATAAACTTATGATTGAAATATTTAATGAGGGATTGTAATTTTTAGTGATTTAGATTCCAGTCCTCTGAGTCTTTATTGAAATACATTTGGATACATGTAGAGTAGGATTTATCTCATTAGTCACGTCACAGACCTTCACTTGAACTTCCTAATAGACATTTGCCTTTCTTTTATGTAAAGCTTAGCACTATTTTAGATAATAAAAGTTATTTCATATGCTTGTGAGTCATAGAAACAACAAAATAAGAACTGTGATAACTCTGCTAATTTAAAATATGGTGCATTTCCCAAAGTATCATAGATCCAGGCTGGTCACTTTATGAAGAGATAACTGGGTGACGAGAGTGCTAACTTCCACAGTGCATTAACCCACAGATACATTTTTGGCTGAATGAACTACTAGGAGGTGAAGTCTAGTAAAACAAAGAAAGGGTACCAAGGATATTGGAAAGGCATAGCTTATTTTTAGTCTTTTGAAACAGAAACAAGAAAAACAAAACCTCTTTTTCTATTTCTTGCCTGCCACAAGGTTGGCAGCTTTTCTTGGTCATGTTCTTTGCCTATGTTTCCCCACTGAGATATGTGTGGGTACACCACGTTGGTGTATGTGAGGATGGAAGTTGGCTTGTACAACTTCCTCATTCACTCTCCATTTTATTGAGGTAGAATGATTTGCTGAGCACCGAGCATGCTGATTTGGTTAATGTATCTGGCCACATTGACCCAGGGTGCCTTGTCTCTGCTTTCAGGTTTTGGAATTATGAGGAGTTGCCATGCCTAATCAACTTTTACCTGAAATCTTGGTTCTGGGCCTTGAACTCAGATCTTTAAGTTTGTCCAACAAGGCTGTATCCATTGAATTATTTCCTGAGCTCATACATGGATTTCTTTTTAACAATTAAGTCAATTTATTTAGACAGTTGATTTAGGCATCTGCAATGGTGACTTCAACCTCCATTCCTGGCTCAATACTGATGGAAGTAATCTGTTTAACAATCTCAGAAGGACTACGTAAATCAATGAGTCGCTTGTGGATATTCTCATCTGGAAAGGATCCTATGTCTTGGAACTTTCACCACAAGGTGTTTTTCTGGTAGTGATTCTTAGTGTTTTGTTAGGCATGCACACCGGTCCTTTCACTTTCAGATTCTTCTCCTTTGTGCCTCTGATCAAATCCAAACAAAACTTCTCCAGCGACTTCACATTGCGGCTGATGAGCATGACTCGAATTCAGTGAATCGCCACTTCCGGGCTCCCCGGGTGTCTTTCCGGTATCTTTAAATGCCATGGAGGAGGTGTAGCTACCTGACCAACTGGTTCCTTAGTAGAGCAAACAGTGGCGAGTCAGGACAGAACCGACTGGACAAAGCTCCCCAGCATGCACCACCAGGTCTCAGAAAGGCTCATAAATGGATTTTGATATTAAAAATGTCTATCAGTGTTCAGAAGAGAAAGTGTGATGTGAGAAACTCTGAAATCTCTACTAATTTTTTTCCACTGGAGATTGCCACACATCCTGATCATGGGGATTTGGTTCACAATGATATGCACAGATAACCATTTTAGAGAGATGATAGGGGATTCTTTTTTCAAGAAAAACTTAAAATATGATCTGAAGAACATAGGCATCAATTTAAAAACCCATTATATTGTCAGAAGAACGTGTTGGTCTTAGGCCTCACCATGTCTTACCTGTGATAGGGTGTGTGTCTTTGTTACTTTCTGTACTCCCAGCACTAGGGCAGGACTTGGCCTACACTAAAACACTTAGGAAATGTCTGGTGCTTTGACTACAACTAGAAAAGCATAGAAAGATAACTATTACCATTAATTTGCCTTTTTCTTCTTACAAAGTGTAAAATTACCTGAAAACTTATTTACCTTGTATAGAATTTCCCTTTGTTAGCTCTTAAAAAAACAAAAACAAAACCAAACTATAGTGAGAATAATGAATGTGAAGAGATGATTCATTTGCTGTGTTGGAAGCTGGGGAAAAGGATAGCACTTAAGTGATTGTTAATGTGCAATAAACAAAAGCATCATGCCTTGTAAGTGTCAAACTCATTTATGTGAAAAGCTATTAGGTATTAATTGTGTTGTTATGATTCTGAAACTTTCCCTGCCTTGGTAATTTATGGTAATAGCTTTATACAAAGTCTAAGGAGGAAGTGGATAAATAGTCATAATTTGATCATGTTTGATATTTTTTAAAAATTGTATTTTTGTATAATTCATACCATCTCTTTTCAAGTTTCTCTATCCCCAGGAAACAATAACAAATTTGTGAAACATAAAACACTTATCTCTTGAGTCTTGTTATTAAAGCTGATAAGGAATATCCTGAACCCGTAACAGGACACACTAGAAAGATCTGAAACCATTAGAACCTCAATTGGATTGTCATATCCTCTAGAGGAATTTTAATTCAGCAACATGGCTGCTGTGGCAAGGGATCGTATCCAGAGACCTTCCAGGTCTGTGTGATTCCATGGAATCATGGACACACCTTTAATGCCTCTTGATAGAAAATAGGCATGCCCTTTGTACCTATCTTTAATCCAAAACAATGAAGGTAAAGTTAGTTTGAAGAAGAAAGCATCCATATTTGAGAGTGACTTCTAATTGAGGGGTAGACAAAGTGATGAATGGGAGAAAGGTTTGACAAAATGAGTCAGAGATGGGATATGCTCAACTCACACAGGAAAGAAAAGCAACTTAAGCTAGCAGTACAGAAAGAGGGAGTGGGGCACTTTTAGGACAGTTTTACAGAGATAGGTTGTAGAGAGAACAAGCTATACACAGGTGGAGACAGAACAAGCCAGAGAATGAGAAAGCCAGATGATTAGAACAGTTTGTCAGAGTCAGTTTGAGGCCAAGCAGAGCAATTCCTTCAGAAGCCAGTTTGAATCAGTTAGCTTAAAGAGGAGTTTGGGCCTGAACAGCTTAGTTGAACTAGCCAGTCAAAGTTCAGAAAGAGATAAAAAAAAAAAAAAGGTGAGTTTATTTAGCAATAAGCCTCCAAGATGACAATTACATCTGGTGAATAAAAGTTTTTACAATATCCAAACTTAATTTAAAAATTGTACATATTCTAATTTTTTAATAAATGAAAATATTTTATACACGTTGTGATGTTTTGTATATGCTTGATCCAGGGAGTGGCACTATTAGGAGGTGCAGCCTTGTTGAAGTAGGTGTGTCACTGTGTGTGTGGGCATAAGACCCTCACCCTAGCTGCCTGAAGTCAGTATTCTACCAGCAGCCTTCAGATGAAGATGTAGAACTCTCAGCTCCTGCTGCACCATAGATGTTGCCATGTTCCTGCCTTGATGATAATGGACTGAACCTCTGAACCTGTAAGCCAGCCCCAATTAAATGCCATTTTTAAGACTTGCCTTGGGCATGGTGTCTTTTCATAGCAATTAAAACCCTAACTAAGACAGAAGTGTTACCACATGAATTGTATAGGCATAAGGAAGTGAGTTTAGCTGTTATGAGTGGGAAACCATGACAATATCATAAACAATCCCATTGCTAAACCAGCTAAGAATAGCTTAGTGCATTTAGAGTTTTAAGTAAAATTTCTTAGGCAAGAAGTTAGTAAATGAGAAGGCCTGAATGCTATCATCACAATTGTTCAGTCAAACTTTTGTTTCTTACAGATAATGACAATATATTATTAAAAGATCAGTGATCAGCAAAGTAGCGTCAAATGCTACTTCAGATATATTCACCAAATGAGGTGAATCCTAAATAATAAATAAGATTCTTAGCAATGATTTTCCTAGTGAGGATAAGAGAAATAGACACAAAAGAAGTAAATGGTAAGTCTTCTAAAGCTTTCAAAAGTCTCAGCTCCAACTGCATATGTAGCAGAGAATGGCCTTGTTGGGGCACCAGTGGAAGGGGGAGCCCTTGGTCCTGCCAAGGTTGGACCCCCAGGGAAGGGGAATATGGGGGTCCAATAAGGGTGACGGATGGGGGAAATACCCATATGGGGGAGGGGGAGGGGATGGGGGCTTATGGATAGGAAACTGGGAAAGGGAATAATATTTGAAATATAAGTAAACAAATATATAAGTCTCTGCTTCATTACTTTTTGAAAGTCCTTTTTGTCCTATGTTATGGTTTAGATATATGATGTCTCCCAGAGGCTCATGTATTGAATACTTCGCCTCTCAATTTGTATGTTATTAGGAGATTTTAGATCCTTTAGGAACTGAGATTGAAGAATGAAAGCACCATATATATACATATATATATATATATATGTATATTTGTGTGTGAGTGTAAAATATACACTATATTCATACACACATATATATTATATTATTACATTATATACGTATGTATGTATTCATGTATGTATTATAAACACATGCATGACCATGATAAGCCCAGCCCTACCATATCAATCATTAACCAAGAAAATGGACTATAGGCTTGCTCAGAGGCCCGTCTGGTGGGGGCAGATTTTTGAGATCTGTTCTCACTATGTAGCCCTGGCTAGCTTGAAAGCCACTATGTGGAACTCACAAAGATCCACCTGCCTATGCCTCCTAGATGCTGGAATTAAAGAAGTGTGCTAACAAGTGCTTAATAATAATAATAATAATAATAATAATAACAATAATATTGATAGTCACAATAAAAATGCACAGATACATAGGAACACAATAAAGAAGGTCATATAAGGACATAGAGATTGGAATAATGCATTGACACACTGAGGCTCTTTTTAAAGGTTTACTGGTTCTAAGAACAAACTAGCAAGCAGCAAAGTAACAGGAAGGGGAATAGCCAAGACAACAGCCCTCAGAGAGACACAGTATTGTCTGTACTACACAGAATGAGAAAAGAAAAGCAACTGTTCCGTTTAAAGTCACACAAGAGCTCAAGGAGAGGAGAATAGGGGTCAAGGACAAAGAGAAAAGTCTCAGGTGACTCATCACTTGACATCTAGGGAATCTTACCTTATCGTCTGTAAGAATTATTCTGTGGGAGGCCAATGATGAGCATGTGTCCTTTTTTCTACTAATATAACTATACCAAACACTGGATTTAGGACTTGCAAAAATTTCAATGACTTAACACCCATTTTCTTTTTAATATGTCACATTTGTGGACAAAGGGTTGAGACTTAAATATACCTTTGAGGGGGACATACATTAATTCTCTTTACACTATCTAAAGCCAAAAGATCTGAGCTAAATAAATTCATATGAGACTCTATATTAGTCACTGCTTGTGTGATCACTGGAAACAAATTATCCCTGAATTCTTAATTGAAAAAATGAATATATATTAATAGGTGATATGACATGTTAGCTATGAATTTTCTTTGGAGTTGGATTTTGAGATGAAAGGCAGTATTAATTGAGGACATATTTAGGGATGCAGTGATTCTAAAGTATCAGTCTTAGACAATTCAGAATGAAATTTTACTTGGAATGGAATTATTGCTGATATAATCAAGTATATGAGGTAAGATGGCTATTCTTGGTTGTCAACTTGACTATATCTGGAATGAACTAAAATCCAAATAACTGCGTACACCTCTCAGGGTTTTTTTCTTAGTTAAACAATTTTAAATGGAAAGATCCACTTCTAATCCAGATCTTTGAGGTGGTAAGATAAAACTTTAACTCCAGATCATTTGAGGTGGGAAGGTAATTTGGATCACATCTTCTGCTGTCAGCCTATGTAAAGAACATGGAAGACAGAAGCTCTCTCTCTCTCTTTGCCTGTTTGTTCTTGTCCTTGATAGCAAGTCCATTCTGTCACTGGCATTACAGCCTACTTCCTTGGGATTTTAGTATATACTGAAGACCAGCTGAAACATCCAGCCTTGTGGAGTAAACAACTTGGATTCTTGAACTTTTCCTTCACAGGCAGCAATTTCTGGGGATTAGCTAGACTTGAGCCTTTAAATCATTTCAATAAATTTAACACACACACACACACACACACACACACACACACACACACACACACACACACACCCCACAGGACCAGCCTTGGCTTAGAGAGGGGGTCCTGAAGAAGGGGGGTTTGGGAGGGGTGGAAGAAATGACTTGAAGCCAATTTTGGATACAAGCTGATAATTCTGTGTTCTGCTCAAGCTGACCCACCTGAGTAGATAGCTCAGCTTTTGCAGACCAAAGCCCAGTCTTTTATTTACATATCAATTCAATCATTACCTCAGGTTCCCTTTTGATTATCCCATGAGTCAGCGTTTTTATGACCTTAGCCCCTTGATTCTTGGTAGAAGACAGCAAAAAAAAATTTTTTTTTTACATAGAAAATAAATTTAGAAATCTGCTTGCATTTGTAAGCACAGTAAGGTTAGCTGGGTGGGATCAGTCAACAAAGCTGAAAGGAAATTGGAAATCTGAAGACCGTGTTGACATTAGGCATGGAGGTACAGAATTTGAATTTTCCCTGCAAGTTTTTGGTCTTGTTTTGGTCCAGTATTTCCTCATTATGCTCCCTTTTATTCCATTTGAAATGGTAATGTACATATTCTCTGTCATGAATGTTGGAAGTATGTAATTTGCTTTTTGCTTTTACAGGAAGTTATAGTTTTGAAGGTGGATTGAATGCCCTTTTTGCATTAAGATGTGACTTTGAATAAGAATGTCTCATATAAACTCATCTATGTGAATGCTTAATCTCTAGGGAATAAAACTGTCCTAGAAACTGCTCCCTCTCCCCCTCCCCTCTCCCTCCCTCTTCCCCCTCCCCCCCCTGTGTGTGTGTGTGTGTGTGTGTGTGTGTGTGTGTGTGTGTGTCTGCCTCTGTCTATGTGTCTTACGCAGGGTTTGTACTCCTGCACAACACATCATGACCAAGAAGCAAATTGGGGAGGAAAGGGTTTATTTAGCTTACACACCCACATTGCTGTTCATCACCAAAGGAAGTCAGGGAATTCACACAGGGTAGGAGCTAGGAGGCAAGAGCTGATGCAGAGGCCACGAAGAGATGTTACTTACTGGCTTACTTTCCCTGGCTTTCTCAGCTTGCTTTCTTATAGAACCCAGGACCAACAGCCCAGGGATGGCACCACCCATAATGGGCTGGGTCCTCCCACCTTGATCACTAATTGAGAAAAAGCCTTACAGCTGCATCTCATGGAGGCATTTCCTCAAGGGAAGTTCCTTTTTCTGTGATAATTCCAGCTTATATCAAGTTGAAACGCAAAAGCAGCCAGTACACTATGTCTATTTTCTGTCTGTCTATATCTTTGTCTGTGTCTCTGTCTGTTTCTCTGTCTCTGTCTCTTTCTCTGTGTGTTTCTGCCTGTTTCTCTGCCTGCAGATCAGGATGTGGCTCTCAGCTAATGTTCTAGTGCCATGTGTACTGCTGTGCTCCCACCATGATGATTGATAATGGACAAAATCTGTGAAGCTATAGTCATGGTGTCTCTTCACAGCAATAGAACAGTGTTTGTGATAAGCCCTCAAAACTATGACTACTCTTTTCAGCTGATGGAATGTCTTTCTTCTCATTTCCTCATTGTCTTTTCTGTTTCTGCTCTTGGAGGAAGGATCCATGTTGTCAATTGGCAACACTGATTGGGCATGTTAATGTGTAGGCACACTGCAGTACTGCCAGTATTCTGACTAAACTTATCCTCACTGGATCTACTGTGTGCACTCATTATGATTGTGCCATTCTTGTTCATGTGTTCTGAACTCATGATGCCTTTAACACACAACTGACCTTTTTTTCATATCTTAACTATTCTCCTGAGCAAATTTCTCTCTCTCTCTCTCTCTTTCTCTCTCTCCCTCATTTGTCCCTTCTTTCTTTCTCTCTTTACACTTCAATAATTGTTGTGTGTTTTTGATTAAATTTCATGCTCCTACTACTTCTGTATTGAACATACAACTACCCTAATTACCACTCTCAACATTTTTTGATCCTGAGCAAATGTGATTCTAAAATGCAAAATGTTTCATGCAAAGCCTTGTAGATCCCTGTCTTTTTCCATGTCTCTGTAGTATTTCAATGAGTGGATGAAGGGAGGTATCAGAAATCTCAGTATCAAATTCCTTATTCTGTGTTACTCATGGGCTAATGAAATAGTTCATTTATATATAACCTTAGCCACAATATAGAACTTAAATTTTATAACCATTTGTCTTAGTTAGAGTCTTATTGCTGTGAACAGACACCATGAACAACGTGAGTTTTATAAAGGACAACATTTAATTGGGGCTGGCTTACAAGTTCAGAGGTTCAATTCATTATCATCAAGGAGGGAGCATGGCAGCATTGCAACATTGCAGCATCCAGGCAAGCATGGTGCAGGAGGAACTGAGTTTTGAGTTGACCCAAAGGAAGCCAGGAACAGACTGAGCACCCTCAGGCAGCTAGGAGGAGTGTTTCCAAACCCACCCACACAGTGACACTTTTCCTTCAAGGAGGTTACACCTTTTAATAGTGCCACTCTCTGGGCTAAGCATATGCAAACAATCACACGATTTATGACTTAAATAACTAACAAATTGTGGGAATTCGAATGAGAATGGCCCTATAGGTTCCTATATTTGAATGCTTGGTTCTGAGCTGGTAGAACTGTTTTGGAAAGGATTAGATGTGGCCTTGCAGGAGGTATGTCAATGAGAGTGAGCTTTGAGGTGTCAAAACACCTTGTTGTCTCATCACAGCAGGAGAAAAGTAACTAAGATACAAATCTAGAACTAACTAGATGTAATATTTCAGTAGATTTTTTCCCCCAAGACTTCATGATCAATCCATATCCTTTGGTATTTTGCTTCTTTGCTTATTCTCTAGTTTACACAATTAGAGTTCATAATAATATAGAGAATGTCAGAATTTACATAAATTGTAACCACATACAAGTAAACATTATACAGACCTAGCAGGTATTATTTTTATTTAGAAATGAATACACATACACACACACACACACACACACACACACACACACACATACATGCACTACATCACACATCACACCACACTAGTTAAAAAAAAGAGGGCATGGATTTGGTTGAGTATAAGGGGAAATGGTATATAGGAGGCTTTGGAGGGAAAATAGGGTGGAGGGAAATTACCTAATTCTATTATCTCAAAACTATGTTCATGGTCTGTGCTGTTGATGGGAACCTTGTAGAATCCCATGATCTGTGCTCCTGCTAACTGTAAAGAACAAGGAAGCTACTTTGGCAGTGATATTGGAGACTACAAATGCACAGTAGACAAAGAGCGGAATGAAAGGCTTCTGTTACAACTCCCCAAGCCCTAAAGTAACAGGTTAAACAGAAAGTCATTGAAGGGAACTCTTAAAAGTGTGATAAGGATGATAAAGTTAGCTCTTTATAATTGATAGCTTCTGGTTAGCATGCAAGAGGGGAAGGATTCATGTTTATTAAAGGGGCAGAGCACTGAGAGTTTGACCATGCTCCAGTGAATATATAAATAACACATATTTTTAGACAGGCTGACTCCATGACATACTTCAAATTGGCAGTTCAGGAGTCTAGGCCTAAATGTCTGTTCCAAAGAACTGGACAAGTCCAGGAAAGTCCAGGCCTCAAAAGCTGCCCTTCCACCTGGCCTGAGGCAAGGTCAGCGGCAGTTTCCAGACTTCCTAGCAACAGTTTCCAGACTTCCCCAGCAAAAGTTTCAAGCCCCCCAGCAGTGGTTCTGGAATGTCCCTAGAGATAGATTCAACAGATTAAAATAGAGGTCCCCTACCTTTCCCCCTTATATGCTTTAAATCAGACCTGCAAGCTCATCTTTGTAGATGGTAGACCCCAACATACTGGACTTCTGTGGAATAAAACACTCTTTGCACTTACATACAATTTGAGTCTGGGGTATTGTTCTTTCACCAATCACGGACACTTACAATTGGACTTGTCTTTTTTATTTTTCTTTTTTGTTGTTGGGGGATGAGGAGGCAGACATGGAAGGTCTGGGAAGTGAGTGTGATCAGGGAGTAAGATGTGAAATTCCCAAAGAATCGGGAAAAAAATTATGACAAACAAAAGAAAAATTTCTATAGAAAAGTAGTAAAAAAGACAGTTAGCATAAGGAATTCCAAGTTTAAATCAGCATTTGAAAAACTATGCAACTTCACTTGATTAAATAATTAAATGTTCAAAGCCAGTCATGCTTTTGCACTAAGGAAATAATAAATGTGTGTATCCCTTCTAAACAGCATTTCAGTTAAGATCCTCAGTGTCTTTTAGTGCAAAACATTTAGTGCTGAAAGTAAAGCTCAAGTATACAATAAGATTAACAAAAATTTAAATGCAAAGAGATTTCTTGTGGTGTAACTGTGCAAAATGAGATGCGAGTCTCAAAAAAATTTGAGCTTTGATATATTAAAAATTAATTAGAATAAGGAACATTACAAAGTTATTAAAGTGCAGCTTCAAAATTTTTAACAACTAAGACAAAATTTTGTGATTAGGACACAAATAAAAACATCAAGACACAAATCTATATGCTTGTATATATGAAATAATACAACTTTAAATAAATAGCTATCCATTTGCTCAAGGCATGCATAGAAGAAAAAAGAATGATTTGACTCAGAGCAATAAAAGTCTTTTGGAAACAATAACTCTAATCCTGGTGGTCACTGTATTTATATCTTTGTCATAGTCCAGGAAGGAACTTTATGTATGTGCTTGCTTTCTATGGACTTTTAGTACAACACACCACTATTACCTCATTAATTGTACGGTCTCCATCAGTTTGTTAAAAAAAATCAACTCTAGGAAACTAAAATCTAAATCCTATGCTCTTCCTTCCTCTCCAATATAATATTAGAGTAGCATTGATTGTTTTATTGCTATAACAATGAATTTTATAATACAGAGGATGGTTGATCTAAGAGATTAGCTCTGCTCTTGTAAACTGTGTTGGTACAAACAATGCTGATTATAGAAAATTAACATTTTAATTCAATGAGAGCCATTTGTCTTTTATTTTCAATGTGAGTTAAGAAATAATAATTATAACCTAATTAAAAAGTCAAGTTACATTATTTTCAATACAGTGTTTCATTAGATTATAAACCGTACTTAGAAGTAATTAATCACCACATATGCACAAAGCTTTGATAATTGAAAGGGCATATACTTATAGTATCACTACTTAAAAGAAGTAATACATTTTTTTTTAAAAAAAGCAATTTTTGTGTGCATTGGTGTTTTGCCTGCATGTGAGTCTATTCAAGGATGTCAGATCTTGGAATTTCAGACAGCTGTGAGCTGCCATGTGGGTACTGGGAATTGAACTGGGGTCCTCTGGAAGAACAGCCAGTGCTTTGTAGCCACAGAACTATCTCTGCAGTCCCAGGCATAATATATAATTTAAAATAATAAACTACAACTTCTTTCAATATCCTATGTTTCTCCATGGTGTTTACTATGGTTATCTAAATACATAATTTAAATTCAGTTAAAAAAAGATATTTTCTTTGCTGGTATCATCATAGGTAGCAATGATTGAACTCTTAAAAGTATTATCAATACAAAATGAGAATAATTTTCTAAGCTAAATAAATGGAATATCAATCCTCTAATTAAAACAACTTGATTACAACAATGTTTTCAGACAGAAATAATGTTATGCAAGACAGATGTGGTGATTTGAATATAGTTGGCCTGAGGAGTGGCACTAATAGGAGGTGTGGCCTTGTTGGAATAAGTGTGGCCTTGTTAGAGGAAGTTTGGCACTTTTGTGGCAGACTTTGAGACCCTTCTCTTAGGTACCTGGAATCCAGTTGTCTCATGTTTGCCTTCTGAACAAAATGTAGAAATCTCAGCTCCCCCAGCTCCATGCCCACCTGGATGTTGCCATGCTTCCCACAATGATGATAGTGGACTTAACCTCTAAATCTGTAATCACATCCCCAATTAAATGTGGTCCTTTATAATATTTGTCTTGGTCATGGTGTTTCTTCACAGAAGTGGACACTCTAAGACAATAGGAAAATACAATCTCTTTAAATAGCTCATTGATTGAAAAGGAAACAGACCATTGGAAGTTCATTAAGATTGGATGTTTAATTTTTTGTTATAAAAGACAGCCCTATACATTTTCTAAATAATTTACTGAAAATTATAAGGTTTGTGGTGCTTCCATTGCCATTCCAAAGACCAACATGTATTCTTTTGTATTACATGAATCTCATGGTTCCATTCCTTCCAAAGATGTTCAAGGATCTCTTGTTTGTCTGTTGTTATTGTCTCCAATGCTTATCGTCTCTGTCTGCTCATCTAGGACTACTAGTCTTGGAAGATTCTAGCTTCCATATAATCTCTTATAGGTCTAGAAGTTTTTCAGCCTCTGAAACTTACTACTAAACAAACTCACCCTTTCTAGTTCTTCCTGAACTCTGGCTAGCTGATTCAACTCAGCTGTTCTGGCTCAAAACTCCTCTCCAGGCTGACTTATTCAAATTGGCTTCTCTCAGCTTTTGACTGAATTGCTCTGCTTGGCTTCCCACTAACTTTGGCAATGTGTTTTAATCTTCTGGTTCCTTCTCATTCTCTGCCTCCATAAGCCCAGGTTATAGGCAAGCCAGTAGGGTATTTCCTTAGTGATTTATGTGGGAGGTCCCAGCCTATTGTGGTTGTGCCATCCCTGCACTGGTGGTCCTGGTTTTGATGAGAAAGCAGGTTGAACAAGCAGATGACTGAGTCAGTAAGTGCACCCCCCTCCCATTGTCTCTGCATCAGCTCCAGTTCTGGTCCTGTTTGAATTCCTGTCTTGACTGTTTTCAATGATAGACTAAGATGTAGAAGTGTAAGCTAAATAAACTCCCCACCCCCAACTTATTTTTGGTTATGTTTTTTATAGCCCAAACCTATCTAACACAATTATTAAAAAACTGGACAAACATGACTGTTTTTTTCCATTTTATTCAAAATAGTGCTTGGGCTTAGCTAGGGGGATATGATGAGGGAGAAATGAAAACAACACAAGGAGGAAAAGAATAATTCAGTAGACTCTTTTGCCTTTTTTCAGAAGATAAAATTCTATACATAAAAGATCCTAAAGACTCCACTAAAAACATGCCTAGTGCTGATTCTCTCTCTCTCTCTCTCTCTCTCTCTCTCTCTCTCTCTCTCTCTCTCTCACACACACACACACACACACACACGTGCTTGCATGTTTAGCAAAATAGAATGTTACAAAACTCAACAACTTTCTTCTATATTAATAACAAACATACCAAAATCAAAGTAATGGTCCTATTCGACACACACACACACACACACACACACACACACACACACACACACACACACACACACACAAAATGCCTTGTAATAAACTTAACTAAAGACATGAAAGAGTTCTACAGATACCAAAGAAAAGATATTAAGGAAGACACTAAAATATTGAAAGATATTTTAAGATCATGGAAAATGACCATCTTACCAAAAACAAAGTACAGATTCAACCCCGATAAATCCCAATGTAATTCTTTATAGACTCAGGAGAAAGAACCCAAATATTAATATGAAAGCATAAAAGATCAAAGACAGCCAAAACAATCTTGCACAAAAATAATGTTGTGGAGGTCTGACCATATCTGATGAAAAGTTACACTGCAGAGTCATAGTAATATAAATAGGATATTCCTGGCACACAACACATGCACACAGTAATGGAATAGAATCAAGGACCCAAACACAAGGCCACACATTTATGGTTATATGATTTTTTCTTTTTTCTTTTTTGACAAAGTTGTCAAAAATATACATCGCTGGAAAATAGGCTTGTGAACATTTGATTCTGGGAAATCTGGGAAATCAAAAAAATGAAACTTCATCCTTATCACTCTGCACAAAACTCAACTCCAAGAGGATTAAGACCTTCAAACTAAGATATAATACTGAGTAACTGCTAGAGAAAAACCTAGGTAGTATGATTCAACTGATAGGCACATGTTAGGAGCCCCTAAACACAACTTTCCCAGTAGACAGTACTGCTCATAGAAAATATTTGTTACTAAATAAAAACTGCAATGCAAGTAATAAAATATCTCTCTGTGTATTATTGTTCAGAGAGGCTCCGGAAATATCTAAAACAATTGAGTCTGTTGCCATTGTCCTTGGCTAATCATCATAACTACATAGTAAGACCCTATTCTTGAAGTCTCCATACAGTGATTATAGGACATAGGGAAATCACTCTCAAAGTTACAAGAAGATTTATCCTGCTGACTGGCTGTCATGGTGTTGGAAAGTACTATGCAGGACACGGAAGGAGAAAAGACATCAATGGTCCTCCCCAGTATAGAACTTTTCTTGCTGCAATAAGACCCACTAAATAAGATGTTCCTAGTGGTACAATAGTAGCAAACTTCTTATAGAGTAACCATGTACTTTCTGATTGAATGTGAGGATCTCCACAGGAGGAAATTTTATACCCAGTATTGAATTCCTGATCAAAATACCATGGCTGGGGAGGTCCAAGGCTCAAAGGTAGAACCTTTTATTGGTGTTTTTTATTTTAAATGGCTACATTGTCAAATTGCTTTCTAAATGTTTATTCATTTATCCAGGCTGGTCAGAGCTGTTGCTCTTCCTCTTCTTCCTCTTCCTCTTCCTTCTCCTCCCTCCTCCTTCTTTTAATAATGGGCAAAATCCAATGCAGAAACACATAAATTGTCAGCTTTAAATGGGACATCTTTATTAATTCTCTGCTCACACCACACAGCCCACCATCAGAGAAAGTTACAGAAGAGTCAGCAAAAAGAACACAAGAGATACAAGATAGAGAGGAGTCCTGTGAAAGGCTGTTTTATACACATGGCATGGATACCACACTCATGAACCTACAGCAGCTGTGATTACCTGAAAAACCTGCATAAAATCAAGCTAGCCAAAATTCTGGCATAGATGGCGTGGTACTTTCTGGGCCCCACCTACTACTGAGTGAAAAAAAGAAAAAGGAAGGGCATGATATCCTGGAAGATCCTTTAACTGAAAGAGTGAAGGATGCTGAGAGAACCTGGCAGTCAAATCCAGTTTGATGTGTGAAATAGGTAACTCAGATGTTTGTCTTGGGTTTGAGACCTAGCACCAAGCAGCTGTTGGGTATGATAACAAAAAAAATAAAGAAGAAAAGAAAGAAAAGAAAAGAAAAGAAAAGAAAAGAAGCATTTGTTTTGAGAGTGTTTCCATTCTTAGATTTCCCAGGCTCCAGTAGATGGCCCCTTAGTCATACACATCTGAGCAGTACTAACTTGATTTAGTGAGCCATCACACACACACACACACACCCAGGACATGAACTTGGGAGGGGGGAAAGGGGGAAATTGTAGGGGTTCATAGAGGGAGTTTCAGGAGAGAATGGGGAGTGGATATAATCATATTTCACTGTGTACATATATATAGAAAGTCTCAAGAAAGTAAAGAAAATATAGATAAAATCAATGATCACAATTAGTTTCATTTCTTAACTTATATATCTATAAAGGCAGGCAAGGGTATAATCATTCTCTTTTGTAGAATATGTGTATGAAGAGTTTAGAACAAAAGAAGTGACCAAGGAATAGTTATTATCTATATTGGTTGGAATAATATGGACTGACTAATGGTATTAAGAAACACATTGTTTAAATATCATCCTGAAAGTAAGAACTGGACATGTAGACAATATTATACACATATTGTGTCTGGATTTATTTTAACAATATTCTACACATTTGTACTGTAAGAGCCAAAGTTAACTTGTAAGCCTCACCTGACCAAGGAAAGATAACTTCTTGGAATGATGGGGGTTGTGGTCCTTGAAAATTAACAATCCACATGTAAATAAGCTTAATTTTTACCAGAAGGGCTTGATTGGATGTAGGCTGGAGGTAGGAAGCAGGAAACATGATTGCCCCTGATTGGACATGATGGGAAATCTGATGGCTTTGTGGTTTTGCCTTTTTAAGCCTCTTCAAAACATGACTCATCACCATTTCCTGGGAACTCTGTAATGGACCTGGCCAGAGTCCATCATTCTGGCCAAAATTTAATTAAAGCTTGCTTCAAAATTGCCTCAAAAAATGTGGAACTGTTTTTTTTTCTCATAATTCTCAGGTTTAATAGTATCTCAGCTTATGGTATAGACTACCGTGCCTTGTCCCACTGACACACATTGTTTTAAATGCTGAAGTACATTTTAAAAAATGGTTCTGAGAAAGATGTGGCTTCTTGACCACCTTTATAAGGTTATGTAATACCCCGCCGGCCCCAGTGTTCTCTTATCTGAAGAAAATTATTAATGAATCATGTGTAAATTCTCACAAGTGACCTTTTCAGAAATCATGCTAGAAATGAACACTTTACTTCTCAGAAAAGATAAAATTAAAGTTGCAGAGAAGGAGATATGGGAAGGATGGAGGGAACAAAAGATAAATTGTGGCTGAAGCTAAGGGCACAGAGAATCATATGCACTACATCGAAATAATAAAAAAAAATTACGTAGGTCACAGGCAAAACTGCAGGAGCTGTAAGCTGGTGAGTCATTGAGTAGAAATGTGAGAGAAAAATTTCTTGCCGTGAATAGTAGATGTGATGATAACAATAAATAGGTCAACAACTGTGCCGTAAATAAAAAGGGATAGCTTTATTAGAGAGAAGCTGATTCCTTCTAGCCTGACAGGATCAGGGAATTAGGAAACTTTTGTATGAAACCAGAGGAGATTCAGGCCAATTCCGTGTGAAGGATTGCAAGGTAGACTCTTTTTTTTTAAAATTAACTTGAGTATTTCTTATTTACATTTCTTCCTTTCCCTATTTTCCAGCCAACATTCCCCTCCCCTTCTATATTGGTGTTCCCCTCCCCATCCTCCCCCCCTTGTTGCCCTCCCCCCAACAATCACGTTCACTGGGGGTTCAGTCTTAGCAGGACCAAGGGCTTCCCCTTCCACTGGTGATCTTACTAGGCGATTCATTGCTACCTATGAGGTCAGAGTCCAGGGTCAGTCCATGTATAGTCTTTAGGTAGTGGCTTAGTCCCTGGAAGCTCTGGTTGCTTGGCATTGTTGTTCATATGGGGTCTCAAGCCCTTTCAAGCTCTTCCAGTTCTTTCTCTGATTCCTTCAACGGGGGGTCCTATTCTCAGTTCAGTGGTTTGCTGCTGGCATTCGCCTCTGTATTTGCTGTATTCTGGCAGTGTCTCTCAGGAGAGACCTACATCCGGTTTCTGTCTGCTTGCGCTTTTTTGCTTCATTCATCTTATCTAATTGGGTGGCTGTATATGTATGGGCCACATGTGGGGCAGGCTCTGAATGGGTGTTCCTTCAGTCTCTGTTTTAAACTTTGCCTCCCTATTCCCTGCCAAGGGCATTCTTGTTCCCCTTTTAAAGAAGGAGTGAAGCATTCACATTTTGATCATCCGTCTTGAGTTTCGTTTGTTCTGTGCATCTAGGGCAATTCAAGCATTTGGGCTAATAGCCACTTATCAATGAGTGCATCAAGGTAGACTCTTAAACTGAGTCTTTGCTCTTCCTGCAAATGTTAGTGTAAAACCCACCAAATAAATAAACAAATCCGAACACCCTGATACTTCACTTGGGCTGCTTCCTGGGAAGGACTGGCTCCAGGAAGACTGGTTCATAGTAAACCATGCTAATGAGGTAGGTCAAATACTTAGTCCTTAAATAATAGGCTGCTACTTTTTCCTTCCCAGGATCCCTGCCCCTGTTTCTGTGATGTCTCAGGCCTGCAGCCGTGCGGCATTGTACACCTTCTGAATAATTACAAAAAACAACTTTTCTTCTTTCTTTTTCCTCTCTAAGTATGCGGTCATGACGTGTTGGGTTTCCACAACACTTGTTCTCCCTTACTCTGTCTCTAAAGCCTTCCCCTTTACCATGTACCTCCCTGTATGCTACATGGCTGACCTCCATGCCATCTTAAATGCCATGGCTGGTTTCCTTCCTTCCTAATTTTCCTCTTCTAGGCAGCTGCTGAAAATTACAGCTGCCCTGCCCTGGGGTTTTTCTCTTTAATTCCAATAAAATTGAATTTGACCTTCCATTTGAGTCCAGAAGAGGGTAGCCCTGACTTCCATGTATTACAAAAATGAAAATGATAGTGACAAGTGTTAACAATCAGGCGTCTTCCCAACCAGTCCAAAGGGACTTGACGGCAACAAGACACATTATCATTAGCTGCCTAGAGATGGCACATTCTCACCCCCACTCCCAACCCTTTCTGTGGCATGTCTTCCTGCACATGCGCTATGGCACTGATAAAAAGCACTGTTTTTCCTCTTCCCACCCTTTCTTCCCTTCCTTCTCCCAGAGGCAGCCTTTGTGTGCCAGTTGCCCCTCCCACGTGAGACCTGTTGCATGGTATGATTTTTGTCAGAACCCGCCGCTTAATTCCATCAGTGGCACCAGGACTCGGATTCACTGTCCTGCTGTGTGAACCCCTCATTGCACTCCACCACGTGTATTCCGCTAGATGGAGTAAATCCACAGGCTTGGATCCTATCCAACAAATCCGCCTGCTACACAGGGTTGTTTTCTGCTATTGGATTGCTAGATCTGTCGGCATTCAAACATTGATAGATTGATCAGTGTACTCCTGGTCAGTGTAAATGTACTCCTGCACCCAAGGGATCAACCGTTGAACTCCTGGAACCCTTTGGTGTCCTTTGAGATGGAGGGACTCTCAGTCTCAATCTTCACACCTATGGCTGGCCCTTCTCAATGACCCCTTACCATAGGACATCTTTCCTTCAGGAGATTTCTCTCTTCTCATGACATGACTCCTCCCTTTTCTCTCAAAAAAATCCCTGTACTGGGTGTTTTGTGTTTCCTGGGAATATGCTCCATTGGTCCCTGTCTTATCATGTGATGACTTGTTCAGCCACTTTGTACTACATGTGTTCTGTTATTATTTCATAAAGGGCATCTTACAATATCTTAACCTAGATCTTGAAAACCCAGAAATTAAGCAACTCCTGATGAGCTATTTCTTTTCCCAGATCTATACTGATATTAGGGCTAAGTTTAAATGCTTTGATAGAGGACCCCTAACTCCACAGGCAGAAGTCTTAGCATTGACCCTAATACTATGGGGGAGATGAAAAGGCCTGCATTAAAAATACCATATGCTGGCCAAGACTGTTCAACCAGCATCAGAGACTGGCTGGGTTTCCTGACCTCCTAAGACTCAGGAACCACAAGATCACTGTCTCAAATGTGGGCAGCAGGGTCACTGGGCTCTGGCCTGCCCTAATTCCTGCAAGCCCTCAGGGCCGTGTTCAAAGTGCTATCAAGCAGGACATTGGACTGCAGATTGCCCTTGTGTTGCTGGTGGTGCAGGGACACCACTATTAGATGACCTTCTAGCAGATCTCAAAGGCCTGACCATGAATGACTGAAGGGGCCTGAGCTCCAACCACTACCATTTCTAACAGGAAGCCCCTGGTAGTTATTATGGTATTAGGGTGACCCATCTCCTCCCTTCTGCACACTATAGCCACTTACTCAGTCCTGATGGAATTTCCCACCTCTCCTCGTTTCCCTATTGTCAGGTATGGAGACAGTCTTACCAACCTTACCAGACCCTAGCACTCAGATGCATTTGTAGGGGTGTCACTCACTCACTTATTATTTTCTGGTAGTGCCAATAATGTCCAGTCCCCTCACTGGTAAGATCTTCTAGCTAGAATGGGAGCCTCTATTTCTTTTGCTCCTTCCATTTTCCTAAATTCAAGCTCACGAGCAGCCCCTTTTCTCCTTCTAGATTCCCAACGTACTGGCTCTAACACGTCACTTCCTTTGCCAGAGTCTATGACATCAAGAACTTCTCTGTTGCTAAATACCATGCTCCCATTCACTTCCAATTATAGGACCCTAATGATACATCTTGCAACCTCAGTACCTCCTCTCTCTCTTCAGAGCCTCAGGGGACTTAAAGCCTATCAACTCTGACCTCCTAGGAATAAAGCTTCTCCATTCTCCATTCCCATTTTTATAAGCTTCTCCATTCTCCATTCCCATTTTTATAACCCCATATTTGCAATTAAGAACCCCAATGGGACCTATCACCTGGTTCAGGTTCTCTGGCTTCTTAATTCTGCAGTGGTCCCTCTCTACCCTGTCCTGACTCACCCTTATATGCTTCTTTCCACTATGCCATCAGGGACCCATTTCTCAGTCTTAGATCTCAAGGATGCATTCTTCTTTATCCCCTGGATACCTAGTCACACAACATTTTTGCTTTTATCTGGACTGACCCTGACACTCACTTCTCTATGCAACTCACCTGGACTGTCCTACCTCTGGGTTTTGGGACAGCCCACACCTATTTGGCTAGGCCCTAGTTTCTGAACTATTGTCCTTGCCCCTCCATAAATCTAAGATTATTCATTATGTCAATGACTTCTCCCTTGTAATCCCTCTCTAGAGATTAGTCAAACTAATACCTCTGCTCTTCTAAATTTCCTATGAAGCCAAGGCTATATAGTGTCTCACCTTCTGTCTTAGGCTTTTACTGCTATGAACAGACACCATGACCAAGGCAACTCTTGTAAGGACAACATTTAAGTGGGGCTGGCTTACAGATTCAAAAGTTCAGTCTATTATCATCAAGGAGATAACATGGCAGCATCAGGTAGTCATGGTGCAGTAGGAGCTGAGAGTTGTAAATCTTCATTTGAAGGTGGCTAGCAGAATACTGACTTCTAGGCAGCTAGGACGAGTGTCTTAAAACCCATACCCACAATGACATACCTACTCCAACAGTGTCACACCTTCTAATAGTGCCACTCCCTGGGCTGAGCATATAAAAACCATAACATTCCACTCCCTGATCCCCATAGGCTTATTCAAACATATGAGTCTATGGGGGACATACCAAAACATTGCATAATAAAAAATACATTTAGTCTAACTTCAAAAGTCCCCATGGTCTATAGCAGTCTTGACAATGTAAAAAGTCCAAAGTCCAAAGTCTCTTCTAACATTCATCCAATCACATATCTATAATTCTCAAAGAAAGACAGGAAATCAGCTGGGCAAATTCCAAACTCTGCATCTACATGGCTGATGTCAGAGCAATCTTTAGATCTCCAACTCCTTTTTCAACCTTGTTAACTGCGACAAAATTCTTTCTCCTGGGCTGGCTCCACTCCCTGTTATTAGCTTTCCTCAGAAGATAGCCCATGGCTCTGGCATCTTGAACATCTTGGGGTCTCCAAAGCAAGTTTAATGTTACAGCTTCTCGTTTCAATGTCTGGGATCTACACATGATCTTCTGTGTTCCTCCAAAGGGTTTATGTCACATTTTCATCTCTACATTCTGCAGCACTCTAGGCTCTGGTTGACTCCACTGCTGCTGCTGCTGCTCTTGCTGATCACCTCATGGTACTGGCCCCTCCAATATGCTGGGGTCTTCTGCTGCAACTAGGCTTCACCAGTAGCCTCTCATAGACTCTTCATGGTGCCAAGCCTCAAATCCTTTGCATAACCCTTCATTCCTGAGCCACCAGTTGTAACTGAGGATTCACCTTCTGAAAATGAGTTCCATGGCTTCTTACAGTACCAAACCTCAGCTGCTCTTCATTACCCCTTCATGCCTTTATAACCAGTAACAACTGGGTGACTCTTAAACATTACCAAGCACAGACGAACCACAAGGTACAACCTTTGCTATCTCTGGAACACAGCTTCTTTGTGCTCTCGGAACACAGTTCCCAGAAGATTTCACTTCTGTGATGCTTATCTCTTCTTAATCACCACTAATTTCTTAGCTCTGGCTAACCAGCATTAATCGTCCCAATAGTCCCTTCTATTTTTCACTCTAAAGCCAGAGCCACATGGCTGAAGCTGTTGTGTTCTGCTGCTTGCTAAGGCTAGAGCATGGCCTCCCTTTATTCTATTACTAGCTTTCTGTTTTCCAACTCCCTTTCTGCCTAAGCTTGGCTTTCCTGGAACTTTCTCTGTAGATTGACCTTGAACTAAGAGATCTGCATGACTCCTGTAATGCTGGGATTAAAGGTATGTATCACCATACCTGGACTTAAGCTTTTCTTCACCTAGAACCTGCTTTGTCCTAGGCTGGCCTTGAACTCAGAGATCTCTTTGGCTTTGTTTCCTGGGATTGAAGGTATATACAACCATGCCTGGATCTAAATTTAGCTAGGTAGGATCATGCCCCCAAATCCCTTAATCTGTCACCTCCTAGAACATTCAGTTCCATTTTAACATAGAATTCAGTTCCATTTCACGTCCTGGTACCCCTTTAATATTCTAATCATATATTTCATATTTTTCCTTTCTCAGCTTGTTTTGCTTGTTCAGAACGCTCTTCATGAGACTTAACCAGAGAACAAAGTCTCTGCTGGGCTTTTTGGAGACTTTCTTTGTCAATGCAATTAATATAAATCTCTTAACCTTATACTCAGGCTGACTCTTCAGACAAGGGCAAAAAGTAGTCATATTCTTCACCAGAAGAACACCACAACACAGTCTCTAGGACACATTCTGAAATTCTTCTCCACTGAAATGTCTTGGTCCAGGTCTGCACAGTTTTTAAATCATAATCAGGAACACCTTTCATATTCCTACTAGGATAGCCCATTAAGCCCAACTTAAAGCATTCAACTGCTTTCCAAAGTCCCAAAAATCCACATTCCTCCAAAAAAAGCATAGTCAGCCTATCATAGCAATACTCCACTCCTGGTACCAACTTCTGTCTTAGGGTTTTATTGCTGTGAACAGATACCGTGACCAAGGCAACAATAAGGAAAAAAAAAAACAAAAAAACAAACAAACAAACCCCTCTCAGGATACAAGGGATAAAAGGACTGTTTTTGCAGTTTTAGAGATTTCAGAAAGTGAAATCATAGGAACTTCAAAGGATGCTTTTCAAATGTATTTAAAAAAGGTTCTCTGACTATCCAGTAAAACCGAAGGCACTCAGACCCATAGTAAAAAATGCTGTTGTGAAATTTTGGAACATTGAAAAGAAATGATAAAGTTAGAAAAATAAATAGGAGAAAGAGGAAAAATGGTTATACAAGACAGATTAAGATTAAAAGTGCCACAGACAAGCAACGATAGAGAAAATATTATTTTTCCCATTTAAAATTCTATACCTCTATACACTATCTCAAATGTGAGGATAGAATTAAACAGAATCAAAATTTTGCCTTCCATGCACTTTTTCTCAGAACATGTGTGTGTACATGAGAGAGAGAGAGAGAGAGAGAGAGAGAGAGAGAGAGAGAGAGAGAGGAGTGGGTGGGAGAATATAGCTAGAAATGAGAAGACTTTGGCTAGGAACCAGAACCTAACTTGACCTGAGGAAGTAAATCATCTTAGGAGAGGTGAGAGCAGGTAAGTGAATTGAGCAGGCTCAGTTTTTATGAAACAGGTCTGAGGGTCCAGTGAGAGGTTTACTAAGATGAAACTAAAGGGTGTTTAACTGTGCTGAAAAGAAAATGACATGATTAGGGGAGAGCTTTTGTTTCAGTTCATGATAGAAAACAGTGAAGGCAATTTAGAAGGAGTAAATTGTGTAGGGAAGGAAACCTAGTGTGTCATGGGACGTGAACCAATAGGAACGTTTTAAGCCTCATCATTATCCTGTATATACCGATTCAGAAAAATCATATTCATCTTGTCTAATTATATCCAAAGAATGAAGACTTTTAACTGTATAAGTAAGCTAGGAGAAAGCCAGTTAAATCTTTGTCATTGAGAAATTAAAAGTTACTGTCTAACTATTAATTAGCATTAGCAATATGCATATGCTATGTTTCTTTTTATTGAAATTCAATTTTATCCGATATATTCTGAGTATGGTTTCCTTTCCCCTACTCCTCCAGAGTTCCTCCCTACAACCCCACAACCCAGTCAGATTCAAACCCTTTCTCTCTTTAGAAAACTGGCACCTAAGTAATAATAATACAATAAGATAAAGCAAAAAACAAACAAACTGCAATAGGACAGAAAAATTGAAGGAAGAGAGCAAAGAAAAAACACATAGAGATGCAGAAATATACACATATCCACATGCACACAGGAATCCCATAAAACACAAAACTAGAAACCATAATAATATGTAAAAGACTGGTAAAGTTAAAAAAAAAAAGCAATGACTCAACATCTCCATTGATGCTGTTGAATTCATTTTGTGTGCTATGCCCAGACTGGGTCCTTCAGTGTTGTGGAGTGCTAGGCTTGCAGCCTACCCTTAAGATTGGTTTCTTTCCCCAGTGAGACTCCCTTGGGGAAAAGTAATTTTACATTTTCAAACAGTTATCAATTACAAATAGCTTCTAGGTTAGGAATGGGGACATATGTCCACTTCTAGGACACCATTGAGTGCAGACTCATGCAGATAAAGTGCATGTTGGCACAGTCCATGTGAGTTCATATGTGTGTTAGTTATCCTGTGTTTAGAAGGTCTTGTTTCTTTGGTGTTCAGTATCCTCTCTAGCTCTTTCATTTGTTCTGCATCCTACAGGGTTCCCTGAGCCCTGGGAGGTAGGATTTGGTAGAGACATCCATGTAGGGCTGAGAGTTACAAGGTCTCTCACTCTGCATATTAATTGGGCCATGCATCTCTAAAGTTCTTTCCATCTGCTGCAAGATGAAGTTTCTGTGATGATGGGTGAGCCAGTCACTCATTTACGAGGAAAACAGAATGTCCTCATAAATCATTTTGTTGCTGTGTCCCTTTAGCACAGTGGTTCTCAACATGTGGATCATGACCCCGTTGAGGGTAAAATAACCCTTTTATGGATGTTGCCTATAAGATAACCCTGCATTGTAGAGCGGATCTCTCCTATACTATTATGGAAGCACAACCTGTAATAAAAAGCTGGTGACTTTTTAGCTGAGGCAGAAAATAGATGGTGGGACATCTGGTAAAGAGAGAGAGAACTATGGAAGGAAAGAGTGACAGAGTTCTCCCCCAGTTCAGAGGAGGTAGCTCCATGAAATTCAGGAGAGGTAAATAGTCATGTGGCAGACATAGACTAAAATAAACAGACTATATAAGTTTAAAACTAGTTGGGGAATAAGCCAAAGCTTATGGTCTAAGTATTGATTTATATATAGTTACATCTCAGAATTTTGATTCTGGGAACAAAGAGGCCAGGTAGAAAAGCCTGTGAAATAATCAAACTCAGAGCTGAAATCAACCAAGTAGAAACAAAAAGGACCATAAAAAGAATCAACAGAACGAAAAGTTGGTTCTTTGAGAAAATCAACAAGATAGATAAACCCTTAGCCAGACTAACGAGAGGACACAGAGAGTGTGTCCAAATTAACAAAATCAGAAATGAAAAGGGAGACATAACAACAGATTCAGAGGAAATTCAAAATATCATCAGATCTTACTACAAAAACCTATATTCAACAAAATTTGAAAATCTTCAGGAAATGGACAATTTCCTAGACAGATACCAGGTACGGAAGTTAAATCAGGAACAGATAAACCAGTTAAACAATCCCATAACTCCTAAGGAAATAGAAGCAGTCATTAAAGGTCTCCCAACCAAAAAGAGCCCAGGTCCAGACGGGTTTAGTGCAGAATTCTATCAAACCTTCATAGAAGACCTCATACCAATATTATCCAAACTATTCCACAAAATTGAAACAGATGGATCACTACCGAATACCTTCTACGAAGCCACAATTACTCTTATATCTAAACCACACAAAGACACAACAAAGAAAGAGAACTTCAGACCAATTTCCCTTATGAATATCGACGCAAAAATACTCAACAAAATTCTGGCAAACCGAATCCAAGAGCACATCAAAACAATCATCCACCATGATCAAGTAGGCTTCATCCCAGGCATGCAGGGATGGTTTAATATACGGAAAACCATCAACGTGATCCATTATATAAACAAACTGAAAGAACAAAACCACATGATCATTTCATTAGATGCTGAGAAAGCATTTGACAAAATTCAACACCCCTTCATGATAAAAGTCCTGGAAAGAATAGGAATTCAAGGCCCATACCTGAACATGGTAAAAGCCATATACAGCAAACCAGTTGCTAACATTAAACTAAATGGAGAGAAACTTGAAGCAATCCCACTAAAATCAGGGACTAGACAAGGCTGCCCACTCTCTCCCTACTTATTCAATATAGTTCTTGAAGTTCTAGCCAGAGCAATCAGACAACAAAAGGATGTCTAGGGGATACAGATCGGAAAAGAAGAAGTCAAAATATCACTATTTGCAGATGATATGATAGTATATTTAAGTGATCCCAAAAGTTCCACCAGAGAACTACTAAAGCTGACAAACAACTTCAGCAAAGTGGCTGGGTATAAAATTAACTCAAATAAATCAGTTGCCTTCCTCTATACAAAAGAGAAACAAGCCGAGAAAGAAATTAGGGAAATGACACCCTTCATAATAGACCCAATAATATAAAGGACCTCGGAGTGACTTTAACCAAGCAAGTAAAAGATCTGTACAATAAGAACTTCAAGACACTGAAGAAGGAAATTGAAGAAGACCTCAGAAGATGGAAAGATCTCCCATGCTCATGGATTGGCAGGATTAATATAGTAAAAATGGCCATTTTACCAAAAGCAATCTACAGATTCAATGCAATCCCCATCAAAATACCAATCCAATTCTTCAAAGAGTTAGACAGAACAATTTGCAAATTCATCTGGAATAACAAAAAACCCAGGATAGCTAAAGCTATCCTCAACAATGAAAGGACTTCAGGGGGAATCACTATCCCTGAACTCAAGCAGTATTACAGAGCAATAGTGATAAAAACTGCATGGTATTGGTACAGAGACAGACAGATAGACCAATGGAATAGAATTGAAGACCCAGAAATGAACCCACACACCTATGGTCACTTGATTTTTGACAAAGGAGCCAAAACCATCCAATGGAAAAAAGATAGCATTTTCAGCAAATGGTGCTGGTTCAACTGGAGGGCAACATGTAGAAGAATGCAGATCGATCCATGCTTATCACCCTGTACAAAGCTTAAGTCCAAGTGGATCAAGGACCTCCACATCAAACCAGACACACTCAAACTAATAGAAGAAAAACTAGGGAAGCATCTGGAACACATGGGCACTGGAAAAAATTTCCTGAACAAAACACCAATGGCTTACGCTCTAAGATCAAGAATTGACAAATGGGATCTCATAAAACTGCAAAGCTTCTGTAAGGCAAAGGACACTGTGGTTAGGACAAAACAGCAACGAACAGATTGGGAAAAGATCTTTATCAATCCTACAACAGATAGAGGCCTTATATCCAAAATATACAAAGAACTCAAGAAGTTAGACCACAGGGAAACAAATAACCCTATTAAAAAATGGGGCTCAGAGCTAAACAAAGAATTCACAGCTGAGGAATGCGGAATGGCGGAGAAACACCTAAAGAAATGTTCAACATCTTTAGTCATAAGGGAAATGCAAATCAAAACAACCCTGAGATTTCACCTCACACCAGTGAGAATGGCTAAAATCAAAAACTCAGGGGACAACAGATGCTGGCGAGGATGTGGAGAAAGAGGAACACTCCTCCATTGTTGGTGGGATTGCAAACTGGTACAACCATTCTGGAAATCAGTCTGGAGGATCCTCAGAAAATTGGACATTGAACTGCCTGAGGATCCAGCTATACCTCTCTTGGGCATATACCCAAAAGATGCCCCAACATATAAAAAAGACACGTGCTCCACTATGTTCATTGCAGCCTTATTTATAATAGCCAGAAGCTGGAAAGAACCCAAATGCCCTTCAACAGAGGAATGGATACAGAAAATGTGGTACATCTACACAATGGAATATTACTCAGCTATCAAAAACAACGACTTTATGAAATTCGTAGGCAAATGGCTGGAACTGGAAAATATCATCCTGAGTGAGCTAACCCAAACACAGAAAGACATACATGGTATGCACTCACTGATAAGTGGCTATTAGCCCAAATGCTTGAATTACCCTAAATGCCTAGAACAAATGAAACTCAAGACAGATGATCAAAATGTGAATGGTTCACTCCTTCTTTAAAAGGGGAACAAGAATACCCTTGGCAGGGAAGAGAGAGGCAAAGATTAAAACAGAGACTGAAGGAACACCCGTTCAGAGTCTGCCCCACATGTGGCCCATGCATATACAGCCATCCAATTAGACAAGATGGGTGAAGCAAAGAAGTGCAGACCGACAGGAGCCGGATGTAGATCGCTCCTGAGAGACACAGCCAGAATACAGCAAATACAGAGGCGAATACCAGCAGCAAACCACTGAACTGAGAATAGGACCCCCGTTGAAGGAATCAGAGAAAGAACTGGAAGAGCTTGAAGGGGCTCGAGACCCCATATGTACAACAATGCCAAGCAACCAGAGCTTCCAGGGACTAAGCCACTACCTAAAGACTATACATGGACTGACCCTGGACTCTGACCTCATAGGTAGCAATGAATATCCTAATAAGAGCACCAGTGGAAGGGGAAGCCCTGGGTCCTGCTAAGACTGAACCCCCAGTGAACTAGACTGTTGGGGGGAGGGGGACAATGGGGGGAGGGTTGGGAGGGGAACACCGATAAGAAAGGGGAGGGGGGAGGGGGATGTTTGCTCGGAAACTGGGAAAGGGAATAACACTCGAAATGTATATAAGAAATACTCAAGTTAATAATAAAAAAAAAGCCTGTGGCTACACTACATATGAAATATTTATATTACTATTCATAATAGTAGAAAAATTATAGTTTGAAGTAGCAATAGAAATAATCTTATGGTTGAGGATACTAAAGTTTTTAGCAGAACAGTAGTATTTGGTTTTCCCCTAGGTCTTTAGCTCTTCTTGTCTCAGGTTCTTGGCCACCAAAATGGCATCAGATAAGGGTTCTATTTCATAAAGAGGGCCTTAAATCAATTCAGATATTATTTAGTTACTCCCACAAGCTTTGTGCTTCTATTACTCCAATTCCAGTGTATCTCGTAGTCAGGATACCATTGTAGATTGGAAGATAAGGATGTATTTCAAAGAGCAGAGAGTAGGTGCTCTGTTGGTTGGGAAATGAAGTTTGAGTGAGTCTAAAATTAGGTGGAAGTGTGAGGAAAGACAGATAGTGGAGGAACAAATCTTAGGACTAAATGAGAACAATGAGCCAATTTTCAATCTATAGACTGAGCGACTGATTGGAAGAATAGAAAAAGAATGACAAAGGTTGTGGGGCAGTGGGCAGTGAAAGGTACCTTGATTCCTGGTTGAGATAGATCGAATCCCCGGGAGACACTAAAAAGGAAGGCAGGTGAATTCCCCATCTCCCAGGATATCAGGTCCTCACGTAGCTGCACCCCTCCACAGATCCCTGTAGAAAGGCTTGAGATAGACCAGTCAGGTATGACAATGCCCCAAGCCCCTCCTCTCCAGGTGAGTACGTGACCACAGACACCTCAAGGCAAATCAGTCATAAAGACAGGACTACACCCTCATATATGTAGATGAGGTCTTCCCAAGCTCTCAGTCCAAACAAAGAGGAAGTACCTGCTGTCAGACACTGACCCATCCAAAAAACTGTATTTAAGTGTTGTGTTCAGAATTAAAGGTGTGCAGGAATTATTCCATTGTCTGAGAGCTTCTGTCATAAAAGCTGTAACACTGCCTCTTGGGAAAGAGATCTGCTCTCCTGAAATCATCACCACCAGAAGCTCCCCTGCACACCTCACTGGCTTGTCAGTCTCTTGCTGATTCTGCCTGGTCAAGCAATCCAAGCAGCAGCAGCTGAAATGGAGGTGGAGCAGAAACAGTCCCCTCTCCCTGCGTGAGTTCTTCCCCTTCCCCCAGCCCCCAACTTGCCTGAATCTACACACCTAGTCAGGCAAGAGATCTCTGTAGAGAGCGCCAGGCACCAGAGCCCTACAAAAGGTTGAGGCAAATCTTACTGTACTAGCAAAATTGGGAAATCCAGAGAAAACATGGAGGCACTCTTCTAAGTCTAAAGTTCCACTCAGCACTTTTTAGAAGAAGCACTTTTACAGTGGCCTTGAGCAAAAGGCATAACCTCCATTGGTTGAAATGTACTCAGTTGAGGATACAGCCGAGGGTACAGGAGACACTCCTAGCATCCATATTAAATATGAGTTGAATGCCTTAGTTGAATAGGCAGAACAATCACTGTTACTATGATCAATAAATTAATGGCCATTCCATGCCTCAGTTTTTATGGACGTAGTCTGTATATTCTCAGGTTAAGTAGAAGGACAAGCAATTGCAAGTAAACTTTGGACTTTATGAAGGATTTCAGCAGGATAAAGATTTAGAAATTAGTATACTAAAGGTAATTTTTGGAGCTGAGAATTAGATTGTTTAAAAGTAAAAATAAAAAATTTTGATAATGTAAAATGAAATACTCAGTTGAAAATAAGATTTTGTGAACTAAATGTGAAAAACAGGGCAAAGTCATGGGAGAAAAGTGAGTAAAGTTTATTCAGGTAGACAGTAGGTGCCATAGTTAGATGGTGGCAAGTCATGCACCTGACTCAAAGTTAGTCATGTGATATAGGCAAAAGTTTTTATTCTGCCTGAACTTCTTTTATCTTATCTAGGAAACTCATAAAAGCTTTATCCCATTATTACAATTTCTTCTCTGAGGGAGATGTATACAATGTCTACTTCCTTTCTTCTCCTAAGGTCCTAACCAGATTTAGAATCTCCCAGAGTTCTCTCTCAAGAAACCTTTGAGTTTATTGATCTTACTTACAGAATATGAGTAAAGGGTCCTTGACAGAATTGGGTGACTCCAAAGCTGGTGCACTAGGAACTGTTTCCAGTGTGATTGATGAATTTTCCATTGCCACTTAAACTGAGTCCCTGCCAATTAGCATTTCAGGACCTATATATTCTAGCCTTCACAAAGCTTTGAGGCCATGTGCAATAAGGGTTGTACACAAATGGCTCTGAGGACTTTCTAGAAATTCTGATGAAGATCCAATGACTCTTTCCACCCTCTCCTTCTAGAAGGAATATCAGAAGTCCATGGGCCTGATCAAGATGAACTCTCTTGAAGGTAGGCCTAGAACATACCATGAAGATGGCCACAGTTTTTTTCAGAGTAAGACTCTGTGCCTTACAACATTCCATTCCTTCCTCTGATCTTACATTACATTCATCCTTCTTCTGAAAGAGTCCCTGCACCTTTGGAGGGACTGACATGGGTGTCTAACTATTGTGTTCTGCTCCAGCAATGTACTATTTTTGTGCTCATTCATTCATCCCTCCACAATGTGGTTGTTGGTTGGACTTGGTGGTATTCCTTTTGATGAAACCCTAAGTGGGGAAAGAAAAGGGAACAGGAAATTGAAAAACATCTGAAGGTATAGTGTTTGTAGTGCTAAACTACAGTCATAAACACAAATGGTGGTAAGCACCTTAGCTGATGCCTCATATTCATTTACATAGCAACAGCAGTCCCTTCTCCATTGAATTCCCTGGCCACAAGGTTTTGTTTAAGTTTCTAGTATTAGGTATCAATTTTCTCCCTGTGAAATACATTGGATGTCTATTGTCATTCTGAGCAAGTGTTACAAGATCTGAGTGCACAAATTCACAAATAAGATAACTAAAGTAAACAGCTAGCAAGACTTTCCCTCCCTTTGTATCAGTTATTTGACTGCCACATCCTGGGGCACGTTCACAGGCCTTCTTCAATTTTCTTACTCTTGTTGAACTTAGTGGAGCTTATTGAAGTCACTTACTTGGCCTTAGGGCCCTTAGGGGACTACTCACCTCTTTATCTATGCTTGTCCCTGCTTCCTTGGCTCCCTTGTCTGGTAATCTAGGCTGTTGCATTCATGGCAGTCTGGTCATCTACATATCTGGCAACTTGCTGCCTTCCTGACTATCTGGTCTGGGACTAGAATATTATGAGGTCAGCATGAGACTAGAGGGCCTATGGGTAAAATGTTAGTGTGGTTTAAGCAATATTTTTAGGGGTTTGTAAAATAGCTCAGTGGGACATCAGTGGCCTCACATGCACGAGGTCCTAAATTCTATTTGAAGAATAAGTAAATAAGTAAATAAATAAATAAATAAAGTTTAGGTATCAAGTTGACGAAGTATAGACTTATGGTGGTTAACTTTAGTTGTCGGTTTGGTGGGATTAAGAAATGCCTAAGGATTCGAACACATGGGCACTGGAGAAAATTTCCTGAACAAAACACCAAAGGCTTATGCTCTAAGACCAAGAATTGACAAATGGGATCTCATAAAACTGCAAAGCTTCTGTAAGGCAAAGGACACTGTTGTTAGGACAAAACAGCAACCAACAGATTGGGAAAATATCTTTACCAATCCTACAACACATAGAGGGCTTATATCCAAAATATACAAAGAACTCAAGAAGTTAGACCGCAGGGAGACAAATAACCCTATTAAAATGGGGTTCAGAGCTAAACAAAGAATTCACAGCTGAGGAATATCAAATGGATGAGAAGCACCTAAAGAAATGTTCAACATCTTTAGTCATAAGGGAAATGCAAATCAAAACAACCCTGAGATTTCACCTCACACCAGTGAGAATGGCTAAGATCAAAAACTCAGGTGACAGCAAATGCTGGCAAGGAAGTGGAGAAAGAGGAACACTCCTTCACTGTTGGTGGGATTGCAGACTGGTACAACCATTCTGGAAATCAGTCTGGAAGTTCCTCAGAAAATTGGACATTGAACTACCTGAGGACCCAGCTATACCTCTCTTGGGCATATACCCAAAAGATGCCCCAACATATAACAAAGACAAGTGCTCCACTATGTTCATAGCAGCCTTATTATATAATAGCCAGAAGCTGGAAAGAACCTAGATGCCCTTCAACAGAGGAATGGATACAGAAAATGTGGTACATCTACACAATGGAATATTACTCAGCTATCAAAAACAATGACTTTATGAAATTCATAGGCAAATGGAGGGAACTGGAAAATATCATCCTGAGTGAGGTAACCCAATCACAGAAAAACACACATGGTATGCACTCACTGATAAGTGGCTATTAGCCCAAATGCTTGAATTACCCTAGATGCTCAGAACATATGAAACTCAAGATGGATGATCAAAATGCGAATGCTTCACTCCTTCTTTAAAAGGGGAACAAGAATACCCTTGGCAGGGAATAGGGAGGCAAAGATTAAAACAGAGGCAGAAGGAACTCCCATTCAGAGCCTGCCCAACATGTGGTCCATACATATACAGCCACCCAATTAGACAAGATGGTTGAAGCAAAGAAGTGCGGGCTGACAGGAACCGGATGTTGATCTCTCCTGAGAGACACAGCCAGAATACAGCAAATACAGAGGCTGATGCCATCATTAAACCACTGAACTTAGAATGGGAGCCCTGTTGAAGGAATCTGAGAAAGGACTGGAAGAGCTTGAAGGGGGCTCGAGACCCCGTATGAACAACAATGCCAAGCAACCAGAGCTTCCAGGGACTAAGCCACTACCCAAAGACTATACATGGACTGACCCTGGGCTCCAACCTCATAGGTAGCAATGAATATCCTAGTAAGAGCACCAGTGGAAGGGGAAGCCCTTGGTCCTGCCAAGACTGAACCCCCGGTGAACGTGATTGTTGGGGGGAGGGCGGCAATGGGGGGAGGATGGGGAGGGGAACACCATCTAGAAGGGGAGGGGAAGGGGTTAGGGAGATGTTGGCCTGGAAACTGGGAAAGGGAATAACATTCGAAATGTAAATAAGAAATACTCAAGTTAACAAAGAAAAAAAGGAAAAGAAACAAAACCACAAACCTCAAAAAAAAAAAAAAAGAAAAAAAAGAAAAGAAATCCCTAAAGAATTACTGAAGCATACTTTTGGCATTTCCAGCGAGGACTAAAAACTCACCCTGAGTAAGAACAGCACTATCACATGTCTCAGGCCTCAGGCTGAATAAAAAGGGAGAAAGGGAAACTCTAGCAGAGTACCTGCATTCCCTGCTCTGTGTTCATTGGTTTGCTGAGATAAGAGTAAGTAGCCTCCTGTTGCCATGGCATGGACTAGTCTACCATCACACAATTCTTATTCCTTAAACTATAAATCAAAGCAAACTTTGCCTCAGGTATTCAGCCTTGGCAAAATGAATAGAGATATACTTATTATTTGACCTTTTCATGTTTCCTTAAATAGGATTATAATGTTATTTATTTTAAATAACTTACATGCAAGACATCTATTGCAACTTAGAGTGTTTATTGCATCTTCAAAGGGTCTGTTTGATCAGCCTTAGACTTTGAGATTATATCTGCAAACAAGGAAAATACTCCATATCCTAAAGTATGTGTTTCATAAATGACCATTTACAGAGCAAGAAATAACAGAAAAATAGAATGCTCATGACCGTTTCCCCCAAAAGGTTCATTTCTGTACTTATCTTTTTCCACTAAATCATATCATAATATAAAGTTATGAGATTAATTCTCCATTTCATATTTGAAATTTGACTCTATAGCTGTAAGTTTAGCTGACTCTAGCACATTGATCAAGATTAAGACAATACTCAGAACTAAAGAGGTATTATTAACATTTTATATGGGAAGAAACACGGACATTTTGTGTTAACAGATTTATAGTGGTCTCCAGTATGAGACAACCTTGTATTTATCAGACAAACTGGTCCATAGCACATTTGTTTAGATTCACTGAGATCATGTTCATTGGGAGGAAGCAACAGCCTTGGAGATAGAGACTCTGAGAGTTACATGACTTTGTCCACTGCTTAAAGCATCATTTCCCTGTTCTGTAAAATGAGGTGATAATAACTTGCAGGGCTACTGTAAATATCACCAAATCAAACACATAGGATGAGTCCACTTAATATCTGGCATGTAGCTGGAAATCAGTACACGTGTAGCTATTTTATTTTTCCCTGAAAGAAGAGACAAACTGTTTTTAGATAAGTAACTATAAAAATGCTTTTGCCTTGCTGAGAGACAAGAAGGGCTAACCTGTGCCTATCACCCTTTGTCATCTGCTGTAACAAGAATGATGTGCATTTATTTGTGCTACTAGTTCTAATCTTCATAACCATTTTCAGTGAGGGGAGCCTGAGAAAGACAATCTTGGTCAAGTGCCCAATGTGCTCAGATGCTCAATTGATATTAATTAATCCCCAGCAGCAGCAATTTGGCCATAGATTTCAGCTTTGTGACCTTTCATGCTGGATGTAATTACATTCAGATAATTCCTTTCTCTAGCCAAGCCCTTCAGAATTTTGTTCAGCTCTTGGCAGAATTCACACTGGTTTTCTCATAGGTCTGTGGTTGGCAACTTGAGTGGGCTGGTGTTAAACAAGTAGAATGTGAGGTGTTATTGATTCAATTTTTGATAATGAGAGATATCCAGAATGTGCTGCAAACATTCACAAGTTCTCTCCTGAATTCTGAGCATGCTCATGAGGAGAAATGTAGAAAACCATCTTGTACCCATACAGCATGTTTACTTATGATGCAAAACCATTGGCAAAAAACCTCTGCTACTTTCAGATGGTAGAAAGCAAATTTAGAGCCTAGTATAACATTAGATTTACACTATTTTCCAGTCTCCTCTTTTTCTCACTGTCTATGAAAGATTGCATATGTGACTTTGCTTTGTATCTGAAATCAAAGCAGTGGGAGTTAGTCACAAACTGGACGCACGGAGCTGATGCTACCTGGTCCTTTTCTTCCCGGGGTAATAATGTTCATGTTCTGATTTTTGTGCAGCATCCTTAAAAGGAAGGAGCATACAATGGTCTAGTCTTCTGAAATCCTTATACATACATTTAAAAAATCTTATATTTAATATAAAAATTTCCTGTAGACATAGAATTTTTAAAATTGTCTTTGGTAAGGGTTCTTAAATGCTTTAACATCCCTTCTAGCCCACTACCCACCTGAGGAAGTGAAAAGAAAAAGTTAATAGAGCAAAGGAAGATGTAGACCTGTTTAGAAATATGTCTTTGGAGCAAATCCAATCTGTGTTGTCAGGATATCAGTAGTTCAGTTTACATGAGTCAGCTGCAGCTGCCCAAACAACTTGCAAACACCATTCATGAATCAGCAATGGCAGGCTGATCCAGAAGACACAGCAAGGCTCTGCCAGTTGGCCAGAGTTCTCAGAAGTGGAAGAAGCCACGGTAACACTACCAGAAGTTTTTTGGTGTGTTTCTCTCTATGAAGTCACAACCAACAACAACCAACAAAGAACGGTAAGACATACTGATACCACCTGGTTTCATCAGCAAAGACCAGCATCAGTAAAGACCACTGATGACCAGAAAAGAATAGCAAGGGATACAAATACCACTCAGCATTGTCCACTGTTTGCTGGGCTATTTTTATATCCTTTCCAAACATCACATGTTCTCTCAAGCATCTGCTCTAACAAACCATCACATGTTCTTTTTAAGGCTGCCTCCAGAAAAACACTACATGTCTGTTCTTAGCAAAGCATCCTTCCATGTGTCTGCTTCAGCAAAAACATCCTCTCATAAGACAGTTTTCCAAAACAACTGAGTCCTCAAAGAAACCACCTAGTTCCACTTTAGTTCACTGCCTTTTTATTTTTTATTATTATAAAACAAAGTGTTTAGTTGAGGTTGCTTACCGTTCTAGAAGGTAAAGTTCATGGTGGCAAACAAGCAAGCAAGAAGCAACAACAACAACAACAATAACAACAACAACAATAACAACAACAACACAGCACAAAACAAACAGACAAAGAAGAAACCCAAGTCAATTATTATTAGAAAATCTCAAGAATTTGCTAATCACAGGGGGTGGAAAGATGCCTCACTTTTAAGAATGCTTGCTATGGAATCCTGAGAATGCAACTCCAACCACCTCCCCCCAGAACACATTTGAAAATTCGAACATGGCTGCACATGCCTATAACTCCAGCACTGAGGTATGGAGACAGGTAGACTATGGGAGCTCATGGCCAACTTGCCTAGCCAAGATGTTGAATCTCTTGTTCAGTGGCAAACCCTGTCTTAAGGCAATAAGGAGGAGACTGATGTAGGAACATACCTATTGTGTTTCTCTGGCTTCTACATATATGCACATGAGTGCATACATTCATACACCCATGGGGGGAGAAAATATTTTGTTAATAACACTATAATTTTATACTTATAATAGTAATAATAATTAAATAGTAATATTGTTACAGTTCTCTACACAGCTCTTACAATAGTTGTTAAAATGGTCATTTTACTTTACCACTTACCATATTTTAAGATGCTTCTGAGTTACATTTCTGCCACCTGGAATTATGACTGATACACAATAAACATTTGGTAAATAAGAAAAGATAACACACTGGGATACACCTGATAATAATATTTTCTAAACTACAGAATCAATTTGAATGATACGAGCTTCTTTCTTGTACAGCCTCCCTACTTCTAACCTGCTCTCGACCAACTCTCATCTATTTATTTATTTCAGATAAGCAAGGTTCTTATAAATCCTTCTTTGATGCTGTGCCTTACAGTCAAGGTGTGCATTCCTCTAAACTGTTACCCAAAATGAATCCCTCCTTTCTCAAGTAGATTTTTTGTAAGAATCCTGAGCACAATTGTAAGAAAAGTTACTTAGACAATACCATGCTACCTCCTCCTATTTATATTGGATATATCTTCCAAAACGATTTTTACCAAGCTAGCCTCAGGCCATAAGTTTACTTCCCTTGAATTAACCTTAAATTATAACTAGTTATTATGATGTTTGAAATGCCCTCTTTTTATAACAGTTCTTTATAATACTGTTGTGGTCAGTACATATGTGGCCTCCCAAGAGCATATGTTAGAATGTAATCCCTGAGTGACAGTAAATGATGTGACTGTTAGGAAACTGGGCTGTAAGAAAGGCTGAGGGGGACATATAATTTATGGAAATGACCAGCCAATGACTGGTCTAAATTGAGGCCCATGCCACAACAGAGACTCCATGCCTGACACAGCTTGGGTGACAAAGAGTCAGAGGCTGGATAACCCAGAGTCCCGTGATAGAACCAAACACAACTGAAATGATTCCTAATGATATTCTGCTATACTCACAAATTCAAGTCTTGTCCAGTTGTCATCAGAGAGGGTTTATCCATCAACAGATGGGAGCAGATGGAAAGACTCACAGCCAAACATTGGGTGGAGCTCAGGGTACCATAAAGAAGAGGGGGAGGAAAGATTATAGGAGCCAAAGGTGTTGAGAACACCAGGAACACCCACTGTACAGAATGAACTAAGCAGGGCTCATAGGGGCCCACAGAGATTCAAGTGACAATCACAGGTCCTGTATAGGCATGACCTAGGTCCTCTGCATAAGTGATATGGTTGTGTAGTACAAGCTGTTTCTGACTCTTTTTCCTGCACTTGGAACCCTTTTCCTCCTGCCAGGTTGTGGTGTTCAGCCTTGATATGAGAGTTTCTGCCTAGTCTTATTGTAACTTGTCATACCAGGTTTGATATCCCAGGAGAAACTACTTTTTTTCTGAAGGAGATAACTTTTCTCTTCCACTGCCTCTGCTGGGTAGTGGGCTAGAATAGAGGTGGAAATTTTAATAAAAGTAGGTTGCAAAAAAATTTATGCCTACAGTGACTCTCAGATCCCAGGGAGTTTCCATTGCACTAGGTTTCCACATTGTCCACCACAAAACCCTTCCCAATTCCAGTCATCTTTCTCAGTATTCTGTTACCATCTCTCTCCCTCCCTAACCCCACTCTGATCCCTCCTGTGCTCATTTCCACCCACTCCCAGTGCACCTGAAAAATCCATTGTATTTCTCATCCCAAAGGAGATCTATGTGTCCCTGCTTGAGCCCTCCTTGTTACTTAGCCTCACTGGGTCTATGGATTCTACCATCAGTGTCCTTTACACAATAGCTACGATCCACTTATATAAGAATATAATTACCTAATGATTGTCTTTCTGGACCTGGGTTGCCTCACTCAGTATGATTTATTTTCTAGTTCCATCCATTTGCCTGCAATGGCAATTGGATGTCATTTAAAAAAAAAAGCCGAGTAATACTCCATTGTGTAAATATACCATTTTTTAAATGCATTCTTTGGTTGACAGGCAAGTTTTTTCCAGTTTTTGGGTATTATGAACAAAGATGCTATGAACACAGTTGAGGTTAATATCCAAAATATACAAAGAACTCAAGAAGTTTGACTCCACAAAACCAAATAAACCAATTAAAAAGCGGGGTACAGAGCTAAATAGAATTTTCGACAGAGGAATCTCAGAATGGCTGAGAAGCACTTAAATGTTCAACATCCTTAGTCATCAGGGAAATGTAAATCAAAATTACCCTGTGATTCTACCTTGCATCAGTCAGAATGGCTAAGATCAAAAACTCAAGTGATACTACATGCTGGCAAAGATGTGGAGAAAGAGGAACACTACTCCATTGCTGGTGGGATTGCAAAGTGCTACAACCACTCTGGAGATCAATCTGGCAATTCCTCAGAAAACTGGACATAGTGCTACCTAAAGACTTAGACCGTTGCTGGGAATTTACCCAAAAGATGCTCCACCAGACCACCAGGACACGTGCTCCACTATGTTCATCGTGGCCTTATTTGTAATAGCCAGAAGCTGAAAACAATACAGATGTCCCTCAAATGAAGAATGGATACAGAAAATGTGGTTCATTTACACAATGGAATACTATTTATTCATCTATTAAAAAGTAGGACATCATCAATTTTTGCAGGCAAATGGATGGAACTAGAAGATATTATCCTGAGTGAAGTAACCCAGACCCTAGAGGACATACATGTTATGTACTCACTGATAAGTGGACATTAGCCAAAAAGTTCAGATTACCCATGAAACAACTGACAGACCATAGGAAGCTTAACAACAAGGAAGGCCCAAAGGAGGATGCTGGAATCTCACTTAGAAGGAGGAATAAAATAGACATAGGAGGCAGATGGAGGGAGGAACTGGGTAGGAGAGGGGAAAGTGAGGAGCAGGATCAGGTACTGGGGAGACAGGAGAGAAGTTCAGATGGCCAGAAGAATAAATCAAAATACACAGCAGTGGGAGGTGGGGGAGGGGAACCACTTGAAAGTCCCACAGAGGCTCTTAGGACTCAATATGGATGACATTAGCCAAAATGCCCAATAGTGGGGAGATGAAACCTGAAGAGACCACCTCTAGTAGATAGACATAGGCCCCAGTTGAGGAAGGGGGTCACCCACCTATCTTCAAAATTTTTAACTCAGAATTGTTCCTGTCTAAAGAAAATGCAGGGACAAAAAATGGAGCAGAGATCGAAAGGAAAGCCACCCGGTTACCAGCCCAACTTGGGATCCATCTCATGTGCACACACAAACCTTGCCATGATTACTAATGTCATATTGTGCTTATAGATAGGAGCCTGGCATGGCTGTCCTCTGAGAGGCTCTACCAGCAGCTGACTGAGACAAATCCTGATAGTTACAGCCAACCAGTGGATTGAGGTCAGGGACCCATATGGAAGAGTAAGGGAAAGGACTGAAAGACCTGAGGGGGGATTGCAACCCCAGAGGAAGAACAACAGAATTAACTAACCCAGACCCCTTAGGGCTTTTAGATACTAAGCCAAAAACCAAGGAGCATACATGGGCTAGTTCATGGTCCTGGGTACATATGTAGCAAAGGACTGCCTTTTATGGGCTCAGTGGGCGAGGATGGGCTTAATCCTGTGGAAACTTGATGCCCCAGGGAAAGAGGGATGCTAGTGGGGGTGAGGTGGAGGTGGGTGGGCAGATGGGTGGGGGAGCACCTTCTCAGAGGTGGGGGTAGAGAGGGTGCTCAAGAAGGGGACAACTTTTGGAATGTAAATAAGTAAACTAATTAATAAAAGAAAATAAAAAGCCCACTACAACAGTGGATCTATGTTTATGTCCCAAGTGGAGCCATTGTCCCTTCAGCCCATAGTCTCTCTATGGTTTATCGGATATAATAATGAGAAGAGTGCTGAGTACAGACCTCAGGGGTAGAGTGATTGTCTAACATGAACAAGGCTAGGCTTTGATCCCCCAGAACCACTAAGAAAAAGGTTGATTTTAATTCTTAATTATTGAACTATATGTTCTCAATATAAGATACAAGAGATGAGCTCGTGTCAATAAACCCACTAATCTTTCTCATAGTCTAGAAACTTGACTAATATGATATACTATATGGCCAGTTAATTCTTTGGGCATGGGTTCATTGCTGTGGTTCTTGGACTCTGAGATAATTTGATGCAATGCTTTGCAGAACATCATAATGCAGGACATGGCATTTTGTGGGAAGACAGATGGTTTTGGCAGAGGCATTGTGAACAAGGAAAGGAAATTCATTCCTAGATATTTGTCTGCTTCAATGAGGATGAATCTCTACACCTTCCTGACAGAAAGGACCAGTGTAATGAATATGCTGCCAGATGGTCAATAGTTCCTTCTAGGTGCTGATGCCATATTGAACCCACTACTCGTCTCAACTGTAGTGGTAAACAGGTCACTTTTAGTTAGGACTCCTTAGTGTTATAATTATAACCTCTGTTCTTGCCAGTATGATCACTTCTTCCATAAGCCTGTTTAACAAGCTTTGAGTCTAGTGTATCTGGAGAAGGATTCTGAATGACATTTCCTGAAAGCATCATTTTGTTCAAGTAGTTATTGAGTACAATCTTCACAGGGAATGCTCTTTGGTGAATATTTATTTAATAGATCCTTGGACATCTTTTTGTTCCACTCTAAATGTTCTTTCCAATATTTCTCCAGATTGTTCTGTAATGAACATTCCAATCTTTTCTCTTCCAAGTCCTTTAACATCTTGATCTATGCACAGAATGAACACCTCCCCTCCCACAACCCTCCTGTTTTTAAAGTCAGAGGCACATGACTTGGAATGCCACAGAAAACTATTCCTTGTCCCCTTTCCAACCTCAGACAGTACATTTTATTTGAGAGAATGATCACACCTCCCTGAGAAAGGACTGTAGTACTAAAACAATATGATGCATGGATTCCATTTACTCTCCTTGCTTAGGGACATGGTGCTACTAAATAGGAGTACAAAAAAGAAAGATATATATTTTCTAGGCTTGCTAAATATGGTCCCTGAAGTCTCTGAGGACTCAAATGTTATCCTAGCCTATCGCTGAAAGTGAAGATTTATACTGAAAAAAGAAACAAACACAGAAGCAGTTACTGTTTGAATCCTGGTGTTTCTGTTTCCACAGCTCCAGTCTGTATATGCCCCAGTTGCTTAACATAAAATTGGGATATCCTTGGCAATTGGCGGGCTTCAAACACTGGCTGGCTGTTGTGACAGAGGCCACTATTAGACGGAAGGTTAACTTAAAGGCCTTCTACCAGAATAATACCAAGCAGCTGGATGAATTCTCAAAGAGGAACAGTTCAAAGTTTATTTCTCACAAACATGCTTTATAAAAATGCCACACATTTCTCCAGGGTTCTGAAAATAGCTGTGCAAGAGTCAGATGTTCTAGTGTCTGCAAGTGAGGCCTTTGTGCCTTTTCCAGGATTTTAACTTTCTTTTACTATTTCGTTTTTTATAAAAAATAACTGTATGCAAAGATCTGACAACATGAAAACAAGATTCTGGTGACTTTGGGGCAGCATCTACAGTGAAAGCTTTAATTCAACTGTGAAGCGTATGCTTGTCACTTCTTATGTCCTGGGTTTGTTTGTTTGTCTTGTTTTATTTTTTTCCTCTTCACATTTTAATGTATAGGAAGATGTTTGCATATGGAAAAAAGAAGGGAAAGGGGAAATCTATGTCTAAATAATGACCATAACCTATATGAAGTTTTTTAAAATTTGTTTTTGTTTTTGCAACCCAATAATATAATCAAATATATCTGGTAAGAAATATTTGAAGCAGGGATATTGTCACCAATTTTTTTGCATTGAGGAAATGAAGCTTGACTCATTTTATACTTTAATTGTTTGACAGACTGTATTGCATATTTAAATTAAATTTCTGTATTCACTGAAACTTTAAGAAGTTTTTGACGAAAAGTCTTTTAATGCACATTACTGAACATTGTTACTGCACTCAACTTGTTTTATTTGTTTGTTTGTTTGTTTATTTATTCACTTTATATCCTAATCATGCCCTCCTATTTCTTTCCCCTCCTCCGAGTCTCACACTTACAAATGCCTCTCCCTATTATGCCCTCCTTCTCCTTGGGTACAATCCCACTCTGGGACATCCCGTCACTATAGACTTAAGTGCATCCTCTCTGACTGAGGCCCAAATAGGTAGACTAATTAAAGGAAAGGAAGCCAATGGCAGGCAACTGAGTCAGTGACAGTCTTCTCTCCAAGGGGACCCACATGAAGACCAACTTTCATATCTACTACAAATGTGTAGGTGTCCTAGGTCCAGTCCCTACATGCTCTTTGATTGGTGGTTCAGTATTTATGAGTTCCCATGGGCCCAGGTAAGTTGACTCTGTAGGTCTTCTTGTGGTATTCTTGATCTCACCATCTTGGTCTATTTTATCCCCTACTCTTCCACAAGTCATCCTGAACACCACCTCATGTTTGGCTGTGGATCTGTGCATATGTGTCTATCCACTGCTGAATTAAGCCTCTTAGGAGACTAAGTTAAGATAAGCTCCTAGCTGTGAGCATAGCAGAGTGTCATTAATAGTGTCAGGGACCAGCTATCTTATGTGGGATGTGTTTCAAGTTGGACCAGTCATTGGCTAGCCACTTCCTCTATTGCCACTCCATTTTTATCCCTGGGTATCTTGTAGGCAGGACAAATTTGGGTTGAAGGGTGTGTGTGTGTGTGTGTGTGTGTGTGTGTGTGAGTTTGTGTGTGTGAGTTTGTGTGTGTGTGTCTGTGTGTGTGTGTGTGTCTGTGTGTGTGGTTGATGTCCCCGACCCTCTACTAGAAATCCCACCTGGCTACAGGAGGTGGCCATTTCAGTCTCCATATCTCCTGGTGGTAGGAGTCCCAGTTAGGGTCATACCCATAGACTGCCCAGAACCTCCACCATCACTTCCCAGGTCCCAGAGATGCCCACCATTGATTGCCCACATTCCCTCTTCTCATCCCTCATCTCCATCCCTGTTTCCTTCCTTACTCCCTCTCCTACCCAGTTTCCTCCCTCTATCTGAGTCTTATGACTATTTTATTCCCCCTTCTAAGTGAGATTCAACCATCCTTCCTTGTGCATTCCTTCTTGTTTACCTTCTTTGGATCTGTGGAGTGTAACATGGGTATCTTGTATTTTATGGCTAATTTCGTCTCATAAGTGAGTACATACCACCTGTGTCTCATTGGGTTTGGGTTACCTCACTCAGGATGATATTTTCTAATTCCATTCATTTTCCTGGAAAATTCATGATATCTTTGTTCATGATATACTGAATAGTATAGATGTACCACATTTTCTTTATCCATTTTTCAGTGGTAGAACATATAGGTTGTTTTCAATTTCTGGTTATTACAAATAAAACTGCTATGACCAGAGTTGAGCAAATATCCTTTTTGTATAGTGGGGCATCTTTTGAGTATATGCCCAGATATGGTGCAGCAGTGTCTTGAGGTAAAACTATTCCCAATTTTCTGAGAATCTTCCAAATTGATTTCCAAAGTGGTTGTACCAATTTGCACTCTCACCAACAATTGACTACTCTCCGTGCTCTATGTCCTCTCTAGCATGTGCTGTCACTTGTTTTTGATCTTAGCCATTCTAATGGATAAAAGATTAAATCTCAGAATCGTTTTGATTTGCATTTCCCTGATGACTAAGGATATTGAACATTTAAGTACTTTTGGACCATTAGAGATCCTTCTGTTGAGAATTCTCTGTTTAGCTCTGTATCCCATTTTTAATTGGGCTATTAGGTTTGCAGGTGTCCAATTTCTTTAGTTATTTTTATATTTTAGATATTAATTCGCTGTTGAGTGTAGGGTTGGTGAAGATCTTTTCCCAATCTGTAGGCTGCTGTTTGCCTTATTGATAGTTTCCTTAGACTTGCAAAGCTTTTCAATTCCATTAGGTCCCATTTATCAATTATTGATCTTAGTGCCTGAGTTATTGTTGTTCTATTCAGGAATTTGTCTCCTCTGCTAATGAGTTTAAAGCAGTTCCCCACTTTGTCTTCTATTACATTTAGTGTGTCTCATTTTATGTTTTGGTCTTTATTCCACTTGTACTTTGTGTAGGGTGATAGATACGAGTCTATTTGCATTCTTTCTCAAGCAGACATCCAGTCAGACCAGCACCATTTGTTGAAAATGTACTCTATTTTCCATTGTATGATTTTGGCTTCTTTGTCAAATATTAGGTGTGTCCATAAGTGTATGAGTATATTTATGGATCTTCAATTTGATTCCCTTGATCAACTTGCTTCTCTATCAATACCATGTGGTTTTTATAACAATTGTTCTGAGGTGTAGCTTGAAATCAGGGATGGTGATACCTTCAAAGGTTGTTTATTTTGATTTTTATTATTACTATTAATTATTATCATTATTCAGGATTGTTTTAGGTATCTGGTAGTTTTATTTGTTTCTCATATGAATTTGAGAATTGCTCTTCAAGGTTTGCAAAGGATTATTGGAATTTTGATGGAAATTTCATTAAATCTGTAGATTAGTTTTGGTAAGATGGCTGTTTTTACTATGTTAATTATATTAATCTGTGAGTATGGGAGATCTTTTCATCTTCTGATATCTTTATCAATTCTTTCTTAAGAGACATAAAGATCCTACAGGTCTTTCACTTGCTTGGTTAGAGTTGCACCAAGACATTTTATATTATTTGTGACTATTGTAAAGGGCATTATTTTCCTAATTTCTTTTTTTTTTTATTAACTTGAGTATTTCTTTTTTTTTTTTTTTTATTAACTTGAGTATTTCTTATATACATTTCGAGTGTTATTCCCTTTCCCGGTTTCCGGGCAAACATCCCCCTCCCCCCTCCCCTTCCTTATGGGTGTTCCCCTCCCAACCCTCCCCCCATTGCCGCCCTCCCCCCATAGACTAGTTCACTGTGGGTTCAGTCTTAGCAGGACCCAGGGCTTCCCCTTCCACTGGTGCTCTTACTAGGATATTCATTGCTACCTATGGGGTCAGAGTCCAGGGTCAGTCCATGTATAGTCTTTAGGTAGTGGCTTAGTCCCTGGAAGCTCTGGTTGCTTGGCATTGTTGTACTTTTGGGGTCTCGAGCCCCTTCAAGCTCTTCCAGTTCTTTCTCTGATTCCTTCAACGGGGGACCTATTCTCAGTTCAGTGGTTTGCTGCTGGCATTCGCCTCTGTATTTGCTGTATTCTGGCTGTGTCTCTCAGGAGCGATCTACATCCGGCTCCTGTCGGTCTGCACTTCTTTGCTTCATTCATCTTGTCTAATTGGGTGGCTGTATATGTATGGGCCACATGTGGGGCAGGCTCTGATTGGGTGTTCCTTCAGTCTCTGTTTTAATTTTTGCCTCTCCCTTCCCTGCCAAGGGTATTCTTTTTCCTCATTTAAAGAAGGAGTGAAGCATTCACATTTTGATCATCCGTCTTGAGTTTCGTTTGTTCTAGGGATCTAGGGTAATTCAAGCATTTGGGCTAATAGCCACTTATCAATGAGTGCATACCATGTATGTCTTTCTGTGATTGGGTTAGCTCACTCAGGATGATATTTTCCAGTTCCAACCATTTGCCTACGAATTTCATAAACTCGTTGTTTTTGATAGCTGAGTAATATTCCATTGTGTAGATGTACCACATTTTCTGTATCCATTCCTCTGTTGAAGGGCATCTCGGTTCTTTCCATTTTCTGGCTATTATAAATAAGGCTGCGATGAACATAGTGGAGCACGTGTCTCTTTTATATGTTGAGGCATCTTTTGGGTATATGCCCAAGAGAGGTATAGCTGGATCCTCAGGCAGTTCAATGTCCAATTTTCTGAGGATCCTCCAGACTGATTTCCAGAATGGTTGTACCAGTATGCAATCCCACCAACAATGGAGGAGTGTTCCTCTTTCTCCACATCCTCGCCAGCATCTGCTGTCACCTGAGTTTTTGATCTTAGCCATTCTCACTGGTGTGAGGTGAAATCTCAGGGTTGTTTTGATTTGCATTTCCCTTATGACTAAAGATGTTGAACATTTCTTTAGGTGTTTCTCAGCCATTCGGCATTCCTCAGCTGTGAATTCTTTGTTTAGCTCTGAACCCCATTTTTTAATAGGGTTATTTGTTTCCCTGCGGTCTAACTTCTTGAGTTCTTTGTATATTTTGGATATAAGGCCTCTATCTGTTGTAGGATTGGTAAAGATCTTTTCCCAATCTGTTGGTTGCCGTTTTGTCCTAACCACAGTGTCCTTTGCCTTACAGAAGCTTTGCAGTTTTATGAGATCCCATTTGTCGATTCTTGATCTTAGAGCGTAAGCCATTGGTGTTTTGTTCAGGAAATTTTTTCCAGTGCCCATGTGTTCCAGATGCTTCCCTAGTTTTTCTTCTATTAGTTTGAGTGTGTCTGGTTTGATGTGGAGGTCCTTGATCCACTTGGACTTAAGCTTTGTACAGGGTGATAAGCATGGATCGATCTGCATTCTTCTACATGTTGACCTCCAGTTGAACCAGCACCATTTGCTGAAAATGCTATCTTTTTTCCATTGGATGGTTTTGGCTCCTTTGTCAAAAATCAAGTGACCATAGGTGTGTGGGTTCATTTCTGGGTCTTCAATTCTATTCCATTGGTCTATCTGTCTGTCTCTGTACCAATACCATGCAGTTTTTATCACTATTGCTCTGTAATACTGCTTGAGTTCAGGGATAGTGATTCCCCCTGAAGTCCTTTTATTGTTGAGGATAGCTTTAGCTATCCTGAGTTTTTTGTTATTCCAGATGAATTTGCAAGTTGTTCTGTCTAACTCTTTGAAGAATTGGATTGGTATTTTGATGGGGATTGCATTGAATCTGTAGATTGCTTTTGGTAAAATGGCCATTTTTACTATATTAATCCTGCCAATCCATGAGCATGGGAGATCTTTCCATCTTCTGAGGTCTTCTTCAATTTCTTTCCTCAGTGTCTTGAAGTTCTTATTGTACAGATCTTTTACTTGCTTGGTTAAAGTCACACCGAGGTACTTTATATTATTTGGGTCTATTATGAAGGGTGTCGTTTCCCTAATTTCTTTCTCGGCTTGTTTCTCTTTTGTATAGAGGAAGGCAACTGATTTATTTGAGTTAATTTTATACCCAGCCACTTTGCTGAAGTTGTTTATCAGCTTTAGTAGTTCTCTGGTGGAACTTTTGGGATCACTTAAATATACTATCATGTCATCTGCAAATAGTGATATTTTGACTTCTTCTTTTCTGATCTGTATCCCCTTGATCTCCTTTTGTTGTCTGATTGCTCTGGCTAGAACTTCAAGAACTATATTGAATAAGTAGGGAGAGAGTGGGCAGCCTTGTCTAGTCCCTGATTTTAGTGGGATTGCTTCAAGTTTCTCTCCATTTAGTTTAATGTTAGCAACTGGTTTGCTGTATATGGCTTTTACTATGTTTAGGTATGGGCCTTGAATTCCTATTCTTTCCAGGACTTTTATCATGAAGGGGTGTTGAATTTTGTCAAATGCTTTCTCAGCATCTAATGAAATCATCATGTGGTTTTGTTCTTTCAGTTTGTTTATATGATGGATCACGTTGATGGTTTTCCGTATATTAAACCATCCCTGCATGCCTGGGATGAAGCCTACTTGATCATGGTGGATGATTGTTTTGATGTGCTCTTGAATTCGGTTTGCCAGAATTTTATTGAGTATTTTTGCGTCGATATTCATAAGGGAAATTGGTCTGAAGTTCTCTTTCTTTGTTGTGTCTTTGTGTGGTTTAGGTATAAGAGTAATTGTGGCTTCGTAGAAGGAATTCGGTAGTGCTCCATCTGTTTCAATTTTGTGGAATAGTTTGGATAATATTGGTATGAGGTCTTCTATGAAGGTTTGATAGAATTCTGCACTAAACCCGTCTGGACCTGGGCTCTTTTTGGTTGGAAGACCTTTAATGACTGCTTCTATTTCCTTAGGAGTTATGGGGTTGTTTAACTGGTTTATCTGTTCCTGATTTAACTTCAATACCTGGTATCTGTCTAGGAAATTGTCCATTTCCTGAAGATTTTCAAATTTTGTTGAATATAGGTTTTTATAGTAAGATCTGATGATTTTTTGAATTTCCTCTGAATCTGTAGTTATGTCTCCCTTTTCATTTCTAATTTTGTTAATTTGGACGCACTCTCTGTGTCCTCTCGTTAGTCTGGCTAAGGGTTTATCTATCTTGTTTATTTTCTCAAAGAACCAACTTTTCTTCTGTTGATTCTTTCTATGGTCCTTTTTGTTTCTACTTGGTTGATTTCAGCTCTGAGTTTGATTATTTCCTGCCTTCTACTCCTCCTGGGTGTATTTGCTTCTTTTTCTTCTAGAGCTTTTAGGTGTGCTGTCAAGCTGCTAACATATGCTCTTTCCTGTTTCTTTCTGCAGGCACTCAGTGCTATGAGTTTTCCTCTTAGCACAGCTTTCATTGTGTCCCATAAGTTTGGGTATGTTGTATCTTCATTTTCATTAAATTCTAAAAAGTTTTTAATTTCTTTCTTTATTTCTTCCTTGACCAGGTTATCATTGAGTAGAGCATTGTTCAATTTCCACGTATATGTAGGCATTCTTTCCTTATTGTTATTGAAGACCAGTTTTAGGCCGTGGTGGTCCGATAGCACGCATGGGATTATCTCTATCTTTCTGTACCTGTTGAGGCCCGTTTTTTGACCAATTATATGGTCAATTTTGGAGAAAGTACCATGAGGAGCTGAGAAGAAGGTATATCCTTTTGCTTTAGGATAGAATGTTCTATAAATATCCGTTAAGTCCATTTGGCTCATGACTTCTCTTAGTCTGTCGACATCACTGTTTAATTTCTGTTTCCATGATCTGTCCATTGATGAGAGTGGGGTGTTGAAGTCTCCACTATTATTGTGTGAGGTGCAATGTGTGTTTTGAGCTTTAGTAAGGTTTCTTTTACGTATGTAGGTGCCCTTGTATTTGGGGCATAGATATTTAGGATTGAGAGTTCATCTTGGTGGATTTTTCCTTTGATGAATATGAAGTGTCCTTCCTTATCTTTTTTGATGACTTTTAGTTGGAAATTGATTTTATTTGATATTAGAATGGCTACTCCAGCTTGCTTCTTCTGACCATTTGCTTGGAAAGTTGTTTTCCAGCCTTTCACTCTGAGGTAGTGTCTGTCTTTGTCTCTGAGGTGTGTTTCCTGTAGGCAGCAGAATGCAGGGTCCTCATTGCGTATCCAGTTTGTTAATCTATGTCTTTTTATTGGGGAGTTGAGGCCATTGATATTGAGAGATATTAAGGAATAGTGATTATTGCTTCCCTTTATATTCATATTTGGATGTGAGGTTATGTTTGTGTGCTTTCATTCTCTTTGTTTTGTTGCCAAGACGATTAGTTTCTTGCTTCTTCTAGGGTATAGCTTGCCTCCTTATGTTGGGCTTTACCATTTATTATCCTTTGTAGTGCTGGATTTGTAGAAAGATATTGTGTAAATTTGGTTTTGTCATGGAATATCTTGGTTTCTCCATCAATGTTAATTGAGAGTTTTGCTGGATACAGTAACCTGGGCTGGCATTTGTGTTCTCTTAGGGTCTGTATGACATCAGTCCAGGATCTTCTGGCCTTCATAGTTTCTGGCGAGAAGTCTGGTGTGATTCTGATAGGTCTCCCTTTATATGTTACTTGACCTTTTTCCCTTACTGCTTTTAATATTCTTTCTTTATTTTGTGCATTTGGTGTTTTGACTATTATGTGACGGGAGGTGTTTCTTTTCTGGTCCAATCTATTTGGAGTTCTGTAGGCTTCTTGTATGCCTATGGGTAGCTCTTTTTTTAGGTTAGGGAAGTTTTCTTCTATGATTTTGTTGAAGATATTTACTGGTCCTTTGAGCTGGGAGTCTTCACTCTCTTCTATACCTATTATCCTTAGGTTTGATCTTCTCCTTGAGTCCTGGATTTCCTGTATGTTTTGGACCAGTACCTTTTTCTGCTTTACATTATCTTTGACAGTTGAGTCAATGATTTCTATGGAATCTTCTGCTCCTGAGATTCTCTCTTCCATCTCTTGAATTCTGTTGGTGAGGCTTGTATCTACAGCTCCTTGTCTCTTCTTTTGGTTTTCTATATCCAGGGTTGTTTCCATGTGTTCTTTCTTGATTGCTTCTATTTCCATTTTTAATTCCTTCAACTGTTTGATTGTGTTTTCCTGGAATTCTTTCAGGGATTTTTGCGATTCCTCTCTGTAGGCTTCTACTTGTTCTCTAAGGGAGTTCTTCATGTCTTTCTTGAAGTCCTCCAGCATCATGATCAAATATGATTTTGAAACTAGATCTTGCTTTTCTGGTGTGTTTGGATATTCCATGTTTGTTTTGATGGGAGAATTGGGCTTCGATGGTGCCATGTAGTCTTGGTTTCTGTTGCTTGGGTTCCTGCGCTTGCCTCTCGCCACCAGATTATCTCTAGTGTTACTTTGTTCTGCTATTTCTGACAGTGGCTAGACTGTCCTATAAGCCTGTGTGACAGGAGTGCTGTAGACCTGTTTTCCTCTCTTTCAGTCAGTTATGGGGACAGAGTGTTCTGCTTTCGGGCGTGTAGTTTTTCCTCTCTACAGGTCTTCAGCTGTTCCTGCGGGCCTGTGTCTTGAGTTCACCAGGCAGCTTTCTTGTAGCAGAAAATTTGGTCTTACCTGTGGTCCCGACGCTCAGGTTCGCTCGTGGGGTGCTGCCCACGGGCTCTCTGCAGCGGCAGCAACCAGGAAGACCTGTGCCGCCCTTTCCGGGAACTTCAGTGCACCAGGGTTCCAGATGGTCTTTGGCTTTTTCCTCTGGCGTCCGAGATGTGTGTGCAGGGAGCAGTCACTTCTGGTTTCCCAGGCTTGTCTGCCTCTCTGAAGGTTTAGCTCTCCCTCCCCTTTTCCTAATTTCTTTCTCAGCTCGTTTATTGTTTGTATAAAGGAGGGCTATTGATTTATTTGAGTTAATTTTATATCTAGCCACTTCACTTTGCTGAAGGTGTTCATCAGCTATAGGTTTTTATGGTTGAAATATATATATATATATATATATATATATATATATATATATATTTGGGCTTCTTCCTTTTCAATTTGTATCCCCTTGGTTTCCTTAAACTTTCTTATTGCTCTATAAGACTTCGGGTACTATATTGAGGAGACATGGAGAGAGAGTAGACAGCCTTGTCTTGTCCCCAGTTTTAATGGAATTGCTTTAAGTATCTCTCCATTTAGTTTGATGTTGGCTATTGGCTTGCTATATATTGCCTTTATTGTGCTTAGGTATGATCTTTATAGTCCTGAACTCTCCATGACTTTTAAAATGAAGTGGTATTGAAATTTGTCAAAGGATTTCTCAGCATTTAATGAAATCATGTGTTATTTTCAAGTTTGTTTATATGGTGTATTACATTGATAGATTTCCGTATATTGAACCATCCCTGCATCACTGGGATGAAGGCTACTTGATCATAGTGGATGACATCTTTGATGAGTTCTTGGATTAAGTCTGGGAGTATTTTATTGAGTATTTTTGCATCAATGTTCATAAGGGCAATTGGCCTGACATTCTCTTTCTTTGTTGTGTCTCTTTCTTTGTGTGTCCACAGTTTAGGAATCTGGGTGACTGTGACCTCATAGAATGAGTTTTGCAATGTTACTTCTCTTTCCATTTTGTGGAATTGTTTGAGAAGTATTGGTATTAGCTCTTCTTTGAAAGTCAGGTAGAATTCTGTGCCAAAGTCATCTGGCCCTAGGCTTTTATTGGTTTGGAGATTTTAATGGAGGCTTCTATTTGCTTAGGGGTTATAGGACAATTTAGATAGTTTACCTGATCTTGATATAACTTTGGTAAGTAGCATCTTTCTGGAAAATCATCCATTTTGATATGATTTTTCAAATTTGTGAAGTACAAGCTTTGACATAAGACTTAATGATTCTTTGAATTTCCTCAATGTGTTTGTTATGTCTACTTTTTTGTTTTTGATTTTGTTCATTTGGATACTGTCTCTCTGTCTTTTAGTTAGTTTGACTAAGGGTTTACCTATTTTGTTGATTTTCTCAAAGAACCAACTCTTGATTCTGTTGTATTGTTCTCTTTGTTTCTAGTTGATTGATTTCAGCCCTGAGTTTAAGTATTTTCTGTAATCTACTCCTCTCCGGTGTATTCGCTTCCCCTCCCCCTCCCTCTTCCTCCTCTCTCCTCCTCTTCCTTCCCTCCTCCTCCTCCTCCTCCTCCTCCTCCTCCTCCTCTTCCTCCTCTTCCTCCTCTTCCTCCTCTTCCTCCTCTTCCTCCTCTTCCTCCTCTTCCTGCTCTTCTTCCTCTTCTTCCTCTTCTTCCTCTTCTTCCTCCTCTTCCTCTTCCTCTTCCTCTTCCTCTCCTTCTCCTTCTCCTTCTCCTTCTCCTTCTCCTTCTCCTTTTCTCCTTCTCCTTCTCCTTCTCCTTCTCCTTCTCCTTCTCCTTCTCCTTCTCCTTCTCCTTCTCCTTCTCCTTCTCCTTCTCCTTCTCCTTCTCCTTCTCCTTCTCCTTCTCCTTCTTCTTCTTCTTCTTCTTCTTCTTCTTCTTCTTCTTCTTCTTCTTCTTCTTCTTCTTCTTCTTCTTCGCTTTCAGGTGCACTTCTAAGTTGCTAGTATGAGTACTCTTTATTTTTTTATGAAGGCATTTAGTGCTATAAACTTTCTTTTAGCACTGCTCTCATTGTATCCCATGTTTGTGTATGTTGTGCCTTCATTTTCATTGAATTCTAGAAAGTCTTTAAATTCTTTATTTCTTCCCTGACCCAGTGATCATTGAGTTGAGGTTTATTCAGTTTTCATGAGTTTGTAGGATTTCTTTTGTTTCTCTTGTTGAAGTCTAGCTTTTATCTATGGTGGTCTGATAAGATACAAGACATTGTTTCAGTAGGATTATTGTTGACACCCATTGTAGGGTTATTGTGGGGTCCTGCATCTGCTCTGCCATTGGACTCAGGCCTCGCAGGGAGGCAGCAGGAGGCAGGAAGTTGGCTGTGCTTACCCCACACCACCACCGGGAAGGGTGTTGGGTTGTGGGAAACCTGGCTGTGGGAAGTCAAGGGACACTGCCCCAGGGGTGGGAAAGTGCAGTCTGAGAGTGGGACACAGCAGGGACTGGCCATACCTGCAAGGAGGCCTGGGCCATTTGGTTCTCAGACTCTTGGGCATCCAGGTGCTGTTGGGATGCCACGGCAGAGCTGAAAATGGAGTGGGGTGTGGCAGGGCTGGACCTAGCCCAGGCCAAGGGGAAAGAGGAGGAATCCAGCTGGTCCTGTAGGAGAGAGTCTTCAGTAGGCTTGAGATTGGTGGCTGCCTCACTGGAAGCATAGGGCACTTTGTAGGAGAAGGCCTTCTCTGTAGTTTCCCACAGCAGATACCATGACAGTCCATGTTTAAGGCATTTCCTGTCATGGCACAAAGTGGATGAGTAAAACCGTAGCCCACTTCTCAGGGTGGGACTGAGATTAAATACCTTTTGCAGGGAGAAATGTCTGGGAAGAAAAGGTTATTGGCTAAGCCTCCAGTCTTTGGGTACCTTATTATAATGAAGATCTGTCTTGAGCCTATATGACCTGTAGTCATATCCTCTACTTGTGAAGGGGCTTGGGACATTGCCCTTACATGACTGATGGTCACAAATCTATGGAGGGCTGTGGTTAGTGACTGGCCTGGTTTCCTGGGAGTCGGGCAAAATGACTATCGACCATTTCAGGGTCACCGAGGTTTTAAACCTCCTCAACTGGGATCCAGGTTGCCTATCATGTTCCCATGTGTTTCAATTTTCTTGTTCCTGTTAAGTCTTGCTTTTAGACTGACAGGGTCAATTTTGGAGAATGTTATGTGAGGTGCTGAGAAGAAGGTATATTCTTTTGTGTTTGGGTGAAATGTTCTGTAGATACCTGTTAGGTCCATTTGATTCATAACTGTTATTAGTTTCATTATTCTGTTTAGTTTCTGTCTCAATGACCTGTCCATTGGTGAGAGTGGGGTGTTGTGGTCTCCTGCCACTAATGTGTGGAGTTTAATGTGTGATTTAAGCTTTAGTAATGTTTCCTTTAAAAATGTGGTTGCCCTCGCATTTGGGACATAGATGTTTAGAATTGAGATGTCCTTTTGGTAGATTTTCTTCTTTGATAAGTCCACTTCATCAAAGAAGGGGTTACAAGTGTATGCTATGACACACAACACTTTGATATGGATCCTGGTCTCAAACTCAGGTCCTCATGTTTGTGCAGCAAACATTTTACCAACTAAGCCTTCTCTCTATCCCTAGTGTCTGTTTTTGAAACTTATGTCGAGGAGTTCAAACAACAGTAACAGCAGCAAAGAACTCAGGACTAGATTTAAAAATCTTCATTTCAATATCTGTCATCTAAATTATGCATATTCTTACCACCACTAAGCAAACATACTTTACTCACGTTTATTCTGTTCATTATATTCTCCACTGAGCTGAAAGAACACGACAGAAATCGAGTTTTATGCTAGCCTCCAGGAATATTAAAATGACAGTGATATTCACACCCTGAATAAGAACATATCTATCACTGGCAAAATGATTTAATATTCCTAAAACTCAAGTAAATATCATTTGCACTGTTTCCTTGCCTTCAGAATTATTTCATTTTTACTGCTTTGAAAATTTTCTTTTTGAAATTTATTTATTGGATATTTTATGTATTTACATTTCAAATGTTATCCCCTTTTCCCCCTCTCCAGTACCCCTTTTCCCCTCTCCCTGCTTTTATGAGGATGCTCCCACTCCCACCCACCCATACCACCTCAACCCCTGGCATTCCCCTATACTAGGAAAATGAGCCTTCAGGATCAAGGGTGTCTCTTCCTATTGATGCCAGACAGTGCCAGAAAAAAATTCTGCATATGGCATTGTAAGCCAAGGATAGAAATGATCTACATAAACTTAGTTTTTCTTCACTTCAACAGTATTTAATACATTGTGTAGTTATGGTAAGTTGGGGTGTGTGTGTGTGTGTGTGTGTGTGTGTGTGTGTGTGTGTGAATTTAAAAAGAATCATACTTTAATATTTGCTAAGACAATATACTATTAATGGCCAAAGAACTTACATTAGAGAGGTAAAGCCCATAGTAAGACTAAGCAATTGATCCATCTTTAACCATACTCAGTTAATGGCTAGTTAGGCCATCAGGCTTTGAAGGCTTTCTTTTCATGTAACTGTTTCTTTCAGCAATAACAAACAACCCTTTGAAAAATACTTGATGAATTCTTGTCATGTGCAGTTTCTGAAATCCTACCTAGGTGAGGTAAAGCATAACAGAACAGGTCAACCTTGCAAATGATTTATTATCTTTGCAAGAACCTATAAGACTGGATTTATTTCTGGTGTCCTTTCACAACAAAGAAATGAACTACATAGAGAATTAAATGACCTTTAGGGGAAATAAATAGACCAATAGGGGAAATAAAATAACCATAGTTATTTTATTTTATTTTTTAAGATTTATTTATTATCTGTAAGTACCCTGTAGCTGTCTTCAGATACACCAGAAGAGGGCATTAGATACCATTACAGATGGTTATGAGCCACCATGTGGTTGCTGGGATTTGAACTCAGGACCTCTGGAAGAGCAACCAGTGCTCTAAACCACTGAGCCATCTCTCCAGCCTCACAGTTATTTTAAATTTTAAAATGGTGCTTTACTGGTCTACTCCCATGATGTAAATAACTATTTCAATGGTGAATTACAGTATTATCTGTTTAGATGACATTTTGCTTTCTATTTAATCCCAGACCATGCAACTATAAGTTGATACCAATGGGAATGGTGACAATGTGAGCAGCAGATATTTTGTTTGTTTTGATCACCACTTGGCTGAAAAATATTGTCTGAAGTCACTGACTATCAGATGAATTCCTCAGTTTCAAAAGGTTAACTCAGGAAAACAGGGCTGGAGTCAGTAAGCCAAGGGTAAGTTCTGTAGTTATATGAATCTGGAATGTAACTGTTTTACTCATATACTCTGACTTTCCAGAATGCAAATAACATATATATAACAATGTAATTGCCCTTTACTTGATCCACAATATGCCAAGAACAGTTTAGTCTTCTTTAAAGTCACACCATTCACAGGATTCCAACAGTTTGTATTGGGAGCCAAATTAACAAAATCAGAAATGAAAAGGGAAACATAACAAAAACTGAGGAAATCCAAAGAGTCATCAGATTCTACTACAAAAAGCCTATATTCAACAAAACTCAAAAATTTAGACAAAATAGACAATTTTCTAGGCAGATATCAGGTATCAAAGTTAAATCAGGATAAGATAAACCATCCAATTAGGCCCCAAACACCTAAAGAAATAGAAGCAGTTAATAAAAGTCTCCCAACCAAAAAGAGCCCAGGACCAGATGGGTTTGTGCTGAATTCTATCAGGCATTCATAAAAGCCCTAATATCCATACTTTCCAAACTATTCCACAAATTAGAAACAGAAGGAACACTACCCAATTCATTCTATAAAGCACAATTACACTTATAACTAAACCAAACAAAGACCCAACAAAGAAAGATAACTTCAGACCAATTTTACTTATGAATATTGACACAAAAATACTCAATAAAATTCTTGAAAACCAAATCCAAAAACACATCAAAACGATCATCCATCATGATCAAGTATGGGATGGTTTAATAGACAGAAATCCATTAACATAATCCACTATATAAACAAATTCAAAAATAAAAACTACACTATCATCTCAGTAGATGCTGAGAAAGCATTTGATAAAATTCAACACCCCTTCATGATAAAAGTCTTGGAAGAATCAGGAATTCACTGCCCGTACTTAAACAAGTAATATACAGCAAACCAGTAGCCAACATCAAACTAAATGGAGAGAAACTTGAAGCAATCCCACTAAAATCAGGGACTAGGCAAGGCTGCCCATTCTCTCCCAACCTATTCAATATAGTACTTGAAGTCCTAGCCAGAGCAATTAGACAACAAATGGAGGTCAAAAGAATACAAATTGGAAAAGAAGATGCACTATTTGCAGATGATATGATAGTATACTTAAGTGACCCCAAAAATTTCACCAGCAAACTCCTAAACCTGATAAACAACTTCAACAAAATGGCTGGATATAAAACTAAATAAACCAGAAGTCTTCCTCTACTCAAACAATGAACAGGCTGAAAAAGAAATTAAGGAAACAACACCCTTCACAATAGTCAGAAATATTGGAAAATACCTTGGTGTGACTCTAACCCAGCAAGTGAAATATGTGAATGGCCAGAACTTCAAGTATCTGAAGAAAGAAATTGAAGAAGATCTCAAAAGATGGAAAGATGTCTTCTGCTTATGGATTGGTAGGATTAATATAGTAAAAGCGACCCTCTTGCCAAAAGCAATCTACAGATTCAATGCAATCCCCATCAAAATTCCAATGCAATTCTTCATAGAGTTAGAAAGAGCAATTTGCCCTGGTTGCTGCCGCCGCAGAGAGCCCTTGGGCAGCACCCCGCGAGCAAACTTGAGCCTCGGGACCACAGGTAAGACCAACTTGTCTGCTGCAAGAGAGCTGCCTGGTGAGATCGGGACACACAGAGGCAGAGTTCATCTAGGACCGGGCACGTCCTGTGTTTGCCGGAGGTCCCACGCCCGCGGATCCCGGGCCCGCAGCAGCTCTCTGCTCCCAGACCCTGTGGGAAAGACACCTCACCGCCTGATCAGGTGGGCACTCCTGAGGCTGCAGAGCAGAAGAGACCACCAACACTGCCCACCACTGCCCACATCCCTGGCCCAAGAGGAAACTGTATAAGGCCTCTGGGCTCCCGTGGGGGAGGGCCCAGGAGCGGCAGGACCCCTGCCTGAGACACCGCCGGAACCTGAGGGAAACAGACCGGATAAACAGTTCTCTGCACCCAAATCCCGTGGGAGGGAGAGCTGAACCTTCAGAGAGGCAGACAAGCCTGGGAAACCAGAAGAGACTGCTCTCTGTATATACATCTCGGACGCCAGAGGAAAACACCAAAGGCCATCTGGAACCCTGGTGCACTGAAGCTCCCAGAAGGGGCGGCACAGGTCTTCCTGGTTGCTGCCGCGTCAGAGAGCCCGTGGGCAGCACCCCGCGAGCAAACTTGAGCCTCGGGACCACAGGTAAGACTAACTTGTCTGCTGCAAGAAAGCTGCCTGGTGAACTCAAGACACAGGCCCACAGGAACAGCTGAAGACCTGTAGAGGGGAAAAACTACACGCCCGAAAGCAGAACACTCTGTCCCCATAACTGACTGAAAGAGAGGAAAACAGGTCTACAGCACTCCTGACACACAGGCTTATAGGACAGTCTAGCCACTGTCAGAAATAGCAGAACAAAGTAATACTAGAGATAATCTGATGGCGAGAGGCAAGCGCAGGAACCCAAGCAACAGAAACCAAGACTACATGCCATCATCGGAGCCCAATTCTCCCACCAAAACAAACATGGAATATCCAAACACACCAGAAAAGCAAGATCTAGTTTCAAAATCATATTTGATCATGATGCTGGAGGACTTCAAGAAAGACATGAACACACTTAGGGAAACACAGGAAAACATTAATAAACAAGTAGAAGCCTACAGAGAGGAATCGCAAAAATCCCTGAAAGAATTCCAGAAAAACACAATCAAACAGTTGAAGGAATTAAAAATGGAAATAGAAGCAATCAAGAAAGAACACATGGAAACAACCCTGGATATAGAAAACCAAAAGAAGAGACAAGGAGCTGTAGATACAAGCCTCACCAACAGAATTCAAGAGATGGAAGAGAGAATCTCAGGAGCAGAAGATTCCATAGAAATCATTGACTCAACTGTCAAAGATAATGTAAAGAGGAAAAAGGTACTGGTCCAAAACATACAGGAAATCCAGGACTCAAGGAGAAGATCAAACCTAAGGATAATAGGTATAGAAGAGAGTGAAGACTCCCAGCTCAAAGGACCAGTAAATATCTTCAACAAAATCATAGAAGAAAACTTCCCTAACCTAAAAAATGAGATACCCATAGGCATACAAGAAGCCTACAGAACTCCAAATAGATTGGACCAGAAAAGAAACACCTCCCGTCACATAATAGTCAAAACACCAAATGCACAAAATAAAGAAAGAATATTAAAAGCAGTAAGGGAAAAAGGTCAAGTAACATATAAAGGCAGACCTATCAGAATCAAACCAGACTTCTCGCCAGAAACTATGAAGGCCAGAAGATCCTGGACTGATGTCATACAGACCCTAAGAGAACACAAATGCCAGCCCAGGTTACTGTATCCTGTAAAACTCTCAATTAACATAGATGGAGAAACCAAGATATTCCATGACAAAACCAAATTTACACAATATCTTTCTACAAATCCAGCACTACAAAGGATAATAAATGGTAAAGCCCAACATAAGGAGGCAAGCTATACCCTAGAAGAAGCAAGAAACTAATCGTCTTGGCAACAAAACAAAGAGAATGAAAGCACACAAACATAACCTCACATCCAAATATGAATATAACGGGAAGCAATAACCACTATTCCTTAATATCTCTCAACATCAATGGCCTCAACTCCCCAATAAAAAGACATAGATTAACAAACTGGATACGCAACGAGGACCCTGCATTCTGCTGCCTACAGGAAACACACCTCAGAGACAAAGACAGACACTACCTCAGAGTGAAAGGCTGGAAAACAACTTTCCAAGCAAATGGTCAGAAGAAGCAAGCTGGAGTAGCCATTCTAATATCAAATAAAATCAATTTCCAACTAGAAGTCATCAAAAAGATAAGGAAGGACACTTCATATTCATCAAAGGAAAAATCCACCAAGATGAACTCTCAATCCTAAATATCTATGCCCCAAATACAAGGGCACCTACATATGTAAAAGAAACCTTACTAAAGCTCAAAACACACATTGGACCTCACACAATAATAGTGGGAGATTTCAACACCCCACTCTCATCAATGGACAGATCATGGAAACCGAAATTAAACAGAGATGTAGACAGACTAAGAGAAGTCATGAGCCAAATGGACTTAACGGATACTTATAGAACATTCTATCCTAAAGCAAAAGGATATACCTTCTTCTCAGCTCCTCATGGTACTTTCTCCAAAATTGACCATATAATTGGTCAAAAAACGGGCCTCAACAGGTACAGAAAGATAGAAATAATCCCATGCGTGCTATCGGACCACCACGGCCTAAAACTGGTCTTCAATAACAATCAAGGAAGAATGTCCACATATACTTGGAAATTGAACAATGCTCTACTCAATGATAACCTGGTCAAGGAAGAAATAAAGAAAGAAATTAAAAACTTTTTAGAATTTAATGAAAATGAAGGTACAACATACCCAAACTTATGGGACACAATGAAAGCTGTGCTAAGAGGAAAACTCATAGCGCTGAGTGCCTGCAGAAAGAAACAGGAAAGAGCATATGTCAGCAGCTTGACAGCACACCTAAAAGCTCTAGAACAAAGAGAAGCAAATACACCCAGGAGGAGTAGAAGGCAGGAAATAATCAAACTCAGAGCTGAAATCAACCAAGTAGAAACAAAAAGGACCATAGAAAGAATCAACAGAACCAAAAGTTGGTTCTTTGAGAAAATCAACAAGATAGATAAACCCTTAGCCAGACTAACGAGAGGACACAGAGAGTGCGTCCAAATTAACAAAATCAGAAATGAAAAGGGAGACATAACAACAGATTCAGAGGAAATTCAAAAAATCATCAGATCTTACTACAAAAACCTATATTCAACAAAACTTGAAAATCTTCAGGAAATGGACAATTTCCTAGACAGATACCAGGTACGGAAGTTAAATCAGGAACAGATAAACCAGTTAAACAACCCCATAACTCCTAAGGAAATAGAAGCAGTCATTAAAGGTCTCCCAACCAAAAAGAGCCCAGGTCCAGACAGGTTTAGTGAAGAATTCTATCAAACCTTCATAGAAGACCTCATACCAATATTATCCAAACTATTCCACAAAATTGAAACAGATGGATCACTACCGAATACCTTCTACGAAGCCACAATTACTCTTATACCTAAACCACACAAAGACACAACAAAGAAAGAGAACTTCAGACCAATTTCCCTTATGAATATCGACGCAAAAATACTCAACAAAATTCTGGCAAACCGAATCCAAGAGCACATCAAAACAATCATCCACCATGATCAAGTAGGCTTCATCCCAGGCATGCAGGGATGGTTTAATATAGGGAAAACCATCAACGTGATCCATTATATAAACAAACTGAAAGAACAAAACCACATGATCATTTCATTAGATGCTGAGAAAGCATTTGACAAAATTCAACACCCCTTCATGATAAAAGTCCTGGAAAGAATAGGAATTCAAGGCCCATACCTGAACATGGTAAAAGCCATATACAGCAAACCAGTTGCTAACATTAAACTAAATGGAGAGAAACTTGAAGCAATCCCACTAAAATCAGGGACTAGACAAGGCTGCCCACTCTCTCCCTACTTACTCAATATAGTTCTTGAAGTTCTAGCCAGAGCAATCAGACAACAAAAGGATGTCAAGGGGATACAGATCGGAAAAGAAGAAGTCAAAATATCACTATTTGCAGATGATATGATAGTATATTTAAGTGATCCCAAAAGTTCCACCAGAGAACTACTAAAGCTGATAAACAACTTCAGCAAAGTGGCTGGGTATAAAATTAACTCAAATAAATCAGTTGCCTTCCTCTATACAAAAGAGAAACAAGCCGAGAAAGAAATTAGGGAAACGACACCCTTCATAATAGACCCAAATAATATAAAGTACCTCGGAGTGACTTTAACAAAGCAAGTAAAAGATCTGTACAATAAGAACTTCAAGACACTGAAGAAGGAAATTGAAGAAGACCTCAGAAGATGGAAAGATCTCCCATGCTCATGGATTGGCAGGATTAATATAGTAAAAATGGCCATTTTACCAAAAGCAATCTACAGATTCAATGCAATCCCCATCAAAATACCAATCCAATTCTTCAAAGAGTTAGACAGAACAATTTGCAAATTCATCTGGAATAACAAAAAACCCAGGATAGCTAAAGCTATCCTCAACAATGAAAGGACTTCAGGGGGAATCACTATCCCTGAACTCAAGCAGTATTACAGAGCAATAGTGATAAAAACTGCATGGTATTGGTACAGAGACAGACAGATAGACCAATGGAATAAAATTGAAGACCCAGAAATGAACCCACACACATATGGTCACTTGATTTTTGACAAAGGAGCCAAAACCATCCAATGGAAAAAAGATAGCATTTTCAGCAAATGGTGCTGGTTCAACTGGAGGTCAACATGTAGAAGAATGCAGATCGATCCATGCTTATCACCCTGTACAAAGCTTAAGTCCAAGTGTATCAAGGACCTCCACATCAAACCAGACACACTCAAACTAATAGAAGAAAAACTAGGGAAGCATCTGGAACACATGGGCACTGGAAAAAATTTCCTGAACAAAACACCAATGGCTTACGCTCTAAGATCAAGAATTGACAAATGGGATCTCATAAAACTGCAAAGCTTCTGTAAGGCAAAGGACACTGTGGTTAGGACAAATCGGCAACCAACAGATTGGGAAAAGATCTTTACCAATCCTACAACAGATAGAGGCCTTATATCCAAAATATACAAAGAATTCAAGAAGTTAGACCACAGGGAAACAAATAACCCTATTAAAAAATGGGGCTCAGAGCTAAACAAAGAATTCACAGCTGAGGAATGCCGAATGGCGGAGAAACACCTAAAGAAATGTTCAACATCTTTAGTCATAAGGGAAATGCAAATCAAAACAACCCTGAGATTTCACCTCACACCAGTGAGAATGGCTAAGATCAAAAACTCAGGGGACAACAGATGCTGGCAAGGATGTGGAGAAAGAGGAACACTCCTCCATTGTTGGTGGGATTCCAAACTGGTACAACCATTCTGGAAATCAGTCTGGAGGATCCTCAGAAAATTGGACATTGAACTGCCTGAGGATCCAGCTATACCTCTCTTGGGCATATACCCAAAAGATGCCCCAACATATAAAAAAGACACGTGCTCCACTATGTTCATTGCAGCCGTATTTCTAATAGCCAGAAGCTGGAAAGAACCCAGATGCCCTTCAACACAGGAATGGATACAGAAAATGTGGTACATCTACACAATGGAATATTACTCAGCTATCAAAAACAACGACTTTATGAAATTCGTAGGCAAATGGGTGGAACTGGAAAATATCATCCTGAGTGAGCTAACCCAAACACAGAAAGACATACATGGTATGCACTCACTGATAAGTGGCTATTAGCCCAAATGCTTGAATTACCCTAAATGCCTAGAACAAATGAAACTCAAGACAGATGATCAAAATGTGAATGGTTCACTCCTTCTTTAAAAGGGGAACAAGAATACCCTTGGCAGGGAAGAGAGAGGCAAAGATTAAAACAGAGACTGAAGGAACACCCATTCAGAGTCTGCCCCACATGTGGCCCATGCATATACAGCCATCCAATTAGACAAGATGGATGAAGCAAAGAAGTGCAGACCGACAGGAGCCGGATGTAGATCGCTCCTGAGAGACACAGCCAGAATACAGCAAATACAGAGGCGAATACCAGCAGCAAACCACTGAACTGAGAATAGGACCCCCGTTGAAGGAATCAGAGAAAGAACTGGAAGAGCTGAAGGGGCTCGAGACCCCATATGTACAACAATGCCAAGCAACCAGAGCTTCCAGGGACTAAGCCACTACCTAAAGACTATACATGGACTGACCCTGGACTCTGACCTCATAGGTAGCAATGAATATCCTAGTAAGAGCACCAGTGGAAGGGGAAGCCCTGGGTCCTGCTACGACTGAACCCCCAGTGAACTAGACTGTTGGGGGGAGGGGGACAATGGGGGGAGGGTGGGGAGGGGAACACCGATAAGAAAGGGGAGGGGGGAGGGGGATGTTTGCCCGGAAACTGGGAAAGGGAATAACACTCGAAATGTATATAAGAAATATTCAAGTTAATAAAAAAAAAGAGCAATTTGCAAATTCATTTGGAATAACAAAAACCAGGATAGTGAAAACTATTCTCAACAAAAAAAGAACATTTGGGGGGTTGGGGGGGAAATCACCATATCTAACCTCAAACTGTATTACAGAGCAATTGTGATAAAAAACTGTACTATTGGTATAAAGATGGGCAGGTAGATTAATGGAATAGAATTGAAGACCCAGAAATGACTCTGCATACTTATGGCCACTTGATCTTTGACAAAGGAACTAAAACTATCTAGTGGTAAAAAGACAGCATTTTCACCAAATGGTGCTGGTTCAACTGGAAGTCAGCATGTAGAAGAATGCAAATTGATCCATTCTTATCTCTTTGTACAAAGCTCAAGTCCAAGTGGATAAAGAATCTCCACATAAAAACAGATACACTGAAATTAATAGATGAGAATGTGGGGCAGAGGGGAGCATTTCCTGAATAGAACACTAATGGCTTATTATCTAAGATCAACAATAGACAACTGGAACCTCATAAAATTGCAAAGCTTCTGTAAGACAAAGGACACAGTCAATAGGACAAAATGGCAACCAATAAATTGGGAAACGATCTTTATGAATCCTACATCTAATAGAGGACTGTTATCCAATATATACAAAGAACTCAAGAAGTTAGACTTCAGTAAGTCAAACAATCCTATTAAAATGGGGTACAGAGCTATTCAAAGAATTCTGAACTGGCCAAGAAGTACCTAAAGAAATGTTCAACATCTTTAGTCATCAGGGAAATGCAAATCCAAACAACCTTGAGTTTCCACCTCACACCAGTCAGAATAGCTAAGATCAAAAACTCTTGTGACAGTAGATGCTGGCAAGGATGTGGAGAAAGAGGAACACTCCTCCATTTTTGGTGGGACTGCAGACTGGTACAACCATTCTGGAAATCAGCCTGAAGGTTCATCAGAAAATTGGACATTGAACTACCTGAGGACCCAGCTATACCAGTCCTGGGCGTATACCCAAAAGATGCTCCAACATATAACAAAGACACATGCTCCACTATGTTCATACCAGCCTTATATATAATAGCCAGAAGCTAGAAAGAACACAGGTGTCCTTCAACAGAGGAATGGATACAGAAAATGTGGTACATTTACACAATGTAGTACTACTCAGCTATTAAAAATAATGACTTCATGAAATTCTTAGGCAAATGGATGGAACTAGATAATACATTCTGAGTGAGGTAACCCAATCACAAAGGACACACATGATATGCACTCACTGATAAGTGGATATTAGTCCAAAAGTTCAGAATACCCAAGATAGAATTCACAGACCATATGAAGCTCAAGAAGAAGAAAGACGAATGTGTGGATGCTTCAGTATTTCTTAGAAGGGGGAACAAAATACTCACAGGAAGAAATAAGGAGACAAAGGATGGAGCAGAGACTGAAGGGACAGCCACCCAGAGACTGCCTCACCTTATGGGTTCATCCCATATACAGACACCAAACCCAGACAGTATTGCACATGCCAAGAAGTGCTTGCTGACATGAGCCTGACATAGCTGTCACCTGAGAGGCTCTTTTTTTGTCCTATCTATTTGGAGTTCTGTAGGTCTTTTTTATGTTCATGGGCATTTCTTTCTTTATGTTAGAGAAGTTTTCTATAATTTTGTTGGAGATATTTACTGGCCCTTTAAGTTGGGAATCTTTGCTTTCTTTCTTTCTTTCTTTCTTTTTTTTTTTTTTTTTGGTTCTTTTTTTCGGAGCTGGGGACCGAACCCAGTCTTTGCTTTCTTATATGCCTATTATCCATAGGTTTCATCTTCTTATTGTGTCCTAGATTTCGTGGATGTTTTGGGTTAAGACTTTTTGAATTTTGCATTTTCTTTGATGTTTGTGTCAATGTTTTCTATGGTATTCTCTGCACCTGAGATTCTCTCTTCTATCTCTTGTATTCTTTTGGTGATGCTTGTTTCTATGACTCCTGGTCTCTTTCCTAGGTTTTCCATCTCCAGTGTTGTCTTCCTTTGTGACTTCTTTATTGTTCCTATTTCCATTTTTATATCCTGGATGGTTTTGTTCAATTCCTTCACCTGTTTGGGTATTTTCCTGTAATTCTTTAAGGGATTTTTATGTTTCCTATTTAAGGGCTTCTACCTGTCTACCTGCGTTTTTCTTATTTCGTTCAGAGAGTTTTTTTATGTCTTTTTTAATGTCCCCTATCATCATCATGAGACGTGACTTTAAGTCTGAATCTTGCTTTTCCAGTTTCCTGGGGTATCCAGGACTTCCTTGGTTTCTGCCAGTGCCAAGTAGTCTTGGTTTCTGTTGCTTAGATTCTTGTTTTTGCTTCTTGCCATCTTATCTCTGGTGTTAGTTGGTTTCTGACTGGAGCTCATACCTCTTGTGGATCTGTGAGCCTGTGATCTTAGGTGTATCAGCACTCCTGAGAGACCACTTCTGTCTGGCTGGTATTTGGGTGGGAAACTGTGTCACAAAGTTATCTCTGTGGCTCAGATGGAAACAGGAAGGATCCAGTCTCTGGCTGTTTCATGTTTCTTGTGCTCAGGCAGGTCCCTCTTTGGCCAGTTATTGGAGCAAAAGTGGTGGTCTCACCTGTGATCTTAGAAGTGACAGCTCTCCTTGGAGAGCAGATCTTTCCAGGTGGGATTTGGTTATAAAAAGCTCCGTGGTGCTAATGGAGAATTGCATCTTTCATCAACCCTCCCATCCAAAAAAATAAGACTTCTGAAAGAAAGAAAAAATAGGAGAAAGGTCACATGTAAGAGAACAAAGTCTCTGAGGACTTGTTCTTTTCTTGCTTTTCCAATATCATCCTCTCAGTTAAGAAGACTTTTGAATCCAAAAGGATGAATTATTATTTTTGCATTGACCTATGAAATGTGTGTTTTAAAAACCTCATGGGAATGTGTTTAGTTTTGTTTTGCTTCCTTTCTCCATATGGTTTCTTAAAAGCAATAACACAATATGCACAAGAACACAGAGAGGAATCAATTTACAATGACATCTTATATCTGGAGATGTCTCTTCTACTAGCAATGTAAATAGCTCTACTTTTGTGCTGCATCTAGGAGAACAGAAAACATACCTCACACAGAGAAAACAGTTTTCCATTTTCAATTTTCGAAACTGGTAATTGAGTGATTTCATCTGCCTACAAATTTCGTGTGTGTGTGTGTGTGTGTGTGTGTGTGTGTGTGTGTTTGATTAAAGAGCCATGGAGACTGAGAAATTATGAAATACACACACATGCACACATACACACACACACATACATGTATATGTAGCAAATTTTTTAACCTTCAGTAAAATTAGTTACAAATAACAGAATAAATCAGTTTTTGATCTCAGGGTATAAAGATGGCATTTTTTGTAATAAGACATAAATTCACTTAGCCACTGGTACATGGCTCCGACATTGTGGTTTTTGTTCCCTTAGGTCTATTTTGTGGCTACAATAAATAGAAGCAACAGAACAAGAAAACCAATATGCCTTTTCTACACCCATATCTATTTTGTCTGAGCAAATAAACTACCATTAAAGTTGAGTAGAAGGATAATATGATAGGAGGCTGAGGTAGGAGGATTGTAGCAAGTTCAGGCCAGCCTGTTCCTTATATCAAGTCTCATACAAGTTAAGGGTACACAGTGGAATAACGTCTCAAAAAGGAAAAAAAAAAAGCAAAGCAACAAAACAAAATAAAACAAACAAAAAACCGAAACAGCAACAACAACAGCAGCAATGCAACAAAAACCTCCAAAATGAATGATGTGATTATTTTTTAATTATCCTTACTACATTTTTAGTGCATATGTAGTTTGAATTGCAAGGTAAAACATAATCTCATTTATCACCAGGAGAGCATCCAAGAAAAACTAGCAGGAAATGCCTCTGCAATTACGAGTATGCATCTTTCCAGGCAAAAAAATGCTGCATGTGATCTATTCTCATTGTAGCCATTCTAATTATGACCCAGACATTAACTATGTGTGTAAATCATTTAATAGTTTAAATAATTACAGTCTATTCTTGTTATCACCTCATCTAACAGGGGAAGGATTGAAACCTCTTTTTAAAGGGTCTTGGAGGGCATCAGCGCCCCCCTTTTGTTATTCATTTATTTTATGTATGTGAGTACGCTGTAGCTGCCCTCAGACACACCAGAAGAGGGCATCATATTCTGTTGTAGATGGTTGTGAGCCACCATGTGGTTGCAGGGAATTGAACTCAGGTCCTCTGGAAGAGCAGTCGGTGCTCTTAACTACTGAGCTATCTCTCCAGCCCCCTGAAACCTCTTTTTAATGAAATCTCTAGACCCTGAGAATCAGCGTAAGGGATTTAAAGCTACCAGTAGGAAAAATATTTCTAGCAGTCAAGTTTTGGGGCAAAACAACTAAGACATAGAGAAAATGGTTTGCATTATAGTCATTTGTCAATACTAATATGTAAGAAAATTCTTACTTTGTCTAAAATCTTAACAAAATACCTGATATTTTCCACCACACACTCATTTATTTTGCTTGAACTCTTTTGAGTCTACAATTTTTTGGAATTCATGCAAGCCTTAAAAACTGCAAACTAAAAAAAATCTATATTTCTACTTATAGGACATACTTGCTATAACTGTGGCTAAAAAATAGTATTGTAACATCAAAGATGAATGGCCACTTACCAAACAAAGAAGTTTGTGTTTAACCAGCCTTATGATTAGAGTTTGAATGTCTTAAACTGTTCAGCTAAGATATGAACTGAACAGCATCAAGGCACATGGTGATAAGAGATGGGTACCTTTCTGCCCAGAGGATGAATCCAACTACCTAGGCTGCTTGCAGCCCAGGGGTGTGCAGGCTTCTGCTCTGTTCTTTTTTTTCATAATATTTTTTATTTATTATTTGGAAATTTCACATCATATTCACTTTTGAGCCCTCTCATGTCCACACCCTCATCCTTGTGACCTTACAACACCTCAAAAATGAAGAAAAAAAATCCCAAGTCTAATTTGTGTTGCCCATATACTCACTGGAACAGAGTCAAACTCCCAGTAGCCAGCCCCTTAAAGAAACTAAATCCTCCCCATCCACCCCACCACCAGAAGCCATCAGTTGTGGAGAGCTCCTCTCTAGCATCCATATCACAAGTTTTAAGAGTTCTCTTCAATGGCTTTCTGTCTAGGCTGTTACTTTTGGGTGGTGGTGGTTGTAAAGGCTGTTACATAGCCTCCTATGTCTCTCTTTCTCACTTGTAAGTCTGCAGTCCTTAAAATAGCTTCCTTGCCCTATACAGCCAATGGGAGCACAAATCATGGACTTCTACATGGTCTCTGGCATCTGCATGTACTGTGGACCTCAGCATGATCTCAAGTGGCAGTACAGACCACTCACATCAATATGGCTTCAGGTGAAGGCAGTATGGCCCTCAGACATCAACACGATCTGAGGCAACAACACAGACCAGGAACATCCACATGGCCTTTGGTGGTAACATGGGCCATAGACATCAACACAAAACCCTGGATGAAGAAGTACCATAAAACCAGATATGGCTCTTGATGTCAGCATGGCCCACAGACATCAACATGGCTTCAGTGACAGTACAGGCCATTCACATCAATATGATACCTGGTGGCTGCAAGACCATGGACATGTGCATGCATTACATTTCAAATGTTATCCCTTTTCCTGATTTCTCCCTCTCCCATTCCCTCTCCCCTTGCTTCTATGATGATGCTCCCCATTCCACTCCCCAACACCCTGGTATTCTGCTACACTGGGGAAAGGAACCTTCACAGGACCAAGGGCTTCTCCTATGGATGCCAGACAATGCCATCCTCTGCTATATATGCAGCTAGAGCCATGGGTCCCTCCCTATGTACTCATCGGTTGGTAGTTTAGTCCCTGGAATCTCTTGGGATGGGGGATCTAGTTGGTTGATATTGTTGTACTTCCTATGGGGTTGCAAACCCCTTCAGCTCCTTCAGTTCGTTCTCTGATTCCTCCATTGGGGTCCCCGTGATTAGTCCAATGGTTAGCTACAAGAATCCTTATCTGTATTAGTAAGGCTCTGGCAGAGGCTCTCAGGAGACATCCATATCTGGCTCCTGTTGGCAAGTACTTCTTGGCATCTGCAATAGTGACTGGGTTTGGTGGCTGCATATGGGATGGATCCATAAGGTGGGACAGTCTCTGGATGGCCTTTTCCTTCAGTATCTGCTATACCCTTTGTTCCTGTATTTCTTTTAGACAGAAGCTATTCTGGGTTAAAATTTTGGAGATGGGTGGACGGCTGCATGACTTAACTGGGGAGCCATGCCTAACTTCTGGATATGGTCTCAACAGGTTCTCCTTCCCCTTTGTGGGATATTTCAGCTAATGTCATTCCTGTGGGATCCGAGGAGGCTTTTGCTTTCCTGGCATCTAGGACTTTCTGGTTTCTACCCCCAGTTCCCCATCCCCCCATTGCTACACACCTCTGTTCAATTTCCTGACCCTCTGTACATCTTCTCCATCTCCTCTCATCCCTGATTCTGCCCTGTTTCCCCCCTCCCCTCCTGTCTTCTTCCCAAGTCCCTCCCACCCTCTACTTCCCTTGCTTATTTTATTCTTCCTTCTAAGTAGGACTGAAGCATCCACTCTTTGGCATCTTCCCATAAAACTCACCTTTTTTTTAACTTGTTCCATAGCTATGGCGGGCTCTTCAAACGCTTTTTTCACCACTGCATCATCCTTCCATGCCTTTTTGGGTCTCTGCACTCCTTGGATGTCTGCAGGAGGTGGGGGCAGCCACCGCCATCTTTTTGTTTTTTACTCCTGCTCTATTCTTTCTGAAGGTCTTCTAGACAGTGATTCTTGCTATGTTTACATTTTTGTAACGTGTTCTATGACCTCCATATTAGTTACTTCTTTTGTATCACTGGCACTACACACTGACAAAAGCAACATAATTAAAGGAGGAAGGATTTATTTATTTATCATAGTTCAGATGTTCTCAGCTCCTCCTAGTAGGGAAGGCACAATGATTAGATCAGATCAGCAGCAGCAGAAGTTTGCAGCTTGTTCACACCTCAGTGGATTAGGGAGCAAATTTCTCAGGGAGAAGTAGTTCCGGGTTACAAGTGCAAAGAGCTTGCTTTCCCAAATGTTCTCTTTCCAAGTACAGCCTTCAGCTCACAAACACATGAGCCTGTAAGTGATATTTCCACCTAACAGGACAATCTCTCGGAAGAGTTTCATTGCTGTTACTGCTCTAGAGGCAATAGAACCTGGGAGAGTAGAGCCAATGAATGAGGTGGAGTCTCATGCAATAGCCAATGTTATTCAGAGCACCAAACAATTTATACTCTGAGGGTTAAGAATAGTCAAATGAGTGACATGTACAACCACAAGGGTAAGCTACCCATGGCAGACAAGCTGCACACAGCAAAGACGTGCTTTTGCATAGAAGCACCAAAACAAATAAAAATAGCCAATTGTAATGAATAATGTGAAATAAACTCAGTCCTATCCACTCTACCTGGGAGGAGCACAGAAACATATTCAAAGAACAGTTCTGTGTTTTGTAGAAACTGAGGTCACAAGGCTCTTGTCTTATTTTCTTAAGAGTTCTCTCACAAGTGCTCAGAATTCTCCTCACATGGCGACATTTTTGGACCACTGTCCCTGCCCCTTTAATTCTTTAAATGAAGGATATCCAGAATGGTTTTGAGTTGAGAAGTTGAGATCTAATTGACATTTGATGCATTAGAATCCTATAATTAAGCAAGTTATAAACATGATATTAGAACAGTGAAACCATTGTGTATAATAATCTGCCACCAAGAACAGGGATCCAAAATATGTCCAGTACTATTGTTTACTTTGTTATGCTGATCAGAAAAATCTAGAGAATAGTTTTAAAACAGACACATATGATTAATAGTTCGGGTATCTTGTAGAACGTAATCCAATATTTGCCTTCAATAGGAAGACAGATGTTATGATGTCCTATTAAAATGGGAAATGCTTTGCCCCTAGAGGTATTGCCAGTGTGGCTGCTGTGTCACAGGTGCGTCAGTAGGTGTCACAAAGGAGAAAGTATCTATGAACACTTGTTTTTTATTTTTAATTTTAATATATATATTTTAAATTTTTAAAATTTTTTTACACTCCAGATTTTCCCCCTCCCGGTTGGCCCACTCTCTGACTGTTCCACATCCTATACCTTCCCACCCCACTCCTTCTACACCCTGCACCCCACCAGACTTACCCACTCCCTGGGGCTTCCAGTCTCTTGAGGGTTGGGTGCATCTTCTCTGACTAAATACACATCTCCAGCCCTCTGCTGTATTTGTGTTAGGGGCCTCATATCAGCTGGTGTATGCTGCCTGGTTGGTGATCCAGTGTCTGAAAGATCTCAGGGGCCCAAGTTAATGGAGACTCCTGGTTCTACTAAAATGTTGCCCTCCTCCTCAGCTTCTCCCAGCTTTTCTCTAATTCAACCACAGGGTTCAGCAGCTTCTGTCCATTGGCTGTGTGTAAATATCTGCATCTGCCTCTTTCAGCTGCTTGTTGGGTCTTTCAGAGGGCCGTCCTTTTGTGAGCACTCCATAGTCCGGCCTTGGGGCCTCCCCTTGAGCTGGATTCTACTTTGGGCCTGTCACTAGACCTCCTTTTCTTCAGGCTCTTCGACATTTTTGTCCCTACAGTTTTTTCAGACAGGAACAATTGAGACAGAGTTTTTAGATGTGGAATGGTAACCCCATCCCTCAATTGCTGCCCTGTCTTTCTTCTGGAGATGGGCTCTACAAGTTCTCTCTCCCCATTGTTGGGCATTTCTTTAAGGTTCCTCCCTTTAGTCCCTGGGAGTCTCTCATCTCCCAGGTCTCTGGTACATTCCATAGGGTCCCCCTACCTTCTACCTCCCGAGGTTGCCTGTTTCTAATATTTCTACTGGCCGTCGGGGCTTCAGTCCTTTTCCTCCACCCAATACCTGATCATGTTCCCCTCTTCCCTTCCCTGTCTCCTTTCCCACCCAGGTCCCTCCCTCCATCATCCTTCCTGTGATTGCTTTCTTCTCCCTCCCAAGTGGGATTGAAGAGTTCTACTTGGGCCCTTCAGCTTGTTAACCTTTTTGAGTTGTGTGGACTGTATCCTGGGTATTTTGTACTCTTTTTGACTAATATCCACTTATTAGTGAGAACATACCACATATGTCATTTTTGGTCTGAGTTACCTCATTCTGGATGATATTTTCTAGTTACATCCATTTGCCTGCAAAACTCAGGATATCCTCATTCTTAATAGCTAAATAGTATTCCATTATGTAAATGAATCACATTTTCTGGAAAATCTAGATGAAATGTCTGGTTTTCTAGATAGATACCAAAGTTACATCAAGAGCAAGTAAACTATCTAAACAGGCCCATATCCCCTCAGGTCATTAAAAACCTTGAAACCAAAAAGGCCAGGGCCAGATGGCTTTAGTGAAGAATTCTACCAGACCTTCAAAGAAGACCTAATACCAATATTCTTCAAACTATTCCATCAAATAGAAATAGAAGGAACACTATCTAATTCATCTATAAATCCACAATTACCCTGATACCTAAACCATACAAGGATACAACAACAACAACTATAACAAAGAACTTCACACTAATTTCACTTAAGAATATAGATGCAAAAGTACTCAATAAAATTCTTGCAAACCAAATCCAAGAACACATCAAAACTATCATTCGCTATAAACTATACAATCAAGTAGGCTTCATCCCAGGGATTCAAGGTTGGTTCAATATATGAAAATCAATGAATGTAATCCACCACATAAACAAAATCAAAGAAAAAAATCTCAAGATCATGTCCTTAGATGCAGAAAACGTATTTGACAAATTTTAAAACTATTGGAGAGAATTCAAGGTCCATACCTAAACACAATGAAAGCAATTACTGCAAACCAACAGCCAATATCCAATTAAATGGAGAGATACTTGAAGCAATCCCACTAAAATCAGGAACACGATGAGGATGTTCACTCTCCCCATATCTATTCAATAAAGTGCAGGAAGTTCTAGTTAGAACAATAAGACAACAAAAAATATCAAGGTGATACAAACTGGCAAAGAAGTAAAGGTATCACCACTTGCGGATGATAGGATAGTATACATAAGCAACCCCAAAAATCCTACAGAGAACTTCTACAGCTGATAAATAACTTCAGCAAAGTGGCTGGATATAAAATTAACTCAAGTAAACCAATAGCCCTCCTTTATACAAATGATAAACAGGCTGAGAAAGAAATTAGGGAAACAACTCACTTCACAATTGCCACAAATATGGAATACCTTGTGGTAACTTTAACCAAACACGTGAAAGATCTGTATGACAAGAACTTCAGGTCTCTCAAGAAAGAAATTGAAGACAATCTCAGAAAATGGAGATCTCCCATGCTCTTGTATTGGCAGAATTAACATGGTAAAAATGGTCATCTTACCAAAGGCAATCTATAGATTCAATGCAATCCCCATCAAATTCCAAGACAATTCTTCAAGGACATGGAAAGAGCAATTTTCAAATTCATCTTGTGAGGCAAAAAAAAAAAAAAAACCAGAGTAGTGAAAACAATTCTGAAATAAATCTTTTGGGGGAATCACCATCCATGACCTCAAGCTATACTACAGAGAAATAGTAATAAAAACTGCATAGTATTGGTACAGAGACAGGCATGTTTATCAGTGAAATAGTATTGAAGTTCCAGAAATAAAACCACACATTTATGCACACTTGATATTTGACAAAGAGCCAAAAATATACAATGCAAAAAAGAAAGCATCTTCAATAAATAGTACTGGTCTAACTGGCAGTCTGTATGTACAAAAATGAAAATAGATCCATATTTGTCATTTTGCACAAAGCTCAAGTCCAAGTGGATCAAGGACCTCAACATAAAACCAGATGCACTTTTAGATTAAGTGAAGAGAAAGTGGGAAAAAGTTTTGAATTCATTGGCACAGAGGGAAATTTCCTAAACAGAACTCCAATGGCTCATGCTCTAAGATCAAGAATTGATAAATAGGACCTCATGAAACTGGAAAGCTTCTGTAAGACAAAGGACAGTCAATAGGACAAATTGGCAACCTACGGGCTGGGATCTCTGAATAACTGAATAGTTAGAAACCTAACACTTTCTGAGCCTGAGATGACCAGTCCAGTGCCTTGTAGGCCTGAGGGCACTTTGATAGAGCTGGTCTTGGTTGCTAGGGTTGCCAATGAGCTGCCCAAAGGGCATGAGAGCTAATGGGTTGACCAGTTCAGATATCTCTCAGACCCAGATCCAGGGGCCAACCCCAACCTCTACCCCACTGATGAACTGCTGGAGTACGTGAAGGAGCTGGTCTTAAAGATCCAAAACTACAGGATCTCCATAACACAGAGCAACAATAGTATATCCAAGAGGAGTCCCAGCGAGTTCCAGTATTGAGAGAGTTGCAGAAGCCAGAGGTGTCGTTCTAGACCAATAAGTCATTGCAATGAATATTTGCAAGTGAAGAAGTGTGGACAAAGAGTATACTGTGGGGCACACTGTGACACACTGTAGCTTCCACAACAAGATTTTTTTCTTCTCCGTTGGGGGAGAGGTTGCAAGGGTATGAGAGGAGGGGGAGATGGGTAAGATAGGAATGCATGATGTGAAATTCACAACGAACCAATAGAAAGTTAAAAAAAAAGAAAATGGGAAATGATTCAAATTCCAAGAAAAAAATAAATTCAGTTCCTTCATCAGATAAGTCATAAACACAATCATTAGTAAGGTTACAGGAGTTAGAGTCATCCAGTCAACAAAAGACAATGAAGAAAAAAGACCAATCAATATACATACTCTGAGGCACTCACTACAGATGCACAAGTCAAAGCATATAGAAAGAGACTCTCGAGTGACATAGGTCTCTGTGTGTTTTGTGAAATAACTTCTCTCTTGGTGCATAGGGCCTTAATTTGGCCTGGGTGGGCAGAGTTGACTTCTGATGATAGGGTCAAGATCTCCCTTTGTCCTTTAACTGGAAGTTTGCTCTTTCTAGTGACTTCTGCTGTCTCCTTGCCCTCTCCCTTTGTCTTTGATGACCTGGGGCTGGAGGAGCTGAAGTGAAATGCATAATATTTCAGTGACTCCATCTGCAAAGGCAGATGCATGCCCCTTCCCAATTTTCTTCTGGATCAGTAAAAATAGGGCATGTTAATGCATCAGCTTGCTCATTTCCTTCTGTAATATAACTAGGGAAGTTAAAGTGTTCATGCGTATGAGTCTATTGTTGGAAACAATCCTACAACACAAGCAGAATCTGAAATTATATTTTTATATGAATTTGAATTTCTAAATTAACCATGATTGATGAATCAAAATAGCTAGTTTCACCTGTTGGGCTGAGGGAAAAAAGTATCAGTTGATTGATGAATATCTGAACCATAAATTCTCTCCTATTAGATGAGCCATCAAAAAATAACTATCTGTGTAATGGAAGAAGGTTGGATAATTTTTGTAAATGCAAATTCAATTCATATGAGAGAATCCCATAGCTTTATCATCTGGATAATGATTTTCTATCCTTCCACAGTAATCTGCAAATGAAATTTGAAAGTACATTTTGTTCTACAACAGTCTTAAGAACTGATTGTTAGTTAAGAGTAATTTAATGTAGCAAGGATCAAATCCATATACTCGTTGACATTGGGTGCCTCTCCCCATCTCGTTTATTAATTGAGCAAGAGAAGTAAAGGTAAGCATGTAATCAGTTAGTATTTTCTGGCTCTTATTGTATAAATAAATCAATCCAAAAGGTTTATTCTCTTGTGCTTTAATACCTATAGGAGACAATTAATCAGGGAAAATACGTACAGTGAAGGATTCACATGATACACAAATGTCTCTTTTATTCTGGATTAAAATTACCGTGATTCTTATTTTTGAATCTCAAGATAATTTGTGAGACTGTCCAATGCTACAGCTTCTTCCAGAGTTTTAACTAGATTGGTTAGGTCATTGGAAATACCAAGCACAGCTCATGAGGTCAAGGAGGAAGTGGGAAACAAATTCCTTTTCTCTTTTCTGCCCTAGCTTGCCTGCGTTATAAACCACCTATCAAAGAGTACACATGGAGTGACCCAGGGTTCCATCTGCATGTGTAGCAGAGGATGGTCTTGTTAAGGGAAGGAGAGGCTCTTGGTCCTGTGAACTATAAAGGCTCCATGCCCCAGTGTAGGGGAATCCCAGGGAAGGGAGGCAGGAGTGGATGGGTCAGGGGAGTACCCTCATAGAATCCAGGGTATACGGGATGAGATAGAGGGTTTCAGGAGGGGAAACTGCAAAGGGGGATAACATTTGAAATGTAAATACATAAAATATCCAATAAAAAGAAAAAATAACATTAGCTTTTTCATATGCTGTCTCTTATTTTTTCACCAAAAAAGAGGAGCAAATTCAAGATTAGATTATCAAATTCTTCACCCCATTCTTCATGGATGTTTTAGACAATGGAGACTATGTATCTTATTGTTGCTCCAGTAAGGGAGATAACGAACTGTCACCAGCATTATTGATGGTTCTGTTTTTACTTTTGATTTTGCCTGACCATGGAAAAGAGATCCTTTTCTTTTCCCTCTACCAATGCTAAGATTTGATTATCCAGTTTATATTCATTCTAAGAATTAGTCATCTCTTCCTCATCATTATTATCCTTTTTATCTTCCTTAAGCATTTTGGTAACTGAATTAATGTCTACCGGACCCAAAAGCAAACAAATAGAATGGAGATCCTTTCCCCTTATTTATATGCCTTTTCCATATTTTTTCAGACTTTGTCCCTTACTACTTCTTCATCTTTCTTCTGGAAACCAGGGGATATAATCATAAACAACTTGAAAGCAGTCTAATAGTTGTGATTTGAATTCTTGTGCTCCTCTTCTCTTTAAAACATGGTGTACAATCTCAACATAAATTGGACTTGTCATGGTTTTTCCCCTGTTGTTCTCACCCCTTCCTTTTGTGAGGGTCCACACTCTCTTCTACTTTATAGCCTTCTTCTAATATCCATTCAGGTGCCACCTGGTTACCACTCTAGAAGTGATAGGACTTGGGAGAGTAGAGCCAACTTTATTCAGAACATCAATCTATACTTTGAGAATTAAGAGGAGTCACATGACTAAAGGGTACAGTCACAGGGGAAACTGCATGTGGTGGACAGGCCACATGCGGCAAACATATTTTTTCCATAGAGACATGTAAAAAATAGTCAGTTGTAATAAATAATCTGAAGTAAACTCACTCCTATCCACCACAGCTGGGAGGGGCATGGAAGCATATTTAAAGAACAAGTCTGTGTTTTTAAAGAAATTGTGGTCATAAGACTTTTGCCTTCAGTTCCTTCAATCCTTTCTCTAACTCCTCCATTGGGGACCCCGTTTTTAGTTCAGATTGGCTGGAGTTGAAGGGATTTGCAACCCCATAAGAACAACAACATCAACCAACCAGAGCACCCAGGGACTAACCGCCATCCAAAGAGTACACATGGACTGACCCATTGCTCCAGCTGCATATGTAACAGAGGATGACCTTGTTGGGCACCAGTGGGAGGAGAAGACCTTGGTTCTGCCAAGGCTTGATGCCCCCATGTAGGGGAATGTCAGGGCAGGAAGGCAGGAAGGGGTGGGTGGTTGAGGGGACAACCTCATAGAATCAGGGGGAAGGGGATGGGATAGGGGTTTTATGGATGGGAAATGGGGGAAGGGGGTAATATTTGAAATGTAAATTAAAAATACCCAATAGAGAAGAGACTGTTTTCTTAGTTTCCTCACAAGCACTCAGAATTCTTCTCACATGACTCCAGTGTTCTAACGCATTACTTGTCTATTTTGTTTATTACTTTCATATTGCTTAAAACTTAAAAGATTGAGGAAAGTAATATTTAGAAATTATGTCCTATGTTCCTATCCTGGTTGTTTTTGTGTTTGTCAACTTGACATAAGCTAGAGTGATCTGAACTAAAGGAACATAATTGAGAAAATGTCTCCATAAGACTGTCTGTACGCAAGCCTGCCCTCCTTAATGATTGATGTTGGAAGGCCCAGCCCATTATAGGTGATGTCACCCTTGGGGTGTCTAAGGAAGAACACTGAGCAAGCCAGTGATCCTTACTTCTCCATCCTGCCCTGTCTTGAGTTACTTCTATGAGTTTTCTTCTATAATGGACTTTAATATGGAACAAAATTGTTTTTGTGATGGTCTTCACAAGAATAGAGTCCCTAACTATGATATACTCAGTTACACCAACAATACTATGTGCTGTAAATATATATATATATATATATATATATATATATATATATATATATATATATATATTGCATAGTCAGCAGGAAGCAGGATACTAATGATAAATATTTTATTTATCATTTTCTTCCAGACTATCTCTGCAGTCTCTGGGTTGTTCGGGGCTTATGTTGATATTCACTGAAGCCCAAGTGAAGCTTGCAGCAGTAGTTTTTCCAGGATACCACTGGTCTTTGCTGGTGATATGTCTAGAGGATAGCGTTGACTCTACAGGAGAACTCCAACATCTAAGTTGTCATTTTAAACAGTAGAGCCACACTGATAGTGAACTTTACCATAAATGTCATGAGTGCACCGAATCTTTTTTTTTTTAAGAGAAGTAAGCCTTTATTTCCATCTTTCTTTTCTTATTTACATTTCGATTGTTATTCCCTTTCCCAGTTTCCTGGCCAACATCCCCCTCCCCCCTCCCCTTCCTTATGGGTGTTCCCCTCCCAACCCTCCCCCCATTTCCGCCCTCCCCCCACCAGTCTAGTTCACTGGGGGTTCAGTCTTAGCAGGACCAAGGGCTTCCCCTTCCACTGGTGCTCTTACTAGGATATTCATTGCTACCTATGAGGTCAGAGTCCAGGGTCAGTCCATGTATAGTCTTTAGGTAGTGGCTTAGTCCCTGGAAGCTCTGGTTGCTTGGCATTGTGGTAAATATGGGGTCTCGAGCCCCTTCAAGCTCTTCCAGTCCTTTCTCTGATTCCTTCAACGGGGGTCCCGTTCTCCGTTCAGTGGTTTGCTGCTGGAGTGCACCGAATCTTAATCCACTAGAAATGTTCCTAGTGCAAACTGAGTTTTTGTTTGTGTGGTTTCAGTTTTGGAGAGATAGCACTTGCTTAGCTATGTCTTCATTTCCCTTGCCTGAAATACTGATTTTGCAATGATGGCATCTAAAGTCGGCTCACATTTGTTAGAATAGCTGATGAAAAAAATATATGTGTGCCACCATACTAAATATAATGGTTATTCAGAGTACCTCTGTTTATCTCCAAATGCGATATTTAATACTTCTCATGCTGATTAAAAACAAAATAAATAAAAAACCCACCCCTCTCCCCAAGAAATAAGTCAAGGTGCAGGAACTGAAAGCTGGCCTTCTGAAAGCTCAGCCCTAAAATGCTGACTGAGGGTCAGTGTCAGTGCGTTGGTTCTGCAGAAAAACCTCAGAATGATGGTGCGTTGCTCATGATCCTTTTGTTGGAAGGCCTGAATACCACACTTGCTGCTTCATTCTTCAGAAGAATAAACATTTATGCACAATTATGTGGTCAGGAACAAAGCATCATGCAAGGAGTGAGTTCCTTTTATTTTAAAATTGGTGAGCCAATTATTTTGTGTCTGTTGATGACGAGTTTCAAGTTAGAAGTAATTGTTTGCTGATAGCAATTGTTGATTAAACACTTGTCACTAATAAATGTAAGATTAGAATCTCGGAAGCTGACTCGTGTAACAACTGGTAATCTCATGATAGTACAGTCATATTTTCATCCTCTGCCTTCCTTAGAATCAAGGAGGGGGAGGGAGGGGGAGAGGGAAGGAGAGACAAACACACACACACACACACACACACACACACACAGAGAGAGAGAGAGAGAGAGAGAGAGAGAGAGAGAGAGAGAGAGAGAGGATAAAAACTTTGTCTAGCTCTTCTTAATCAAGTCAACCTTCTGTTAATTAGATGATATTTGAGACTGCTTGGAAAGGGAAGGACAATTTATTCCAGGGAGACCTGAGGGACGTTTATAAGTCACAGAAATGTCCTCTCTGTTAGTTTTGTTGGTAGCTATATAACACATTTTCAGCACTAAGAAATACAGTACATTTTGAAAGGATACATACATTTTAATATATTTAAGCTGTAGCTTTCTTTTAATTTATAAAGCAGACAAAGAAGCAAGTAAACAACATTGTTTAAAGGAAATGAAAAAGAAAGTCATAGAATAGGAAGGCAAATAGCTCAGGAAGTCCTTTTAAAATGTTGGAAATAAAATTAATGATTAGATTTTTAACCTATAAATTTGGAAAAATCATTGACAATAATTTTATATAGAAAAATTAACTTATTGAAGTATATATAAATTGTCACCTATCATGCATATGAAGGAGGTATTGACCATAGTTAAAACGTACCACCACCTTTGTTTCAGTCATTAGACTTTTGTGAGACTTATCCAGCAAAAATGCTTGCATGTAGAATAATACAACCTGCAGGACACTACATATATACCTGTAATATAGTTATTCAGATGTCCATACACAGTGGCCAGGCTGAATGAATTCGGTTGTATTCATACAGTGCAGTATGGCTGTAAAGTGAGAAATGTGAAAGTCTCTGTGAATGGCATGGATGTGTGTACACACGTGTGTGTGTGTGTGTGTGTGTGTGTGTGTGCATGTATGTATATCTGTAGATATTAATTTAAAATGCATAGGTAAAGTTTCCCTTTTAGATATATCTTATCTTCCAAGGTTTGAATAAAAATTCTTGACATTATATATACAAAAAACAAAACTAAAAAATATAAATGAGACTCTGAAAGGTAGACAGGATTACAATTGTGATTCTCAGAACCCATGAGACACATGGGACCGAATATCATTGCAGTTTTGTTCTTTACAGAGTTGTCGATAATGCTAGTGACCCATAAATACCCATGACTACAAAGTGGTATTTGGAATTTGGGGGTCTTGAATTTAATTTTTTTAATCAAAATATAGTTACATCATTTTCCTCCTTCTTCCTCAAACACCTCATTCATTCTCAAATTCATGACCTCTTTTTAAAAAATTATTCACTCACACACTCATACATCACTTAATAAATATATAAATATAACCTGTTAGTCTACATAGAATTGCTGGTATGTTTATATTTTTAACATCATTCACTTGCATTGGATAACCAGTTAGTGAGCTCCTCCCTGCAGATATTTAAATTGCGCTCTTCCAACAGTCATTATTTGTAACTTTTCATTTGTGGGTGGGTGGGTAAGGAACCCTGTTAGATTAGTTCCATCTATGTTGACACGTTACCTGATGGTGTCTTGTTCATGTTGTGTTTAGGCAGTCTTGTTGAGATTTCATGGGTCTAGTAGTTTCCCTATCATATCTGGAAGTCACAATCTTGCAGCACACTTTGGTCTTTGACTTTTACTGTCTCTCTGACCCTTCTTCTGTGATGTTCCCTGAGCTTCAAATGTAGAGTCTGAATTGTAGATGGATATCCTAGGGTTGAACACCCAGGAATCAGTTGTTTTATACAATTAGACCAGTTGTGACTTTCTGTATTGGCTTCTGTCTGCTTTGAAAAGAAACTTCTTTGAGAAGAGGTAAGAGCTACACTTCTCTGTGGATATAAAGAGAGGTATATTTTTTTTCCTCTAAGATCTATGACATCACTACCTAAGGCTAGTTGGCTAGGTTTACACAATTAAGAAAATGTAAATTAAAGCAATTTTGGGATTTAATTTTACCCCAGTCAAAATGACTGAGAGCATGAAACCAGATGCTGGTGACGATGTGAGGAAGTGGGGAACACCCTTGTTCAGTGGCGTTAGGATTGCGAACTGGTGTATAATCAGTAGAAATCAGTGTGGGGAATTATAAAGGACCTAAAAATAAATCTACCCTGAGCCAGCTATGCTACTCATAGTCATATGCCCAAAGAACCCAACATTCTACTGCACAGATGCTAGCTCGGCCGAGTTCATTGCTGCTCTATTCACAACAGCTAGGGGATGGAGACAACTAAAATGTCCTTCAGCTGATGAATAGATAATGAAAATGGTAAGCATGGTACACGATGTTTCCATGAAAACATATACACGATGGAATTATTTAGCTATAAAGAAAAACAAAATCATGAAACTTGCAGATAAATGGATGTAACTAGGGAACCCATATCCAGAAGGACAGATGCTATGTCCTCTCTCTCATCCGTGGTTCCTAGCTCCAAAAATGCACGTGTGAGCATTTAACCTGGAACAACTGCAGGAACAAGGAAAGTAAGAGGGGGTCAGGGGGAGGGGTGAGCGTTAGAGAAGGGAATAGTGGTGTACAGGTTTTGTAAACTGGGAAGTGGGGAAAAGGGGTTAGCATGAATTTGGGAGAGAGGAAAGATAAACCAGAAAAGGGGGAAAGGGGGGAATAAACAACACTAAGGGTGTTTGCAAAAGCCACAGGAATCACACTATTCATATACAAAACATACATAAAACATAGTTTAAATGAAACTTCATTTTCCCAAAGCGCCACTAACTAAAACAACCACAGTTTCAGACACAGGACACCAATTTTTGGGTTGTCCATCCGGAAAGTCCAAGAGATTGCCAGAACAACACAGAGTATTGCTGCTGCTGCTTCCAGTTGTCTGTCAGAGGTTGAAGGTAAGTTGATAATGCAGAAGACCCCACACTCTTCAGACACAGGAGTTGGAGAATTCTAGTTGAATCTGGCTTGATAGCCTCCTGCCTGAGCACAAGCTTTCACAGTACTGGACCATGGTATGCAAGCTGCCAAGCAGGAGAAGCAATCAATAGTCCTCCCCAGCTGGTGCCTGTGCACAACAATCAGCTCTGACTGCTCTGTAACTGAAGGCCCGAACAATTGGATCAATGCCCATTTATCTGTCTTGTCCATTTCAACCATATCCTCTGTTGTTTCCTCTGTGTGTGCACACATGGATATGCGTGCATGCACATGTATGTGAACGGTAGGTACAAATGGTAAACAGGGAGGGGAATGACATATTGTCTTATAGTTGCTAATGCTATAATGAAACACAGTGACCAAAGCAACTTGGGGAGGAAAGGGTGTATTTGACTTAGACTACCACATCACAGTACATCGTCAAAGGAAGTCAGAACTCAAATAGGGCAGGAATCTGGAGGCAGGAGCTGATGCAGAGGCCAAGGAGGGCTGTTTACTAGTTTGCTCCCATGGTTTTGCTCAGCCTGCTTTCTTAGAACCTAGAACCACCAGCCCAGGGACAGCACCGCCTACTCTGGTCTGTGCCCCCTCCCTCAATCAATCTAATCAAGAAAATCCTTACAGCTGGATCTTATGGAGACATTTTCTCAACAGAAGCGCCTCCTTTTAGATAGCTTTAGCTTGTGTCAAGTTGATATTAAACTAACCAGGACACAGATCCTGCCATTTTTGTCTTTAGGCTTCTATTAATTTCACTTCTAACTTCACTTTCTATCTCAGTTCACATATATTAAGCACCTACCAAATATAACATAAATGCTTCAATGTGTTATGTTAATTCTTCTAAAAATGCTCTGTGTAAAGCTTTATCAATGTCATGCTCATTTTGTGGATGAGGTAAAGCTGGGCAAGGTGTAAAACTTTACAAAATCATCACAGCTTGTAAGAGACATAAATGAAACTTAAATATAGGTCTGTAGGATACATCTATGCTTTTAGCTGCTCTTACTAGAAAGAATGACAGCATAGCCCTAAGGACATTATATAGGGATGCTCAACGGGCAAGTGCAGCAAACACATCTGCAGAAATGTAATGGGGGGAACAGTAAGGATAGAGTAATAAACTCCCATACTATGAATGCTTACGAGCTCGTATTCTCATGAGAACAGCAAACCCTTTAGAGACTGAAGGGCAGAGTCATACACTGCTCCCCAGAGGGTACAACAAGCTCAAGAAATTTAAAGTGCAACTTAGCAAGCCTCATTAATAATCATGAATATTTCTCTGCTACAAAACGTTTTGTGTTCTAAAAAGTAAATATATGAAATACTACATTGATCAAATTAGCTTAATTTACCCATGTTGTAAACTACATGTATTTCAGTGTGTATCATGTTTACTCCATAAAAGTGCAATTTTATGCATCAATTAAAAATAAAGTAAGACCGGTGAGGATGGCACATGTCTTTAATTCTAGGACTCAGAGGCAGAGGTGGGAGAATCCCTGTGAGTTTGAGGCCAGCCTAGTCTACAGAATGAGTTCTAGGACAGCCAGAGCTACACAGAGAAACTCTATCTTGAAAAACGCCAAACCCCAAACTAATAAATAAATAAAATGCGTGTTATTAATGTATTTAACCTAAAATACATACATTTGTGGCAATATCTTTTGGGAAACTTTTCTGATTTCTGATGAATTATTAAATCAAGTATATAAATACCACCCTACCCCACCCCACCCCTCATTTCCACATACCAGAAAAACTGAACATAAGAGAAGGGACCAAAATGGTAGAAGTTTTGTATTGGGAAAAGAGAAATGGTTGTGTTACTTATTAAGAAAAATTACTAGAGGAATTATCTGGGTGACGAAGGAGAGAAGGAAGATTATAATGAAGGGAGGTATGTTGATATCACTGAGTTTGGCTAGACTTCTTAGTCTTTCATCTAGAGAACAAGAAGGAGAGATGTTGGGGGTATAATGCCAAGCACATGTAGAAGTCATAACTCAAGGCAGAACAGCAAAGCTAGTTCAGATGTAATACTTGGGAAGAACGAGCTGTGTTGGAGCAAAGGTTGGAAAACCCACGTTCCAAGGGTAGAGTTGACCATGAATGTATTTGGTTGTAGCTCTGAAACGACTTGAAAGAAAACACCAGCTGTTTAATACACAGCATTTCACTGTGCTGAATTCTGTCAGTATATGACTTCCAGCTTATTCTGGCTGTTGCAAACATCCCTTCTATGTAGTCTGTTTTTTTCTCAGTCCTCCTCATGTTTGCATTTTTGCTACTAAAAGTGCACTCTAGGGACCAGAGCTGCAGCCAAGAACCGACTGCCATTCTAACTCTGACATTAGCCACCACAGCCCTTCTGAAATCTCAGGTAGTGTTAAAATAGTTTCTTTCCATTTCTGCACCCCTGCATGCCTGCAGATTTATGCCTGAATCTCCCAGTTGATTACTGGGATGTTGCCAGTCCTGGCTAGAACAATGGCTTAGAATCAATTTCTTGTTCATCAACTTTGGAGAGTTTTCATACACCCTAGGAGAATGACTCCTTGTAGAGTTATGCACTTCTCAGGCAGCACATAAATACGTCTGTTCTGGGGACAGAGCCTCCGTGCTGTCCTGGCTGCTCTGAGGGAAGGCAGCTCAAAGACTTGTTCTCCAGGTGCCTCTTCTAAAGTCAGCCCTCACTTTGTTGTATCGTGCCTTTTTCTACCACCTAAGATAATCATCACTGGTCTTCAGCTCTGCAGCCTAGAGTAGACTTCTGTGGTTAGTGGAGTGGACCATATTCTAGCATCTTGATCTTTAGGCTGCTAACAGTTCACGTAGAATTTCTTTTCTAAAAACAGTTTCAGAAAAGATAGCAGCTATTGGACAAGACCAGCAGTGCCTCAGTGACACCCTTTACAGATCCTTTCATGATGCTTTCCTCATAAGTTACTTTCTGGAAATCAGATTTCATTCCCCAGTGCCCAACCATACTCTCCAGGGCCAAATAATTCAATGATGAATTGTTCTAGGCGAAATTTAAAAATATGTATATATTTCTTTAAACATAATTCAATATTTTTGTCTTCCTTAAAAGATTTCTTTAAAATATTGATAGATGAATACTGTGATAATATGGTGTTTGCTTCAAAATAAATCAAGTAGGAGGAAAAGGAATATGTAGGGATATAAAAAGTCAACTTGGATTTAGTAGTTGAACTTGTCAAATAGCTTTTAAATATGTATTGTTTATACTTTATACTTATTACATATATTATATGCTTTTGCATATGTTAAGACAGTGTCATGTGGTGGTCATCCTTAGAAATATGTAGTTTACTTGGAGATTATTATCTTCACAATCACATTGCCCTAAAGGTAGTGAGACTGAATTTTCCTCACTGGTTCCCTTTGCCACAGGTCAACTTTAGTGAGCTACCTTAGCAAAAGCTGTAGTGGCTTCAAGGCAGGGCTACGTGCAAAGAATACAGTCTAATGGGCTGAGCGCCCTCACTGACTTCAGCTGCCTTAAGGAAGCCCTTCTCCCTGGATCCAGAGACCAGACAGAGAGCTGGAAAGACATGAGACTAAAGAGGAGGCAAGAGAATAGTTAGCATTTAGGTTCTATATCTAAAAGCCCTAGAGTCAAATTTATACACATTAAAGCTTGTAAGATTAGTTTAATTGGAAAATTAATGGAAAATTTTAGTGTCTGCATAGTATACTTTATGTCTTGTTTTTCTCCAAAATATTAGCCAGGGCTTGCTGAGTAGAAACACATTTAATCCTGGGATGTAAATGCAGTTTTGGAGTCGGTCTACCCTAGGTTATATTATGCCTTTTCAACTGTTCTATTAGATATAGAATAAGGCAGGGTTGATACCAGGAAATAATTTTTTTATGTATGTAGACACAGATATGGGTAAGTTCTTTAAACAGTCAACAATTTATTAGCAAATTATGGATAGCATTGTATTTTCTAACATCCCATGTACCTGTGAGGGGCACCAAGGTAAACTATGAAACATTCCCTTGGGCTCTCACAGTACAGCATAACCAAATTGGTATTTGGGAGAGATCTAGAATGGGCACAGCACTTACATTTGTTGCCCTTACAGTAATAGACACAAGGTTAGATGCTATTCGGAGCAGAAGTCCTGCATTATTAGTCTACTCCTCCCAGTTTACAGTTGAGGGTTGGAGACAGTTCATTAGCAGGTTAACTGCCTAGCATATATTAAGCTACAGGTTTGATCTCCCGGACTAGAAAAAAAGAAACCCACACTAAATCAAAATAAAATCAACTTCAGGGAACTTGGCCTGGGAACCAGCCATCGTGAGACCAAAGGTTCAAGATAAATCCAGACCCCCGCAGCTAGGGGCTTCCCGTTTGTGTCTCTCCAGCATCATGAAGGATAGATAGTGCCTGTGTTCTGCCCTGCCGCTCTCCCAGGATCCTACAGCTGTTCCACAAGGCGAAGCAATGCATCACAACCTATCATTAGCTGGCTCATACCTAATATTTATTGCCGTGAAAATGCCTGACTTCTCTTTCTCAGCTAAAAAATAGTGGTTTGCTTTAAATATGACATTTTTAGAAAGGGCAAGTGTTGCTAGGGGCAGAGTGGAAAGCAATGTGCATACTGCTGGGATCCCAAACTGTGGCTAGTTCAGTGACAGTGCTCTGGGCGGTAACAATTTTCTGCCATCTAGTGGATAACTCAGAGAATAAAGTGACTTTACTGAATCCTGCGAATAGGAGGACTTGTGCTGGTAAAACAACAATTTCCCCACCTACAAACTTAATTTCAAATGAATTTTTCCAATAAAAGATTAAATATGAAATTATAGCATTTTACTGATTCTCTTAATGCTGCTAATAATTACAGACATGCACAAAACATAGACACCCCATTTCTGAATGTTTAGGGAGATGTGTGATATGGGTAAATGTGCTTATATTTAGCTTTTAAATTTTTTCTTTCCTGTCTTGGAAATAGTAGTGTCCAGAGAAAACAGCAACAAATCTTCCCCTTCACCCTCCAACTTAAAATGTTGATTTTATTTGAACACATCTGTGGGGGCATAGAGAATAAATACTGCTTCTTTGTGTTTCTGTTTCTCTATCTGATAGTGGCAGCATATACCTCCTAGACTGGCTGGAATGATCTAATCCAGGGCCAAACAGTTTTCAATGCCATTGTTTCTACAGATACTGTTAGTGTGTTAACTTACTCCTCATGTAAAAGATTAGAAGAGGCCTTTCCTTGTGACAGGAGCCAGTTTACATATATGTATACAACAACAGTTAATGAAACAAGAGGTCATGAGTGTGAAAGAGAGCAAGAAAGGATATACGGGAGGGTGTTGTGTGAAGAAACGAAGGGAGAAGATGATGGTATTTTATTATATCAAAAATGAAAAATTGGAAACAAACAAAACAACAAAAACCCAGCCAGTAGCATGGTACAGTAACCTGTAGAATACAGTGGTGGTACACATACCTTGGTACTAACAAACAGCTCTCCAATTGACTTAAGGTAGGTTCAACAAGATGGAAATTACTCCTGGTACTGGAAACCCAGGCAACTACCCAGGGCTAGTGAAGACATAGATATTAGAGAATTTATAACCATGGCTTTACTAAAACAGCACAACCCATAACTCCATGGTAACTATTTATCTTTATTCTTTATATGATGGTAACCACATTGTAACTATTTATCTTTATATCATGGTAGTAGAATAGACAAATACTCCATTCTCAAGAATGTTTATTCCAGTGTGGAAAATACTGAGAGAGAGAGAGAGAACTGTAGAGGGGACAGATTTTGGAAATGAGATAACAGAGAGAGTGGAAGGCAGCAAGGTAAGATTGGTCCATGATCAGATTCAGAAACATTGTCAGGGAAGGATTATGTATGGGAAGGAAAGACAAGTGTGTTTTACATCACTGCAGCTGAGTAACTCTGGAGATCTGAAGCAGATGAAGAAACCAAGTAAACCTATCTGTGCCTTTAAGCCTGTGTTTATATCAGGTGTATATAGAGGGGAGGTTAGGTGATGATTTCATATACACAAGATAATTCACAGAGAACTTAAAGTATTACTCGCCATTGGGATCACAAATAAAAGGTTATCATTTCATTTTTGAATTTGAGAATCAAAGTAGTTATTAATTTTGATATTACTGTCCCTAAAAAAGTAGCAACAGCTTTACTTTGGCAGTTAGAAACACCTTACAATGAGGACTAAAAAGATTTTGTGGGGAGGGGGGGAGATGAAAATATCAGAATGCAGTCTGTTTTATTTCTTGCAGTTTTAACTCTTGTGGACTTTGGTTTCTCTTCCTCTGAGGTTTCATGTTGAACTTACTGTAGAAATATTTGGCAGCAGAAATGCTGCGAAGGTAGTGACTTTCTAGAGTAACCAGTCCCTTATTTTTTGCAATTCAAGCCAAAGTAACTGTATGTAAAATCTGAACGTACACTACTCAGCTATTAAAAACAATGACTTCATGAAACTCATAGGCAAATGGATGGAGCTAGAAAATATCATCGCGAGCAAGGTAACCCAATCACAAAAGAACACACATGGTATGCACTCACTGATAAGTGGATATTAATCCCAAAGCTTGGATTACCCAAAATACAATCCACAGACTTCATGAAGCTCAAGACGCAGATGCTTCAGTCCTTCTTAGAAGGGGGAACAAAAATATTCATAGGAGGACATATGGAACCAACATTTGGAGCAGAGACTGAAGGAATGAGCATTCAGAGCCTGCCCCACCTGGGTCCAGCCCATATACATAGAGCCACCAAACCCAGACAATGCTGCTGATGCCAGGAAATGCATGCTGACAGGAGCCTGACATAGCTGTCTCTTAAGAAACTCTGCCAGAGCATGACAAACATAGAGGCGAATGCTCACAGTCAACCACTGAACTGAAAACAGGTCTCTGTGGGAGGAGTTAAAGGATTAATGGAGTTGAAGGGGCTTGCAACCTCATAAGAACAACAATACCGACCAATCAGAGCTCCCAGGGACTAAACCAATGCCCAAAGAGTACACATGGACAGATCCATGGCTCCAGCTGCATATGCAGCAGAGGATGGCCTTGTTGGGCGCCAATGGTAGGAGAAGCCCTTGGTCCTGCTTAGGCTGGACCCCCAATGTAAGGGAATGTCAGGGCGGAGAGGCAGGAAGGGGCGGGTGGTTAGGTGGGGGGTTTATAGATGGGAAACCAGAAAAGGGGATAACATTTAAAATGTAAATTAAAAAATCCCCCCCCCCCAAATATCAGGGAGACATGGCAGTGCCGGGAACAGGTTAAGCTTACAGAGCAGGACTGAGAGGAAGGACCTATCAGTGAATGCAGTGAATGTATGATTAAGCAGTCTTAGGTTTTATTGCTGTGACTATGCCCAAGGCAACTCTTATAAGGAACAACGTTTAATTGGGGCTGGCTTACAGGTTCAGGGGTTCAGTCCATTATCATCAAGGCGTGAAGCATGGCAGCATCCAGGCAGACATGGGGCTGGAGGAGCTTAGGGTTCCACCTCTTATTCCAAAGGGAGCTAGAAGACTGGCTTCCAGGCAGCTAGGATGAGGGTTTTAAAGACCACACCCACCGTGACACACTTACTCCAAGAAAGGCACACTTACTCTATCTAACAAGGCCACACCTCCAAATAGTGCCACTCCCTGGGCCAAGCATATTCAAACCATCACAAGCTCACACTCAGCAGTGGGTTAAAAAACATTGTATGTAATTTTGGGGGACTCAGTAAATACACCTTGCAATTTGTTCTAGTTTTGCGGTTTCTCTGATAAACACCATGACCAATAGTATCTTGGTTTTATTTTAGCTTCTATTTCCAGGTCACAGTTCACCACTGAAGGAAGTCAGGACAGGAAGTCAAGCAGGAAATGACACGGAAACTATGGAGGAACTCTGCTCTCTGATTCTTTCCTCTGTAGCTGGGGCCCACCTGCTTAGGCTTGCTGCTGCCCACAGTAGACTGTGCCTTCTCAGTAAAATAACTACCCAAGGCTACAGTCCAATTTGATTGAAGCAATTCTTCAATAGAGGTTCCCTCTTTCCAAGTGACTTTAGATTGTGTCAAGTTGACAATGAAAGCTAACCAGAACACAGTTTAAGATAATTAAATGCAATTATATTTCCAATGGGCTATAATCCCATGATATGACAAATGATTCTTGATTTGGGGTGCTTGTTGGAAAAGGCATACAAACTCAAATGGTCAGAAGAAACTGGTGTCAAAATGGAAGGATCTAAGTGATTATTCGAACTTGCAGGAATGAATTTTCTATTTAGCTGCTTTTCACACAAGCAATTCCATATATCATGATTGAATTGACTTGCCATAGATACTTACACATGAATCATAGTTATTTTCAGCATAAGGAGAACATCAATGTAGCAATAATTCTTCCATAACTACAAGTTTGCTACTCACTGGGCTGTCAACCAAGTGTTAGACATTTATTTAAAGTGCTAATTCTATAAAATACAAATGCACATATGATCCAGAGCACACAGTAGGCCTAATTGATATTCATAAACCTATAATACACTGGAAAATGCCAGCTAGGTTTGATGGAGTCTTCATATATCTTTTTCATCTCCTCAGCTTTTTAAGGTTTATATTATAGTTTACCAATTGAAAATAGAAAATGGAGGTGAACAAAGTTTAGTACTTCACTAAATGCCACAGAGCAAGCAAGTAGAAGAGCTGGGATTCTTTTATTCTTTTGTTGAGATTATAATCACATCATCTCTCCCTTCTCACTCCCCCTCCACACCCTTCCACCTACCCTTCCTTAGTCTTTAAGTCCATGGCCTCTTACTTCATGAATTGTATTATACATACACACATATATACATAATTATTTCTAAATATTACCTGCTCAGACTGTATGTTACTCACATGTTTTGGGGCTGACTATTTAGTATTGGGTAGCCATGCTCTTCACTGCCATGACTATTTCTCCCATCTCAGCACTCCTTAGTTAGCTGTAGTTCTTTGTGTAGGGCTGAGGCCTCATGGACTTTCTCCCATACACTTTGGCGTGTCCTTGTTTGACTCACGTATTTAGGAAGTAGTGTTAGCGAGACTATATAGATGTAGTTTCCAGGATTACTAGGAGACAGGGTCTAACAGCAAACTCCCTGATCCTCTGGTTCCTGCAATCTTTCCATTTGTCTTCCACAATGATCCCTGAGCCTTAGATGTGTTCATTGCTATGTAGGTGATTTCACTGAGACTGCACTCCCCAGTTCTGCATTTTAATTGGTTATGCTTTTCTTTGATGGTCTCCATCTCTTTCAAAAAGAAGTTTTCTTGGTGGGGGATGAGGCATACATTTATCTGTGGGTATAATGAGCCACAACAAGGACCAACATGGCACACTAAGGGTGTAGTTGCAACATACATAACTGTACAGCAACTGGTGATTCCCTAACTGGACTTAAGATCTAGTTAACGCAGAAGAAATCATGCCCAGTACTAAAATCTCAGGGCTACCGAAGTCATGGATCTTAGAGAACATACAGCCATTATTTTACTAAATGAGTATACTCGCTAACTACATTCTAAACTTTTTTCCTATACTCAGAGAACTGGGATTTTAAACTGTTTTTCTTGCTATGAAATAATTTTTTTTGTTTAGAACATGTAACACCAGTTTATTGCTATATTAAAATCTTGACCAAAGAAAGTTATCTTTTTTTAGTATTTTTTATTGGATATATTTATTTATATTTCAAATGTTATTCCCTTCTCCAGTTTCCTGTCCATAAGCCCCCTATCCCCTCCCCCTTCCCCATAAAGGTGTTTTCCCCCATCCATCCCTCCCTTACGATTCCCCATGACATTTCCCTGCACTGGGGGTCCCACCTTGGCAGGACCAAAGGCTTCCCTTTCCACTGGTGCCCCAACAAGGTTAGTCTCTGCTGCATACAGTTGGAGCCCTGTGTCAGTCCATGTACAGTCTTTGGGTAGTGGTTTAGTCCTGGAAGCTCTGGTTGGTTGGCATTGTTGTTCTTATGGGGTTGCAAGCTCCTTCAACTCTTTCGATCCTTCCTCTAATTCCCCCAGGGGGGTCCTGTTCTCAGTTCAGTGGTTTGTTGCTAGCGTTTGCTTCTGTATTGGGCATGCTCTGGATGTGTCTCTCAGGAGAGATCTATATCTGGTCCTGTCAGCATACATTTCTTAGCTTCATCCATCTTATCTAGTTTTGGTTGCTGTATATATATGGGCCACATGTGGGGCAGGCTCCGAATGCTTCTTCCTAACTCTGATAGACCAAGATGTTTAAACATTCCAAAAAATTATACAACAAACTGAGGAAATGGATTTTTTCTGAAGGGGTATTATGAAGGGCTCTAGAGGTGGCTATTTTGACTTTGCTTCTGATGTAAATTAAACATTTGATAGGTGGGTGAGAGGGTGAATCTTTTGGTAAAATCAAACAAACAATAGGGCAGACCTGCAGAAAGGGCGAATCGTGACTCAGAGAAGGGATTTCAGTGAGCAACTGAGAAATTGCAAGTTTTCTCACGGAGCTTATTTCTGGGGGATTTAGGGGAGGAAGACAAATATGTTATTTTTAAAAGTCTCTTTGAGACAGTTTACATATCAGAGAGTTTACTAACTTTAATTGTACAAATAAATTATTTTTACTACTTTAGGAAAATGTTGCAATCATAACCAGGAGTCAGTTCTTGTTTTACTTTCAATCTTCCTTGGATGTTTTGATTGTACATGGTAGCACGTGAAGACATTTTCATATAAACATGTAATGTGTGTTGAGCATATTTACATCCATGCTGTGCGAATGCGTTTTAAAACATTAATTTCAAATTTAAGTTCTGGTGCTTTGTTTACATGTATTTTTGTCCATCAGTTCATGCACGTGTTGGATACCTTAGAACTGGAGTTACAGACAATTGTGAGCTACCCTGTGCATCCTGGGAATTGAACATGGGTCCTCTGCAAGAGTAGCCAGTGCTCTTACCATCGAGCCATCTCTCCAGCCCCCATAAATCAGTGTTAAAGTATTTTTGGTAGCAAAGATCTTCATGTCCATTTGTAGTGAAGAGAGAGCACAGAGAATTAGGAGAGGCACGTATCATGGATACCCTCAGAAGAAAGAATTCAAAGGAAGAAAGGTTAACAAAAACAGGCTCCTCACAGCAGGATACAAAGAGATCAATGGTGTTTTAGCTGCTGGCATCTGGGGAACTTCCATGGAAAGCAAAGGGTGATATTAAAATATAGGTATCAAGTCTACAATTTTATTAATTTTGTTTAATATATTTTGGTTCCTTGGAATTTCATGTAATTGTGATAGATCTTTATTAAATAGGAAAACCAGTGTTCATTGAAGTTCAATTTTAGCCTATATTTTTAGGAATGCCATTTTTTAAACCACCACTCCCAATTCCTCCTACTCCCATACTGTCCACACTCCACGTTTCATTTTCTGGCCAAGACCATGAGGAGGACCTACCAGGAAAACAATCTGGTCAATGACTTTGCAGGCACAGCTCAGGATTTAAGGAGAAAACCATTGTACTCAGGATGTGAAGTGAAAACAAAGGTTCTTTGGAAAGTCAGCTGTGTTAGGTGATGCTTTGCTGGGGCAAACGCGCGAAAGACTAAGGCAGACTCATGAAGGAACATTTCGCTCAAACATACACAGGAGCAAGGATGTTCTGCTAAAGCAAGCACATGAAAGGACCCGTGGTGAAAGATTCTTCGCTAAGGGCAAACATACATTGTTCTGCTCCACAGTGTGTAGTTGAGTCCCATCAGTCGGGACTCCATAGAGGGAAACACACCAAAAAACTTCTGGTGGTGTGCTACAGTTTCTTGCTTCGTTGGACTTGGCCTGATTGACTGAGCAATGTCAGTTGGGACAAGACATGTGCTGAGAGAAGATACATAAGACAAAAACCACTGAGGACACGTGATGTTAAGAGAAAATATAAATAAAACTTGATGGACAGTGATGGAGGCAGAGTTCCACTTGCTCAGAGAGCTATCCATACACTTTTTGGTCTCTCTTTGCTGACCTTTGCTTCGCTGAGAGATACAGCCAAGAACTTTTCTTAGTCTTCCTCCCTGGTCTCTCCTGGTGACTTATGCTGAGGCTGAGGCATGGCTGTCTCTGCTAGTATCACCACTGTTGCTAAGCTAGACTGCTGGTATATCTGTAAAGCGTTTGCGAATGGATGGAGCTGCCATTGCTGACCTGTGAACTAAACCACAGATCTCTGGACCACACAGATGGGAGTTACTCCAAAGAATCATTTCTAAACAGGTCCACTTCCCCATATCATTTCTCTTCCACTATCTCTGGAGAGTGATAGACTAAAAGAGAGGTTAAAGCATTTAAGAACCATGATTAAAAATAGACTTAAAAATAATTAAAGTTATAAGTGTGACTCATTCCACACACATCAAATTAGATTTTCCTTTCTGAATAAGGTAATGTCATTACTATGTCATTAGGTGAATGCTTGTTGAGCTCATTATTATTACATGGCCAAGCAACCTTTTATAGACATCTATTTCATATGTTTATGACTATTGCTGAGAAAATACATGATTAAAATACTCTTGTTTTAATTCTATAATTCTATATAATTATAATAATTAATTAATAATATAATGATTAATATTATATAATTATTATAATTCTATATAATTATAATAATTAATAATATAATAATTCTATATAATACTATAATTCTATCAAAGTGTGCTGTTCCTTTTCCCAACCATAGATGTATCCAGATCTGTGGCTACAGAAACACAAACTGTTTCTTCTTTAATACACTTAAACTTTGAGCCTGTATCTTTTGTGTTTGATTTTTCTCATTCTGATTTCCAATTTAAGAATTACTCTCCCTCCATCCATTATTCCAGAGTATACCAGACCCTGCAGCTAATCAATCAGGTAAAGGCAGAATTGTTCTAATTCTAATAATGAATTTTTCTATTTCTGGATGTATTTTGGGCCCATCTAAGCCCATGAGACATGAGTGACTAGTTAGGGAAACTCATTTCTATGTTCTCTTAAAAGTGGGGATTAGACAAAGTTTCATAAAGCTTTGTGTTATCCATATAAACTTTGCTTTTAATATAATAAAGTCTTAAAACACTAAGAGTTTTAACAATTCTTCCCACTGAGAAGAAATTCATGGATCAAATGAAGATTCTTACTGTCTTCTCCCATGGCATCTTTCTGTTATTGTTGATAATATATAATTTATATAAAGTTCAGATTTAGTAATTTCTGAGTTCTGAGTTTGCACCTGCTCTTTAAGTATACTGTCTCAAGTCTTGATAGGGAATGGTGAAGGACTCAAGAGCTCTGAGGTGTTGCTTTCCTTATTTGAAGCAGATCTTGCTATGTTGCCAGGTCAGCTTCAATGCTCCAGGCTGAAGTTTTCCTTCCCAATCCTTTCTCCTAAGACTCCAAGGTGCATGGATTATAGAAGCTCCTAATTTACCCGGCTCAGACTTTTTTTTTCCACTTTAAAAAGGATTTATTTTCTTTTTAATTGTATGTGTGCATGCATAAATGCATGCATGTGCATGAGTGCATGTGTGAATGTATGAGAGAGAGAGAGAGAGAGAGAGAGAGAGAGAGAGAGAGAGAGAGAGAGAGAGAGCTCATCAGAGTGCAGATGTTTGCAGACTTTAGAGACACTGGGTCCCCTTGGACCTGGAGCTACAGGTGCTGATGAGCAACTGGACCAGTATGAGGCACCCACACTGTTGGGTCCTCTCCAACAGTACTTTGTGCTTTTAACTGCTGAGCCATAAGCAGCCCCCAGACATTTCATGATGGTGAGGATATATGACATGTTCATAGTTTAATGACAACTGGTAGTTTAATGAGAACTAAAGGTTCAGTGGTCCTTCAGGGAAATGTTCGGGATGAAGGCAATTTTCCTAGCCACCATGATATCTAGTGATAGATTGACTCTCATAGAAACAATATTTGAAGACACAAGATCATAAATTTTAACTTTCATATATCCATATAAATAACGTGACTTTTAGAAAGTCATTAAAATAATAATAGCAACCTATAAATGTCTGTTTAGAGGTATTTTTCCAAACATTTATTGGTTCAAGCATTAAACAAATTTATTGTCTAAAGTAATTATGGAATGAAACTGGGTTTCAGAAAATTTTATGGGTACAAAAGCCTTGATTTCAATAAAATAGGCAAAAGCTTAAAACTACCAAGAGTTTTAACAATTCCTCTAACTCATAGAAAATAAGTAGACTGTAGTGAAAATATAGTCTGGATTATGGCAGGAATATCTTTCTAAAATGAGCTATTTTCCTGATCTCAGAGATAGTAATTAGAAATAAAAAAATCTTAATTTAGTAGTCTTCTAATCTGACCACTGTAAAAAAGAGTCAGGCAGGACATAGGTTATTTACTGATAAAGGCGTTCTGTTTGGATCAATATTTAGTTAAGATATTTCTCTATTCACACCTTGAGATGTTTCTAAATGTAATTTATTATAAAATGATAAGGAAGATACATAAAATAGAAGTAGAAATAAAAAAGAAGTTATTCTTTATCTGTTGTGTTTACAGCACAGGCAATGTAAAAAATTAATCTCCAAATCCATTTCAAAAATATCTACCATATGAAGTATATATATATATATATATATATACATATACATATATTTGTTCAGTATAAGAAACTTCTGAAAAACCACCATTTGTAAAACAAAAAGTTGTATTGTGGCAGCTACAGAAATAAAGTATCTATTAAAGCATTAGAGAATAATTTATGTGCTCAGTTAAATATAACCATATCGTAGTATAAAATTCATTTTTAAACTTAACACATGAACTATGTCAGCATGTCAAGTACTTTAAAAAGCATTTTTACTCTTACATTAAAAAGTGATATTACTAACATCAAAAATGCTTTGAGGCTAATTTTTCATGGTGGCATTTTGCAGTAGGTTTTTAATGAAGGTCTTTTGAGCTCAGAAGCACGCATTTTTCACCCTGACTGATCTCTTTTACTGCAGTGTATATAATGTGGTGTTCCTAAAATCATCATGACTGCGTTTTGAACCCATGATTGTGACATGGTCATGTCTCAGTTCCCCACTGGTACTAATCTGTCTCCGTCAAGGTTTTTAATGATTCTGTTAATTCAAGCTCGAACCCTTGGGAATTCTACCCATTTTCTCTGAAAGGGGAAATCCTGTTTTATCAGCTTCAACTCCAAATGTAACAGTGTAAGGCATCTTGCCACTTTCATTTGTACACTCACCTAGGTTGTCAAACACACGTCTGGCTTAACTTCCTGCTGCTTATTCCCTCACTGTTGCAGCCACTAATCCATGCACATGAGGAGCAGTAGGAAATCCAACTATGGAACTCCTGCCCACTCGACTCAGGTCCTCTGCCTCAGTATTCATACCAGCATAACTGACTTTGAACACTGTCATAGCATTTTTTCAGTCCTAACCAAGAATGCTGGTAACTCCCATGGCTTGTTACATACATTTGCATCCTTTGTCCTGACAGTTGACTTCCTCCCTTCCTCTGATTTTCAGTTGCGGCAATATCATTTCTCTCTGATCTATAGCTCGGTATCTTGGCAGTTGCCAAGGCATTTGGTGGGAGACTTGATTCTGACTACTCCCCTGCCCATGCAGATGTCCCCCTGCATCGTAGATGACCACTGCTCACTGAGGCAACTCATTCCACTTTTTGATTAAGTTAGTTAAGAGAACTTTTCGGTTTATAAATCAAATAAATTACCCACGGTTTCCACAGGTGTCTTTGTGTATGCCACTATGAAGAAGGCTTTCTTAGTTGTTTTGCATATGAATGCTGTGTCTACAGTAGCACTTTTCTTAAGCACCACGGAAGAGCTTCTTTGCAAATGACACCTCCAATTTTTGAAACTGGATCTGCCCTCTTCCCAACTCCAAGTCCCAGAAGCATTACATTTATTTCTGGGCAGCGCATATTTGACATATATGTGGTGACTGAGCAATGTTAAAGTAGATAATTATTTCTGTATATTTGTGAACTATACTCAAAACATGATGATAAAATATTTATCTAGCAAGTACTTCCATGCATTTAATTGTTAAGATGTAAAGGATGTGTCCCAGTGGTAGAGTCTTTGCACAGCATGTGTTAGGCCTGGGGTTTAATTTTCATTACAATCTCCACATGCCACAACAAAGACCTTATCTTATAAATTGTCTAACCAGAAAATATCATATGCTACATGCTTATCTGTAATTGGCTAATGGAGAGAATGCTGTATATTGTATGTGTATATAAGTTTTGAAGAACTTAGATTTCTAAAGAAGTAAATGCATTAATTTTTCTAGATCACAGAACAGTCAGCATGTTTAGTATTAGCTGTGCAATTTCACTCAATGCAAGAAAATACTGATTAATGTGCATATTACAATATTAATATGAGAAAATATTTTGGCCACCATTAATTTGAAAGTTCAATTGTGATTTTCAAATTTTATACGAGCCTGTCACTCTATTAGTTTCTCAAAATTTCTAACATCTCTAAACATCCCTTATATTTTACACTATTTTAATTGTTGCCATAGCAATTGTAATTGTATCTCTGGTGATGCAATTTCACCAATGTCATCTGGCATGATCTTTTGTTCTACTTGACTTAGGATTGTAACTTTTAAAGCATTTTCACTAGTCTGAAACTCAACATATTAACTACATCTGGGAGAGTTTTTCTCCTGAACTTTCTACAGATGAGTCCTTGTAAACAAGGGTGATGACCAAGCCCTGAGAGAAGAAACAGCTTTCTGTTTATCCTAGGCTAGAGAGGGCTGTGATCAATTGGTGTTTGAGACAAAGGTTGTATGAATGTAGAACCCCCACTAAATTTCCTATGTGACAGAATAAATGTTGATTTGTGGACTGATGTTTAATGTTTGGAAGTCTCCAGCATGCAGCAGACTAGAGCCCTGGGGTTGTTTGCTGGCTTTGGGACAGGTGGGTATGTGAGCATCACCTGGGGAGGTCAGGAGGGTGGGGGCTGTTGCACTGTGCTTATTTGCAGGTCCTGAATAAGCAGCAGTGATTTATTATTCATATGTTATTACTTTTACTAGCTTTCTTTAAGTCCCACTTCTATGTTTGACCATTAATCATCTAAGTAATTTTTGAAGGCAAAATGTGTGAAGTTTAGAAATAATTATGCATTCTATTATGCCTTAGATATCTGGATGAAAGTCATGTTCTAACATTGAATTGATTCCCTAACATTATTTTTTATGAGTGAAAATTTAATGATCTATTTACTCTAAAGTTTTGCTCTTGGGGAGAACAATTATTCTGGTTAGATTCACTTAAAAGAGTAGATAGAATGTGTCAGCATTTAGAAAGGCCATTGTGCCTTGGAAGTACAATTAATGTAAAATATGTTGAAATCCATGCTTGGCTTTCCCTGGGTAGAGATGATGCCCTTTTACTTAGTGTAAAGGTACTATAATTGTCCAATTCTATTGACTAAGGGGCCATTGGTAGTGGGGAATTTATATGAGGAAAACCCACAGTTTTGTTTTTCAACTCTCATTCAGTACTTGTGAACAAAGAATGACTTTAAAATCATTCTGAAAGAATGATCTGAGAAGCCCTTGGTCCTGCCAAGGCTGGAGCCCCCAGTGTAAGGGAATGTCAGGGTGGGAGGCCAGAAGAGGGGGCGTTTGGGGAGGGGGAACACCCTTATAGAAGAATGGGGAGGGGAGATGGGATAGGGGGTTTATGGATGGGAAACTGGGACAGAAGATAACTTTGACATGTAAATAAAAAATCCAATAAAAAAGAAGGAAAACAAATGTAAATAAAATAAATTTTAAAAAATTCTAAAGTATGGTGATTACTAATTAATTTTCTCATAAATCTTTTCCTGCCATTTATATTCAATCATGTTAGATGTAACCAACTAGCTAAAAATGCAGACATTTGTCTCTTGTATACTTCTCAATCTCGTTTTTCTTCTGCAGTTTGGAAAAATGTCCATCAGCAGGAACATTCACAATCACTAAGTATAGGCCATAAGTTCGAAAAAAAGGTATAATCCTGTTTCGAACAGTAGAGTGCAGTATTTAGCAAGGAGATATAGGTTTGATTGAGGCTTAGTACTTCATTTCCACTGGAGTGTGGTTTCTGTGTGTTTCTTATGATAGAGTTCATTTATAAGGCGTGCTAAACCTTTTATGCTATATACCCCACACTAAACTGCTTTCTAAAATAGAAATTAAAAAAATATTAGTGCCAATAAGTTCCAGATTTAGTGAGAGCAAGGACAAATTGGATTTCAGGTGGGGAAAGACTTGTCTCTTTCTACATGTCAGTGTCTGCTCCAGAGCCACACTTGCGGCATAAGATTTCCATGTTCTGGGTCAAGAATCCTTCCCCAACCAAGGAGACCGAGCACTTTCCACAGTTGAAGCACTCACTGTGCCACTGGCGGTCTTGAAAGCAGATGAACTTGGCACCTCTGAGGCCTGTAAAGGAAGTGGAGATGAATAGTAACTCATTCTTTCAATGACTAAAGTCAACAAAATCTCTAGAAACTCCTACATAGGGAGAGCCAGACAATGTAGACCTGAGTGACTCCACAGTGTGTGGCCCTCTGGCCTCATGTTCAATTGAGAATTTCAACGACAGAAGATTCCTAACTCAGTTCTTCTGTAATCCAAGAAGGTAAAATGAACTGAATATGCATTTTTAAATAATTATTTTGGGGAGGAGGCAGATGAAAAGTGTATGAGGTAGTTAAGAAGCTGCAGAGCAGAGGGGATATAGAAGTACACAGTATCCAAACATGAATATATTTTGCCCTCCTCTTCATGTGATCAAGTTTTCTTAGCTGCAAATTGAAAATACAATAAAAGGAATGTATACTTCTGAGCCTGGCTTGGATATTTTAGTGACTTTTCCTCATTTTTCAATGCTCAATTTTACTTGGAGTAAGTAAAAAAAATTTTTATTGGGAGGATTGAGGCACAATTTTCTGAAGACTTGAGTTGAGAATGTCTTCCAGACTATCCTAGAGCTATTCTATAGTAACAATTATAGCTTCAGCTCAGAATTTGAATGTAAATGGAGGAGTCTCTTCACTCTAGATACCTGGCCACTTTATTCAGAGATGAATTCCAAGATGGCTGTCAGCCCCCTCCACAACTTTGACTTTACTTGAGCTAAATTAGTTTTTAAAGTACACACTGAAAGACTGACCCTTGTCTGTCTAACATAATTTCAAGATACATTTCAACAAACTTATGTCTAATAGTTGTAGGGAGAAAGGAAGTTGGTAAGTGATTGGAATGTTACAGGTTGGATATTCATTTCATTTGACGTTTCTCTCCAAGTCATGTTCATGTCATGGGTTTCTGGTGACTTACGAAGCAAAGAAAAATATGTCCTTTGCTGATTCACATGCATTACCTAATTCTCTTATGATAAATGAAGCACAAAGTTCCTTGAAAATGATAATGGAGTTTTTTTTAACATTTTCTCATTTAAAAATGTTCGTATTTGTGTCTGTGTGCTTGTGCACATATGTGTGCAACTAACTGTCTTAGGATGCCAGACAAAGGTGTCAAATCTATTGGAGCGTATTCATAGGTGGTTGTGAATTAATAACATGGATGCTAGCATTTGAACTCTGGTCTTTACAGTTGAGCAGTAAGTGCTCTAAACCATTGATCCATCTCTTTATCTTTATACAGAGGTTAGCTCAGAAAGAAATTAACTCCTGCTAAGTTTCAAACCTGGCTTGGGTGACTACTTACCGTATCAAAGGGGCCTTGGCTACCAGGTTTTCCCAGTATCCTTCAGTCCTTACCTATATAGGATATGGCAGGCATATCTGGCCCTTACCCTAAATTCTCCACCACAGAGACTGACCTGGCCTTTCCCCAGAGGCTTTTTTCCCTATATAATCCAAGCCTTTTGTTTTCCACCCCTTTTGTATCTTTGGCCTCCTGGCTACTGTATTTGGTTCTCCTCTCTCCCTTCCTTCTTTCTCCTCACATGACTCATGTCTACTCAGAACTCTCCCAAATGTGTCTGTCTCTGTCTATGCTTTCCCTTTTACCTATAATAAACTTTTTCCTCCACCATACTTAAGAGCAGTCATGTCTTTCCCTTTTTTTAAAATTTCCTTTTCCACTCATATCTGACCTTCTTTTCTTTTATTGAACATGTACTTATGTATCTGTGATAGTCCTACAATAAGAGTAAATAGTAGTATAGTATACTCACTATTTTTTGTCAGCTTGACAGAAGCTTGAGTAATCAGAGAGGAGGGAGCCTCAACTGAGAAAATGTCTCCATAATATCTAGCTGTAGGAAACCCTTAATTTTCTTAATTACTAATTGGAGGGGGGTGTCCCTGGGTGAGGGGGGTATTGCTGGGCTGGTGGTCCTGCGTTCTATTCAAAATTAGGCTAAGCAAGCCATGGGAAGCAAGCAAGTAAACAGCATCCTTCCATAGGCTTTGCATCAGCTTCTGCCTTCAGGTTTCTGCCCGGTTTGAGATCCTGCCCTGACTTTCTTCAATGATAAATAGTGATAGGGAAGTTTTCAGTGATGGATATGGAAGTGATATAGAAGTACAAGCCTTCCTCTCCCTTTGTTTTCCTTTCCTTCCCTGCCCCCAACTTGCTTTATGGCCATAGTGTTTTATCACAGCAATAGAAACCCTAACTAAGATGTATACCAATTAATTAAAATTTTAAAGCTTTAATAAGATAACTGTAACAGTAAGGGTCCATAAATAGTCTCTCTCAAAGAACTAATGATTGAATGTGTATGACATTGATTCTTATGAGTTATTCGCAGTTTTATTGGAAAGCCATGTACAAGTGGCAAATGTAAAAGTAGCCGTGGAATTTTACAAGGAAGAAAAATGAGACATTTACAAGTGAAATTCTAAGCTCTTGCTCAACTTGGTAGTTTTGTTCAAATTGTTGCAAATTTGATTATGTTTATTTCTGTAGGACACCAGGGTCCTTTTCAGTAACGAACCCTTTTCGGAATCAATCCCGTTGCTAGATGTGGTAGTGCATGTGTTTAATCCTAGGATTTGGTAGGCAGAGGCAGGCAGATCTATGGGAGTTCAAAGCCAGCCTAGTCTACACATTGAGTATTATGTATCTGAGTATCTATGGGTAGCCAGAGCTACATAATGAGACCCCATCTCAAAACAACAACAAAAACGGAACAAGAAATTTTTGATACCAATTTCAACTGGTTTCCTTTGTACCTGATAAACCAATAAAATAATGGATAGTATTCATTGAGTTCTGCGGTTTGTCACTCTCCAACCTAAGTCCCAACATGTGTACAGAGCTCTTGTTTAACCTTCATAGGATAAATATGAGCATCACATTCAATTTGTAGATAAACACTAAGGAGCAGTGAGGTTCAGCCAGTTACTTAAGCTAACAGTTATCAAGATCTGTCTCAGACTTTGCAGTCTGGCCTCACAGCCTATGATATCGACCTCACTAAGTTAACTTTATCTTTATGAAGAGCACATTAATGCATCTTTCTGTAGAAACTCCATTTTTCTAAATCAAAAGAATCGGAAGGAAACTATTAATGATCCTTTCCTGTCTCATTTTGCAGTGATGGCAAGTGTGGGTATCCAGGGGGAGTTATTTACCAATAGTCACACAGTAGCCAGCAACTCAGACAGAGCCAAGGTCCTGTAGTGCCATCTTTAGAGCACTTCCATTGCATCAAGCTTCTTCATCTAGCTCAGAGAGTTCAAGAGGTAGTGAACATCTTCAAAGAAGAGAGATATTTACACTCCCAAGTAAGTGTGGCTCTCATCTCTTATAAAAAAAGCTTCTCTTTATAACAAATGGAGACCATTACCGAAAACCACAATTAGACAAAATACAGAGATCAATAGGTGGTGTGGAGCCCAGCCCCAACAGTTACAGCTCCAACACAGCTCCTGCATTTGACTATTGGGGGTATCTTTGAAGAGGGGAAGGACTGTGAAGTGCGTGAGATGTGTCTCTTAGAGAAAGCTGCATTAGCAGGATCTGAATAATGACATTACCAACAGACGCAGTGGTCGAGAAAAAAATCCCACTGATTCCAACCCCTAGACAAAGAACTACAGGGAACTCATGATCTCGAAGCAAGGTAGATTTGGTTCCTCCTAAGGAGTTCTGCCTTAATTAGTTATCTAGTACAAAGTAGTCATCCCTGAAAACATATGCACACAAACAGACTTAGTAGGTTGTACTTACTATATATCTCTACGTGTGTGTGTGTGTGTGTGTGTGTGTGTGTGTGTGTGTGTGTGTGTAGCATACAGACAATAGAAAGATCAAATTAGGAGTGAAGGGGGAAATGGGAGGAGTTTGACAAGAAGAGATGGGAAAGGATTGAGAGAGGAAAGTGAATGGAAGAAGTGATATATTTTAATTAAAAATAAAACTGGAGAAAGAAAAGTCATATCTGAAGTTAGATCAACTGAAGCCAGTTCATTGTAATGGCATCAGCAAATTACATGCAACCACTTTGTAGGTAGATTTAGTTAACATAGGATACTATACTAAAAGCATTCTAACATAAATAGATTCTCCTTAAAATTAATATTGATTTTAAATTGTATTTATCTACAGTATGCAACATGATGTCATATGCAAGCATTATAGAATGCCTAAATCAATCTAATTAACATGCATCACTTCAGATACATCCCTTTAAAATTCAATCTTTTTTAGATTTTCAATTATATAATAGGTTATCATTCACTGTAGTCAGCACAGTGTGCATTAACTTTCCCAAACTTGAATGTATCTGTAAGAATGACTAGCTCCTTAGATGCCTAAGGGTTTCCATGAATTCACAAATCTCTGAAGCATTCCCAGCATTCCCTGTTGTGTGTTAGCTCAGAGGGCTTCAGTTTAAAGAAGCCTGACTTTGGGCTTTATATATATTTAAGAAATATTAGAATGAGCTCGAAGGTTTTGTAGACATTTCAGTCTGGAGACAATCCTTAGAAATTCCTTTAGATTGTCTCTTCTCATTTAAATGCTACCACATTCAGATTAGATTTTAGTCTGGTATTTCGTTTTATGTTGTTCTGTAAAATAGTATTGGCTTCTCTCTCTATGGAATGAAGCTTGCTGCGGTCTGCAGATGGTACATTCACCAGAAACATCACGTAAGCACATGAGTCTGCCATGGATCAGAATTGAACCCCATCAAGTTAAGGGCTTTGTGTAGGCTCTATGAGATCACCATTAGCTGTTAGAGTTCTCAAAGAGCTGTAAAAATATTTTGAATTATTTAACATCTTAATTTTCTCATCACAGGGCCTCTTTTCCTCGCCTGATTCAAATGAAATTAGAGCAGCCAGGGATGGGAGGTTTTCCTAGGGAGACTCTGGAGTTCTGGTGCTATCGAACATCAGAAGCCCCTCATTCTGATGGAGGGATGGAGCTGGTAACTGCCTCCCTTTGCAGGGGCGACTAGACGAATAGAAGGAAAGAGAGTTGAGTGGTTAGGAGCACATTCTCAAAAGCTCAGTAGTCCAGAATTGTTCATGTGAGACCTTGAGAGAGCCAAGGAGTTAGGTAATGTAGTTTAATGGCAGAGGTAGATGTGAGAAACAGGTTGAAGGAACGCCCATTCAGAACCTGCCCCACATGTGGCCCACACATACACAGCCACCAAACTAGATAAGATGGATGAGGCAAAGAGGTGCAGGCCGACAGGAGCCGGATGTAGATCGCTCCTGAGAGACACAGCCAGAATACAGCAAATACAGAGGCGAATGCCACCAGCAAACCATTGAACTGAGAATAGGACCCCCATTGAAAGAATCAGAGAAAGAACTGGAAGAGCTTGTAGGGGCTCGAGACCCCATATGAACAACAATGCCAAGCAACCAGAGCTTCCAGGGACTAAGCCACTACCTAAAGACTATACATGGACTGACCCTGGACTCTGACCTCATAGATAGCAATGAATAGCCTAGTAAGAGCACCAGTGGAAGGGGAAGCCCTTGGTCCTGCCAAGACTGAACCCTCAGTGAATGTGATTGTTGGGGGGAGGGTGGTAATGGGGGGAGGATGGGGAGGGGAACACCCATAGAGAAGGGAGGTGGAGGGGTTAGGGGGATGTTGGCCCGGAAACTGGGAAAGGGAATAACAATCGAAATGTAAATAAGAAATACCCAAGTTAATAAAGATGGAGAGAGAGAGAGAGAGAGAGAGAGAGAGAGAGAGAGAGAGAGAGAGAGAGAGGGAGACGGAGACAGAGACAGAGACAGAGACAGGGAGGATCTGCCATGTAGCAGGGCAGCTGCTCCATTGCTTAGGAGTATCACTTGGGAGCTGTGGAGGCAGCCTGACTGTGGCAAGCTCTTAATTTGCTTTTAGTTGCAACAATGCATTTAATATTAATTCCCTCCCCAACCCTGGCAATTAAATATCGGCCAAGTCAAATCTGTCTGCTAGCCTAACACTTCCATGGACTCATGTGAATCTGAAAAACATGGCGCCCCTGTATAGACAAACAAGATTGTGCTTAACCTGGAAACCACCTCCTCTTTTTGCAAGTGGAAAACCTTCAATTTTAGCTTAGAGAGAGGGAGAGAGAGAGACTAACTTGAGGTTGGAGGAGGAAAGGGAATAACAATTTTTTGTTGTCCAATCAGAGAAAAAAATTAAATATGTAAGAATACTGGGAATGGAAAGTGGAAATATAGCTCTGTCGCATTATTAATGACAGTAAATTGTCTGGAAGGATAGCTGCTGGGTTTCTCAGGTCTCATGCTGGCTTCAGCCTCTTTCCCACAGGATTAACAGTTCAGAGAAGGTTCTGAGAAAAACATAAGGCACTCTTCCAGCCCTGTGAGAAGCTACTTAGTATGGGTCGATTTGTCATCTACATTATTTTTTCAAGCCATGTTTCATGTACTTTGCTTCTTTAGTAGAATACTATATCACTTTCTTTCATAATCAAAAGTTGCTGCAAGTGGAATACAGATAAGGGAGTAATGCATTTGTTAAAGGCATCTAAAAAAAGAAATCCAACTATTTCTGTTCTATGTTACTCTATAGCCTTGGATATTTTATAGAATAGTTGAATTTAATTAAAACCTTTTGTATTTTAAATCTGTTTTGGCTTTTGTTGGAAAGTAGCCCTTCTGACTCTCAGTTGGGCCTCTTTATTAGAGCTTTCTCTGACTTTTAGCTTACCTGTTTTCCTACCTTGGACTGTGACTGTCCTTAGAAACCATACCAGTAGGTTTAGTATTTACTTTTTATAGTGTCCACGTCTACATTATACTATAACATTTCCTTGAGAGGCCCCATGTAAAATTTAAATTTGTAAGTGAGTGATCTACTTGTGTTTATCTCAAAAAATGTAATTGATAGAAAATACATATTTATTTGCATTTCCATAGTTATGACCGCATCATGATGGAACACTTACCAGTGATGGGTTTGGTGCAGGCTGCACACTTTTTAGCATAGAGATGGTTGTAGCAATCCAGGCAGAATGGGAAATCATCCTTTGACATAAATGCCTCCTCATAAAGCTCTTTCCTGCAGCCGCTGCACAGAAAGCACTCTTTATGCCATATCTGGTCACGGAAGGTTATCCCACCAGAAGTTATCACCTGCGAAAGCATCATCAGAAAGGTAGTGAGCACGGGTACCCTTGCAATTCAGACCATCTCATGCTTCCCTGTCCCCACACTTGGTGCTGTGAACTATGTACCACACTGTGTTAGGATGCTTTGCTTCCTTGAAAACGTCTGTGAGTTTTTAGAAAACTACACGAGAAGCCAAATGTTATAGAAATCATACAGAACATCAAAGATGAAAATAACATCCGATTTCTTAAGCAATGGATCAGAAAAGAGGCAGAACCATTTTGGACTCAGGGACACTGTAAAGGAAGCAGGTACTTGATTTACTTCGCCTTTCAGGAGGTTTCCTATCTGTATCTTCGAAGATCTTTTGCTAGGTCTATTATAGTTCTACCCGACATATTTATATCAATTTCTGACCTCAAAGAATGCTGGAAAAGAAAACAGACACCGCAGTACTTTTCTTGAAACTTTTCAGCATGTCTGAGAGGACACTGAGGGGTGGAGATCCTGGGTAGAGCTGATGAGCATCAATCATTGTGAACAATGACCAGCTTTTTACCCCATCCTCAGTACTGGATTAAGGATGGGCCTTTGCGGATATCCTCAGCACCTCTACATGGCATAGACTTGGTCTTTCTGGAGATGAGCAGTCTCCAGATGATGTTTGATGGTAACAGGGTTATTTGCTATGGGTCCTGAGATTTTGAACAAGGAAGAAGTTGAAACTAACGGGTGATTTTTCAATTTTAGGGCTCAAATGATGTACAAAGTTTAGATTCCTAGCACCTGCATAGACTCACAACATTTGTGACATTGTACATTGAGCCTCAGTTGCTTCTCAGGTCTTCATTTTGCTCATATAAGTGCTGAACCCAGGGCCTTTTAGCTAGGGGGATATTTTACCGCTTAGTTAGCCCACACTATATCCTTTTAAAAGCCAGGTTAAACTTCATGTTCTTTTAAAGGCTGAAACATCTTTACTGAGTATCAGGTTGATAAATACTTGCTATGTCTTCCTGTGTGTAGCTACATTACAATCATCTCTTCTTTGAAATCCACAGATGTTGACCCTCATAGAGCTGCTGAGGAAACTGGAAGATGTTCAGGTCCATCTCTTACAAAGACCAAGGAAATGCGATATTGAAGGTATTAGACTGCTACAGATCTGTATCAATTTTACTAGATGTTAAAAATGTAGCCCCACGTTAAGCCATCTTTGTCTGCTAGTAAATACACGCATATTGTTTGTCTATCATATGAGTTTTTGAAAAAATATTCTAAACCCACTTTAACTTTCTATCAAGATTCTTAGAAACTAAAGATTTTTGGTATGAGTCAATTTTCCTAGAAGTGGAAAAGCATACTGCACTGTTCTGAATACGTAAATGAGGAGCACAGTGGTATTTGTGAGGCAAAGCAATTGAGAAGGCCTCCCACTGACTTCAAATGCCTGTCAGCAGGCGCAGGCAAAATCATGCTTCCTTTGATTTGTTTGGTCAAATGATTTGTAGGCTGTGCTTAAAAGATCAGAAACTTGAAAAATGGATTCTCTGCAAAAAAAAATAATATATCCCAAAGCTCTGGAACATTTGAAAAAAGTTTGCTCGTGATTGCATTCCTTTTGAAGAAGTAGGCAGCACAGATGAAATCTAATATCCAAGTTTGGTTTGGCCACTGACTTAGAACAAGTTTCTTCCCCCTGCAAAGTGGAGATAATAGTGTGTGTGTGTGTTTGTGTGTGTGTGTTTGTGTGTGTGTGTTTGTGTGTGTGTTTGTGTGTGTGTGTTTGTGTGTGTGTGTTTGTGTTTGTGTGTGTATATATGTATGTGTTTGTGTGCGTTTGTGTGCGTTTGTGTGTGTGTTTGTCTTTGTGCATTTGTGTTTGTGAGTGTATATGTATGTGTTTGTGTGTGTATAAGTGTGTGTTGTGTGTGTGTATTTGTATGTGTGTGTGCGTGTCTGTCTGTCTGTCTGTCTGTCTCTGTACAGGTTAGAAGTTCGCCTATTGCTCCCCACCTTAGTTAGTGAGACAGGGTCTATCGCAGGGCTTTGGGTTTTCCATTTCATCTGGACTGGCTCTGCTTGCAGATTTGTGTCCCCAGGCCCAGCTTTTAGGTGGGTGCTGGGGACTCTGAACTCTTGTTTGCAGGCTTATACAGTAAGTGCTTTACCCACAGTGCCATGTCCCCAGCCACGGTTTTGAACATAGCAGAGAGCAACTGAAGCATTGAAGAGCACATTAACTCTACTTTTTCCTGTTAAGAAATGAATTTGAAGCATTTCCAGTCTGACCTACCAGCTTTTTAGTAGAAAATTTAGTAACGAAATACAATGGGGGGTTACAATGGTATTTAAAGGTCTGGATGTCAAATAGTTTGGCTTTATTTAACCAAAGTTTTGGGTTTTCTGGTTTGAATTGAAAAGAATCTTTTTCCTTTCCTTTGATAGCAATTGTTTATATCCAGATTTTTTTAAAGGACTATATAGTTTAAAATTTTAAATAGAAATAACCTGCATCATTCTCTATATACAAGCTAATAAGAGCATTTCATTAGTGTCTAGTGCTTCAAATCCTATCCTCCATGTAGCACAGTCTTCCACAGCCTGGGAAGGTGAATGAGTCATCCAGCTGTCCAAATGCAAATGTAAAAATGGTTTTAAGAGAGCTGTCAGGACACTTAAAGCATCACAGTATTCCAGAACCAGCGTACCAACACATCACCATGATTCATTGTTCTTCAATGTACATCGTCATTCTAAACTCCTGATGCTTCATGAGTTAAGGACTTCTTCAAGCCTATCAATATATATTTTATGAGACACAGACAGGATTCATCAAGATGATGGACATGCGTTTTCATATAAAAGCATGGAGGATGAAGTACCAGGTCATGTTTGCTTTTTAAAAGTGACTTTTCCCTACTTGGAAGTGTGCTTTGAATAGAAAGCAAGTCAGCATACGATTCATTTTTGTGCTGCCATGAGAAATGAAAGAATTCGTAGCTCTTGGACTTTCTGTGTCCGCGTGCCAAATGGATTTCTCTCATGATCTGTCACCTACTTAAGCCAATCTCTTGAAAACACAGAGCCTGGAGCCCAGAAGAGATAGTTACTGGAAAATAATAGGAAGGTTTCCTAGTACCCTGTTTCCCTTAGTCACTCTGAGAGGCAAATCCTTGTTTCTCTGAAACACATAATAGTAAGTGGATCAAAACTGCATACTACATGGTTCAAAACTGTCTTCTAGGAAGCAAAGAGGAACGCACCTGTACCAGAACAAAGTCTCTATGAAGCAGTGAATGGGACTGGGAGATCAAGTCACCTGTTTACCATTGAATATTAGATTCATGATCTAAAGTGGAATTTAAGGCTACTAAAAAGAGTAGGCCATCTTAATGGTGACAGTTTCGGTTTGGGATGTGTTGAAATTTAAAAATTACCTCATGTATTAGTTGTAGTATGATTGGGTCACTTCATTCCAAATACTTAAGGCAGCTAAAAAACAAACAAACAAAACAAAACCAATGTTCTGGAAGGTTCTACAGCTATACCCTCCTTAGATAGTTACCTTCTTACAGAAGTTGCAGTAATGAGCAAACTCCTTCTCAAAACAGGGCACACAATAATTGCCACTCTCTTTCGAGATCAAAGGCTTGGTTCCTATTGGCTGTCGGCAGTGCTCACACACAAAGCAGGTTTCATGCCAGTAATTGCCCTTAAATTCCATTTTCCGAGAACCTGAACCCCAAAGTAAGACACCGTTAGTACAAGTCAGGCACATTTGTGTTTCCTATAAGAAAACATACTACAATATTTTAAAAATAATAGTAATAAAAGAATTGCCCTTTAGAGCAACAACATTTTTCGTTTTCTGAGACATTAGAGAAAAGAAGGATTGCTGAATATCTGCTATAATAAGAATGGGACACCCATAAAACAAAACAAAACAAAACAAAACAACAACAACAAAAACATCTTACAATCTCTGCATAAGCAATGGGAAAGTCCTGCATGTAGAGACTTAGAATTGCTCACGGTTTAAGCTGAGTCATCCTCATCAGGGATAATTACCAATACCCAGAGCACTACCCCTGAGATCCATATTGGGAGAAAGCCTTCTGAATTTATTTGAGTTCCCAACAATGATAGTGCTGATAGTAATAATAACTAGAGTTGGGGGATTGGTTGACTCATGGAATAGGAGAGGACCAAATTAGCAGAGAGGGAAGAAAGATTTTAAGAGCCAGAGAAACAGGAAATCTGCCATCGAATTGACCCTTTTAGCTACGAGAAGGGAGCTGCATCCACGAAATCTCAACATGGAAGCCTAAAGTAGACCCGAACACTTCCCAACACAGTTGATGTTCTACCATAGGGGAAATTCCATCAGGCCTCATACCTAGGTGAAGAACTACGATTAAGGGATGCTGAGGGAGAGATTCTTAGTATTTCCCGGATCTGAGTCCCGACTAGTTATCTAATAGTAAATGGTCAGTTCTAGAAAACACACCTGGAGGGAACATTAAAAAGACTCATTAGGTTGTGTTTAAATGCTTATTTGCTTACATATCCATGTAGGAACAAAGGTTAAAAGGAGGTTAGAAATTTGAGAGGGGACAAATTTAGGAGGAGTAGGAGGGAGAAGATGAAGAAGGAAAATGATATAATTATATTTTAATTAGATTTTAAATGAAGTTATCTACATGGACCATCTTCTTCCCTGAAAGAAAACAATTCCCCTCAAACCTGTTTGAAAGAAAACAATTCCCCTCAAACCAGTTTGAATCAAGCTATCAAATGATGCCTTTTGGTCCAGTGAAAAGGCCAGATAGGTAAGGGAGCTTTCTGCTCTGCCTGATGACTTAAGTTTGATCCCTGGACCCCACATGGTGAAAGGAGAGAACTCCCTCACACAAGTTGTCCATTCACATTCCCAAAAGAAAAAAAATACACGCAAATGAATGAATGAATGAGCGAGGACTATGACCAATCTCTTGTGAAGATTAATCCCTTTAATGCCACCGATCATGCTCAAGATAAGGGTGTTTTCAGTTTTCTGGTCTAAGCTTTATCCTTCAGTTCTATCTGTGGCTCAACAAGTCTGAACTGGATTTTATGAAAAGACGACATTGGTCCCTGCAATAATATTACAAAGTCGCAGAGCACCGGAACTTATTTGTTCAAGAAGAATAGATGAATTGGAAACCAGAGGAAGAAAGCAAGAACAACACTTCTTAAATCAGTGTTCTGAGCCAGTGATGCTCTGTGAATAGAGATGCAGTTTCCTTAGGCAGGGCTAAGGGGACCTCGCCCGGCATGATGGCTCTCACCCAGCAGGATGCCTCTCACCTGGCATGATGGTTCTCTTGCAGTGGAAGCACTTGGAGGAACACTCATTGGAATAGCAGTCTGTGCACAGCAGGCGCTCATCCTTGGCAACAAAAGGCTTTTCCACCAAAGAGTGATGGCACTTGTTGCACCTGAAGCATCCTTCATGCCAGTGACGGTTTTTGTAACAAAGATCCTTTCAGACAGGAGATGAAGTTAATTAAATGAGCTTGCAATAAAACAAGATGCGACCTTCTTGGGACCTAGTACCCAAGTAAGTTGTGCCACTAGCTTGAGGAGAGTTGTTGATACTGTTATCTATAAGAAAGAAGACTGGGACATAACCTGGGGCTTGTCTGGCCACCAAAGGCCACTGAAACAATAATCTCACTGGATTTTGTCAATATTCTCTGTCTTTCTCTTATAGCCTACCAGACAGGTTTTACATGGAGTAAATGTAATTTTTTAGTTGCAGTATCGTATTGTTCACTGAGACTTCAAACAAATGACAAACACTTAGTTAAAGCAAAGGCAAGAAAGAGGCGAGAGTGAGTACTAAGCACGAAGGAGGAGAGAGTGTGACGTGAGAAGGCACAGTCTTTGGGGCTAAGGGAGCAAGGCAGACTTTTAAGACGGAAAGCACAGGCTTTGAATCCAATTTTTTAAATGTATTTTTGTAGACCTTAGCTATTCCAGAAGTAACTCAACATTTAGGTTGTAAAATTCCGGGGAAACAGTTTAATTTCTTATATTTTTTTACTCACCTAAAAAAAACAGGTAACACACACACACACACACACACACACACACACAGAGAGAGAGAGAGAGAGAGAGAGAGAGAGAGAGAGAGAGAGATACCACAGGACACCATCAAATACATGAACCACACCCTACCACACACACAAGTCTTTGGATAGTATGAGATTAAAACATGTGTTTCACAGTCCCACACAGTAGAAAATGTGGGCAAAGCCAACACAGAGAAAAGGAGCATCCCGAAGCAGTTACCTACTGTACACGAGCGGTAGCTGTGTGAACAGAAGTAATTCCTACCTTAGAATCTGATTCGATTGGTTCTTTACACTGCTCACAATAGTTAGAAAAGATACGATCGTAGCAGGAGATGCAGTATAGATTATCATCCTTGAGTACATACTTCTTCCCAAGAAGGGATGCTGTGCAGTATTGACAATCAAATTGTGTACTTGTCATTTCAGTTGTATCCTGTGGATAATAAAGTGATTTTTGTACATTACATATTGGCATTACAAATGGTAAGTCCTTGATAAAATGTGAGTCAAGCATTTGAGTTTATACATTACTAGGCGAAATTTCACAAATTTGGGAAGTTGATTGTAGATGATTTAGGAAAGGCTACCCATATTGGCAGTTCTTTGATTTTTTTTCTCTCTCTCTTTTATTTTGCTTTTATGAGACAGGGTTTCTCTGTGCAGCCTTGGCTGTCTTTGAACTCTCTCTATAGATCAGGCTATCCTTAAACTCATGGAGATATACCTGCTTCCCCACCAAGTGCTGAGATTAAAGATGTGTGCCACTGCCACTCAGCCAGTGCCACCACCACCTGGCCTTCTTTTTCTCAAAACTGAAAGCACCCAAATCCTGAAACAAAATGTTTTTTTTTTTTTTCGGAGCTGGGGACCGCACCCAGGGCCTTGTGCTTCCTAGGCAAGCACTCTGCCACTGAGCCAAATCCCCAACCCCTGAAACAAAATCTTTTATTCACCATATGCCAATGTGGAAATCAGTGAGAATATGGTACACAGGAGATATCCCGCATCAACGTGATGCTGGGACCTGTAGACAGCGTAGTTAAAACTGGCATTACATAACTATCATGAGTTCTGGAAGTGGAATTTCACAGAAATAACAATTCCTTTTTTCAAACTTGCATAATTAGTACATTCCCATTTTTACTGCATTTTTTATTTCTATACATATTAAATTCCCAATAAGGGTCTTGCATATTAATCCCAAGGCCTTCCTGTTTTCTTCTCCTCACCTGCTCTTCTAGACAATGACTAAAAAAACTGTTTCCTGCTAGGTTTGGTCATCTGGAACTGTGCCTTGAAGTGTCCCCACTAATCTGAAAACACAAAGTTTTTCTGCAGGCAGGATTCAGTCCACACGCTAAATTTTTATGACTTTGGTTGAGTAATATCCCAAGTATGGAGTTGCAGGAAACACTATAGTATTCTTTAAGTTCCAGCACAGGACCAGAATACATATGGTACAAGTCAGTACAGTAGCCTCTAACAGAATAAAACAGACTTAAAATATAAATCTAGGGTTAGGGTAAGACTTGGAATTATTTTATAAACCCAGAAAAGCAGTGAGCATGCTATTTTCATTATAGCTAAGAACAATAGTACTGATTTTCTTTGGAAAAATAGAATTCACAATCTCTGGATTTGTTAGAATGTATTTTGATTCTCCCATCTAGATGTCTTTCATTTTAGAAAAACCAGTAGATCAAGTAATTCATACAATAGGGCTTTAAAATATTTGATGCTAATTTTTGCCCACTCCATGTAAAAGGCTATTATTAAACCTTATTTTCATATTTCAGTGGTGGAGTCTTTAACAGAGTTTCTTGGCAAATCCATTGTTATTAATTCCTGGGGTAGTGGTTTTGTTTATTGCTCTTCACAGCTAAGTAGGGGGAGGAAGGAGGATCTGGAACACAGGGGTCTTTTCCCAGGAAAGATACAGACTCAAACTAGAAAGCTCCCAAAGGGATGTGGCCAAAATTATCTGCAAGGAACACTGAATTCCTTATTTGATTGATTTCACAGAAATGTCTATTCCTAGTGAGTACAAACATACTCAAAGGAGCCTGAAAACAGCAGGAAACAGATCTATTCCCTTGAAACGTTAAAAATATTTCAAATTACATTTACAGCGATCCATAGGATACCTTTAACTTCTTTCACTTAATATGGAGATATCATTTTCATTATGAATATGTATTTAGTTTAAAATGAATAGTGTACCACCAAGGAGCATGGGTTCCCTCCTGGGATGGGAATACTTAGAGGACTTCCATTTTACGAAATTTTAGTATACTGGAAAAATAAAGACAAAATCCTTCAAAAGTGGTACTACTCCAATAGTTTATTTAAAACAATTATTTATATTCAACACTAAATATAAGGACAAGAACACACCATCCTCCTTTCCCAACTACACAACAGCCTTTGTTCTACAGAAGAATTCTTAAATAAGCTTAATCATATCTCTTTACTTTCTAAAAGATTAAGGAAAGCTGTTATATTCTCATTTGTAAAAACATCAGAGATGGGTAGGTTAAAAGCAAAATATGTTCAATATTTTAAAAATCTTATAAGTTTGCATCTATAAGATTATACTCAATATTAACTCAGTGTTAGTTGACTTTTTTCTACCAAGACACAGTTTCCTCACCTTATTCAGGGGATTGTGAATATAATCTGAAGTAAACAAGCAAACAAACTGTTTACTTTTGTCTTGGCAAAAAATGGAGTAAAAAACTCAGACCTCATTTCAAGATGTCCATCAGTTAACTATGGATGTATAAGTATTCAAATATTTTATTAAAAATAATAGGAATATATATGCATACACACATGTATATATATATATATATATATATATATATATATATATACACACACACACAATTTTTTGGGATTCAATAGAAAGACCAGTGGGAAAGGACTTTCCTTGGAAAAGATTAGGGGAGTTCAACTGCCAGAAATCTGCAAATGAAGAAAGGAGGGAAGGTGGAGTATCTTTTGGGTATATGTCTAGGAGCAGTATAGCTGGGTCTTCAGGTAGAACTCTTTCGAAATTTTCTGAGAAACCTCCAGGTTGGTTTTCAGAGTAGTTGTACCAGTTTGCACTTCCACCAGCAATGGAGGAATGTTCTCCTTGTTTCACATCTTTGATAGCATGTAGCATGTGCTGTCACTTAAGTTCTTGATATTAGTCATTCTGATGGGTGCATCATGGAATCTCAGGGTCCTTTTGATTTGCATTTTCCCGATGACGAAGAACAATGAACATTTCTTAAGTGCTTCTCGGCCATTTGAGACTTTTCTGTTGAGAATTCTGTTTACCTCTGTACCCCATTTTTTAATTGGGCTATTTGATTTGTTGGTATCTAACTCATTGAGTTCTTTTTATATTTTGTATATTAGCTCTCTGCCAGATAAAGCATTAGTGAAGATCTTTTTTCAATCTGTAGACTGCCATTTTGTCCTATTGACAGTGTCTTTTGCCTACAGAAGCTTTTCAGTTTCATGAGGTCCCATTTATCAATAGTCAGTCTTAGAACCCGAGAGCAATTGGCGTTTTGTTCAAGAAATTGTCTCCTGTCCCAGTGTGTTCAAGGCTATGTCCTACTTTTTTTTCTATTATATTTAGTGTATCTGGTTTTATTTTGAGGTCCTTGATCCGCTTGGACTTGAGTTTTGTGCAGGATGATAAATATGGATCGATTTTCATTCTTCTACATGCAGACACCCAGTTAGACCAGCACCACTTGTTGAAGAGGCTTTCTTTTTTCTAGTGCATGGTTTTGGTTTCTTTGTTAACTATCAAGTGTCCATTAGTGTGTGGGTTTATTTCTGGGACTCTGAGTTGATTCCATTGACTAACCTGTCTGTTTCTATACCAATACCATGCAGTTTTTATTATGATTACCCTATTTATAGTACAGCTCCAGACCAGGGATAATGAGGTCTCCAGAAGTTGCTGTTGTTGTTGTTGTTGTTATTTTTCTTCTTCTCCTCCTCCTCCTCATCCTCTTCTTCCTCCTCCTCCTCCTCCTCCTTCTCTCTCTCTCTCTCTCTCTCTCTCTCTCTCTCTCTCTCTCTCTCTGTGTCTCTCTGTATTGGGTATTTCTTATTTACATTTCAAATGTTATTCCCTTTCCAGAAGTTCTTTTATTGTTCAGGATTCTTTTAGCTCTCCTGGGTTTTTTGTTTTTCCTTATGAAGTTGAGAATTGCACTTTCAAGGTCTGCAAATCATTGTGTTAGTTTTGATGGGAGTTGCACTTAATTTGCAGATTGCTTTTGGTAAGATAACCATTTTTTGCTATGTTAATCCTACTGATCCATGAGCATGGGAGATCTTTCCATCTTCAGATGTCTTCTTCACTTCTTTGTTTTTTTTCCAGAGACTTGAAGCTCTTGTCATACAGGTCTTTTATTTGTTGGTTGGGGTCACACCAATGCATTTTATATTATTTGAGTCTATTGTAAAGGGATTGTTTCCTTGACCTCTTTCTCAGCCCATGTATAATCTGTATAATGGAGGGCTACTGATTTTTTTAAATTAATTTTGTATCCAGCCACTCTACTCCTGAGTATATGCCCAAAAAGATCCTCCGCCTTATCACAAGGACACATGCTCCTCTATGTTCATAACAGGTTTATTCATAATAGCCAGAAACTAGAAACACCCCACATGTTCCTCAGCCAAAGAATGGATATAGAAAATATGGTTCATTTACACAACGGAATACTACTTAGGTATTAAAAACAAGGGCATCACGAATTTTGCAGGCACACTATCATCCTAAGTGGGGTAACCCAGACCCAAAAGAACATGCATGGTATACTCACTTCTAAGTAGATAGCTATTACCCATAAACTACAGGATACCCATGCTGCTTGTCATAGATCCAAAGAAGCTAAACAAGAATGAAGGCTCAATCAAGGATGCTTGAGTATCACTTAGAAGGTATAAAATAGCCATACGATTGAAAGAGAGAACTGCATGGGTGAGAGGATGGGGAGGGGAATGGGAGTTTCAGGATCAAGTGTGGAGTGAGACAGAAGAGAGGGCCAGGGGAATGACTAGAAATCTGCAGCTGGCAGGTGTGGGGAGTGGTAGAGGGCATCTCTGGGATATACCAGAGACTGGGATGGGGGAGGCCCCAGGAGTGTATAGGAGTGACTTTAGCTAAGACTCATAGCAGTGGGGATCTGGAACCTGAGTAGGCCACCTCTTGTAGCCAGGCAAGACACCCAGTGGAGGAATAAGAACACCAATAAACACACAAAACTTTTGACCTAAAATTTGTCCTGACTACAGAAACTGCAGGGAAAAAGATGAAGCAGAAAGTGAGGGAATGCCTAACCAATAACCAGACCAACTTGAGAACCATCCCACGGGCAAACACCAATCCCTAATACTGTTAATGGTACTCTGTTATGCTTGCAAACAGCAGCTTTATAGCTGTCCTCTGAGAGGCTCCACCTGGAAGCTGACTGAAAAGAGAGGCAGAGACTCAGAGCCAAACATTGGTGAGAGCTCAGGGACTCTTATGGAAGAGTTGGGGAAGAATTGAGGACCCTGAAAGAGATAGGAAGTCCATAGTAAGTCCAACAGGGCCAATTAATTTAGACCCTTGGGAGCTCTCAGAGAACGAACAACCAACTGAAGAACATACACGGGCTGGATCTAGGCTTCTCCCTGAACTCCACACGCATGTAGCAGACATGCAGCTTGGTATTCATGTAGGTCTCCCAACAAATGGAGCAGGAGCTGTCCCTGAAGCTGTTGTCTGTCTGTGGCTAACTGGGTTTTCTTGTCTGACCTCAGCGGGAGAGGATGCACCTAGTTCTGCAGAGACTTGATGTGCCAGTGTGGAGATATGGGGGGAGGGAGAGGAGCTCCACCTCTTTGAGAAGGAAAGGGAGCGAAGTAGGGAGGGACTGTGTGAGATGGGCAATGATCAGGATGTAAAGTGAATAAATAAATAAATAAATAAATAGGAATTAACAAAAAGAAGGGAAGGAAGGACGGATGAACAAGCAAACAAGCAAGTAAGCGAGCAACCATTTTCAGTTTAAAAGGAAGGAGAAAAGACACGTAGGAGGTTGCTTCAGGAAGTGAGAACAGATTCTTACTGGGGTTGATGAGGCATACAGGAAGACCTTGAAACTGTAGGACTTTGAACCTCTGTCTAAATGGAGAGAGATGGAGAGGTTAGACAAAACACAAACAAACAAACAAACAAACAAACAAACAAAAAACTAAAAAAAACCCTCCGTTTAAGTTGTATAAAAATTTACCAGTCATCCAGTCATTGTGTGTGTGTGTGTGTGTGTGTGTGTGTGTGTGTGTGTGCGCGCGCGCGCGCGCGCGCACACACACCATTTTGTATTTTTCTTCTCTCCCTTGTGTACGGAATCACCATCATGTTTTAAACTCATAGCAGAACTGTATTGCCCAATGGGTGAAGCTGCAGACAAGAGGATGGGGCGTACCCCTCTCCTGGTGCTAACTTGTCAGAGACAGCGAAAAGTTTGTTTTTGAAGGTTTAAACCTGCTTTGATTATGAATCTTAAGAACTATTAGTATTAGTAATATGCCCTCCATGCGGTATGTCAACACATGTCGGTATACACTCCTAGTCATTCATGTGTGCTATATAACTGTCAAGCTTCCAAATTCATCCCACAGTAGATATAAATTTAAGCTCATAATTTTTATGCAGTACAGGTTTAGAAGGTTGCTTTAGAAGTGAAACGATGTATCACCCAGCACAGGGAGATAAACAAGATTGTGTTTTTCCTATTCTTGCTCTAGAGTTTAAATTTGTGTATACAAGTTTCCCAGCCGAGGAGGATGTTTCCTAGGTGCTAGTTTTCAAGTAAAGAATAGTTTTCTGTCAAGTTATATTTTATGTTGAGGAACTGATGAGGAGGCTGAAGTTGTGAGCAGCATATCTACTTATATTTTTTTAACTCTGCTGGCCAGAACCAAGAGACTCACCACTGGAATACTTGACAGAGCATGCCAAGCAAGGCGAGGGCAGTGAGGACTGGCAGCCATCCTTGAGGTCCTTAATATGCTCACAAGGCATTTACATACCTTTCCTTTATCTATAAAGTATATTTTATTTGTAAAAGAGCCAGCTAGTGGTTGTAAAGGCTATATAAAAACACATGACACTTACAACATGTTGGCAGAGAGTATGTATATAATCTACTAAGAGGGTTAGGGCATCTTATAAACATCTAAATCGGGTTAGGAAGTAGCAAAGTGAAACAAAAAGCTACAGTCACTGAAGCAGCATCCTATGCAGGCCAAATGTTAAAATGTTTTTTTTTAAACCCAAATCAGAATTTTGAGGGTGGAGACTGAAGATAAGTATTTTTCATTTCTCATATGATTTATGTCCAGCTGAAAATTACTTCCTCAAGGAAGGAGGCAGACACTATTTTCAGCAATCTCAGATTCAGGAACTACTTGGAGAAGCTGAATCTGCATGGGTGCAATGAGCATATTATAAGTCCGTCAACCTTGGCTCTCTTTTCTTTCTAGGTGAAAACATTTGTCAGCCCTAATTATCTCCTGGGTCTCCTATCAGTGAGCGAGTATTCGGGAAACTCATTTAGCCCTGCTAACTAGAAGTCTAGAAAGTAGATGTTTAGTGAATGAAGTGTTCCTTCCTAGTTTTGTATAGCATTTTCCTTTGAGCAGCTTCTTGGAAGAGATACTCTCTGACCTACAGCAAAATTTGTACTGTACTCTAGGGTCCCAGTATTCCTGAAATGTAGCCCATGCAGGGGTGAGCTTCCGTGATGCAACTGTCTTGAAGTCATTCCCACACTCCCGTAAGTATCTACAATAAACTCACTGGTTCATCAAGTTTAACTTTGGTAGTATTGTTGCTTTTGAAGATGCCCTATCTGGAGTGAGCCTATCAATAGTGTCACACAACATGCTTTGAATGGATGCCTACAGTTAATTTCCTAGGTGTTATAACCAGATCAGTGGTGGAGTTACAGGTAAAAATTGGTAGAAAATGATCAGGCTGATTTCTGAATCATAGGGCAGAATAGACATGAACTTTGCCAGAGGGTAATCAGTACTACCCTTGGTGTAACAAACATTAACAATGGGGTATAATACCCCAGCTTCCTGAAAGCTGCATATTATTTTATCAACATTCATAGATTCTTTTTATCTTCACAAAGACCTGTCAAAGCATAGGAATAATTTTCTCATTTGACAGGTAAAGAAACTATTTTATGAAGTCAAGGACATTTGGATGATGAAATGTGTGATCTAAGAATTCAAATCTGCACTTTTTAAAAACTGGAGTCTGGTATCTTAGCCAGCATAAGCATCTCTGTTCTTGAGTTTATGAGGTAGGCCATTTACCTATGTATTTGGCATATTCTGGTTGTGTCTCTCAGGAGAGATAAACATCCGGTTTCTGTCAGCCTGCACTTCTTTGCTTTATCCATCTTATCTAGTTTGGTGCTGTATATGTATGGGCCACATGTGGGGCAGGCTCTGAATGGGCATTCCTTCAGCCTCTGTTCTAAACTGTGCCTCCTTATCCCCTCCCAAGGGTATTCTTGTTCCCCTTTTAAAGAAGGAGTGAACCATCCACATTTTGGTCATCCTTCTTGACTTTCATGTGTCAATTCAAGCATTTGGGCTAATAACCACTTATCAGTGAGTGCATACCATGTATGTCTTTCTGTGATTGGGTTAGCTCACTCAGGATGATATTTTCCAGTTCCAACCATTTATTTGCCTACGAATTTCATAAAGCCGTTGTTTTTGATAGCTGAGTAATATTCTATTGTGTAGATGTACCACATTTTCTGTATCCATTCCTCTGTTGAAGGGCATCTGGGTTCTTTCCAGCTTCTGGCTATTATAAATAAGGCTGCTATGAACATAGTGGAGCACGCGTCTTTGTTGTATGTTGGAGCTTCTTTTGGGTATATGCCCAAGAGAGGTATAGCTGGGTCCTCAGGTAGTGCAATGTCCAATTTTCTGAGGAACCTCCAGACTGATTTCCAGAATGGTTGTACCAGTCTGCAATCCCACCAATAGTGGAGGAGTGTTCCTCTTTCTCCACATCCTCGCCAGCATCTGCTGTCGCTGGAGTTTTTTATCTTAGCCATTCTAACTGGTGTGACTTTTTTTCTAGTAGTTAAGTAACAGGCTTCTAGGTGACATTTATGAAAACTTAACAATAGTGATAGGAGTAAAGGGGATAATATTTAAAAATGTAAGTAAAGAAAATATCCAATAAAAATAAAAAAGAAGGTTTTTAAAGAAAATCAATCAGAAGGTTTTATTCCCACTTGACTGATAATAGTGTGTTGTCATTTTTAAAAATTGTTGATGTGTTTGAGAAGAATATGAAAGAGATTCAATGCTATCTTTTGCATGAAGAAAGTTATTAATGGAAAATTAGAATAAAATACAAATAAATTTCACACTGAATTCTATAATACATGCATAGATTAAATTACATAGAGTTAGATATGATTTTTACAATCATATCTTGCTACAGGCATGGATTTGTTCTGAGAAATATGTCATTAACCGATTTCATTGTTGTAGTAATGGCTAGTTGTTCCCGTAAGTGTAGATAGTACAGTGTGTCACATAGGCCATATGTGCAGTCTGAGAAGATGGAGAACAGAGCTGAGACAGATTGTTAGCTATTAAGAGAAGTAACACAACAGTGCACTCATGTATCTGCCTCTAGCACTGTGGGAAGCATGGCTGATGCAGGATAATGACACTGGCAGAAGGGATGGAAACCTGGAGGTACTCAGGCTGGAGGTGATATCTTACTCAGAAGAGGATGATGTGAGATGTGTGGAGGTGAAGCAAGAGTTAGTAGGACCTAAGTGAATACACTGAGGAGTCAGAACAGATCATCCTGATATTTTATCTGTGACTTCATTGGAGGATTACTGTGCTGAAGAAGATGGGGCATAGGAGAAAAACTAATTGAGAAGCAAGATAACTTCAAATTTATATGCACTGATTTTGAGGAGCTAGATTTAAGAGGCATCATGTTGTCTGTCCACATTACATCACATTATATTACACTTCACAGAAAGTTTGACTTTTGTCATAGCTGAACCATTTGATGGTGGATAAGTTGTGGTGGGAGCTTATCATACTGAATGATGCTGTCAGAGAAGTTGTGGTATGGAAAAGTAGGAAACATAAAAGTCTTTTGGATCAACACAAGCTATAGAGTGTTAGAGGAACAAAGCAGTAAAGGAAAAAGAACATTAGAAAGGAACTTAGTACAGGTGAGGGACAATTTCAATAAGGATAAGAGGAAACTTTCAAAATTGCATTAAATATTACATCACATAATACAGACCCAAAAATACATATGTATACATTGTCACCAGATTTCAGAGTTACAAAATAAAATGTATTGCTGAACTGGCAAAAAACCAAAAATTCAAAGTTAAAGTTGTAAGAAATCAGTAAGCTAGGAAGAGAGACAATCTCAACAGAAACTTCCTCCCCACAGAAACCTTCTCAGCTATGGTGACACCTAAGCCAGCTATGGCGACTATGGCAACCGGTGAGGAGTGACTTCTGTGTTCTTCTTCTGGGTTTTAGTTTAAAAGACTAATGGAATTAGGTAGCTATTGTCCAGAACCTGGCGTGAACACAGGGATACTTACAGATTATCTATGTCATTCCATGTCTGAAAAATTCAAAAGAGAGAATAAACTGAAGGTCAAAGAATGGGAAGGAAAGACATTGGATAACATTAAAAAAACAGATTATTAATGTGATAAAAATGTGATTTAAAGTCATTCCAATCAAACTTTCAGTGTCATTTTTTTTTACAAGAAAAACACTGCCTATGAGTTGTAGTTGTGGTTTTTAGCTCCAAGTTGTCAGACGTGAGGATAAAGCCTGGAGGACCCTCAAAACCCAGGAAAGTACAAAAGACATGCCAGTTGGGGAGAAAGAGCCCTTGCAAAGAGAATAGAAATTAGCCAAGAATCCCTGCAGCAGCTATTTCTTTTCAGCTTCTCCAGAAGTCACAGACTGCATCAAAGTAAAAGAGGGGAAAAAAGGAGCAAGGATGGAAAGGAAACAAATACATTATTTTTTGGTGATCTGATTGGGGGACCAAGTATTCTCTTATGCTTTCGGGTTATTAGAATGGATAAAATATGTAGGTGAAAATCTATCCTATTATCATCCATGGCAATAGACAGGCAGTAAAATTATCAATGCAGTTTTAAGACATCGTATCTGCTCAGCTGCTGTGTAATAGGCCATTACATAGAAAGTTATAAAAGTTTTGACGGAACATGAAGAAAACCCAAGTGGAAGGATGTAAGATATTCATGGAGTTGAAGATTCACTGTTCTGAATGTGCTGTGCTTTTCTTTTCTCTCTCCTCTACTTGCTTGACAGATCAAACTAAAACACGGTTGGGCTATTTTTGGTGGAGTTTATGAGCTTGTTCTATAACCCACATGGGAATGCAGAGGCTGAGAATAATCCAATCACATTCAGTGAAGAGCACGATGGGAAAGGTCCGACTGTCAGACATCAGGCCAGGCCCGAGCTGCTGCAACACAGTGTGGCAGAAACAGTGTTAGCTACACAGATCCCTGGAATGGGAGGCAGCTCAGGAAGCAATGGACCCACCCGTATGCACATGGGACCTGAGAGACACTGTCGCAGGTGGCAAGTTGGAAGGGACTAGTGTCCAAGATTAAGTGACGAGGGACAAATGGTCTTTTCAGTTAATAGCTCTGGGACAGTTGAATTTCCAAGTGAAGAGGCAAGAAATTAGGTAGGTACTATTTTTTCTTCATGTGAAAACATCGTTTCTGCGAGATTATAATGTAGGGTAAAGCAGAAACTATGACAGTATAGACAGTATGAATGTGTCAATGTGAACAAGTTCTCAGGACAGAAAAACTACTATCCATATGGATTCCATGTTAAGTTACACATAAGAACTTCTGTTTGTCAAGAAACTAAATTAGTGAAAGTAAGTCATTAGGCCAAAGAAGAGTTCAGACCCAGAGCATGGAAAGATTTCAACAAACGCATAAAGAAGAAAAAGTGGGCAGCTAAACAAATACCTGAGAAAACGCATAAGAGGAGAACCAAGAAACTACGTGAAAATGTTCTCAGTCTAATCCATAGTTACTAAAAGAATTCATCAAGTTCTATTACATAAATCAATAAATAAATCAATAAATAAATCACACAATTGTATATGCATGCTCAGACAGCAGACTATCTATAAAGCAAGACACAGCCTGTGTGTTCACGGAAGGCAAAAGAACAGATCAATAACTATATGTGTCTATACCATCTCATCGTATGGTAATAAAAGCAGATAAGGCATAGACATCCTTTCAACACCAAACTTGCAACCTGTAAAACAGGCAGTGACAGAAGGCTCCATAAAGGCTATATTATTCACATAAATTCTAACCAGCAAAAGATAGTAATCAGAAAATTTCACACACACACACACACACACACACACACACACACACACACACACATGCACACAACCACAAGCACACACGTGTAATGTATAAACACACTCATGCACACACAATATGATAGGATTTTTTAAAAAACGTATGAGGGTGATTATAACATCAGGGTTCAGATTTAAATTAACTTTTGACTTTTAAAGAGTTTGGGAAGTTAGATAAAAGACTGAATATTCAATGAATTCTTCCGTATAAAGCAGATTTGTTATTCTTGTATTGTACACATTACATTCTGCTCCAGTGTGCAAAATGTTAGCTAATGCAGTTTTATGAAAACCTGACCTTCCAGCAATTTTTCGAAATTAAAACCCTAAATGAGAAAGTAAATCCAATGAAGTACAATTTAAATTAAGAATCCTCATCCAGTCTGCTTCTCCGAGTTTCATCCATGCAGCAGACAAATTTCAGATTTCAAAATTTTCCACTAATGTTTTCCAAGAGCATTTTAATGTTCCATGCTTACTATTTGAATCATATTTATCCCTAAATATATCTAAGACAAATGAATCATCCCCCCAGAAGGTAGTATTTGAATATTATATGTATATTTGTATGTTTTCTTACTTTTTTAATATCAGAGATACAAGGTTCTCAAGTAAGAGAGCTTTTATTTTTTTATTTTTTGAGCTAGAGTTGAAATAAATTTGACCCTATGGATTCCAACAATAGCTCTGTGCAGTTGTTCTGAAAGGAACTTTTGTCATTGTGTTCTAGCTTGATGGAGTTTAATTATCATATATCCTCAATTCTAAATCCAATTATAAGCTAACCTCATTGATTTGATTATAGCTTTGTACTCACCAAGGAGGTGGTAATGCTGTTTAAAAATAATCCCAGTGATTACATGCCTTACACAGAGATTGTGCGGCAATTGGTATTTAAGATGGCTTTCTTCTCTAATGTATGATTTAATTGCATAGATGCTCATAAGTTACTTTCATATAGATCAGCCATTTTCAATTCACAGGGGTTGCATAGCAACAAACCAGAATTTACACCGTGATCCATTAGCAACAACCAAATTGCAGTTATGAAGTAGCAACAAATAATTTTATGGCTGGGGGGTCACTATGACATCAGAAACTATTTTGAAGGGTGGCGGAGAATCAGTGGTATAGATGCAAATATATGTACTCTTTAGACGCTGCTGGGATTTCCGGCTTAATTTCATTTTTTCCTGACTACCTTCTGGGGAGTGATTCGTTTGTCTTAGATATATTTAGGTATAAATATGATTCAAATAGTAAGCATGGAACCTTATTAAAATGCTCTTGGAAAACATTAGTGGAAAAATTTGAAATCCTGAAATTTGTCTGCTGCATGGATGAAACTCGGAGAAGCAGACTGGATGAGGATTCTTAATTTAAATCGTACTTCATTGGATTTACTTTCTCATTTAGGGTTTTAATTTCGAAAAATTGCTGGAAGGTCAGACAGACTTAGATGAGCAGGCAGAAGCATTTTTAAATGTCATTGATCAAGGTACAATGTGCACTATTCTTTACAAAGGGTCATAGAAGAAATCTACAGGGCATAGTTATGGCCACCCTGTGCTTGCTAAGGCAGGTCTCTCATGTGCTCTAATCTCTTCTCTGCACCCCTTACACATGTCCTCTACTGAATAAAGCTACAAAATTTACAAATGTGTTTTCTGTCTGTTGGTAAATACAATTCCCCCTTAGAGTTCACGAATATCTCCTTCAGCAGTAAATGGCCATGTTGGCTTTTTGAGTTCAGCTTGATCCTGAACCCACTGAAAGGAGAAGCAGAAGCTGTCCTCTAACCTTCTTATGTACTCTGTGGCTTGCCAGTATCTCTACACATCATACACATGTACACCACACTCATACACACACACACACACACACACACACACACAAAGTCCATGAAAGAATCAGAAAAACTCATAAGTAGGATTTACACTTATGATTTCTTTCATGTTTTTCCCTGTATTTGAGGATAGAGAAACTTATATGTGGTTCCTTACTTGATTACTTGCTTTAACCAAAACACAGAAGGAATGTTGGCTTGGAAATTAGAAGCTAAAGATTCTCATGCCACTTACTTTAGTGCAAGCTTTTGCCTTGTTATTATAGAATTCATCTTACTTTTTGGCCCTTATTTTTCCTAACCACAAAATAAGAATACTATTGGCTACTTATGATCTCACTCAAGTATGAAAAAATGAAAAAGTTATGGTAGCCCTTAGCTAGAAACTATGGTTCACATTTTGAAGGAGTAGCTATTTTTGCCACCTCAAAATGCTACTGACAAAAAAAACCCACAACCAAACAACCAAACAATCTTAAAATAACCAAAGTCATAACTTTCAGACATCAATCAAAGATAACCTAAATCAAGCAACAGAGAATTGTGGTGGAATGTTTGTTATTAGTCCCTAGGGAATCTTTGCAAGCTCAGATCGTTGGAAGCTTGATGTTTTGTGTGGAGAGTTCAAACATGAATTCTCCTGAGAGGCAATGAAGTACTCTCCCATGAAATAGAACAGCTGACTAGACTTTTCCATCTGTTAACTTATTCTGTGGAGATGAGCAAAGAAAACAATGTATGCTTTCATGGAGAGAATACTTTTAGAATGGTACTGTGATAGAAGCCATTAACTGAAGCAGAGTTAAAACACCACTCTCATGAAGCTATGAATGTCACATTTTATCAGCTTTTCATAGTAAACAAATAAGGTTTCACAGGGCACGTTTTAATCCAGTAATGTATAAATAACTTTTCTTATTTATTAATTTATTTATTATTACTTATTCATTTTACATCCTGTTCACTGTCCCCCTCCTGGTTACCCCTCCCACAATCCTTTCCCCATACCTCTAGCCCTTCTATCCTGAGCAGGTGAGGCGCCCCCTGGATATCCCTCTACCTGGCACATTAAGTCTTGAGGCAGCTTCTCCCACTGAATCCAGACAAGGCAGCCCCGCTAGAACATATCCCACAGACAGGTCACAGCTCTTGTGGTAGCCCCTGTTCCAGTTGTGTAGGTCCCACATGAAGACCGAGCTGCATGTCTGCTATATATGTGGGGTCAGCTCATATATGTGTTTTGGTTGATGTGGTTCAGTCTCTGAGAGCCCCAAGGATTGAGGTTAGTTGGCTCTCTTGGTCTTCCTGTGCAGTTCCTATCATCTTTGGGACCTCAATCCTTCCTCCTATTCTTCCGTAAAAGCCCCTAAGCTCCTTTGCTCTTAAGGTAACTGGGTCCTAACCACATCTCTGCTTTCCATTAATCTATCATTACAAAAGGAGCGATGATCATTTCAGAAGATGCGATTTGAACCCATCCTTCCACTCTCTGTTCTTGCTTAGTCATTCCTGGAAAAGATATTTTAGGAGAACAAACCCAATTCCTGGGTTGTTTTAGTCTTCTTGAGGCCTTTTCAGGAGTCTTTGCATCAGGCCTTGTTGAAGACATGCTTAGAGAGCTGACTCATCTAATGGTACAACGCAGGTTCCATGTATACTGGGGGCAAGGCAACTCTGTTTCCCAGTGATGAAGTCTATCAGGACAAACGTAACACACACTGGTGTATGCTTTGTATATTCTCGGTTAGTCAGCAATGTATCTCTGAAATCCTAGAGAGCTATTTTAATTTTTGTTTTTGGTCATCCTTTCTTGCTAGAAATTTCATCATCAGATGCATAACTACTGCCAGCTAATGGATGATTTGAGTGTTGTTGGACAGTCATTGATATGCCCACCCCAAAACGTTCCTAACTGCTGCCCTTGTTCCTAATGACAAACACAAACTTGCCAGCAAAAAGTATCATTTGCCATTGTAGAAATTAGGACTAGTGAGGACAGAACACACCTGTTACCAGGGCTATGTCTGCACTGCACATTAATCATGGGGCTAACCCTTATCAAGACAGACATTTGGGTGGCTAGGTCAGAGGAAGTTGCCTTGGGCTGCAGAAGCAGAATCAGAAAGAGAAGCTGTGGCCTTTCCATGAACTTTTCATCAGTGATCTCAGGGTTATAAGCCATAAAGAGATGAGGACCTGAGCACTCATCAAGGTAGTTGGTTTATTTCCCCTATATTTTAAAGTAATTTCACTACTAACAAGAAAAGTCAATTCTTTTTCTATTAGTCACCATAAACAGATGACAAATATATTCATGTTAGCAGTTGCTGCAGAGGAGAGCCAATTTATAATTTCTATTCTAAGGAATTGGAACATTGCTCAGGGCTCAAATTACTATCTTGTAGTTGGTCAGTTCCAACATTGTATAATCTTTAAAAAGGCAGGAAAAAAATCATAAGAGCATATCAAAAATTATCTTCTATGATTTAAAAAAATCAATATGCCTTTAAGTATAAGAAATAGTTTCCACTTCTGTATTACATGTACAGTAATGGAAGCTACATAATAAAATGAATAAAATGAAGAATGTTTAGTATGTAGTAATTTGTAATGATAGTTTAAATATTCTTTGTTTAATAGTGCCCACATTCTTTCAAAAGCTACAATTTACCTAAATCACAACTCCAGGTTAAAAAAAAAAAGTAAAGAACTTTCAGCCATCCAACAAAAAGCAATAAATAAGTTTCTACAACTAATCACATATTATTCTCTGAGCTTGTAGCGGACTAGTCAAATAATTTATTTATTTGTACATTTCCTCACATTGACACGAACCTCCTGGTTTATGATCCTTTTGATTCATGATCTTAAAATTTATTAAACACAAGAATGAAAGAAGAAATCATTTCTGGTTCTTTTATGAAATGTTAAATTCTCAATTAAATGGTTTATGAGAGCACATTTAGAAATTATGTCATTTGTATCTGTTTAATTAAAGTGATTTATGATTCTCTTAGAAATATTAAACTTAGACCCTGTATTGCACACGTTTTCATCTTAAGCTCAGTTTGACAAGTTACATCTTCTTCATGCTGGTCCTCAGGCTGGAGTCACGTCTCTCCTCCCTTCTAACAGGCAATTAACAATGTCTCAGATGAAACTGATGGCAGTTTGTGAAGGGTTTCTATTGTAGAATATGTGATCACATTATGAACCCCAAGTTTGTTTTATTTACTGAAAAGCCCTGTTTCTAGTTTTAGTGTCTCTCCGTACTCAGCACACATTTTTCATCCCTGTAGCTGGAATACAGACATGCCCTTAGTTCACATCTTTAATCTAAAACAATAATGGTAATGCTAATTTGTAGGAGGAAACACTCATATTTGAAAGTGGTGTCCAATTGAGTGGCAAACAAGGAGATGAATCAGAGAAAGACTTGACAGAATAGGATGTGTCCAACTCTCACGAGAAGAGAAAGGAAACGGAAGCTACTTAAGAGAGAGCAGTGCAGAGGAAGAAGGCAGGTTTACTGGGACAGTGATAGAAAGACAGGTTGTAGAGAGAAAGAACAAGCTAGACACAGGTGAAGACAGAAGGGGCCAGAAAAGGAGCCGCCAGAAGATTAGATCATATTGCTAGAGTTACTTTGAGGCCAATTGGAACAATTCAGGAGAAGCCAGATTGAATCAGTCAGATTTCAGAAAAAACTGAGTCAGAAAAACTGAGTTGTAGCAGACAGACAGAGATCAGAAAGAAGCAGAAAGGGTGAGCATATTCATCATCAAGTCTCAGAGGCTGAGAACATTCTATGCCTAGATTAGACTTTACGTGTTAGGACCGAGGTAAAATGTTAAAGCCTAGGTAACTGTTATCTGGGTAACCTGCCACTATAAGGAAATTTCTTCATATGTTAAGTAGGAAACTTTCTAATGCCAAGACTGAGTATATATTCTGTTACGTTCTGTGGCCTTGGGAACCAGTCACAACAGAAGTCAGTAGAACTGTTTTGTATATTTACTTACAGTAAACTTGGACCTGAACCAACCACCCAAAAGCATCTATGTGTAAGCTTTTATTGTATTTGCCTTTATAAGCTGCCCCTGAAATGAATTCCAGCATAAGAGAGACACTTGCACCGATTTAAGAAACGATTTGGAGTAAGACTTCCATTTTGAGTAGTGGCCTTGTTCCCAAGACCTCCCCGGAAGCTGACATCGTTCTTGGCAGAAAGAGATATGAAGCTGGATAACTGACATCCTGGTTGGCAAATTAGGACATGAGTGTTACATAAGTCCCATCCTGGTAGACAAGTAAGAACTTGAATATTAGACAAGGCAAGTTCCCTACCACAGTTGAATACTCTGTGGACAGGTGAACAGCAAAGACATGTTCCCAAGGAAATCTCTTATCTCTAAATCCTGATTGGTAAAATAACTTGGCACAGATGTTTGTATATTTTGGGCTTCAAAACCCTGTAAAATCTTAACCCTGTGTCGTGGTTCAGTTCCTGAATATGAACCACGGTCCTGGTTGACCAGTGCTGGGGTTTATGCTTAATAAACTATCCCTATCTGACTGAGATTGTTGTTTTTGTGTGTGTTTTGTGAGGCGATTCCTGGACCCCAACAGTACAGAGGCTAGAGGCTTCCCGGTCTCGGCCCAGATCAGGCTCTAAGAGGACAGTTACATCAGGTGAATAAAAGTTGCTTTTTATATATTTCTACTTTACCAGATTTTTCAAGGCCCTCAAAATAGATCATGTGGCCTCCAGCCTTGGAATGCTCCATGGGGGATGATGTCTCATTTCCTTCCTGTCTGAAGTGTATCTTGTAGTTGTAGTTGTTTCTACAAAGTCTGCAGATTTCTTATTTCTCTTCCTCTGGCTATATGTGCTAAGTGATAGAATATAAAACTCTACCTTTGTTCAAGTCTGACAGGACATTTGCTGAGAGATAAAATAAATGTATGCGTTACAGATTCACTGTCATATCTTTCATTCTACTTCAAAAATGGTGGGCCCTGCAGCCTTCAGACTCTTCCCGAGTCGGCAGAGGACTAAGCAGCACAAGGCTAAGTTCTGATAACCAGAACGGTTTCCAGCTCTGCACAGACCTGGGGAGGTCCCAGCTCCAGGCACCTATGGGATGAGGAAGGATTCATCATATGACACGTACTCCTTGTTATAGGCATAAACTTTCAAATAGATGGCAAAGTTTAATCTCAGCTGCCAGTTTCCATGTTGTGGAGGGATGGCTATACAAAACAATGCACTATCAGCATTGTATCAGATATTTTGACAATAATATGTATATTGACAATGTAAACACATACTTGGCAAAACATATCTATAATATGTCTTTCAATGTAGAATTTTTGATATATTAAGAGAACAAATTAGCTAACATGTACCAGGTTATCTTAAAATTACCAGTTATAGATAGGAACCTAATATAGCTGTCTCCTGGGAGGCGCAACCAGAACATGTCAAATACAGAGGCGAATGCTGGCAGCAAACTATTGAACTGAGAATGGGATTCCCATTGGAGGAATTAGAGAAAGGATTGAAGGAGCTGAAGGTACTTACAATCCCATAAGAACAACAATACCAACTAACCAGAGCTCCCAGGGACTAAACGACTACCCTAAGACTATACATGAACAGACCTATGGTTCCAGATACACATGCAGCAGAGGATGGCCTTGTTGGGAACCAATGGAAAGAGAAGTCTTTGGTCCTGCCAAGGCTGGACCCCACCAGTGTAGGTGAATGTCAGTGGGGGTGTTTGGAGAGTGGGAACACCCTTATAGTAGAAAGAGAGGGGGATGAGATAGGGGGCTTATGGCTGGGAAACCAGGAAAGGGAATAACATTTGAAATGTAAATAAAAATATCCAATAAAAAATCTAATACATATCATAAAAAATTACCAGTTATAGAAATGCAAAGAAATGTTGAGGAGGAAACCACTTGGGAAATACAGGATGTATAGACAGCAATAGTGACAAGATATTTAAGTATTTGTGTGTTGTCTGTAATCTGTCACCACAATGGTTCCGTAACATTGGAATTTACTCAAAATCTACCCTGCTTTCCAGTCAACTAAGAATTTACTTAAAAAGCACACGAGGCATTGTGATGATAATGTAGGAAGACATGGTTTTCTTTTCTCAGGAGAGCCTTTCATAGCTTTGGGACTTGGTATCACATGCAGGAATTGCCTGTCTCAATTTTTTAAATCAAATCTCAACACATATCTCTACGCAGTCTCTTGGTGGTGAGCATGAAATGTAAAAACTCAGTTCACTTTAACATTGCCACGTTACACATGGGAACTAAGCCACAAAGAAGGCATCTACCATACCTTAGGTCTTCCTTCTAGTGCTGTCTCTGAAATTTGAACGCACCTTTAAATCAAAATTTTTAAATATTTAATAGAACAGCATTACATTGTTAACTACATTTACTTGAATGAGCTTTGCTTTTCATTACAAAATTCCCATGTATGATCTTTCGAAGCCCAAGCTTCGTTAACTAAGGGGCTAAGAATGAGAGGTTTCTGTTCAGATCAGATCAAGTTAGATGCTACTGACTGACTGCCTTACACTTGTTACTGTTGGGGTCACCTCACACAAATTGCTACTCCACTTCACCTTCGGTGAGCTCATTGCCTCCTCAGCAAATTAGTTACATAGCGAATTAATATGCCATGCAATGCTATATAAAAATGTTTAGCCCTCAGGACAAAGAGGAAGAGAAAGAGAAATGGAAGAAAAAGGGCAAGTCGGGAAGGAAACGCCGAGTCTTGTCTGGAGACTCCTTGAGTGGCACGCAAGACTGAGACAGCAGTCTCTTAGTGCTCAATTTATTTTCCATTCCCCTAAAGCAAGCTTGGGAACACCCTTTCACAGATCCTGTCTGGGAGCTGAGTGGGAACTGGGGGCGGGAGGGCAAGGGACCGTTTGAATTCCTTAAGTTTGTTCTACTTTGTTTTTCTTGTCTAACAAATGGGAAAATTGGGTTCAGAAGAACACACTCACTTCTTTCTTTCCTTCTTTCTTTCTTTCTTTCTTTCTTTCTTTCTTTCTTTCTTTCCTTCCTTCCTTCCTTTCTTTCCTTCCTTCCCTTTCCCTCCCTCCCTCCCTCCCTCCCTCCCTCCCTCCCTCCCTCCCTTCCTTCCTTCCTTCCTTCCTTCCTTCCTTCCTTCCTTCCTTCCTTCCTTCCAAAGATGAAATAGTAGTTAGCAAAAATGCTTCAATTCAGTATAGTTTAGGTTCCTGGTGCTTAGATAATTTACTTTGTGCTGTTTTTTTTTTTTTTTTTTGATGGCTTTCATTACAGATCTATTTTCTGAAAATAGAAAAAAAAAGCTGCTTGTCTGCACCCCTCTCCAGGTTTTAATTACTGTCAGGTAACAGCATCCTACCCGTAAATGCAGAGGTTTGCTCCACGGCGGAGACCAACCTGCTGGCAGCTGTACCAAGGGAAATAATTATCTTCCGAAGAAAACACAAGTCCCATCCAACCTTCAGTGCAAGCCAATATTTGATTTTGTTTATTATGATAATTATTGGATTACTGTGGCTATTGGAAGGAAGGCTCTCATTTCTGGCTCATCAGACAAAATAATGTGGTGGGTAGTCTACTTCCCAGCAGAATGTGATTAAGAATAATACAACCACAGCCTGTAGAGTGGCGATAACACCAATCAGTAGCTGTAAACTCTTTTCTGGAGAGTCTAAAATTCGTTGATCATAATGATGATACTAAGTGGAGAACAATGTTTAAAGTGCAGTTTTAACTTGTATATGTTCTTCCTCTCAAAGATTAAGCAGAGTTGATCCTCAGCATTGGTCATAGTATTTATTATAGCAATAGAAACTAAACCAGGACAGAGACATAACATCTTTCCTCCATTTCTCTTTTAGACTGGACTCTGGATCATGGCTCTCAGAAGAGTAGCACTTGTACCTCTCATCTTCTCTAGTTAATAGTCTTTCCTGTTCTGCAGAAAGTGCAAAGTAAAACCTGTTTTCAGTCAGGTTCCTAACACGGGGAACACTCATCCATTGCTGGTGAGAGTGCAAACTTCTACAGCCACTAAGAAATCAGTTAGGCAGTGGTTCCTCAGAAAGATGGTAATCAATGTACTTCAAGATCCAGGTATACTATTCTTGAGCTTTGTCTTAATTTAGGATATTACTATTATAATGAAACACCAAGACTCAGCACAGACCATCACTGATGTACAATTCTGAGTCCCCAGTAATATCTGTAGATGAAATGGAGTGTGAGAATAAAGGAAAGCGCCTCTTTGAAAATGCTTTGAGGTATGGAAAAGGTGGCCAGGGAAGCCACAAAAATTTTTAGAAACTGCAGGTAAAATTCAGAGTTATGTTTTAAAAGCTGAATAGTACAGAGAGTCAGAAACAGTTTCTGAAGCTGAGGGAAGCTGCAGCCACAGGCTATAGAATGGGAGGAGTATTACAATTAGAGGTATATTACAATAGAGCAGAGTTGTAGAAGGGCTTATAGATAGCAGTCTCCTTGTCCATACCTGTATAACAACAGATGGTCACAGGTAAAACTGTTTCTATAGGCCTTAAAAGCTCAGCTTCACACTCCACTACAACCTAGGCCACAGTTTGCTTCTTGGCCAACTTTAGAGAGTATTGGAAAAGCAGATCAATTACTTTAACTTAAATTTTTAATCTTGCTTGTTGCTTCAACAATTTTCACATGTGACTAATATTTAAAACAGACCAAGACTGCATTTTTTTTTTAAATTAAAGATTCTGTAAGAGAAGATTTATCCTTCCATATTCTCTTCTTTTGCATGAATTTCTCCCATTTGGAAGCACTGAGGATAAAATTCTCCATTCTATATTCCCCAAGTTACTTCAACTCTAAGTAAGAGAAAGGAGTGCTCCCACATGGTGCACTTCTCATTTACTTTGCTGAGGACTCAGGTGCCCTGATCTTGCTGTGCTGCCTTTCCTGCAAACAGCTCTCAGTATCTTCCCAGATTATGAAGGTGCTCTGCCTATGTCTACACTCTGGGCAAAAGTGAGGCTCATGGCAAGAGTGAATCCTTCTTCTTCACACAATTGTGCTCTTAAGACAGCTTTAATTAACAATAATAAAGTGGGTAATAAATTGGTCCATATACTATAGTTGTGTCTAATTTTGATTGTTTCATAAGTTCAAGAAGACAAACATGGAAGTGAAAATTCCAAATGTACATATACAGTACAAAATATGTGGCTTCATGCTTATCTAATTTTGTGTGTATGTATATATTGAGAAAGAAGAATCAAGGGTGTGAAAGTATTACATTAAAGATCTTTTCACCCAAATTATTATGTGAGAAACATGTATGAGAGAACATGTGTTCTCTTTTTATACTGGTTACTATAAAAATGTAACCTAAAAATAGTAAAAAAAAAATTCCCCCAAAAACTAATTAATTTTTTTGGCAGGGCCTCACTATGCAGCTATGGCTGTTCTGGAACTCAAAATGTAGACCAGAATGGCTTCAAATGCATAGAGATCCACCTGTCTCTGCCTCTGAGTGTTTGGATTAAAGCCATGCACCACTAGGCAAACATGAGCCACCAGGCAATCAAAATGAGCAAATTAAACAATATATGTATACCCCAATGAGATTTCTTAGAATAATCACTAATTTATATTTAAAGTATCCTTGGAATTCAACTTAATTTTTCTTTAGGTATAATGAATTACATTTTGTGGATCTAGAGTATCTGAATTTTCATGTATAATGTTAATTTATGTATATTAATCAATGTTTTTATGACGAAATGAGTAATGACATGAATGAGTGATAAATATACATTTTAATAGTCATATATGGTAGACAAAGGACATTTCTGTATAGTATTCGAAAAGTTTCCTTAGTCAGTTTTATGTTAGAATATCTCAGCATTAGATGAAAACTACCTGCCATTTCTTATGAAAAAGCACATGTATGTGTATGTCCACAGAAGCTTCTGAAACTCAGGCAGATAGAGTGCCTAGGTAGAGGCTCTAGAGAAGTCTGCAACTTCAGCCAAAGCTCGGCACCACCTGTCTGTATGTCTTGAGCCCTGAATACACTGTTTGTATTTCTAAATGACAGAAATCATAACATAACATTTTGAGATTATACTGTTTATATTTCTAAATGACAGAAATTATAACATTTTGAAATATATAAAGTTCAAATTCAATTTCCTAAATAAAGTTGTATTAAAATTCAGCCATACCCATGAACTTTATTGTCAAAATCTCCAGTTACAGTGGAAGGCAGTCGTGCACACATGACTTAACGCAATGTATTGCGGTGTCAAGTTACAGTAGAGAGAAGCCACACTCATGCACAGCATGCTGGCTGGTTGCAGTGGTGCAGATATGCTCATGGAGCACTCTTGCTTTGCCTTCATGGCAGCTGCAACATGAGGGTCAGTAGTTATAAAGCCCAAACTATTTAATTGTGGCTCCTCACATGAAATATTTGTTGACTCGTGGTGAATAGTTTCAAAGTATTTTTTGTGCTTTTAATTATAGCCTTCTGGATAGTTGTTAAACTTAAGTTGGACTAGGATTTTAAAGGGTTTTCTTTAAAATAACATTAGACATCATTGACATGGTATTTGTAATGGTATTTAACAGTATCACTTTGACTGAAATTAAGTAGAATAAGTTAAATATCCATTACATCAATATTTTTAAAAAGTTAGAATAACACACGCTCTGATGTTAAGCTTCTTAATTGAGGTCAGAGAGTTTTAAAATTTTTAATCTGGGTCTTCCTGGTTGCTGCCGCTGCAGAGAGCCCGTGGGCAGCACCCCACGAGCGAACCTGAGCCTCGGGACCACAGGTAAGACCAAATTTTCTGCTGCAAGAAAGCTGCCTGGTGAGCTTGGGACACACAGAAGCAGAATTTCTCTAGGACCGGGCACGTTCTGTGTTTACCGGAAGTCCCACACCCGCGGATCCCGGCCCACAGCAGCTCTCTGCTCCCAGACCCGGTGAGAGAGAGACCCAACCGCCTGGTCAGGTGGGCACTCCTGAGGTTGCAGAGCGGAAGAGACCACCAACACTGCTCACCCCTGCCCACATCCCTGGCCCAAGAGGAAACTGTATAAGGCCTCTGGGCTCCCGTGGGGGAGGGCCCAGGAGCGGCAGGACCCCTGCCAGAGACACCGCCGGACCCTGAAGGAAACAGACCGGATAAACAGTTCTCTGCACCCAAATCCCGTGGGAGGGAGAGCTAAACCTTCAGAGAGGCAGACAGGCCTGGGAAACCAGAAGAGACTGCTCCCTGCACACACATCTCGGACGCCAGAGGAAAAAGCCAAAGACCATCTGGAATCCTGGTGCACTGAAGCTCCCAGAAGGGGCGGCACAGGTCTTCCTGGTTACTGCCGCTGCAGACAGCCCCTGGGCAGCACCCCACGAGCAAACCTGAGCCTCGGGACCACAGGTAAGACCAAATTTTCTGCTGCAAGAAAGCTGCCTGGTGAACTCAAGACACAGGCCCACAGGAACAGCTGAAGACCTGTAGAGAGGAAAAACTACACGCCCGAAAGCAGAACACTCTGTCCCCATAACTGACTGAAAGAGAGGAAAACAGGTCTACAGCACTCCTGACACACAGGCTTATAGGACAGTCTAGCCACTGTCAGAAACAGCAGAACAAAGTAACACTAGAGATAATCTGATGGCGAGAGGCAAGCGCAGGAACCCAAGCAACAGAAACCAAGACTACATGCCATCATCGGAGCCCAATTCTCCCACCAAAACAAACATGGAATATCCAAACACACCAGAAAAGCAAGATCTAGTTTCAAAATCATATTTGATCATGATGCTGGAGGACTTCAAGAAAGACATGAACACACTTAGGGAAACACAGGAAAACATTAATAAACAAGTAGAAGCCTACAGAGAGGAATCGCAAAAATGCCTGAAAGAATTCCAGGAAAACACAATCAAACAGTTGAAGGAATTAAAAATGGAAATAGAAGCAATCAAGAAAGAACACATGGAAACAACCCTGGATATAGAAAACCAAAAGAAGAGACAAGGAGCTGTAGATACAAGCTTCACCAACAGAATACAAGAGATGGAAGAGAGAATCTCAGGAGCAGAAGATTCCATAGAAATCATTGACTCAACTGTCAAAGATAATGTAAAGCGGAAAAAGCTACTGGTCCAAAACATACAGGAAATCCAGGACTCAATGAGAAGATCAAACCTAAGGATAATAGGTATAGAAGAGAGTGAAGACGCTCAGCTCAAAGGACCAGTAAATATCTTCAACAAAATCATAGAAGAAAACTTCCCTAACCTAAAAAAAGAGATACCCATAGACATACAAGAAGCCTACAGAACTCCAAATAGATTGGACCAGAAAAGAAACACCTCCCGTCACATAATTGTCAAAACACCAAACGCACAAAATAAAGAAAGAATATTAAAAGCAGTAAGGGAAAAAGGTCAAGTAACATATAAAGGGAGACCTATCAGAATCACACCAGACTTCTCGCCAGAAACTATGAAGGCCAGAAGATCCTGGACTGATGTCATACAGACCCTAAGAGAACACAAATGCCAGCCCAGGTTACTGTATCCAGCAAAACTCTCAATTAACATTGATGGAGAAACCAAAATATTCCACGACAAAACCAAATTTACACAATATCTTTCTACAAATCCAGCACTACAAAGGATAATAAATGGTAAAGCCCAACATAAGGAGGCAAGCTATACCCTAGAAGAAGCAAGAAACTAATCATCTTGGCAACAAAACAAAGAGAATGAAAGCACACAAACATAACCTCACATCCAAATATGAATATAACGGGAAGCAATAATCACTATTCCTTAATATCTCTCAATATCAATGGCCTCAACTCCCCAATAAAAAGACATAGATTAACAAACTGGATACGCAACGAGGACCCTGCATTCTGCTGCCTACAGGATACACACCTCAGAAACAAAGACAGACACTACCTCAGAGTGAAAGGCTGGAAAACAACTTTCCAAGCAAATGGTCAGAAGAAGCAAGCTGGAGTAGCCATTCTAATATCAAATAAAATCAATTTTCAATTAAAAGTCATCAAAAAAGATAAGGAAGGACACTTCATATTCATCAAAGGAAAAATCAACCAAGATGAACTCTCAATCCTAAATATCTATGCCCCAAATACAAGGGCACCTACATACATAAAAGAAACCTTACTAAAGCTCAAAACACACATTGCACCTCACACAATAATAGTGGGAGATTTCAACACCCCACTCTCATCAATGGACAGATCATGGAAACAGAAATTAAACAGTGATGTCGACAGACTAAGAGAAGTCATGAGCCAAATGGACTTAACGGATATTTATAGAACATTCTATCCTAAAGCAAAAGGATATACCTTCTTCTCAGCTCCTCATGGTACTTTCTCCAAAATTGACCATATAATTGGTCAAAAAACGGGCCTCAACAGGTACAGAAAGATAGAAATAATCCCATGCGTGCTATCGGACCACCACGGCCTAAAACTGGTCTTCAATAACAATAAGGGAAGAATGCCCATATATACGTGGAAATTGAACAATGCTCTACTCAATGATAACCTGCTCAAGGAAGAAATAAAGAAAGAAATTAAAAACTTTTTAGAATTTAATGAAAATGAAGATACAACATACTCAAACTTATGGGACACAATGAAAGCTGTGCTAAGAGGAAAACTCATAGCGCTGAGTGCCTGCAGAAAGAAACAGGAAAGAGCATATGTCAGCAGCTTGACAGCACACCTAAAAGCTCTAGAACAAAAAGAAGCAAATACACCCAGGAGGAGTAGAAAGCAGGAAATAATCAAACTCAGAGCTGAAATCAACCAAGTAGAAACAAAAAGGACCATAGAAAGAATCAACAGAACCAAAAGTTGGTTCTTTGAGAAAATCAACAAGATAGATAAACCCTTAGCCAGACTAACGAGAGGACACAGAGAGTGTGTCCAAATTAACAAAATCAGAAATGAAAAGGGAGACATAACTACAGATTCAGAGGAAATTCAAAAAATCATCAGATCTTACTATAAAAACCTATATTCAACAAAATTTGAAAATCTTCAAGAAATGGACAATTTCCTAGACAGATACCAGGTATCGAAGTTAAATCAGGAACAGATAAACCAGTTAAACAACCCCATAACTCCTAAGGAAATAGAAGCAGTCATTAAAGGTCTCCCAACCAAAAAGAGCCCAGGTCCAGACGGGTTTAGTGCAGAATTCTATCAAACCTTCATAGAAGACCTCATACCAATATTATCCAAACTATTCCACAAAATTGAAACAGATGGAGCCCTACCGAATTCCTTCTACGAAGCCACAATTACTCTCTTATACGTAAACCACACAAAGACACAACAAAGAAAGAGAACTTCAGACCAATTTCCCTTATGAATATCGACGCAAAAATACTCAATAAAATTCTGGCAAACCGAATTCAAGAGCACATCAAAACAATCATCCACCATGATCAAGTAGGCTTCATCCCAGGCATGCAGGGATGGTTTAATATACGGAAAACCATCAACGTGATCCATTATATAAACAAACTGAAAGAACAGAACCACATGATCTTTCATTAGATGCTGAGAAAGCATTTGACAAAATTCAACACCCCTTCATGATAAAAGTCCTGGAAAGAATAGGAATTCAAGGCCCATACCTAAACATAGTAAAAGCCATATACAGCAAACCAGTTGCTAACATTAAACTAAATGGAGAGAAACTTGAAGCAATCCCACTAAAATCAGGGACTAGACAAGGCTGCCCACTCTCTCCCTACTTATTCAATATAGTTCTTGAAGTTCTAGCCAGAGCAATCAGACAACAAAAGGAGATCAAAGGGATACAGATCGGAAAAGAAGAGGTCAAAATATCACTATTTGCAGATGACATGATAGTATATTTAAGTGATCCCAAAAGTTCCACCAGAGAACTACTAAAGCTGATAAACAACTTCAGCAAAGTGGCTGGGTATAAAATTAACTCAAATAAATCAGTTGCCTTCCTCTATACAAAAGAGAAACAAGCCGAGAAAGAAATTAGGGAAACGACACCCTTCATAATAGCCCCAAATAATATAAAGTACCTCAGCGTGACTTTAACCAAGCAAGTAAAAGATCTGTACAATAAGAACTTCAAGACACTGAGGAAAGAAATTGAAGAAGACTTCAGAAGATGGAAAGATCTCCCATGCTCATGGATTGGCAGGATTAATATAGTAAAAATGGCCATTTTACCAAAAGCAATCTACAGATTCAATGCAATCCCCATCAAAATACCAATCCAATTCTTCAAAGAGTTAGACAGAACAATTTGCAAATTCATCTGGAATAACAAAAAACCCAGGATAGCTAAAGCTATCCTCAACAATAAAAGGACTTCAGGGGGAATCACTATCCCTGAACTCAAGCAGTATTACAGAGCAATAGTGATAAAAACTGCATGGTATTGGTACAGAGACAGACAGATAGACCAATGGAATAGAATTGAAGACCCAGAAATGAACCCACACACCTATGGTCACTTGATTTTTGACAAAGGAGCCAAAACCATCCAATGGAAAAAAGATAGCATTTTCAGCAAATGGTGCTGGTTCAACTGGAGGGCAACATGTAGAAGAATGGAGATCGATCCATGCTTATCACCCTGTACAAAGCTTAAGTCCAAGTGGATCAAGGACCTCCACATCAAACCAGACACACTCAAACTAATAGAAGAAAAACTAGGGAAGCATCTGGAACACATGGGCACTGGAAAAAATTTCCTGAACAAAACACCAATGGCTTATGCTCTAAGATCAAGAATCGACAAATGGGATCTCATAAAACTGCAAAGCTTCTGTAAGGCAAAGGACACTGTGGTTAGGACAAAACGGCAACCAACAGATTGGGAAAAGATCTTTACCAATCCTACAACAGATAGAGGCCTTATATCCAAAATATACAAAGAACTCAAGAAGTTAGACCGCAGGGAAACAAATAACCCTATTAAAAAATGGGGTTCAGAGCTAAACAAAGAATTCACAGCTGAGGAATGCCGAATGGCTGAGAAACACCTAAAGAAATGTTCAACATCTTTAGTCATAAGGGAAATGCAAATCAAAACAACCCTGAGATTTCACCTCACACCAGTGCGATTGGCTAAGATCAAAAACTCAGGTGACAGCAGATGCTGGCGAGGATGTGGAGAAAGAGGAACACTCCTCCATTGTTGGTGGGATTGCAGACTGGTAAAACCATTCTGGAAATCAGTCTGGAGGTTCCTCAGAAAATTGGACATTGAACTGCCTGAGGATCCAGCTACACCTCTCTTGGGCATATACCCAAAAGATGCCTCAACATATAAAAGAGACACGTGCTCCACTATGTTCATCGCAGCCTTATTTATAATAGCCAGAAACTGGAAAGAACCCAGATGCCCTTCAACAGAGGAATGGATACAGAAAATGTGGTACATCTACACAATGGAATATTACTCAGCTATCAAAAACAACGAGTTTATGAAATTCGTAGGCAAATGGTTGGAATTGGAAAATATCATCCTGAGTGAGCTAACCCAATCACAGAAAGACATACATGGTATGCACTCATTGATAAGTGGCTATTAGCCTAAATGCTTGAATTACCCTAGATCCCTAGAACAAACGAAACTCAAGACGGATGATCAAAATGTGAATGCTTCACTCCTTCTTTAAATGAGGAAAAAGAATACCCTTGGCAGGGAAGGGAGAGGCAAAGATTAAAACAGAGACTGAAGGAACACCCATTCAGAGCCTGCCCCACATGTGGCCCATACATATACAGCCACCCAATTATACAAGATGGATGAAGCAAAGAAGTGCAGACCGACAGGAGCCGGATGTAGATCGCTCCTGAGAGACACAGCCAGAATACAGCAAATACAGAGGCGAATGCCAGCAGCAAACCACTGAACTGAGAATAGGTCCCCTATTGAAGGAATCAGAGAAAGAACTGAAAGAGCTTGAAGGGGCTCGAGACCCCAAAAGTACAACAATGCCAAGCAACCAGAGCTTCCAGGGACTAAGCCACTACCTAAAGACTATACATGGACTGACCCTGGACTCTGACCCCATAGGTAGCAATGAATATCCTAGTGAGAGCACCAATGGAAGGGGAAGCCCTGGGTCCTGCTAAGACTGAACCCCCAGTGAACTAGTCTATGGGGGGAGGGCGGCAATGGGGGGAGGGTTGGGAGGGGAACACCCATAAGGAAGGGGAGGGGGGAGGGGGATGTTTGCCCGGAAACCGGGAAAGGGAATAACACTCGAAATGTATATAAGAAATACTCAAGTTAATAAAAAAAAATTTTTTTTAATCTGACCATCAGAAAAGTATTAGATAAAATTAGAGTACAGCTGTTCAAATTAGAAAAGTTTTTGATCAAAGGTTAGAAGCTTCTGTCAGAGTATAATTATAAAAATGTTCCTGGAATAAACAAGCATGTGTAATTTAATTGTAGAACTAGAAATCGCTTTAAAAACAGAATCTTAATTTAGACTGCATAGCACCCTAGTGTCAACTGCATTTACATTTTCCCAAGTGACAGTTACATCACATAGCTGCTAAAGAAATGTTAACCTTTATGTGTAGAGAACATGCACATATTAGAAGCATTATTAGTTCTATACTGGCAGGAATTTAACCCTCTGCCCATAGTAGCATCAACTGAATTGCATGTCAGTATAGGATTGCTAACATTTTTTAAGAGTGCTAACACTTCTGACAAGAGTATTAAATCTTCCTTTTTATAGACACAGGACTTTATATCTACCTATAGTCTGTTCATTCATGTATTAACAACTCATCTACTCATCAACTAGATTATGCCAGTGCAGCACTGCAGAAAAACCTGGTTAAGATGTTCATCTCTTTTTAACGTCTAGCGCTGAGGACCACCAGAGGTGCTCTTTGAGCACCAGCCATCCAGTCCAAGAGTTATCCTTGCCCTTCAGTGAGGCCTGTAGACTAATAATGTTAGCATCCCCAGAACCTACTTTGAATGCAAAACTGTCATGAGTGGGGATTGGGCTCATGAGGACTCAACAAGAAGTTGACGGAGTTGGGGGTAAGGTGGGGGGAGTTATTCATTCTGCTAGAGGCAGAGGGGTTTGTTGAAGGGCTAATGTTAACAAGTGAAAAAAGATGAGAGTAAGAGAAGCAAAAAGGATTCTATCCTGTGTCTGGACTGAGTCACGAGGTGGATCATGATATCTTTTTAAAGGAGTATATCTGAGAAACATGCTATTTGAAGCAAAGGGAAGAAATTAGTTGGCTTGTATGAGGTTTGAGAATGCATCAGACAAACAAAGGGAGATGTACAGCTGGGGCCAAAGAGGCAACTGATGGAAATAACATAAGTTACCAGGGCATATTATTTGGAAGGGGTCTTATGTTGTCCCAGTCAGGATCTCTAGCAGCTTTGCCCTGGATGCCCCCACAGCATCCAATTCATTATTGTTATTCTGAGAAGAGTCCGTAAGTCACAAATAAGCTCACTGTGATCTGATTGGGTAGTGCGTACACTTCTGAGCTGATAATTTTAAGAGGATTCGAGGTACTTTGAGGGAAACATTCCTCATTCACTCCCTATCCTCTGTAAAGGTCCTTCCAGTGGTTACCCAAGTAGCAGACAGGCATATGATATTTATAAGAGCAATGAAATGCAAGCTTAGTTTAACTGATAGCTGATTCCATGCTGCCTGTATTGAAAACCATCAAAATAATCAACGCTTTCCTAAAATGTTCTATAAAAACACATACTTTCAGTATAATAAGTAGAAAATACTTTAGGTTTGCCTAATCCAAATTAAGTCTTTACTCAAAATACTGCTGTGAGCAACCATGTCAGGAATGAGAGGAAATTTTATCAATGAGGTACCATTTCATTAGACAGAACTGGCATTCAGCTAATGTCAGCATGAGACATCTATAGAACCAGAAAGCAGACGTGAGTATACCTTCTCCATCAAGCGATTTGGCTTGTGATTTCAGGCATTTATCTTAACATACATCCTTAGAAATATCTTGTCTGCGATTTGTGTTAAGTTTGCAAGGATTTACACATGACAGTGTTGTAAATCTGAAATAGTGGCCAAAGCCACTCAATGCTTTTTCTTTCATTATAGGTGCAAGAATTACACATTTTATTGATGTTTTAAGCTCCCACATTTCTATACTCCAAAACAGTCAGCATGCTGAGTTTGCCTTCTAATGGATGGCAGGTACCAAAGAAGTATGACTGAAAATGGAGAGAGACGAGCACATTTTGCCTAAATAATGGAATCTTAATGTCAAAAAATAGCACTTCAGATGCAGGGCTTCATATACTTACTTATGTGGGTGGGACACGGAGTCATTTTACTTCTGTCCTTTGGAACAGATTAGGAAATTGCTCAATGCCCACTTTTGGAGAGAATTAAGATTCTTCTAGAAAACAGGCTTCTGGTTACCTTATTTACACAAAGGCTTTAACATGGGGTTCTGTACTTAAACACTTTAACATGTTCTGTATAAGAAATTCAGTCATGAAACATCCCCACAATAACGTTATTCACTCAAATAAATTATACAGAATAAAGACTTGGACTATTTCCCCTTCCCCCCTCTTATGAAAATAAGCATGTCCATGTATTAAGGAAGATCACAAACCCAGAGAGGCAATTCCAGTTATCTGCCACTGTGCTGCATCCATGAGTTTCATCAAAATGAGAAATCTGTAAAACCCAGAAAGAAGAAAGAAGTACCAATCGGCTCTTATTGCTAAGAGTTCACGGTTTGCACACATCCTCCAAGCAAAAGTTTATATTACGAATTTTCTGGAAAGTTTGTAAAACTCTCATTCTTAAATTTTAAAAGCCAAAAAAAAAATGCCATATAACCAAACATAAAGGAAGCAGCGGGGAGAAAACTCACTCTTTCTTCAGCTGCTTTTTCCTTTTACTTTACAGTCTAGGAGAACAGATGGTGGGTTCCCTTCTCAATCACAGACAGGTCGACTCCAGAATGAACAGAGTTCTTGTCAGCATTACTTGAGGGCTGCTCCTTGCAGCCTTTCAATTTTGTAGGAAAAAATAAATTCTCTCCTACAACTCTGTGACACGTACCCAAGACTCCTCCTAAGCCAAAAACCACCCGTGGTCCATTCTACTTAAAATCACAAGGAAAAAGTTCCCTTCAGAATATCCTTAAAGGGAAATTTGACTAGTGTTAGCATCTGAAGTATCTGGCAAAGCCACAAAGTTTAAAATATAGAACATTTATGCAGACACACACACCCTTGAGAATTTCCACTGACTAAGTTCAATTAAGGTCATGATTGTAAACAAAGTGTTCTCCGAAAATATGTATTTTGTATTTCCTTAATCGATCCATTTTTGGTTTTGTTTTCTGGTAGCTATGAAACTCCTCTTTTTGGTGGGAAACAACTGAAGTGCAGATCTAGTCTGTTGAGCTGTTCGGGAGGGATGAGGAGAACTCTTACCTTTGGAGTTCTTTGTAGAGCAGCAGATGAGATGTTCTTTCTTGCCGCGATCAGTTCTTTATTGGGAAATGTGAGAACTCTTGAGTGTTGGATTTGAATAAAATAACTCAAGATAGTTACCTGCTTTCTGAACTGTCAGTGTGGTTGGACCTCTGCCTGGGCGCCCTGGCGGACCTTCTGATTGTTATGTCATGATCCACACTGTGTGACTTCATGTGAGCTCAGCTGGTTTCTTGAGATCCTCAAAATATGAAGTGTCCAGAGAAGTCAGATAATGTCAGGAGAGAGGTTTGTTTTTTGAACTAATCCATCCCAAGAATTCTCAGTGGGTCACGCTGACCTATATGACAAATGGGAACTGTTCTTAGAATTTCCATTCGAGACCATTCTTTCAGTTTAGAAGGTTGGAGAAAAGAAGAAATGCTCTGTCTGTCACATCCCCATATTGTTTCCCAACCACACTTACATGTTTGTTGCTTTAAGCCATAAAGGCACATGTAAATATTTCTCGAAATCAGACTCAGCTAAATATAACCAAAGGACTGGGGACTGGGGACAGGAAATATGGGGCCAATTAACTGCTTTTTTTATTCACATGGATTTGTCACATGAAGACAAAACATTAGGATTAGCAAGAACAAAATCTGATCAGCAAATGTGTATCTGCCTTTCACTGGTGATAGAATCGAGTACTGCTAAACTGGCATTTTCTTCCACTTATAAGAAAGGAATCCATCTTGGTGATGTCACAGTGCCTCTCCCCATCAAGTTATGAGGCAACTGACTTCTGGATTTACCCATGCACTTTTCAAAAGGATAGTTTTCAGTCTGATTCAACCTCACTGATCCCCTCAATTTATTTTTTACTTGAACTGCTCCAGCAGAAGGAAGAAGAAAATCTTTAGGGTCATGCAATACGTTGAGTAGAATCTCTGAGAGCACTGTCAGATTCTACAGGAAGTTCTGGCTAGGCCTGTTCTTGAAACCTGCTTCCTTACTTTCCCTAAGTTAGACTTCGGTTTCCTCTCACCTAAGTTAGACTTCCGGTTTCCTCTTTTTTTTCCTGGCGGTTTATTCTTGGTTCCGTGTTTTTCTGTGAATTCCAGTGTTCCTTATGAGACTCTTTACATGTTATGACCAGCAGATCTTTAGTGTTATCTGACATGACTCTAATAGGCACCTTGTGATTTGCTGGAATCTTTGGGGTTTGTAGCCACCGAAGTCCTGAATGAAACCTTTTATCTTCTTAGCCCTAGTCTCTTAGTGCATGGCACTGCCATCCACCCATCATCTTAGGTTCCCTCGCCTATACTCCACCCGCCTCTATTTCTAGCCCTTCTGTCAGATGTCATTTAGTAAATGACATTTCTTAGAACATATCATTATCCTTTCATTTTAGTCTCAACATAACTATATAAATTGCTTTATCAACCATAAGCACTTGCCTCTGCCCTAGTGTGGTTCCTTCTACCCTTTCTTTATATTAATAAAAAGTAACATTTGCTTTAAAATGTGTTATTGATTTATGAAAAATACATGTTGCCTACATTCTGGAAGAAACAGAATTTAAAATTTCTTGCATGCTTAGGAACAGGCATAACCTCAGTATTTACATTTCTCTAGAATTTTGTGTGGATTATGTATAGGGGAAATATTTAGGTATTTGTATAAATAAACACAGCTTCAGAGGTACACACTATACTTAAATAAGAAAAGATCAACTGTAAGCTATACAGAAGAGTTCCCATTGCTAGGTTCACAGATATAAAGGCAAATTAAAGAAAAAGCTTATGTATTAGTTTTCCATTGCTGTAAAAAAAAGACCATGTCCAAGGCAACCTATAGAGGGAAGAACTTAAAATTCGAGGTGTAAGAGTACATTCCCATCATAGCAGGCAAGTATGGTGGCAGGCAGGCATGGTGGCTGAAGCAGTAAGCTGAGACCTCACGTCTAGGCCCCAAGCCAGAAATAGAGCAAAAGAAGTAGCATGCAGCTCTTGAAACTTCAAATTCTGCCCTCATTGACCTTTGGATACACACCCCAAACCTACCCAAGGAGGACTGCTAATGGGAGCCATGTATTGAAACAGCTGAGCCTATGGAACAGTCTCAGAAAAAGCACTGCAACAGATGAACGTATTTACTTGGCCTGGAGCTTTCAGACAGTCGAGATTGTTTTCTTAAATGCGGGGGTTTGTGGCAGAGTGGGAAGCTGTGCCTTACGACTGGACAGGGACGAGCAGGATATCAGAGAGGGCAAGCAGAGGGCATGTCAGGAAGCCAAGACTTCACACTCTTCTATCTCACTAGGCTTTTATTTAACACCCTCGAGACTTTCTGAATCAAGAAAACATTCTCTTTAAAGTAGCTGGGAATAACAGCTGTGATAAAATTTATGACGAAATGGCCTTCCTCTCCTCACAGCCCACTGCTTGTTTCTGTCAACGATAAAAGTTCTATCAAGTGTTTATTAACTCAAGGATCAAGGCAATTGATTAGGAGAATGGCAAGGACAGGAAGTCTACTGCATTAAGTTCATTCACATTTATTAAATATTACATGAACAGTTGCATTCTCTCTGTTCGTTTTGTCTGAGACATCTACAAATGACTTTGACTTTATAGTCCACGTGAAGTTATAGGTATGCGCTATCGTGCCTTAAACATGTATTTTCTGTACTACATTATACCTTCAGTTGTTTGTCCAACCTCGATGAAGTTAAAGGCCTAAGGGCTCAGAAAGAAAACAATTTTACTTTCTCCCATTGAAGCACAAAAGATGAACTTCTGTACTTTTGGCTGGACGAGGCAGATAAAGGGTTTCTCTCTTGTGCACTAGACTGTGAACATGAGAAATGTATAGACACTTAATCATACTTAACTTAATGTTACTTTTGTGTGTGATCCAACTGTTCTCTGAAATCCTCTAAGTCATGGTTCTTATTGAGGGTATGAGATTCTATTTTCTCATTTGTTTTCTTTCTTTCTTTTTCCCTTTTAAATAGAGTTTTTGATTCATTTCCAGAAAGTAAGAACCATTTATTCTTAATTAGAACCTGTTAGAGATATTTGTTCTCTAGTGTTCTTTTTTTCCCATTTTTTTATTGGATATTTTTTCTACATTTCAAACCCCTTCCTGCTTTCCCTCCAGAAACCCCTTATCCCATTTCCCCGTCCCCTGCCTCCATGAGGGTGCTCCTCACCCACCCACCCCCTCCCTCCTGCATTCCCCTACACTGGAGCATCAGGCCTTCACAGGACCATGGGCCTCTCCTCCCATTGATGCCCGACAAGGCCCATCCTCTGCTACATATGTGGCTGGAGCCATGGGTCTCTCCATGTGTACTCTTTGGTTGGTGGTTTAGTCCCTGGGAGCTCGGGGGTGGGGGGCTTGGTTGGTTGACATTGTTCTTATGGGATTGCAATCCCCCTCAGCTACCTCAGTCCTTTCTCTAACTCCTTCATTGGGGACCCCCTTTCAGTCCAATGATTGGTTGCATCTGCCTCTGTATTTGTCAGGTTCTGGCAGAGTCTCTCAGGAGACAGCTATATTAGGCTCCTGTCAGTATGCACCTCTTGGCATTCCCAATAGTGACTCGGTTTGGTGACATGGGATGGATCCCCATGTGTGGCAGTCTCTGGATGGCCTTTCCTTCAGTTTCCACTCCACACTTTGTCTCATATTTCCTCCTGTGAGTATTTTGTTCCCCCTTCTAAGAAGTAACTGAAGTAACTGTCCAAAAAAGTAGAAATACACACACACACACACACACACACACACACACACACACACACTTATGGGGTTGCACCCCTCTCAGTTACCTCAGTTCTTTTATATATATATATCCCTTTTTAAGGCTATTTAGTATTTTAATTTTTTTAATAGTTAAAAATGGTTAATTCATTAAAAAATTACAACCACATCAGTAATAGTGACTCAAAATGCATGTAGAATATCGTCCCAGAGTTTGCAATGTGTTTTTTTACTTTATCTCTCAGGTCTACTTCATAGAATTTAAAGAAAGCAACGCTTTCTTCCCACTCTCCTTTCATTCAATTTGTTGTAAGTAGTTTTTGATAGAAAAACAATAATGGCAAAACATTTACTCCCGTGGCTGATGGCATTTTGACAAAACCAATGGTTGTTTATTGGTATACTCTGGTCTCGCTCATCATCTGAGTAAAGCACTTGTCTAGCACGTTCAAGGCAGACACTTGTCATTAGTCTTCTCCAGCGTTATGGTCTTTACTCAAAGCGCAGTGAGAGTCTGTCTTCTAGGGCAGTGGTTCTTAATACTGTGGCCCTTTAATATAGCTCTTCATGTTGTAGTGACTCCCAGCCATACAATTATTTCATCGCTATTTCATAACTGCAATTTTGCTACTTTCATAAATCAAAATGTAAATATATGTGTTTTCCCATGGTCTTGGGCAACCTCCATGAAAGAATCCTTCGACTACTAAAGGGGGTCATGGATTTATTTTAACGAAAGTTGAGAACCACTGTTGTAGATGGTCAGAATAGGTTTACTTTATAATGGAGTGAAGCTAGAACACGACAGAGCATGAAAACTTGGGGCCTGTTTTCCCATATCTCTATTATAGTGGCAAAGAGTCAACAGCCGTGAGAGTGTTATATATTTGCTGAAATCTGGCTGAGAAATGATTTAGTAAGATAAATGGTAAACTTCCAAGCAACAAAAAAAAAATACAAGAATGCTAGGAATTATTTTTGTGTAATAAGAAAATGTCACTTCCTTCAACAATCATAATAATTCAAAATATAAGCATTATAAAGACTGCATTTAATTACTTTCAGTGTAGCATATAAAATTTCATCAGATAGACAACTTTATTTTAAATAATGTTCTTAACTCAGTCCATTAAGAAAATATCAGAAATTAAGTCTTTACAGAGAAAATCAGCTATATGATTTATAGAGACTTTTATTTACTAAAGAAAAATAGGAATTGTTTGGACAAATTAAATAAATGCAAGTAAGATTAACATAGCTTTACATTTTCCTACTTTACTTTTGTAAATTAACTTAAAATGAATATGTGATCATCTGTTTATTTTAATGGTAGACTATGTATGAAGCAAATATGTATCACCTTTGTATTTTTTGAAACAATGTTACTAAACAAAAGTTGAATAGGTTGGGTACTAATTTGGAAGTGAATAAGAAAATAAAGTGATTTTCCAGTCATAGACAACTTATTATTTTTCTTCCTTTGCTTATTTGAAAATATACAATAAAAATTACCCATATGAAACCATTGATATTATTTTCTTTTATGTGTATAGATGTTTCGCAGGCATGTGTACATATATATCCTGTGTATGAATGGTGCCTGCAGAGGCCAGAAAGCATTGGATTTCCTGGGACTAGAGATACAAAGCACCCATGAGTGCTGGAAATCACAGAGGCCAGTATCTTACCCACTGAGCCACCTGTCCAGCCCCTGACTGTTGTCTATAACGTTCTATCATCAGCTTTAACAAAATGTTCAGTTAGTAATTAAGTATTTCTATGTAGTAGTAACACTTTGTCGGTTCAGAAAAGAGGTAGTTTTATTTATGTATTTAAACATATTAAAATATAAAATTTCATTGACATCATATAAAATAGCATTCCTTGAACATTTGGGTTTTAATTTTATTACATTCAGAATACTAAAATTTTGACAATAGGATGTTGCTTATAACTTTCTTTAAATTGTTGTTCCAAGGAACTGTTTTAGTACATCTTCCCTAATAGTCACAGAAAACAAAAATTCAACTTTTAAACATGTCTACTTTTGAGTAAAATTTCTGCACGGTTTAAACACACACGGATTCTGTGTTCAAAAGAACAGCCTAGCTATCTGTTATACAGGTTCCAACAAAGAACTAAGGGTCAAAGCAACCCTTGAAATCAAACAGCCGAACCTTAGAACATCTCTGTTCTTTTAGCCACTCAAATACACACGTGCTTTGCACAGTCTTGCAGTGTACCTCACACTTTCCCTCACTGTGCCCTGTGGCTTGCTCTATTGAAACACAACAATGCATGCTTCTTCAGTGTTCTCACTTGTTAAACCACTTCTGAGGCCTCCGGAGACCTTCGGGCAGGAGGCCTTCTATCTGTTAAAAGCAAGAGTTGGAGCTTAGTAATACAAAACATGTTCGAAAATTTCTACTTCGAAAGCATTCTCTATTAATTTAAAAGTAAAACTGACTCATTTTTATTTCAGAAATATAAACATTTTCCTTGTAAAAATATACCACATAAATTAAATAGCAAACAAGTTCTTTCCTAGAGATAAAAAGTATTCTATTTTATTTTTCATTTTAACATCTGGAAGAACATTAAAGCATATATTCTAGATTCGAACTCTTTGAAGAACTTTTATTACATGAAAAGTTACACATAGGATTATGGGAAAAGAAAATGTTTCATGGAGAACTCAACAGTAAAGCTTCCCATAAAATGTTCATCTATTACAACACCACCACTTTATTTGATTGCGTGGGAGGGCTGATGGGGGAGTAGGATGTACTGAGTGACTGTGATCACTCATCTACTGGAGAAAATACTATGTAACAAAAGTAAATTAGGGGCACTACTCCTCTGTCACAGATGATTTCCTGGGCTTCAGAACAAGGTCCTTAATGGATAAAGACAGTTCCTGAAGCTCCTTCCGAGTAGTATTGGTGACGTCATGTTGTTCCTTGTCTAAGTCATCGCTTGACGGATCCTCTCCCTGTCCACTCTTCTTATTTTGACTGACTAACTGTTTCACAACCAATCCTTGATATTTTACCAAGAGAGTATGTTGATCCTGTGAAAGGAAAGAAGAAACTGAACCAAGCACATCTGATTTTCTGTGAACAGAGAAAGTAGGATTTGTTTGAATGGTACAAACTGAAGGGCCTTATCTTCATGACACAACAGCCATGTTAGTGAATCTGGCAAGCAAGGTCTGTGTTCTCAGAGTGTGGATCAGGAGCTATAAGACCTGTGCAAATATGTCACCGGAATCTGACTTAGCCAGGTTCTATGACCCAAGACACAAAACAAAAGGAACTAAAGAAGCCAACCTGCTTTTAGTTAGGGGTTGATGAACTGGACAAGACTTTTGAAGTTGGGGCTAAATCAAAAACTAGGGAAACCAAGACAAAAATTCAGAGATTCTTGTATCTTTCCTGAAAACTTAAGCTCTAAAATCAGAGAATTTTTCACCATGGATCTTACAGAATGCTGAAAGATGCTCAAACAATTCCCCTGCCTGCCTGCAGCAGACAGATGTTTACGGATTCATTCTCTCTCTCTCTCTCTCTCTCTCTCTCTCTCTCTCTCTCTCTCTCTCTCTCTGAGTACTGGCGATGATTCACATCCAGGACACTCTTATGTTTAACAGCTTGAAAGTTTCCCGTGTATTAAGATGTAATACCTCTGGGATTTTGTTGTGAAGAAAGGCGATGATCTGTGGGACACATCTTCCAGGTGCATGGAGCATGCTGTGGGTTGAGAACTGAAATAACAGGACTGATGTGAGATGTAAAATCAGAGCAGGGTCTTCTGTGACCTTCAGCTGGTCAGCCAGAGCCTGCCGATGCTGGAAAAGGATTTGCCTGCAAAACCCAAATCACGGAAATACATAATTAGCAGGGTCTCATCATTTAAATATTTTCCCTTCAGCATTAATTTTTCACCTTCTCTAGTTTAATGACTCCACAGCATTTTAATGAGTTCTTTAAATATGGGTGATATGATTACATCTTACTCTAACTTTAGTTGGCATAGGTGGACTAACATTACAGAGAAAGCTATATAGCAAGTAAACTCAACATATACTTTTGCTCTTAGGTTGCTGGGATCAAACAAGGTATAATGACTACAATAAGGTTTTCTGTAACAAAGGTCTCAATCCTAATACAATGTCCTACGATTAGGGGCACGAGTCGACTGGAGGTCTACAACTCTATAAATGGCTCAGACAGTCGTTCTCAAATCTCAACTGTGAAGAAGCTCATTTTAGCAACGACAGAATCAATGTTACCTTTCCCTTTTTTTGTCTCCCTTTTTCACCATAATGTCACAAGCTTCTGTTGCAGAATCCAGACAAGAAAGGAAGTCTTCTATGCTCTGAAGACATGTAATTCCATAATTTAATTAGACATTTAATATTGTTTTATAATTTTACATCCTAAACACAATTTTTTTTCATCTTTATTAACTTGGGTATTTCTTATCTACATTTCGATTGTTATTCCCTTTCCTGGTTTCCCGCCAACATCCACCTAACTCCTCCCCCCCCATGGGTGTTTCCCTCCCCATCCTCCCCCAATTACCGATTTTTAACAGGGCATTTTGCAAATAGAAACTGATTTAGGACTAAAAATGTTAAGTGCTCCCTTCTTCCCTTCTTCACCTTCCCAAAAGGTGCCTGCACACAGAGTACTAGTCTTAGATTAACCTTGGAATGATTCTGACTGGGAGTTTGTAAGGAGCTGTATACATAAAACGCTAACTGTAGTTGCCAGTTAGCACTGACTTACTTTTTCATTCAGGGAGTTGTGGAGTTTTGTGAGAGCTACTTTAGTTTCTTCTGTCAATTTGCTTAAAATTTTTTTTCTCATCTGTAAGGGAAAAGATTCTTTTGGCATTGTGTTTTTATCTTATATGCTGGATATAAGATCAAACAAAAATACCCTTAAGTTCAGTAGAAGAATAGAATGCTAAATGTAATATATTTGGGGATTTTGAATGTTAGGTCTCAAACTAGAGATAAAAATGTTAAAATACTACAGAATCACAGAGTTCAGCCCTCATCTTCACAGCCTCCAGTAGACTAGTGACTGGGCGTGTGGAAACAGAACTTGGGTAAACACACTGTCTGTGGCTTTTCTTTACAGCATCTCCAGAAGAGGGTTATGAAGCCACAAGGCTCTCACACAGCAGGGATGCCTGCAGAAAGGGCAGTGGATCAGTTCTGTCGCTCGACACTTGTGTAGTATGTGGTCATAAGGCAGCTTTCGTCACCTTTCATAGATGGGATACTGTGAATTTCAGGGTCTTGTAAACCACACAAACCATAGATTCTTCTAATACATTTCAGGAAGGATGACCCGAGGGCACAGTGGGCCTCAGGGCTTCCTTGTTCTATCTCTTAGTTCTTTGTAAGGCCAAAGAGCAAGAATGGCAATAGTGTATTTTTCAGAGAGGGAGTTGGTAAAGAAACAAGAGATAGAGAGCATTCCAGAGGCTGGAGATTGTTGTTCAAAATGAAAGAGGAAGAATCCAATATCTTCCAAGTAGTAGTAGGGGGTCAATAATGCACTTCTGGCTGAGGTTGGAGGATAGACTTTATTATGTAAGGGAGTTACCTAAAATTAAAACACACCAAGGAAAATCATGCCACCTCCATGGAACAAAGCATAGTTACAGAGGCCACAGCATTAGGTGGATGAGTTTTACCACATTCAAAGCCAGTTATAAATGCAGTCAGCCAGAGAAGACTTTCTCACTCAGCTGTCCTGAATCTCTGTAAGCTGTCAAGTGGTCCCAGAGTGAAGAGGAGGCAGAGAGAGAGAGGTGGAGGAATGGTCATATCGCCATAGGAACAGCCCAAGCCTTTCCACCTGTAGGTAACTGAGCCAGGGCTCTATCTCGCAGGGCAAATTCGAACGTGACGGTCTTGGCTCCAGCTTAAGATCACCGTTTTAAACATGTAAACTTAAGAGTCTATCTCAATAGTTAACATACTGCTTTCAAAAGAAAATGACCATGAGCTTAAGAAAATGGGAATAATTATTCAGGGAGTGCTAAATCAATAAGGGGATTAGACAGACAAACCATTAGAAAAAATCTTATTTTTTATAAAGTAATTGAACCTTTTTACTATAAGTAGTTTGATCATATTATCAATCCTTGTAAAATTTATATAAACATTGAACAATTACTTTAATTCTTTAGTATTTTTTTCTATATAAAAACTGTTACTTTACTTTTCCTTTAAACTCGTTCAAAATAAAAACAGGCTCAGATCCCAAGACATCAAGCAGCAGGCAATTCTCTAACATACATCACTTGTAATGGTTGCAGGGTCCTCCACCGCCATCATCAAGTCTGAGGCTAGGAAGTTGAACATGAGGTTAGTGATATCGGTACACACTGTCTTCAGCAAGTGCTTGGTCAGAGCAGTCTGTGTGTCATCTGGAAAAGAAGGACCCTTCATTACAACTGACTTCCTTGCAGAATTACCAGAATCACTGAAGACTTAATATACAGAATACAGAATCTTATAAGAAAACTTAATACAGAATCATTGCAGCTTAATATACCTGCAAAATATTTCATCCCCTTTTCAAATAATCTGATATTATTGTATAGATTTGAAACCTCTTCTTGTAAGTCCTTGATCGTGCGTTTTCTGCCAGTTCCAGAAGCAGATGTTGACGACATGAAGACTGAACGTACCACCTCAAGATACATTTTATTCAGAGGCCTGGGACAAGATAAATAAGGTTAATTAAAATGTAGTAGATTTAAGTTAGACAAGACATTGAGCTTACAGTGAAATAACATTTTAAAAACCCTCCATCTTTTTAACAGTTAAAATTAATATGAAGGAGGTTCAGTAAAGAACTTGTAGATTCAGGAATAATTTTAACAATTTTCACAGTTTTAAAGCATTCAAAGTAACTGCAGTAAAGACGACGGAACGATAGTAACACCACTCCATAAGAGACTTCTAAACATTAATTTGGAAAATAGCAGAATATAAGTTTGTTCCTCATTCTCAGGATTTACCACAGAAAAACTCTCAATTTCCAAAGTACTATTAACATAATATATTTTTAAAACCATCTATATGTGCTACAATAGATTTTTTTTAAAAAATCAATGGTGCATAGCTAATAGTATTTATTTTCTATTTTTACAGACTATAGCTCTGTAATATTTTTATGCATAAAATTTACTAACATTAAAAAAATTCCACTATAAAAGCTGTACTTCAAAATAAAAATTTAGATTTGCCGAGTTTATCTCTGTATATTTGCTGTATATATTTCTATGAGACTTAAGTGCTGGGTCTAACCTGAGAGATGACCAGGTATGGTTAATAGAGACATAACTCAATGTAAAATTTCCTTTAATGTTTCATGTAAACTCAGCTCGGCTGATTCACAAGTTGTTAGTTTCTACACTTACTGTTTCTGGGGTCAGTTGTTCCCCATCAAGAGACTAACAGTAACCTCTGTTTACTCTTTGCCAAATCAAGACAGAATGACTGCCTCTGCTTTTAGGCGCTGTTTCTTCTAACAGATGAGTTAGTCCCAAATAAGACCCAAAACTGCAATGGCTGTAAGCACTTCAGAGGTTCTCAGTGTCTCCTGGCCATTCTGTCAAGAGCGCTTACTAAATAAAGGCTGAATGGAACTGTCTCTGAAGGAAAATAATTTTGGAATTTCATGTTTAAATTAAATCCAAATGGTTGACCAAAAAAAAAAAAAAAAAGGCCTAAAACTGGTTTTTGAGGATCTTAGTGAAAATTACATGCTATCAGAAATGAGAAGACGTATAATTTCTACTTGCTTTATTAAGTGTTCTGCAAGTTCTGAAATAAACTCCTCAGGGGCATCTGGAATGTGTTTCCTTAAGCAACCTTCAATTTCATCCTGGAACATGAAGGTGATGTCTGGCTTCTTCTTTCCTGTAACATATGTCAGCAACAGGAAAATAAACACACCCCAAAGCAAAGACAGACAGACAGACAGGGAATATACACCTCACCAGGCGGCAACACGCTCTGACGTCAACAAAACTGCTGCTTCTAAATACAAGTATCTAGTAAAGTTAAAATTTAAAACTCCATATAGGCGGCTTTCTTTTAGGTGACCATGTTTCAACTTGCCTTATAAGTGACTGGTTTCTATCAGCTAGCCAGAAGGCAAGGACAACTCTTTCCTCCATCTAACTTGAAAAATGCAGATAGCTGGGCATCAGAACAATCAAGTAGGAGATCATCTTTCAGAAACTGTGATTTCTCCTCATTCAACAGCAGACACTGAGGAGAACCTCCTCCTTCACAAAACTGAGTACTTACTGAAGTCAACAGCCTTTGAATTTATAGGCGAGCTTCAGAAACTGACAGGACTTAAATTAAAATTTATCTTTTTGGAAAAATAGAAATGAAAAGGAAAAACCCTTATAATTTATTTTTGCTTTCTCGAAGACAATTCTATACTAATACACAATAAAATTAGGATGCAGATACTGTAATGGAAATGTTGTTAATTGTGGAAATGTCATGCTTAACCACTCACTTAAAACGTATTGGTAGCAAAGGCAGCAAACAGTATTTCCATTATAAATGATACAACTGATTACTTTTAGCTAAGTCAGATTATTGATTCTACAGGTGAAACCTTAGCAATAAAATAAAATGTCTCAAAAAATCAATGTTTAGTCTTAATGAGGATCTAAAGAGTTGAAATCATGGCTTCAAGGTAGACACCCAAAGTTCTATTCTCTTCTGAGATCTTTCTCCAACCCTGATGTTCAGTCGATAGTCTTCTCCTGTTCGCTTTCTATAAGCGTTTTACAGGCTGTTAAATTACATTCCCTCCAGTAATCTGTCATACTGACTTGATTCTGTATTTTAGTTGAGAACCTAATTTCACCCTCCATTTCAGAGATTACAACAACCCTTTTCAAAGCACTGAAATTACTTTTAAGGTAGAATGGTTTTACTGCTCTTACAGTGCCTCAATAATCTATGCACAAAACAACGTCACATGCCTCATTTCTCTAAGATTACAGGTATTGGGGAATAACTTTTTAAAAATTCCTCTTTATCCTTGTCCCTCTTACATCTTGGGAATGCATAAATAAGCACCCAAGGAGAAATGGCAGGCACATAAAGCCATGCCAATACTGCACAGAATGAGGGGACACAGAGTAAACAGTTTCCTTCCTTATTAACATTATTTCCTGTTCATTACAATAGTAGTTTTTCAGTATTTCTTAGTTTATTTTAGGAAAGCCTAATGAGCATGGCATTGTGATGCTGCCAACAGTAGTTATTATCTTCGTGAGTGCGTGTGGCATGCGTGTGTAAATGTGGGTGAGTGTGTGTGTGCTTAACTGTTCCTGGGGATACAACAGAGAGTAGTATTGTTTCACGATCCCTTCTTAAAAATGAAAAAATTGCATTTAAAAAAGCAAAATATGATGTCGTTTGCACAGTTAACTTTGGCAACCATTAAGAAGTCTAGGAACTAGAAGATGAAAAGCAATTATTTAATTCATCTTAGATGTATGTAGCAAGCCAGCCATGTATTGTCAAAGTTCAAACAAGCACATGATTCTCTGCCTCAACTTCACGTTTCAATATCTTCAGTTATTTCCTAGAGTTCTTTCAAGGTAAAAAGGTATTCGGAACATAAACGTCTACATTCACAAATAGCACTGGTGAAACCAGGAAGGGTAAACATGCGGGTTGTTATTTCAAAGGAAAAGATGAGCATCTGTTTTCTGTCTGGAGGTGGGGAATGGAGGTGGCTGACAGCCTAAGGCGATCCAGGATTAGGCCATACCAAGCTCCCACATGCAGGACCATATAATCTAGGTGACCTCTGTGCTATCTGCATGGCCAGGGACTCCCACAAATTCCTACAACCAGGACTGGCATGGCCAATAGCCTAGATGACCTCAATAATGTCTTAACCAAAACCGTGCCAGATCTTCCCCTACACCCTTTAGACAATGCACGTAGCTTATCTCTAGAACCCTACACATGGAAGAAGTCACATGTACTTTGACAAGAGTTTTGATGTAATTATGCCTCTTTGTTCACTGAGGATTGAGATGTACCATGAAACTTTGGTCAAATTGTACTTTACTTAAATATGCCCACAATAACTACCTGTGTCAGACTCTAGACGTTTGAACCGGTGCTGGCTGTTGAGAAATGTTGAACCAGATTTCCTTCTTGCCTCACATGGATCAACACTCTGCTGTCCCTGGTGGTCACAGAGACCCCTGATCTTTTGTTGTTAGTTTTTTGTTTTTGTTTTTGTTTCCCCCCTATTTCACATCTTCTAAAAAATTTTCAGCCCTTTTCCTAAAATTCCATCAGGAAATGAGCCAATACCAAGTTTCTCCATTTACAGCTAATCTCAGGAAGGTTGAGTCAGATTCTCCAGATATGACTCCAGCATTAAGCTTGACCTCTCAGTTTTGACTTATCTGGAGACAGGGTCTCATGTAGCCCAGAGTGACCTCCATCTCAAGGCCTCTACTTTGTATGTGCTGAGATTACAAGTGTGTGCCCCATGCATGGCTTGATTGACTTTTAGGATCATAATAGGCCCCCCTTCTGTTTATAAGATAATTTTCGGCTTGAAATCTAAAAGAGGTTAATAATTTATATTATTAAACTATAAAACTTGTGGTCACTAATAATGCAAGATAAATACTTTACAAACATATAAAGCTGATTATATTCCTCTTAAGAAAAATACTAAGAAAACCATCTACACATAAATCAATAGTGGACTGGAAGCTACACACCAGCATGCGATGACTGAGACTCATCATCACTGTCCTCGTCTTTTCTTCCCTTCTTCTTGACTTTCTTAATCTTGTATTCTCTGGCATTGCCCCCTCCTCCGCCTCTTACACTTCCAGAACCCTCTGGAAGAAATACATCAGTTAGCATTATTAATGAGTTTTGGAAAATGATGATACCATATTGCTATATTAAACTATATAACAGAACAATGAAAAGCAAAATTCTTTTAAAGATCAGTTTCCATATTAAGGTACTAAGGACAATAACAATAATAAATAAATTAGACCACTAGATCAGACAATGAAAGGAGGTCAAAGGGATACAAACTGGAAAGGAAGAAGTCAAAATATCACTATTTGCAGATGATATGATAGTATACTTAAGTGACTCCAAAAATTTCCACCAGAGAACTACTAAACCTGATAAACAATGTCAGCAAAGTGACTAGGTATAAAATTAACTCAAACAAATCAGTAGCCTTCCTCTACTCAAAATATAAACAGGCTGATAGAAATTAGGGAAATGACACCCTTCACAATAGTCCCAAATAATATAAAATATCTTGATGTGACTTTAACCAAGCAAGTGAAAGATCTGTATGACAAGAATTTCAAGTCTCTGAAGAAAGAAATTGAAGAAGATCTTAGAAGATGGAAAGATCTTCCATGTTCATGGATTGGCAGGATTAATATAGTAAAGATGGTCATTTTGCCAAGAGCAATCTACAGATTCAATGCAATCCCCCTCAAAATTCCAACTCAATTCTTCATAGAGATAGAAAGAGCAATTTGTAAATTCATTTGGAATAATAAAAAAACCCAGGATAATGAAAACGATACTCAACAATAAAAGAACTTCTGAGGGAATCACCATCCCTGACCTCAAGCAGTATTAGAGAGCAATAGACATAAAAACTGCATGGTATTGGTACAGAGACAGACAGATAGACCAATGGAATAGAATTGAAGACCCAGAAATGAACCCACACACCTATGGTCACTTGATCTTTGACAAAGGAGCTAAAACCATCCAATGGAAAAAAGTGCATTTTTAACAAATGGTGCTGGTTCAACTGGAGGTCAGTATGTAGAAGAATGCAAATTGATTCTTATCACCCTGTACAAAGCTTAAGTCCAAGTGGATCAAGGACCTCCACATCAAACCAGATACACTCAAACTAATAGAAGAAAAAGCGGGGAACAGTCTCAAATACATGGGCACTGGGGAAAATTTCCTGAACAAAACACCAATGGCTTATGCTCTAAGATCAAGAATCGACAAATGGGACCTTGTAAAACTGCAAAGCTTCTGTAAGGCAAAGGACACTGTGGTTAGGATAAAACGGCAACCAACAGATTGGGAAAAGATCTTTACCAATCCTACATCCAACAGAGGGCTAATATCCAAAATATACAAAGAACTCAAGAAGTTAAGACTCCAGAGAACCAAATAACCCTATTAAAAAAATGGTGTACAGAGCTAAACAAAGAATACTCATCTGAGGAATATTGAATGTCTGAGAAGCACCTAAAGAAACATCCTTAGTCATCAGGGAAATGCAAATCAAAACAACCCTGAGATTCCACCTCACACCAATCAGAATGGCTAAGATAAAAAACTCAGGCAACAGCAGATTCTGGTGCAGTTGTGGAGAAAGAGGAACACTCCTCCATTGTTGGTAGGATTGCAGACTGGTACAACCCCTCTGGAAATCAGTCTTGAGGTTCCTCAGAAAATTGGACATTCCACTACCTAAGAACCCAGTTATATCTCTCCTGGGCATATACTCAAAAGATGCTCCAACATACAACAAAGACACATGCTCCACTATGTTCATAGCAGTCTTATTTATAATAGCCAGAAGTTGGAAAGAACCCAGATGCCCTTCAACAGAGGAATGGATACAGAAAATGTGGTACAGCTACAAAATGGGGTACTACTCAGCTATCAAAAATAATGACTTCATGAAATTCATAGGCAAATGGAATGAAATAGAAAATATCATCCTGAATGAGGTAACCCAATCACAGAAAAAACGTACATGGTATATACTCACTGATAAGTTGATATTAGCTCAAAACCTCAAAGATGCAATCCAAAGATCACATGAAACTCAAGAAGAAGGAGGACCAAAATGTGGATGCTTCACTCCTTCTCAAAAGGAGGAACAAAAATATCCATAGGAGGGGATATGGAGGCAAAGTTTAGGGCAAAGACTGAAGGAACGGCCATTCAGAGCCTGCTCCACATGTGGCAAATATATAGACAGCCACCAAAACTAGATAATATGAATGAAGCTAAGAAGTGCATGCTGACAGGCACCGTATATAGATCTCTCCCGAGACACACAGACAGAACACATCAAATACAGAGGTGAATGCTAGCAGCAAACCACTGAACTGAGAACAGGATCCCCATTGCCAGATTAGAGAAAAGATTGAAAAAGTTGAAGGGGCTTGCGACCCCATACGAACAATGCCAACCAACCTGAGCTTTCAGGGACTAAATCACTACCAAAAGACTGTACATGGACTGACCCAGGGCTCCAAAACAAAGGATGGCTTTGCTAGGCACCAATGGAAGGAGAAGCCCTTGGTCCTGCCAAGATAGGACCCCCAGTGTAGGGGAATGTGGGGCGGGGGTAAGGTTGGGTGGATGGGGGGAACACCCTTATAGAAGAAGGGGAGGAGGAGGAGAGAGGAGGCTTATGGACAGGAAACCAAGAAAGGGAATAACATTTGAAATGTAAATAAAGAAATACCCAGGGGTTGGGGATTTAGCTCAGAGGCAGAGTGCTTGCCTTGCAAGGGGCCCTGAGTTCAGTCCCCAGCTCCGGGGGGGGGGGGGGGGGAGAAATTCCCAATTAGAAAAAAATGAAAAAAATAAATGCTGAACCTAATGAAATAAAATTTCCAAGAAAGAAAAAAAAAATCTCTTGAATGTAAGCAATCTCCTGAAAGTGTTTTAAACTGTAATATACTCAAGGCTAACTGTTTTCTGTAGCTTATCTTTTTTTAGCTAAATCCATTCCTTCATATTTTATTTCTCCTCTTTTTTTTTAAATTAAGAGTATTTGTATATTATTATATTTTGTCTCCATGTGTTTGTGTACCACATGCATGCAGTACCCCTTATGGCCAGAGAGGGCGTCAGATCCTCTGGAACTAAAGTTACAGATGGCTGATAGCTACCACATAGTTTCTACTACTTGAACCAGAGTCTTCTGGAAAAGCAGCCACTGCTGTTAGCCACTGAGCCATCTTTTCAGACACCCTTCACCTTTCTTGGCCATCAAAGAACCATTCTTTCACTTGCTCATGTCTGCTATCACAGCATCATTTAATCCTCATTACTACGACATTTCACAGTGGCTTTGCCTTCCTGGCTAAGAGTGATTACTGCACGTTTGGAGGAGTCAGACTCAGCCACCACTCCCCTAAATTATGAGTTTGTGATATGAAAAGGTTAAAAAGTCACAGAAACTTAATAAACGTCAGTTATATTAAATCAATAGCAGAAAACTAACACCATCAATTAGTTTAAGTTATCAATCATCAAATTATTTTCAATTACTTACTAAGAGTTAAATACAAATCATTAGAGAAGCCCAAGTACTATGCATGAGGGTCAAGACATATTACTGAGGTAGTTTTCTGCCTGTAGATGTCTACATTTAGGATATCTTGTCTATAAAACAGAATACTCAACTTATAATGGGTTATAAGTGTTAAATAGTTTTAATCATAAGGGTTATTTAGTAAAATAGACTTCTATAAACTAAATATACTTTTCTAAAATCTAAGCACAATTATCTTAGATTTTATCATATTTTATAATTTATTTTCCTTGGCTTTATAAAGACATGAATGAATGAATGAATGAATGAATGAATGAATGAATGAAAGAAACCACACACCTAAAGTGAAATGTATCTTTAGTAGTTGTGAGTTCCTTATGGGAGACATCTAGTTGGACTTGATTCCATGCACTCTAGTTAATTACTGCCGTACAACTGCAGTCACTCAGAACGAAGTACGAGATGACCTGTAACTCTTGAGAAAGAAATATATCAACTTTACTGACTTTAGCATTAATCAACATTCGTGTATTCTAAATACCACTCGAAATAAAGTGGCAGAATAAACGTATGTGAGGATTAGGAGTCACTGGAATAACTTACTGTGGCTCCTCTGGACAAATGGAGAAAATATTAAAAATAGTTCAAGAGTCTTGCAAAAAAGGTTTTTACAAGAGAAACATTCTTAACTAATAAAACAAGACTCAATTTTCATAGCCAAAACTGTGTTTTAAGCATATGTGTTTGATACATGTGTATTTATTAATGAAAAAGCTGAATATCAAAGTTTTTGGCACCGACATAGCAGTAATAATTTGTTTCTACTAGTAAAAATAGAGAAAATAGATGTGTGTCTCAATGGTAAGATACTAACGTACTTACTAAGTACTACGTAGAACGATTACCACTGAGTATAGATTTAAAAGAGGTTAAAATATAATGTTAGCAGGAAGATCTGCTTGCTTAGAAAACCTTAAATTATGCTACGTGGTGCTTTAGATACTAGGGATATAACTTCAGGCATTGTTTCCAAACAATATAACACACCAGTGTGTCATCCGAAATGGGAAAGATAATACAAGTATGGTCTCTACTGAGAGGTATTAGAAAGGCACCCAAGGAGGTGACATTGGAGTTGAACTAAAAAAAAAAAAACCAAAACCAAAACAACAACAACAACAACAACAACAACAACAACAACAACAACAAAAACCAGCTTCTTTAGGTTTAGAAGAAGCAATAAAATTAAGCAGCCCCGTTAGTGCAGAGCCATGAAGTGAATATGAACCAAGCAAATATGAGAATACAGAAGAAAACACAGAAGAGAGGCAAAGTCACAAATAAACACAAAAAAAGGCTTTTTATATTTTCATGAACACATATAAAACCAGAATACACTGTGTTATTTCCATTTTCATGATTAAAATTAATTTAGTAGGGGCTGAAGAGACAGCTCAGTGGTTAAGAGCACACTGTTTGATTCCCAGCACCCACATGACAGCTCACAACTGTCTGTTACTCCATTTCCTGCCTACCCTGATGCCCACTTCTGGCCTCCTCAGGGACCAGGTACACTTGTGGTGCACAGACATATATAGAGGAAAAACATCCATACTCACAAATTAAAAATTCAGCAGCAAGATTTGGTTCAGATTAGCCATTAAAATAAAAAAATGAATCTATTAAAAGAAAACCTTCAAATGGCCTTAGTTCAAAAGTAAAAACTTTCCCAGGAGCAATTGATAAAAAAGCATCATTTTTTCCCAATGTTTTCAGTCCCTTTGTCAGGGTCTGACTGCTGAAGCTACTCGTGCTGTTCTATTCCACACACAGAGCCCTGGGTCTAACTTGTGCCAGTACCGTGCTGTCTGCTCATACATTGTCACTGTGGTACGGTGTGGTCAGACACTGTCCCAGCTCCAGCACTGCTTTTACTTCAGGTTTGTTTTCAGAGGGTGGGCTATCTGACATGCAAGAACGGAAATGTGCAACGAAACCCCTTGTACACCGAACACGTATTTACACACCTTATCTTTGGCCTTACTTATCAATGATTTATTACCTGTTGCTTTCTTCCTGCGTTCATCTTTTTTATCCTTTTTATTTGTATTAACACTTTCTAAAATGGATATTTGTTTCAGATCTTCTTCTGTGATTAAATGCACAGGATTATTTTTCATTTCCTGAAATAAAACATGCTCTTTTGGTAGGCAGAATATATGTAGCATTTCAAATAGCAGAGAAGTTGCTTATTTAGTTACTTGCACATCCTAGTTATACTTATTACGTTTCATAGATAAAGATGATAAAATGTACGACTGCTGCTCCGCGGCTGTCTGCCCTCCTAAAGCATCAACGGCACCTGCTGCTGTGTTAGCTTCGGTGCCAGCACGTAATTACGGAACAGCAGAGTGCACAGCAGCAGACGCAGCTCTCCACACTTACTGCCTGGTTCTACCATGACTAGGAGAAACGACTTGTCCCCTACTCCCCCTTTCTTTTGTTCCTGAGACTCTTGAGTACCATGCTACCTGGACACTTGAAATGACAAGACAGTCATGGAAACTGCTGCTCATGATTACAGGCTGCAAACCAATTCAAATAAATCTATTTTTCCCTTGACTTCGTTCTGGATGATCTCCACTGTTCACATTTTATGTTAGCAAAAAACAATGAACTATTTCCAGCTTCAGAAATCAGATCTTCTTTATGAGAAATAATTCTTAAATTTCTAGTGACAAAAGAAATATTTTTACAGTAAAATTACTATCATTTCCTTTTTGGTTTTCTAAGAAAAATGCTTAATAATGAGGATTCCAGTGATAAGATTACCTTTCTTTAAACTCATTTTTCTTAGGTAAACAAAGTGTTCAAAGAGACATATATCCTTTCCAGACTATCATTTTTTCTGAAAGTAACACAGAGGTCTACTTGTTCATGTACAGAATAAACATATTTCAACTTAACACTTACTAATGTTACATCTATATCTTCTTATTCTTGCCTGCTTAACAGGCCAATTGCAGAAAACAATGACCTCATACTGTACTGTAAAGTTTGAAAGAGGACAGCTAAGCACTAGTGGTTTACACATTTAACAGGTCTGCATGAGTTCATGACAGTTATTAAGACAGAGGGCTTGTTTTATCCGAGGAGAGGCTATATAGTTTTAACTATAATCATGAATTGGATGCTATGAAGGCACTCTGCTTCAAAAATACTTTTATACAGTAGTTAAAAACTAAAAGATTAAAAAGCAAAATGGTTCAGGGGTTGGAGCGATGGCTCGGCAGTAAAGAGCACACCTGCATCTGCAGAGGACCCAGATTTGGTTCCCGCACCCACACGCTGCCTCACAACTGCCTGTAACTTAATCTTCAGGGTCCAATAGTCTCTGCTGACCTCTGACGGCATCCACATACACATGTGCGCACATATACATGGACACACAAGGATAAAGAAAAATTAATATTTTTTAAAAGCATCTTTTTTAGATTAAGAAAGACTATATATAATTATATATAATTAATATATATATATATATATATATATATATATATATAAAATTCAGGTGGACCTTGAGCTTAAACAGACTGAAACTAGTGCTCACTGCCTTTAGCCACTGAGGGCTGGAATTATAGAAATGTACTATTATGCTTGAAAAACTAGTAAACTTTGATAGTAACATTTCTTTTCTCACCAAGTTACCTTATTTATTCTAATGGGGTAAAATTAATGAGGCTACACCAGATGTGGTGATTGTCTGTGGCACTATGCATGCTTTGTAGTAATATGTACAATGACACTGCACAAGAAGAGTCAGACTTAACATAGGTAACACTACTACATACTGGACTGTTCTAACAGTGGGTCAGATCCATTGGCAACTCAATCTGAAAACTATGTAATTTTATTGATAAGATTCTAATTTGTAAAATTAGTTCTCTAACTTTTAATAGGTTCTAATGAAGATTAGGAAGAGGAATAATAAATCCTAGAGGAGATAAAGAAAGAATTACATAAAATGATATATTCCTTGGTGGGCAGACTGTTTATTGCATTTCCCAAAAGACATCAGATGATCCTAGTGGGAAAGAAAGGACTGTTAGGATGAGCAGCTGGAAGAAAGTCTGGAATACCTTTTCAGCTTTTTGGTGCATTCGTTCGCTGAACAGTTTTGTACAGTCATTGATGAATTTCTCGCTGACCACAACAGTGTCACTAAAGACTGTGGCTGACGCATGCTTGCCAAATGGTCTCATCACCTGCTGAAGCAGCATAGCAGCATCTTCAACTGACAAAGAACTGGGCAGCAGAGGCTAAAATTACGAGCAAAGTGAAAATGAGAAAAATGCAGGGAAACAGGTTATCTGTTTTGTATGTATAATATACACGTATGTGAGAACATATATTTATAAGTATAATTTCCCTCAAATAACTGCATTGAAGCCACTGGCTTTCAGAAGCAGTCATGATCATAACTTCCAAACCTGTTTTCTGGGTCCATCAGCACTTGGCCCTCTAGAGTCATTTGCCATTTTTTTTTAAACCCAATTTTTCCACTTGCACGCCTTATACAAATGTCAAGTTTGGCAAACCACCACCAGAACCCACAAGACCACTGTGCTTCTTCTCTTATAACATACAAACAATTCACCAGCAAGTCTTGATAACTTTTCCTGTTCAAAGTTTCATTTTAGCCCTATCAAATTATTATTTTGAATTACTATTTTACATATTTCCCCCTAGGTGCTGCCTGTCCTAAGAGAAGACACTTGTTTGTTCACCATTTTTACAGCATATACAATGGTGCTTATCACACTGAAACTATCTAACGCCTTCTGTACGGATAAGATACCATAAGAAATTCAGTAACCACGGCAGGAGTCTTCCTACATACAAAACATTTCTATACTCTGACTAGAAATAACAGACTGGCCTCTGGCTTGCTTTTCCCACACTGCAGTGTCCCTGTGGAGTAAAGAAGGGCAGGTGCAGCATGAACAATGATGCTGATGTATGTAAATACAGCAGCAGAGATTACTAGAGAAGGGATAAGCAAATACAAGAGGATGTCTGAGGCCAGGGCAGTTGTGCACGCTTGGGTAAGAAATCATAATGGTCACTTTCAACCAGTAAGTTGACACAGTATAGAATCACCTGGGAAGGGAGTCTCAGTGAGGGACAGTCTAGATCAGGCTGGCCTGTGGGCATGTCTGTGGAGGACTGTCTTGACTGTTAATTAGCAAGGGAGAACTCGGGCCCTGGATTGAATGAAAGGAGGGAAGTAAGTCAAGCACTAGCCAGCATGGATGCCTCAGCTTGTTCTCTACCCTTGACAGTGGCTGTACTATGACAGCTGCTTCACAATCCTGGTCCTGTGACATCCCCTAATAACAGGTTAGCAACTTGGAACTGTAAGCCAAAACAAGTTTGTTCATCCTGAAGTTGGTTTTATCAGGGTATCTGTCACAACAACTAGACAGTCTCATCAATTTCACTATCGGGATCAATATGGTTGCTATATTATTTTCCTGTTTGTTTTTGAAATTTACAGAGTTCTAGATTTGGTTATGTACACTAAAAACATCAACCTAAAATAATAAAATTTCTGTTATGACTGCTAGAAGCAAGACTATCTTTACATGGCCTATTTCTAAAATGTGTACATCCTAATAAAACATCACTTATCATCAGTTTAAACAAAAATTAATATGAGAAAAGAGGTTAAACATACCGAAACGTCAACCCATGTTCCTGAGCTGATGGCCTCCTCTACCGATGCTTCCACCTGGTCCACGAGCCCTTGGCCAACACAAGTTGCCTTCAGAAACAAGAGTGGGGTATTCTTATACCTTTTCTTTATATAGTTCACAGCATCTGGGATTCCAAGTCTGGATAAAGCGTCAAATTCTAGAAATACACAAGGAAGTTGAATAGAACTGTCAATCACTCACATCTTCCAGAAGCCTCACAAGTTAAGTTGTATACAAACCCTTTTTTGACTGTGGATGTAATGTACTCTAGAATTTTCTGAGGAATAAAAGAAAAGAACCATAGTGTAACTTGTTGCCTGGGCATATTCTTAGATATCTACTATTGAAGGTCTCTGTAGGAAACCTGCTACACTGTTTCCAGTGCTCCATGAACACAAGTTGAGTGGTCCCTTCTCCAGCTGAAGGGCTGCAGAGCAATGCAGTGGAAAGCAGCAGTAAAGGAAATGGAAACGGTCCAAATTAAAAATCAAAACTGCAATCTAGTTTGCTTATTTTAGTTAAAGGGATGGATTTTATTTTCAAAATGTGTTACTGTGCAACAGGACGGAGCCATTCTCTAAAGTAGATGATTTAGCTTAACAGACTCTGAGTTACAGAAGTTCTAATGTGTTTAGCCTTGAACACACATCATCAGAGATCAAGTGACCACATGCAAAGCCCTGTGTCTAACTAAGGCTGTGTTCAAACTGTTCTTCATAGATGTGAGAATGTACAGTGCTATGCAGATGACAGGACTGGATTCAGCAAATCAAGTGGCCACTGCTTTAAATCAGTCCACTTTACTGAATCACGGCGGAACCTCAGAAATACACCTCAGAATAATATTACTGTTTCTGAGTAGTAGATGGCTGACAAAAGTAAGCATTGCAAAGTTGTCAATAGACATTTCTAAGATGAAGTAACTGAGAAGGGATAACAATAAAACAATAAACACACTATATTAAACATATGATACTTACTTTGGAGGAATAAAAACTTAACTTTTATATCACCTTTTATATCATAGATAATTGAAGGTTAATATCTGTCAACATTTTTTGGCATTTTAAAATTTCAGTATTTCAGCAATAATGGAATTATCTTCAGTTACTAAGCCCCACAGAAGTGACAACTTTGCAGTCTAAGGAACCATGAGAATCTATGTAGTCAACCACAGGAAGGTGCTTGTGGAGTCTGGAGTACAATACTTTCCAATACTATTTAGGGGTTAGGCAGACATTTTAGTTTCAAAGAAAAGAAACATGGTTACCTAGATAGCCGTTCTGCCTGAAGGAAAGAAACATAGTTACCTAGATAGTTGTTCTGCCTGAAGGAAAGAAACATAGTTACCTAGATAGCCGTTCTGCCTGAAGAAGGAATCCACCCAAGTACTCTGTGTCCTGGAATAGATGTCAGGGACAAACACTGCTTTGTCCTGTCGCCCGCCAACCACCGTGCCTCGTAGGCGGCCAGTGCTAACAAGTTCCTCAAGCACAGCTTAAAGCAAATGCACACAATACAGACAGATCAGAACAGGGACACATTTGTCAAGGTCAAGGACTTTCCAGTCCATCTTCCCAAACTTTATGCTTTTAAAAGAATACTCAAAATTCTAACCCCATGCATAAAATTACAGTTCAAACAAAAAAAAAATGCTGATACTTATGACACTACTCAGACTGTAATTCAGGGCAAATTTAGAAACTAGTGTAACTCTAACCAGACAATATGTATACACTTAGTAACTGTGAACAAAAGGACATTCTGGTCACGAAACCAGACAGCAAGGCCAGGGGAGAGGAGAAGGCTCTGTAAGGGAGTGGGAAGAGGAAAGGGGGCTAATGGGATTGATATAAAGCAAAAGGAGGGGACTATTTGGGGAGGGAGGGGACCAGTAAGAGAAAGTGGTAGAAATGGAGACAACTAAACAAAAGATGACACATAATGAAACCATTATTTTGCACGCTAATCAGAACTTAATAAAAAACCCAGCATTTCATCATTTATTTTATAGTTTAATGTAATGCAGGAGACCAAATTCCTAGAATAGCTAAGTCTACTCACTAGCATTACATCCAACTTTCTAACAGTTAGAAGAACCAAGCACTGTGTGAAGCAAAGTCCTGGAGCACTTTCCTTTGCTGGAACATTTCTGACTGACATGAAGCAATACATCAACATTCCAACCCTTCTTACAGCAGAAAGAAATCCCGCAGATCGGAGGGTGGGCTCTGCAGCTCCAGTGCTCAGAGACAAACCTCAACTCTGCCATCTACTAACTATAAAACACTGAGTAAACACCGAGTAAACAATTTCCTTTGCGCCTTTATTTTCTTATCTGTGAAATGGGGATAGTAACAATAACTATGCTATAGGCTCCTGTATTTAAGTAAAGTGGTACCATCAGCTGGTCTATCATAAGCATTCAGTAAAGATTAGCTAAAAATTTTACCATCACCTTTACCATTATCATAATTCTAGAGCCAACTGGAAAACTAACTGGACCTTAAGCAACAAGAGGGATATCATGACTTGTATGGTTATGGTACATGGGGCTAGTGAAGTCTTGGATCTTGGAGGAGAATCAACAACCAACACTTTATTAAAACCAGAATAATACAAAGCTACACTGAGAATATTTGTCCTTATGCCCACAGTGTAGTTCTAACTCCTCATCAAGAAAACCTGTCTGCAACACACTGAGACCATTCTAGAAAACCCCAACCAATCAGACAGCAGAGCTGTGGAATCCAGACTCAATGGACATCTATGAAACAATGGACATCTATGAAACAATGGACACCTATAAAACAACGCTTGTGCCTGAGGCTCAGGGACCACTGTGGAAGACAGAGTGAAAAGAGATAGAGAAACAGGGAATTTACTGTGACATTGTGTCTCCTAGGAATGTCAAAATCTCACCAACACAGATGCCCACAACAAGAGGCATGCTAATGTGGATAGAAGAAAGTCCAGGAGACTTCAACCTTAACACAGGCATCTAAGAAATGCTCAGAGCAGGAGAAAGTCTTCCCCAATTAGTTATCCAATAACACACACACACACACACACACACACACACACACACACACACACACACACCCCTACCTCCGCACCACCACCATCAAACAACAATTAATAAAGATGCCATGAATTTGCAGAAGAGCAAGGAGGCATATATGGGAAGTTTGAAGGGCAGAAAGAAAATGGAGAAATTACATGATTATATTATAATCTTAAAAAAAGACATAATATAAAGAAAAAATGAAATCACTCTGTTTCATTAATAGTCATTCTATAAAGCAGTGCTGTACTTGGCATGCTGAATGTCTTCTTGGTCCTAGAGAGGTGCTACTGGGTGCTGACGGAGTCGTAGGAGGTAGAGCCTCCTGGGTAGTTCTTGGGCATTAAATGTATGCCCTTGAAGAGATCTATGTGACCCTGGATTCTTCCTCTTTTCTGTGTTCCTCACATAGTTTTATTCTGCCAAACGATCCTCACACTATCAACCAGCAATACCCTGAGATCCAAGGAAAGGAGGCTACCCAATTTCAGGTGGGTACTTCTAAAACCGCGTGAACCACAACACCAAACCAAACCAAACCACCTCTCTTCCTCTGACCCCCACTTCTATTTCCTTCTTTTCTTCACCACTCCTTTTTTTTTTTCCCCTTCAAAAAACAAAGTAAAATAAAAAGAACCTTTCTTTCTCTTATCCCTGGGGAAGAAAGTCAGGTACTTATGAATTCTCAAAACACACTGTATTACTCAATTACTCCTACAACCAAAGTAGTACAAATTTAAACAAAACTCACAGTAAAGGAGCTGTTCCTGAAATCCATATTTTGAAACCAAAGAGTTCACTGCTGTAGGCCTTTAGGGGAAATTAAAAGAAAAAAATTGAGACTAATTTAGTATACAATTACATATGATTAGGATAAATAAGAACTGGCGTTTATTAAAGGAAAACCACCAATGTATTTAAAGAAAAAAGTGATGAAAAAGTTATACCAAATTTTAGACACCTGACCAGGGTTGTGTACCCAGAGAGCAGGAGTCAGTCTTTGTTCACAACCCAGATCAGTTTCTATTAGGATTCCACCGAGTGTCTCCTTTCTGCCCTTCACTGGGCAGCAGTGAACAGATCTCTCATATGAAATGCTGTAGGACATCCCTATACCCTGCACACTTACCATTTCTAGATTTCCTGATTTTTCTAATGCAAGCTGTGACTTGAACACCTTTAGTGCATACATAACTTTCTTCCCAAATATCTCTGGTACACGGTTGCATCCAAGAATGGTACAGAACTCAGAGACATGTGAGGACTGGGTGTATGTAATTTTCCTCATGGTGCTTTCCCTCTCTTCTCTTAGAAATATTTAAGTGAGTGATAGAGGATTTTGTTTTTGAAAAAAGTGTGATAATATATGTACTTAAATATATTTGGAACAAGGTATTTCTAGTCAAAAGTGTTTGAGAATCTAATTTACAAATGCTCTTTTATTTATGTGTATTTTCTGTAACATTTTCTGAACTACTTTAATAGGATATAATCTTCACTTAACTAACACCCACTTGATTCCAAGCACACAGATCAATGGTCTTAGTAAATTTACAAACTTGTGAAAGCATCGCAACACTCCACTTTTCTAATTTACAGTAGCACGTCAGTCGCTACTGCCACTCTGTAGGAGTCATCTGATTCCTGAGTCTGTAAATGTGCCCGTCCAGACAGTCAGTATAGTTGAATCAATGGAGGTCTCGTGTCTCTGTCTTCTTTCACTTAGTATCATGTTAGGATGTTCGTCAATGACGAAGCATGCACGCAGTGCTTCAGTCCTGAACAGCACTCTATCACACAGATAGTCCACACTTTCATTTTAATCAGCTGATTGATATCTGTCTGTCACAATATGATGGATTTAATGAGTATCATATATTCATGTCCTTGGTATGCATGTCTTTGTGTGGGCATTGTATGTGTCTGTGGTACTGAAATAACAGCGTGCTATGATTCATTCATTCATGGGCCTGTGCATGTGTAGATGACTCCATTACATATAGGTGATTATCACTAACATATCCCCAGGCCAATACATCCTTTTAGCTAGCTGACATATTTCCAAGTGTATATCTTTGTTTCACTGTGTGTTTATATGTGTGCGTGTGTGTGTGTGTGTGTGTGTGTGTGTGTGTGTGTGTGTCTTCAGATATGTCAGACTATGTGTGAGCTTGTGGAGGCCAGAGGGACAACTTTGGATATCTTCCTCTGTCTCCTATTTTATTTTTTCAGACAGTTTCTCACTCATTTTGGAGGTTCCTGTTTAGCTAGAATGGCTCGATAGAGAGCTCTCGGGATCCTGCTGAGGCTCCATGCAGGTCCGTATGCTTGGAAAGAACGAACTTTGCCACGGGGCCATCTCCACAGGCCTTCACTTTTCACTGCCTATGGTTTTAAAGTAAGATTCTGTTTCTATTTACCTTAAGCCATCACCTGTTCTTCAATCAGCTTCTATTTTTATGCATACTCAGTCCTTTAACCAATTCCAACTTTTTAATGCCTTACTGATTATTTAGAATGCCACAACTTTATTTTCTTTTAAATCATTTAAGAAACTTGATAAAAATAGAACCACTTATTTAAAAATATAAATGAAATACTTAACGCTCCTCCTGTGTTTGGAGAATTTTGACTAAACTATTTAACAAAATTTCATGTAGATCCATTTGCTTTTTTTAAATTGTTTGAATTAGATTCCACTATGCTGTGAATTGTGTCAACTCTGTTAATCTTACAGTAATCATCACAACCTTCTTACATGTTATTCTGTGTGTTTCTCCTCCTGCTAAGAAACCTAAAAGCAGTCCTTCCTTAAAGGATTCTACCTTAAAGGACTACACCTTGGAACTCTTAGGTATTCCTCATTGTGCATATTCAACAAATGTACTTAGAATTTCTAAGTTTTTTGTTTGATGACTTTGTCTTTCAGTTTGGAACAGAACTAATGTTGGTTTAGTGTTCCTGCATATCTCACTCATCTCAGTATTTACTTCCTGATCATTTAGCTACCTGTACAGCTGCCAATATGACCTTGTGGATGCACAGGGCTTCAGACCAGAAAAGAGAAGTGGTTCCTAAGTTTCCAGCTATTCTATATATATATATATATATATATATATATATATAATTTAGCTTTACTCTGCAGTTGACAGTATTTCTACACAGTAGCTCAGAGCTACTATGAAAGGAAATAAAACAAAACTGCTGATCATGACAAAATTTATACTTGCTACAGTAATCAGCAAAATATAAAGGGCAAATATATTAACAGAAAAGTATTTTTAGTTTTTGACTAAAAATTCAAAGGGCACAAAAGTTTCAAACCTGTCTCCCTCTATTTATTGCTACCAATCAGCTTCCCAGTTCTGCTCTCCCTAAAGACCAACACTTCTTTGTGTTTGGAGGGAGACTGCATATGGGTGGTCAGAACCAAGGAGGAGAGAGTACATGGAAGAAACTATAGCAGCAACAAGAAGTCAGGTACATGATGGGAGTTAATGAGATAAATAAACATGTTACAGGTCATCATTACTCAGTCTCCCATGGTTGAAGAAGAGAATTACAAATACAGGAAATGAAAAATAGAAAGAAAAAGAAAATAAGAATGAAGTTTAGTATTTGTTTGAATTGGAGCTATCAGTCTGAACACATGGTTTTGTTGTGTATGTTTACAATTAAAGCCACAGAACATGCATGGTTCTGTGTCAGTGTGTTCTCTCCTCTTTACCAAAAGGGCCAAGGAACAGTGAGAATCTAATAGTGTGAGAAGCATCTAAGTACCCAGATATGCTCCAAAAGAAGAAATCAGGTGGCCTTGGAGAAATGGCTAGACGGGGAACTATGAACTGAACCGAAAACATTTTGTCATATCTGTAAAAAAGTATACCACAGAGGAATGATAGGGTCATGCCAGGTCAAAGCCAGCCTTAGGGCCATCCTCTAGTAAAATCAACGGTGATCGGAGAATGTAACGTATAACATCCTAAAGTAAAATAAAAAAACTTAGGGAACACTAGGTCCCCAATGATAAAAACAAATAGACAAACTATAAGTCTGAGGAGGAATGGGATACACGGTCCTAAAATTTCATCCCTGTATGTGACTGTTTGTTTGTTGTTTTGTTTTACAAAGAAAACAGCTTTATAAGAATTTCATCAGATATATGTTAAGTAAATATAACATGTTCGTCAGTAATTGAAAAAATCTAATTGTGTATCATCTGCTAAGATTTAATTAGAAGATAAAGTGTCCCTTCTGTGTGTCCCTGCCAATGATGGCCAATGTAAACATTGACACTCATATGCACCATCAAGCAGACAGCAGACAAGAGAAGTTAACATTTTAAAGATCTGTGACCTTTAAAATATTGGTATCAGGAAGTCCGAGAAAGATTAAGCAAATGTTCCAGACTAAAGTGAACAAAACCCTTTCACTATTCAATGAAATGCGTGACCTGAACTGAACCTGAAACAGCAAGAGAGGGCAGTGTGGAGCAATGTGCACATCGAGATGGATCCAAAGACTACAGGAGTGCATGCATCCATGCCAATGTTCTGACTGTGAGTCTGGATATATTATACAGAATAATTCTCTTTTTGTAGGAAACACAGATGAAACTATCTGTGGTAAAATTTAAGCAACTTCGATATTGGTCATAGAAAAACTCTCTAATCTATAAATTTTAAATTATTTAAGAATAAAAAAGAAAAAAAAATTGTTTCACCAGACTACAAGCTTCCTCTTCAAACCTTTCAGTTCTCCTTTGCCTTGCATGTGTTCAGTATTCAATAAATGCACTCTGTGGCTACATGACTACAGCTTCCCTATCTGAAAGAAGTGTGTGCAGTTAAAGGCTGACATAAAGACAAGTACAACAGGATAGAAAATAGACATTAGATTCGTGATACTGACACTGTAAGTCGGAGAAACCGGACTAGTGGCCTGGAAGGGGACAGAGGGTAAGAAAATGAACAGTGAACGTAGACATATGGTCTAAAAACATTCACAGATATTAGAGGGAGTGGAATATGAAATCCTGAGAGGTGTCTGAAATGAAAATCTTGGCATCTCAAACGCTGATAGAACACAAAGCCACTCGACAGAATCTGATGTGAAGGTGAGGAGATAACTAAAAATGTAGGCTTTCTAAATTCTATATTTTAATAAATCTAAACCGGCTATACACTTGGTTTTAAAATGTCCATGTCTAAAGTAACACTGCTATTAACACTGTGCACTTTTAATAAAAAGGATACTAAAAATAGTGCCATCTAAACGCCAAGTAAGTTAGGCTACTGACTTAACAGCCCCACATCATGGGGCTACTGTGTAATGTAACAATGAACCCAAACTTCTATTTTAGTAACTGCATGGTCTTTTCATGATTTCAACATGATTTTTTTTTAAGTGATCCCAGCATCAGATTTTAAACTGCTTTCTGAATAGTACAAAAGTTATTGGAGCAGGAAAAGGAGGGTAAAGTGGGGAGACAGGCTGAAGTTTGGCACTTGGCCTTATAGTCCCATTCCAGAGACACTCTCCTTCTGCCTGTTTAATAAACTCAGACACTCAAAGAGATTTTGCTTAAAAAAGATTCAGCTGCTAGGAAAAATGCAAATAGTGTTAAATAAATGTGTAAGTTTCTACATATCCTTGGAAACATGTTTACCGGGTAATAGCACTGAAGAGTCCACGGATGCGTGCTTTATGGCGAGCCACAAAGGCCTCAGTGAAAATCACTCCTCTGTTATCAAGGTCAAGATGGCCATTGATAATCCGGCCAAGTCGCTGAGTTAATGCCTGAGAATAAGAGGTCAATTTTTATTAATTTGAAGTAACAAAATTAAAATGTGCGTTTGTACAATCCTACTCAATTCATGCTATGTACTGTGACAGAAATTTCGACTGTACAAATTACATAATAACTAAACTAAAATGATGTATTAATATCTAGAAAGCTTCATTGTTTCACAGCAGAGTCAAGAAACATACCAAATTATTAAAGGATTATCTATAATAGTAATAATTATTGATTATTATTATTAGTTAATTGATAGATATTTAACCACAATAATATCCATTTCTTACAATCCTTATTTCTAAAGGAAAATAAAAATGATGGATCCGTCTTAGAAAGGACTCTATTTGCACCTTTGGATACTACAGGAACAAATATTGCTCCATGATTTTGCAACTAAGGGAAATCTAAGTCTTGAAAAATTATTTCTCTAACAGTAACAAAGACTTTTTCCTGATTTAAACTGGCAGATTATCTGGCTTCTTGACTGGCTTTCAAATTTGGGATAGAATTTAATTCTTCTCAGCTATATGACATCTGAACAAGGCCATGTGAAACAGGTCTGGACACATTCCATACTTCCTTCCCTGACTCAAAGCAGATGTATTCAAGTTGGTTTGATAAATTTACAACAAAGAAAAATCTAATAAGCTTTGAGGAAAACATCTGTGATATTCAAACAACAGAACTAGAAACTCTTGGTGTAAGCCTTATTTTTTTTAAACCTGACTTTCTATGATTTATAGTTACTCAAGTAAAAAAGGATTTAGATCCCTAATATGCTTTGTAAGACATTTATATTTTCTAAATTGTGTTCTAATTGTGTTTTACCAGCAGGAAAGCTTATTCTAGTAATATAGGTGAGTGAATAAGTCTACACTACACACTGGTCTCCTGTAATTGAGGTTTGGTAACTTTCTAAAGTCAGATTTCCTTAAGGTGAAGGATACTTATGATTCTTTGAATGACAATGGACCCCACAGGCTCCTTTGTTTGAATGCTTGGTTCCCCATCAAAGGAACTGTTTGGGAAGAATTAGGAGGTGTGGCCTTGTTGGAGGAGGCATGTTACTGGGGCTTTGAAATTTCAAAAGCCCAAGCCAATGTCTGTCTTTCTGTCTGTCTCTTTCTCTGTCAACCTGTCGATAATCAATAAAACTCTCAGTCCCCTTCCTGCCTGCACACCTACTGCCATGATGACATTGAACTAATTCTCTGAAACAATTAAATGCTTTTAAGAGTTACTTCAGTCAAGGTGTCTATTCACAGCAATAGTATAGTAACAAAGGCAGTAGTTAGAATGAGATTTGGCTGTTTTCTTATTTTAGTAAATTAAAAACAAACTACTGCTCCTAGAGTGCTGCCTCTGGGCTAACCTTTCATTAGGTAATCTATTGTTATTTATGCAAAGGACACTGTTATTCCTTCTCAAAAGATCCAGCACCGGAAACAACATACAGATGAAACAACACTTCTTAATGTCAGGGAACTACGAAGTCACATTGACAGAACTCAAATCCAGGTGTGTGTGTTACTAAAGCCTATGGGTTTCCCACTGGACCACACTGACCATAGTCAGTATCTATGACTGTGAGATAACAAACTACTTTAAAAATACAGACCACGTATAGCCTCAGTTCTTAGCTAACACTGTTATTACACTTCAGTCATGAGACCTTTAGAAACAGCATAAATACCTCAGTGAGGGAATATGTGAGATTCCTTGTTCTCCTGACACAGCTACAGCTCAGAGGAGGAAAAATATGGCAGCAAAAATAATGCTTCTACTGACATTTCGATAAGAAAGTTCTTTGCTGAAAGTGTTTTACACTGCAAAATATTGAGTGGCATTCCTAATCTTTACGCCCTCTATGTTATAATTTTTAGCAATTATACCAAAGCTGTATATATCCTGGCTAGGTTATAAACAGCAGACAAGGTAAGTATTAAGGAAATCCACACACCTATGGACTTGAGCATCTATGGCGTCAAGCAAGTCTTAGGAATCTGGAACCCCGGGGCTTGGATGACTGACTGTAATCACTTTGAACAGTCTCTTCAGAGCCATCAAATAGGTTACACCCCCAAAATACATGGCTCTGAGTTACATCCACTTGGACCTTATATAAAACCACCTGATCCTGACCCCTACTCAGATTCTTTAAAATTCTTTACATTATTAAGAAAAAAAAAAAAAGCACCTGTGTCAGAAAATCCCCAGGAAGGTCATAGGTTTTACACAGCTCTGAGACGGTTACTTGACCACTTTCTTGCAATTTATCATTCACCTCTTCTGATAACCGATCCAGATAGTTCCTAATGTGGAAAAAGAAGTTCTTGTTTTAATTAAACACGTTTTCCATCTGTATCTCTCCCTTTCCTGCTTTTCTGCTAGGGTATCATAGGCCCCCAGCTAATGGAGGTGAAGGAGCTCCCTGCTCAGACTCTAAACCTTATTTTTTGCTCATGGATATAATTAAATGTAAGGTCAATCAAATGGCGGTGTTTTTTCCTTTGGGCCAACAGAAATTTTATAGTCATTTCACATTATTTCTAGAACATATTTGCTTTGGGTTCGGTTAATTCACAGTGAATAGTAAGTTAAAATTTTATATTGTTTTAATAAGAAATGAATATGTACTTCCCATAATTAGCACTTACTTTTAAAATAGAATGGTTTTTATAATGAATGTCTCTATGACATGATCTCTAAACGAAAGCCAGGTTGGCCTCACCTGGCCTAAAGCATTTGGAAGGAGGAAAGAGAGCACCTCCAAGTAGTTACTTACTCATCGACCAGCTGTCCCAGTACCATCTGCACATGCTTCTCCGACTTAATAATGTCGCCGACTCTATTTTCAATATGAGTCAGGTCCACGTTAATAACCTAGAATTACACAGAGATTACAGTTTCCACTAGTTTTAAAATTTGAGATCATACCTTGAGAATAAAAAGTATATTTTATATATATTATATATATTATTTATACATTCTTTATATATCATTCTTAGATAAATTTGAAATTACTTTAAAACATCTGAATATTGTGACAACATGGAGAATAACAACTACAGTTCGAGGCCAGTGTGGTCTATATAGCCAGTTGTAGGCAAGGTGAAACGGGATCACAGAGTGAAACAATCTCTGTGTGTGTGTGTGTGTGTGTGTGTGTGTGTGTGTGTGTGTATGTCTGTATGTATACAGTGTGTGTGTATGTGTATGTATATACATTACATGTATGTATTACATATTATATTTGTTAGAGGAAGTGTGTTACTGTGGGGGTGGGAAAAGAACTTCCTTCTAACTGCCTGAGGACGCGAGTCTTCTCTTGTTTGGCTTCAGAACAAAGATGTAGAACTCTCAGCTCTTCCAGTAGTACCATGCCTGTCTGGTGGACTGAACCTCTCAACCTGTAAGCCAGCCCCAATTAAAAGATGTCCCTTATAAGAGTTGTCTTGGTCATGGTGTTTTCTTAGCAATGGAAACTAACTAAGACATGTGTAAAGAAACTCAACAAATCCATAGTATTTATAAATTAAGAAAGCTTTAAGAAATCAAAGCATAAGTTTTATAAATTTACCTGTTGTAAGTCGACAATGTTTACTCGACCTTTGAACAAAAGAGAGGACTTACGTTACATGGAAGTTCAGCTGAACAGCTTCAATTCTAACAGACAGTGTTGATCACTATAAGTCCTTCTACAAAGGGCATAGACATAGATAACTAATGGACTTAGATACAGATTACTAGCCTATCAATCTTCATGGTTAAAGCCACAGGCAACACTGTTTTCAAAGCTGATTTTAATCACATCAGACTAATTGTGAACATCAATGGATACAATGTAGACAAACCTATAGGAGGCATTCAATTCTTCTCACAAGTCAGTTTGGCTAAAATGACCAGAGAAAACACCTACCACTGAATTAAGATGATTTCCCATTTCATGAAACTAAAAAGAATGTCTATCAGCAAAAGAGAATCTGTTAAATATTGCAAATATTGTAAATCACAGCTCACATTTTATTAGCACTACTACAGAGAGAAAGAAGGCACCAAGGCTATACCCAGTATCTAGTGATGAGTTGTTTCTGATTAAATCAAACTGCGCTCAATCTGCTTAACACCATGTGCTCAAATTTTTAAAATATAAAGCAAAACAGTATTTTGTGTTTGATGGTACTAACTATACTTCATAATACGATGGGTCTCAGGCAATAGTACATCAATTTACAAAGTTGCTTTTTAATTAGTTTTTTAAATTTAATTTTTAATGCAGCTTTAATATTTAAGATTAAATATTTTAAAATCTTATGAAATCCCTATTACTCCTTTATAATTAACTACCTGATCACTGGCAGCTAGGTACTCACCCCTGGGTCATGAAGTAAATTAATGTACATACATATACATTATATATATATGTATATATATATACACACATATGTATATATTATATATACATACACACACACATACATACACCTATATTTAATTCAACCCAACAAACACATGGTATTTGTTAAGTGACAAGAGTTAAGATCATGTTTGCATGAACCTGTAAGATCACGTTCATATATACATACAAAGGGTGACTGCCTAAACCTGTGAAGGTTGATTATCATCAAGTTATCAGTTGAGAAGGGTTACAGCTTGTGGTAGTATTTGCCTAGTATGTCCAACACAAGGAGGAAAGAAAAAGGAGCAATTGAGGAGAATGCTTTATAAGCCCCATGTAGTTATTTACTTATGATTTTAGTGTATTTCCTTCAAACATCCAGTAAAGACAAAGGCAGCCCACTGAGGAATTACTTACCACCTCGGACATGTAGCTCATCTCTCATTTCTTTACTGATCTGGGCTGGAGTGATATATTCCTTCCCATCAAGCGTATGAACTACTTCCAGCTGTTTCTGAGAGATCAATTTATTCACAATCTCAATGCAGTTCCGCTCTGACAGCCTGCGAGAAGGCATAAGTTTAAGAGTGTTCTTGATATGTTCCACAAAAAAGTATTTGAAAACAAAATTCTGAGTAACTTCTACACTACAAAATCCGTCCTTTATTAGTATAATAATACTGGTTGAGTAATTAAAAAAAAAAAAAAACCTCGAGAGTAAGCAAGTTTACATTCCCTTGAATTATTTACTTAGTTCTCACACATCACTGTATCTAAAGATGTTCTCTTCTAGTCCGGCCTTCAAATATCAACATTTTCAGTTGAAAACAAAACTTTTCTTAAAAATCACAGTACCTTACTGGTACGGTAGTTGGTGGACAGACAGGACATCTGACTCAGCCACGCAGTTAACTTGCACTAGGTTTGGTTTCTTTGGTTTTGTTTGTTGTGAGGGTGTATGTATGTCTGTAGCTCTCAATGTTATAGAACAGCATCAACGAAGTGGTGTTTTTAGGTCCGGAAGAAATAAAATACTACAAGAACTCGTTTACAAGGAGCAAAAGTCTATTCGCCTTCTAAATGTGATCTGTAATCATGGGCGCAGATTTTGGCCACTCCCCCAAAGGTTTCTGAAGTGTAGAAAAGTCAGTGTCCGGGAGTTCCTAAAAATGACAGATGGCGAGTGGGTCTGTCTTAGACCTGTGGCCGCAGGTAAAAAGGATTTAGAGGAGGGAAAGGCTACTTGCTGCGCGCTGCACTGGCGTCTTGGCAAGCTTGCTCTAGGCCGGGCAGCAGCGAGCACTTTTACTGACAGCCGCCCACCGATACCCAGCAGGCAGTGCGGGAACGGGGCAAGCGTCCGGGCCTAAGCTGGCTCCACACCGCAGGGAACCAGTACCTTTGCGTGGACTCAGCAAACTGCGCCCGCTGGAAGTCAGCCGCCAGACGCCGGATCTCCTCCCAGGCGTCCGCCATCATTGCTCCGCTCTCCGCGACACCGGGAAACGGCAGACACGTCAGCCTTCAGCCCTCCACTGGCACCCTGAGACGGGCCGCGCGGAGGGCCAAGAGACCTGCGTCAACAAAAACCGCAAACAGAAACGCTAAGGCGGAGCGCTCCGCCCTCAGTTGGGCGTGGCCTATGTGAAGTGGCTTTATAAACTGCTACAAAGCACTTCTAAAGCTGACTCAGTAATCCTTCTTTTTGTAAGGTTTCTGTCCAGCAACCATCAAATGACCTTCCGCCCTTGTAGAGCGGACGAGACATACTTCTTTTGTCGGACTTTTACAAACTGTGACTGATCCACTTTGAACAGTGAATGGGGCTTTTACTTGAGCCAAGAATGAAGTCCGTTTTAGAGAAACTTGTTGATCCACATTACTGCATCAGTTTGAGTTTTGTTTTTCCAAAATGAGTCTATTTGGATATTGCAAACAACATGGAGTTGAGTTTATGTGTTTTAGAGCTTGTTGTTGTGGTGGTGGTGGTGGTGGTTCTTCTTCTTCTTCTTCTTCTTCTTCTTCTTCTTCTTCTTCTTCTTCTTCTTCTTCTTCTTCTCCTTCTCCTTCTCCTTCTCCTTCTCCTCCTCCTCCTTCTCCTTCTCCTTCCTATTCTTATTCTTATTCTTATTCTTATTCTTATTCTTATTCTTATTCTTATTCTTATTATTTACTCAGACAAAGGAGTGACCATTGCTGGGAGTGAAATGTGGCGTGGGGGAGGCAGTTGCCTTGTACTTCTTAGACAAGAAAACTGCTGCTATTGTTTATTTCCACACACCACTCTCCCATCTTAATCAGTGGGAAATTCAGAAGCCTGGTTGTACTTAGTAAAGAATATTTTGCTTCTTTCCCATGTAAATATACTAGTCTATATAACATGTCCAGTAGATAAATCCATTAGTCTTCTAAAGTGTCTAGCTTTAATTAGAATTTAGAGATCTCCATCATAAAGCCTGACTTTTAAAATTCTCTCCACCTTATCCTTTGAAGCTGGGTCTCTAGTAAGGTAGGTCAGCCTTGCCTCAGGTAGGTTCACTGGTCAGCGAGCCCCTGAGGAGCCTCTTGGCTTCACCTCCCAGGCAGATTGCTCATACCCAGGTTTCCAGATGAACTTTGGGCTGTGAATTGACGTCTGTATGCTTACAGAAAGCACTGTAACCATCAAACATCTTCCCACCCACCATTTTCACTATCCCTGAACTCAAGCAGTATTACAGAGCAATAGTCATAAAAACTGCATGGTATTGGTACAGAGACAGACAGATAGACCAATGGAATAGAATTGAAGACCCAGAAATGAACCCACACACCTATGGTCACTTGATTTTTGACAAAGGAGCCAAAACCATCCAATGGAAAAAAGATAGCATTTTCAGCAAATGGTGCTGGTTCAACTGGAGGTCATTATGTAGAAGAATGCAGATCGATCCATGCTTATCACCCTGTACAAAGCTTAGGTCCAAGTGGATCAAGGACCTCCACATCAAACCAGACACACTCAAACTAATAGAAGAAAAACTAGGGAAGCATCTGGAACACATGGGCACTGGAAAAAATTTCCTAAACAAAACACCAATGGCTTACGCTCTAAGATCAAGAATCGACAAATGGGATCTCATAAAACTGCAAAGCTTCTGTAAGGCAAAGGACACTGTAGTTAGGACAAAACGGCAACCAACAGATTGGGAAAAGATCTTTACGAATCCTACAACAGATAGAGGCCTTATATCCAAAATATACAAAGAACTCAAGAAGTTAGACCCTATTAAAAAATGGGGTTCAGAGCGAAACAAAGAATTCACAGCTGAGGAATGCCAAATGGCTGAGAAACACCTAAAGAAATGTTCAACATCTTTAGTCATAAGGGAAATGCAAATCAAAACAACCCTGAGATTTCACCTCACACCAGTGAGAATGGCTAAGATCAAAAACTCAGGTGACAGCAGATGCTGGCGAGGATGTGGAGAAAGAGGAACACTCCTCCATTGTTGGTGGGATTGCAGACTGGTACAACCATTCTGGAAATCAGTCTGGAGGTTCCTCAGAAAATTGGACATTGAACTGCCTGAGGATCCAGCTATACCTCTCTTGGGCATATACCCAAAAGATGCCCCAACACATAAAAAAGACACGTGCTCCACTATGTTCATAGCAGCCTTATTTATAATAGCCAGAAGTTGGAAAGAACCCAGATGCCCTTCAACAGAGGAATGGATACAGAAAATGTTGTACATCTACACAATGGAATATTACTCAGCTATCAAAAACAATGACTTTATGAAATTCGTAGGCAAATGGTTGGAACTGGAAAATATCATCCTGAGTGAGGTAACCCAATCACAGAAAAACACACATGGTATGCACTCATTGATAAGTGGCTATTAGCCCAAATGCTTGAATTACCCTAGATGCCTAGAACAAATGAAACTCAAGATGGATGATCAAAATGTGAATGCTTCACTCCTTCTTTAAAAGGGGAACAAGAATACCCTTGGCAGGGAAGAGAGAGGCAAAGATTAAAACAGAGACAGAAGGAACACCCATTCAGAGCCTGCCCCACATGTGGCCCATACATATACAGTCATCCAATTAGACAAGATGGATGAAGCAAAGAAGTGCAGCCCGACAGGAACCTGATGTCGATCTCTCCTGAGAGACACAGCCAGAATACAGCAAATACATAGGCGAATGCCATCATTAAACCACTGAACTGAGAATGGGACCCCCGTTGAAGGAATCTTAGAAAGGACTGGAAGAGCTTGAAGGGGCTCGAGACCCCATATGTACAACAATGCCAAGCAACCAGAGCTTCCAGGGACTAAGCCACTACCTAAAGACTATACATGGACTGACCCTGGACTCTGACCTCATAGGTAGCAATGAATATTCTAGTAAGATCACCAGTGGAAGGGGAAGCCCTTGGTCCTGCTAAAACTGAACCCCCAGTGAATGTGATTGTTGGCGGGAGGGCGGCAATGGGGGGAAGATGGGGAGGGGAACACCCATTCAGAAGGGGAGGGGGAGGGATTAGGGGGATGTTTGCCCAGAAACCGGGAAAGGGAATAACACTCGAAATGTAAATAAGAAACACTCAAGTTAATAAAAAAAATAATAATTCTAAGCACTTAAAAATAAAGAAAAAAGAAAAAAAAAAGAAAAAAAGAAAAGAATTAATCTGACTTTTCCTTGGAAACCCTAAAAGCCAGAAAAGGGCATGGACAGATGTATAGTAGACTCTAAGATAGACTTCTCATATTGTGGTGATCCCTAACCATAAACTCATTTAGTTGCTACTTCATAACTGCATTTTTGCTACCATTATGAATAATAATATAGATATTATTATTTGTATGCAGGATATCAGATATGTGACCCTCAAAGGGTCTAAGAGATCACAGAAGTTATTCCAGACTACTATATTCAGTAAAACTTTCAATCAACATAGATGGAGAAAATAAGAAATTCCATGATAAAGCCAAATTTAAACAATATATGTCTACAAATCCAGCTCTACCAAAGGTTCTAGATGGAAAATTCTAACCTAAGGTTAACTATGCCTATGTAAACACAGGAAGTAAATAATCTCACATTAGCAAAAGCAAAAGAAGAGAAATACACACATACCACCACCAACACTGCCACCCCTACCACCATTCCCCATCATCACCAAAATAATAGGAATCAACAATCATTGGTCAGTGATATCTCTCAGTGTCAGTGGTCTCAATTTACCAATAAAAGCACACACAGAGACTGACAGAATGGATTAAAGGTACAGGATCTAGCCTTCTGCTGCATCCAAGAAACACATCTCAACATTTAGGATAGACATTATCTCAGAGTAAAGGGTTGAAAAAATATTCTAAGCAAATATACCTAATAACAAGCTGCAGTAGTCCTTTTAGTATCTGACAAAATATACTTCAAACCAAAACCAATCAAAAGAGTTAGGGAAGGACACTACACACTCATCAAAGGGACAACCCATCAAGATGACATTTTAGGTTTTACATCCATACCCCAAACACAAGGGGATGCAAGTTTGTAAAAGAAACATTACTACAGCTTTAATCACATGTTGACCCCTACACAGTGATCGTGGGAGCCTTCAGTACCCCACTCTAACCAATGGACAGGCCATCTAGATAAAAACTAAGTAGAAATAATGGAGCACACTGGGATTATAAAGCAAATGGAGGTAGCAGATATATACAGAACATTTCACCCAAACACAAAAGAAAATATCTGCTCTGCACCTCATGGGAACTTTCTCTAAATTTGACCACATACTCAGTCACAAAGCAAGACTCATGAGTTAAAAAGAAATTGAAATAACTTCCTGCATCCTATGAGACTACCACAGAATAAAGATAGATGTCAAACTCAACAGAAACAACAGAAAGTTTATAAACTCATGGAGACTGAACAACTCCCTATTGAATGAACAATGGGTGAAGACAAAAATAAAGAAAATAAAGACTTTCTGGAATTCAATGAAAATAAATACACAACATACCTGAAGTTATGGATTTTCATAGCATTAAGTATGTACATGAAAACAAAGAGGAAGGGAAGGAAGAAGAGGAAGAGGAGGGGGAGGAAGAAGAGGAAGAAGACAAAGGAAGAAAAGAAATTGGGGAGATCTTATACCAGCAACTTAACAGCATACCCAAAAGCTCTAGAATAAAAAGAAGTCATCACACACAAAAGGATTATACCAGTAAGAAATAATCAAACTGGGAGCTAAAACTCAATAAAATAGAAACAAAGAGTACAATACAAAGCACATGATAATTAAGCTACAATCTTTAGATCCAGATGGGTTAGTAAATAAGGAGGGGCCGAGCAGGGATGCATGAATCTCCCTAGGAGGGGGGATAGAATAGATTTTAGGGAAGTAATGGAGGCAAATGGGGACAAGAGCAGGGGGTCAGGTAGAGGGTAGAAGTGGAAGGAGAGAGTTTGAGGAGAGACAGCTAGAATGCGGAAGGGGGATGCATTTGGACCAAGGTGTAGAACTCTACTACAGCGAAAACTTCTTGGAATATGTAAAGGTGATGATTCTAATGAGGACTCCTAGTAATGGGGGATAGGAAGTCTTAACGGACCATCTCTTGTTGCCAGTTGAAGTTTCCAGTGGCATGACTGTGTTGCATTCAATTGAATTGTGGGGCAAAGGGGGCCCATGAAAATTTCCAAACAATACAGGCTCTTGCTAAGAGTAAGGATTGTGCTACATAAATTGACAGTGGGGCCATTGTCATTAAAAATATGCTAGGGCTTCTTTGTCAAATATCAGGTGACCATAGGTGTGTAGGTTTATTTCTGGTTCTTCAATTCTATTCCATAGTTCTACCTGTTTGTCTCTATACCAATACCATTTGGTTTTTATGACTTTGCTCTGTAGTATAACTTGAAGTCAGGGATGGTGTTTCCCCTAGAAGTTCTTAGTTCTTTTATTGTTGAGAATAGGTTTTGCTATTCTGTTTTGTTGTTGTTGTTGTTGTTGCTGTTATTCCAGATGAATTTGAGAATTGCTCTTTCTATCTCTGTGAAGAGTTGGAATTTTGATAGGGATTGCATTGAGTCTGTAGATTGCTTTTGGTAAGATGGTCAATTTTTAAAATATTTTTTATTTACATTTCCAATATTATTCCCTTTCCCTGTTTCCCAGACATAAGCCCCCTATCCCCTTCCCCTCCCCTTCTTCTATAAGGGTGTTCCCTCCCCAACCACCCCCTTCCTGCTTCCTGACGTTCTCCTACACTTGGGGGGGGGTGTCCAGCCTTGGCAGGACCAAAGGCTTCTCTTTCCATTGGCATTCAACTGCCATTTTTACTATATTAGTCCTGCCAATCCATAAGCTTGGGAGATCTTTCCATCTTCTGAGATCTTCAATTTCTTTCTTCAGAGACTTGAAGAAACCAAAACCATCCAGTGGAAAAAAAAAGACAGCATATTCAACAAATGGTGTTAGTTCAAGAGGCAGTAGGCACGTAGAAGAATGCAAATTCTTATCTACTTGTACAAAGCTTAAATCCAAGTGGATCAAGGACCTCCACATAAAACCAGATACACTGAATCTAATAGAAGAGAAAGTGGGAAAGAGCCTCGAACACATCACCACAAGGGTAAGTTTTCCAAACAGAACACCTGTGGCCTCATAAACTGAAAAGCTTCTGTAACACAAAGGACACTGTCATTAAGACAAAACAGCAACCTACAGATTGGGAAAAGGTCTGTACTAACCCTATATCTGATAGAGTGCTAATTTCCAATATATACAAAGAACTCAAGAAGTTAGACTCCAGAGAACCAAACGACCCTTATGAAAAATGGGGCACGGAACTAAACAAAAAATTCTCAACTGAGAAATCAGGAATGGTGGAGAAGCATGTAAAGAAATGTTCAATATTCTTAGTCATCAGGGAAATGCAAATCAAAGTGAACCTAAAATTCCATCTCACACCAGTTAGAATGGCTAAGATCAAAAACTCAGGTGACAGCAAATGCTGGCATTGATGTGGAGAAAGAAGAACACTCCTCCATTGTTGGTGGGATTGCAAGCTGGTACAACCATTCTCGGAATCAGTCTGGCAGTTGCTCAGAAAATCGGACATAGAACTACCTGAGGACCCAGCTATACTACTCCTGGGCATATACTCCAAAGATGCTCCAACATACAATAAGTACACATGCTCCACTATGTTCATAGCAGCTTTATTTATAATAGCCAGAAGCTGGAAAGAACCCATATGTCCCTCAACAGAGAACTTGATACAGAAAATGTAGTTAATTTACACAATGGAGTACTACTCAGCTATTAAAAACAGCGGCTTCATGAAATTCATAGGCAAATGGAATGAACTAGAAAATATCATCCTGAGTGTGATAACCCAGTCACAAAAGAACACATATGGTATGTACTTATTGATAAGTGGATATTAGGAAAAAAGCTTGGAATATTCAAGATACAACTCACAGACCATATGAAGCTCAAGAAGAAGGAAGACCAAAGTGTGGAAGTTTCTTTCCTACTTAGAAGGGGGAACAAAATAATCACAGGGAGGAACCTGGGAGGGAGAGTGGGGAGTAGGGGGGTGGCAGCAGGATCAAGTGTGGGAGGAGATGGGGGAGAAGTACAGAGGGTCAGGAAACTGAATGGAAGTGTGTAACAATGGGGGATAGGGGTAGCCATTAGAAAGTCCCAGGTGGGGGTTTGGGATTTAGCTCAGTGGTAGGGTGCTTGCCTAGTAAGCACAAGGCCCTGGGTTCGGTTCTCAGCTCTGAAAAAAAAAAAGAAAAAAGAAAAAAAAGAAGGTGCCAGGGAAGCAAGAGGTTCCCAGGACCTAATGGGGATGAAATTAGCAGAAATACCCAACAAAGAGGAGACAGAACCTGTAGAGACCATATCCAGTGAACAGGCATGGCCTCTGGTTGAGGGATTGAGACACACACTCATCTCAAAAATTTTAACTCAGAATTGTTCCTCTCTAAAAGAAATACAGGGACAAAGAGTGGAGCAGAGACTGGAGGAAAGGGCACCCAGACACCATCCCACCTGGGATTTATCTAGTATGTAAACACCAAACCCAGACACTGTTGCGGATGCCAAGAAGTGCTTGCTGACAGGATCCTGATATAGCTGTCCTCTGAGAGCTGACCAATACAGATGTGGGACCAATACAGATCTGAATGCTTGCAGCCAACTATTGGATTGAGCATGGGAACCCCAATGGAACAGTTAGGGGAAGGACTGAAGGAGCTGTAGGGAATTGCAACCCCATGGGAAAAACAATAATATCAACTAACTGGACCCTCCAGAGCTCCTAGGGACTAAACCACCAATCAAAGAGTACACATGGAGAGACCCATGGTTCCAGCTGCATATGTAGCGGAGGATGGCCTTATCTAGCATCGGTGGGAGGGGAGGCCCTTGATCCTGTGGAGGCTTGATGCCCAAGTGTAGGAAGATGCTAGGGTGGTGAGGTGGGAGTGGGTTGGTGGGTGGGTAGAGGGGGAGCACCCTCATAGAGGCAGGGGCAGAGGGAGGGGATAGGGTGTTTCTGATTCTTGAGAGCAACCCATTCAAGGAGAGATCTGTTGGAACTATCATGTCTATACTAAAGCAAGATTAGTTCCTATGCTCTCTCTGTGTTTTCTTTGGGTGATATGTAGAATAAGTGTAATATTTCTTTTATATGACAGCTGTCTGAGTATATGTCTATCTTGTTTGCCTTTTCAAATTGAAAAATCTCAGTTACATCTCCTGGTAATAGTTTTATACTTGTAAATTTTATGGCAACACAGTTAGTTTAGAGTGGATTAACAAATTACTGATGTAAGTTTTGAAATGCGATGTCCTTATGGAATTTAGTACTTTATACATATATATGACAAGACGGAATGATAGTGAGATTAATTTTGCTAGACATTTTCCTCTGTTAATTGTTCTCTTGACTTAAATTTAGTGGTTATAAACCATTTCTGGCTGATATGTATCTAAATTACCATCAAAACAGGTTTAGTCTATTGTTTATCTGAAAAGGTTTTATATGATTATTTATCCTATTCTTTAACAAATAATTTATGATTTTTTATTTATTTTAAGCACATTTTTCAGCAACAATGACACTGTTAGAATTATAACAATTTTTTAGGGTTTTTAAATTCCTGGTGTTATGTGTTTTAATTAATCAGTTTTCCCAGGAGTTTTAAGAAGTTTTAAATTTTGATGATTTTAAACATATGTCCAACAATTCTCACACTCTATTATTTGGCTATCTATACTCCATGTTTAGGAGTAAAATGCATTAAGTTTAGAGGTTCTTACAAAGAACTCGTCTACAGAAATATTCAAATGATAAAAATAATTTAAAATTCAAGTCTCACGAGTTTGTTCAAAGGACTCATAGGGAGTGAGTGTGTAAATTCAATGTGAATTTGTGTAGCGTTTTTTCTTTCTGAGATTGGTGACCTCACTTAATATTACGCATTCTATGTCTATTTTTCTGTACATTTTGAAAATTTTTTCTTTAGAACTGACCAGATTTGCATTATCTATTAATCTGTTGAGGGATAACTAGTGAGTAAAGCAGTCATAAACATGGGTTCAGATATCTCTGTGAGGTTCTCCACGAATATGTCCAGTACTGAAATAGCTTGGTCATATGGTAGCTATATTTTAAATTTTTGAAAACCCCAAACTCATTTTCACAATTGGTGTATTCATTTGAACTTCATCAGCACTGAATAAGGTTCCTCTTTTACATATTTTAGCCAAATTTTGTTTTTAGGTTTCTTGTTGGCAGTCATTCCGATGTGGGTGGGGGTGGGAGCTGCGATGGTATCTCACAGTAGCTTTAATTTACATTTCTGATGTTGCTAGTGATATTGAACACTTAAAAATAGCTATTGCTATTTCTGTTTCTTTCTTCAAGCAAGCAAGCAAGCAAGCAAACAAACAAACAAACAAACACATAAGCGGCTATCAGTATTATTGGCAGTAGTTTTATTTCCTCAGTGTTTAATTTCTGCAATTGTTTGAAGTGTGGAGATTCGCCCTGTGAAGTGTAGCTGGCAAAGATTGTCTCCCGTCCTGTGGGCTGTCTATGTACTCTGATGATAGTTTCCCTTGGCATGCAGAGACCTGTTTTACATTTGTTGATGCCTGGGACTAGTCGCTGTGCTATTGATGTTCTGCTAAGAAAGTCATTGACTACCCAATATATTTTTTCCTCACAATTATCAAAAATCAAAATATATTTGCGTTATTTTCCCACCCCTCAGTTCCTTTTAATTTATCCCCTCCCCCGTGCACTCTCTCTCAAATTTATGGTCTCTTTTTTTAAAAAAAATTATCGTTGCTATGCATTAAGATCTTTGACATATTTCTATTTGATTTTTGTACAAGATGAAAGTTATGAACCTAATTTCACTCGTCTACAGGTAATAACCAGTGTTTCCAGCACCATTTATTTAATAGTCTATCTTTTCCCTAAAGGGTGTTTTGTCTCACTGGTTAAGAATCTGGTGGGCAAAGCTTTATAGGTTGATTTGGGGGGGGTCTTCTGTCATACTGTATTGATTTTATACCAGGCTGTCTTATCTCTGTAGTATAATTTGCTGTAAAATTTGAGGTAAGGTATTGGGCTGCCTCCAGTCCTTACAACCTTTATTAAGAAGGCATATTGAGGGGTTGGGGATTTAGCTCAGTGGTAGAGCGCTTGCCTAGGAAGCGCAAGGCCCTGGGTTCGGTCCCCAGCTCCGAAAAAAAGAACCAAAAAAAAAAAAAAAAAAAGAAGGCATATTGAACTTGTCCAGTGTCTTTTCTGCATTAATTGAGGTAATTATGTGGTTTCTCTCCTTATGTTTGCTTATATGGTATATTATGTTTTCTTGATATGCATATGTTAGAACAATGTTGACTTTTCTGGGATGAACCCTACTAGGTCATATAGTTTTAATGTGTTCCTGGATTTGTTTTGCAAGTGTTTTGTTGGGAAATTTTACATTTTATCAAGGAATGTGACTTGCAGTTTTCTTTCTTTGTTGTCATTACCTGGTTGTGGGATGAGAATAATATTGGGCTTCACAGAATGAATTTGCTAGTGTTCCTTCTCTTTCTATTTTGTTAACTAGTTAGCAAGAATTGGTGTGAGGTTCTTCTTGAAATTGGATAGAATTCAACTGGATGGGTCCATCCAGTCATGAGCCATCCAGTCCTGAGTTTTTCCTTAAGAGGATACTTGGTTACGATTCTATTACATTGCTTGTATGGGTCTGCTTGTTGTTTACGTCTTGTGGTTTTAATTTTGTCAGGTGATATGTGTTTAGGGATTTTACTTATTTTGGGTTATCCAGGTTTTTAGAGCATGAATTTAATTGTAATACATAGAAATACCCTGTATTTCATTGGAATCTGTTGTAATGACACTGTGTGTGTGTGTGTGTGTGTGTGTGTATCTTTCCATATATTATCTCTCTCTCTCTCTATCATCTATCTATATCTATCTATCTATATGTCTGTCTGTCTGTAATATAGCCTTCTTTCATACATTTATTCATACATTACCTCATATATAACCATAGTTTACCTTCCCTCCACTCTTCTTAGTCTCTCCCCCTACCCCTCTCCTCTCTGCCAGATCCACTCCTCCTTAATTTCCCTTCAGAAAAAAAGCAGTCCTCCCAGGGATATTAACTGAACACAGCATATTAAGTTACAATAACACTAAGCACAAACCTTCATATCAAGGCTGGACAGTGCAACTCAGTAGGAGGAGAAGGGTCTCCAGAGAAAGCAGAGTTTGGAGACAGTCCCCATTTTCACTTTTAGGAGTCCCACAGGACCACCAAGAGAGAAAACCATAACATATACGCAGAGGTCTTAGCTGAGACCCTTACAGGATCCCTGACTGTTACTTTATTCTCTGAAAGCCCCTATGAGTCCTGCTTAGTTTGTTCTGTGGGCTATGTTCTTGGAGTGTCCTCAACCCCTCTGACTCCTGCAATCCTTCCTTCTCAACTCCTGTCAGGTTCCCTGAATTCCAACTAATGTTTGGCTGTGGGTCTCTCCATCTGGTTCCATCAGTTGCTTGTTGAAGCCTCTCTGATGATGACTATGCTAGGCTCTGGTCTATGATTATAGCAGAATATTATTAGTAACTATTTCATTGATGTCTTCTTCCTCTTTCTCTTCTTCCTCCTTCTCCTCCTCCCCTCTCCCCTCTTCTTCCTCTTCTTTCTCCCTTTTTTACCCAGCTATGTTTGTTTTTTTATCCTAGGTTTCTGGGCTATCTAGACTCTTGTTTCTGGTCATCCAGACTGTCAGGCATGGGCTCCCTCTTGTGGCATGAGCCTCAACTAGGGCCAGTCACTGGTTGGCTACTCTTAAAAGTGTAAGGACACCCTTTTGATTTCTACTTTTGTTAATTTGTGCCTCCTCCTCCTCCCCCCCTCCTCTACCTCCTCTTCCTCTTCTTCCTCCTCCTCCCCCTCCTCTTCTTCCTCCTTCCTTTCTGATGTTGCTCTCTCCTGCCTCCAAAGAACCAACTCTTTACATTAAATTTTCAGATTAATTAATATTTACTATCATCTTCTGGAACTGGGACTGTTTTTTGAGAGCCTTGAAGTATATGGTTGTTGATGTAATACCTCTCAGATTTTTTGATGTGAGTTCTTATCATTATAACTTTCCTCTTAGGGCAGCCTGGGAGATGTCCCAGAGTGTCTGATAGGTTTTTGTTCTTATTAGCATTTGTGTCTAAGAATTTTAAATTCCTTCTCTGTTTTTTGCATTATTCACTGTTCAGTAAAAAAATATTGTGTAGTCTCCAACTTTTAAAAAATCATTTCTGTATTTTATTTTGTGGGTGATTTCAAGTTTTATTCTGCTGTGGTATGTGATAGGTCACAGACAGTTATTTCAATTTTATTTTATTGTTGACACATGATTTGTATCTTATGATATGATTGATTTTGGAGAAAGTTCCATGTGCAGCTGAGAAAAAATGTGTATTTCCTATCTTTTGGGTGGAATATTCTATATTCAACTTTTATGTTCAGTTGATTCCTGGTATATTCTACATCTGAATTTTCTACTCATTTCTAATTTAGGAGGGTTATATAAATATGAGAGTTGGATAGTGGATAATTATTGTATCAGGGTTTGTGTGCTTTTAATGACTTTTAGTGTTTGTTTTTTGAAATCAGGAACTCTAATATTTGGTACATCAATATTTATAATGGTTACATCTTCCTGGTGAGCTTTTTCTTCTATTAATATGAAGTGCTCCTTTTTACATGAATGTGTATCACATGTGTGATTGATGCTCATGAAAGCAATAAGAGGGTAGCAGATCTCCTAGGTCTGAAGTTGCTGATGGTTGTGAGCTGTCATGTGGGTGCTGAGAGAGTTACAAATACTCTCAAAGAACGCAGTCAACTTTCCAGCCCTAATTCTAGGTTTTGAGCTAATCCTTTAGTCTATGTATTCTCCTGGTGAGTGAAGACAATTTTGAATATACAGTTACTGAAAGGGGTCTTTGAAGTGGAAACCTGAGTTTTCTTTGGAAAGCAGTTTTGTTGAATGGTGTTTTGCTGGGGACAAACATGTAATGGAGTTGTTTTCCTGAATTGGACACAAGTGAAAGACTAAGAAAGGCTTGTGAAGGAACATTTCACTGAAGCAGACACAGGAGAAAGGGTGTTCTGCTAAAATAAGCACGTGAAAGGACATGTGATAAAAGATTCTTTGCTAACAACATGCATGTATTGGTTCACCTTACTTTGTATAGTTTCTTTTGTTGGGACTCCATAGAGTGAAATGCACCACAAACCTTCTGGTGGTGTGGGGCAGTTTCTTGCCCCTTCCAAAGACTTGGGCTGTTTGGCAGAATGGTGTCAGCTGAGACAGACACATGTGCTGAAGCAAGTCATGTGCTCAGGCAAGATCCATGGAGAACATGCGGGGTTTGGAGAGGATATAAAAAAGACTCCACAGCTGGAGGTTCCTCAGAAAATTGGACATTGAACTGCCTGAGGATCCAGCTATACCTCTCTTGGGCATATACCCAAAAGATGCCCCAACATATAAAAAAGACACGTGCTCCACTATGTTCATAGCAGCCTTATTTATAATAGCCAGAAGCTGGAAAGAACCCAGATGCCCTTCAACAGAGGAATGGATACAGAAAATATGGTACATCTACACAATGGAATATTACTCAGCTATCAAAAACAATGACTTTATGAAATTCGTAGACAAATGGTTGGAACTGGAAAATATCATCCTGAGTGAGGTAACCCCATCACAGAAAAACACACATGGTATGCACTCATTGATAAGTGGATATTAGCCCAAATGCTTGAATTACCCTAGATGCCTAGAACACATGAAACTCAAGATGGATGATCAAAATGTGAATGCTTCACTCCTTCTTTAAAAGGGGAACAAGAATACCCTTGGCAGGGAATAGAGAGGCAAAGATTAAAACAGAGACAGAAGGAACACCCATTCAGAGCCTGCCCCACATGTGGCCCATACATATACAGTCATCCAATTAGACAAGATGGATGAAGCAATGAAGTGCAGGCCGACAGGAGCCGGATGTAGATCGCTCCTGAGACACACAGCCAGAATACAGCAAACACAGAGGCGAATACCAGCAGCAAACCACTGAACTGAGAATAGGACCCCCGTTGAAGGAATCAGAGAAAGAACTGGAAGACCTTGAAGGGGCTCGAGACCCCATATGTACAACAATGCCAAGCAACCAGAGCTTCCAGGGACTAAGCCACTACCTAAAGACTATACATGGACTGACCCTGGACTCTGACCTCATAGGTAGCAATGAATATCCTAGTAAGAGCACCAGTGGAAGGGGAAGCCCTGGGTCCTGCTAAGACTGAACCCCCAGTGAACTAGATTGTTGGTGGGAGGGCGGCAATGGGGGGAGGATGGGGAAGGGAACACCCATAAAGAAGGGGAGGGGAGAGGGGGATGTTTGCCCGGAAACCGGGAAAGGGAATAACACTCGAAATGTAAATAAGAAATACTCAAGTTAATAAAAAAAAAAAAGACTCCACAGATAGATTGGAGGCTGAGATAGGCTTGCTTACAGAGGTAGCTGTGCAATACTTGATGGTCTTGTGTCTTTGCTGATCTTCATTTCACTGAGAGGTACAAACAAGAACTTCTCCTGGCATTGCTGTTGGCCCTGGTCCCTCCTGCTGATTCATGCCAAGGCTGAGGTCTCTGTTAGGTTGTGTCACTGCTGCTGTTTCATGTTTGCTAAACCAACTCTGCCAAACTGGACTGCTGGTGTATCCATGAGGTGTTTGGGATTGGATTGAACTGGTAACCTGTGAACTGAACTGCAGATTTCCAGACAACACAGACGGGAGGTGCTTCAAAGAACCTTTCTAAACAGATCCACTCCTCCGACCCCCAATCCCCATTCCTGCATCCTTTCTTTCCTACTGACCTCTGGTGGGTGGTGGGCTAAAAGGGAGGTTAAAATGTTTAAGAACCATCATTAAAAATAGGGTTTCAAAAAATTAAACTTACAGGTCTTCTATCTCTTATAAATGTTTGGTTTTCCTGAATTATTGGTATTTATTTTTTCTTCCTTGTTAGATTCAAGGGTTTGCTGGGTTTCTGTCTTGGATATGGTTGTTTCTTTCTTGATTCCAATTTATCTGTCTTTTTTTGTTTTCGTTTCTTTACATAGAGAGTACACACTTTTGTGTATTCTCTCAGTGGAAGCTATTTTCCTCTTCCTCTGTGTAAAGTATTTCATTAAGAAATTTCTGCAGTGTTGGCTTGCTTATCAAGAATTGTCTTACTATCTGTTCATCTTAAAGGACCTTTACTTCTCCATCAATTTTTAATGATAACTTTTCAGGGTATAGCATTCTTAACTTATATCTATGTAAGTGATCTTCTATGCTCTTCTGCTTTTCCTGGCTGCTTATGGAATGTCCGTGGTAATTCTGAGATTTCTGCCTTTGTATATGGGTTGATATTTTTTGCATGCTGCGTTCAGTGTTATTTCTTCACTTGTAGTTTTGGCATCTTGACTGTGATATGTGATGAGGAATTCCTTCTCTGGCCATGCCTATTTGGAGATCTATACACTACTTGTGTTTGGATGCCTACTTCTTCCTGTAAGTTTGCTTGGAAAGCATTCTGCTGTAATTTCCTTAAATAGTCTGCCCATTCCATATGGTTACATCTCTGTCCAAGGAGAGATTATAGAATACAGTTTCTCAGCTTTAGACTCCTGAATATATCCCAGACTTCTTAGAAATGTCATTCGTGGTCCTTAACCCCCTACCCTCCAATAGACATCTATGTGCATGTCTCAACTTTGGCTTTTTGTATTCCATCCAAGAAATTTCTTCTGCATGTTCATGATGTTTTTATTTTATTGACCACCTCCTTCATTTCAACCATCTCTGTCTGGTTCTTTTTCAATGTTTCAATCCTCTTATTTATTTTTTCTTTCATATTTTAGATTTTTGTCTTCAATTTACTAACTTTTCTTTCACTTTGGACACTGTCTTGTTGAGGTCTTGGGGGGATTTCTATAACCTCTGCTTATGTTTGTTTTAATTTTTGTGTTATTGTTAATTCTTTAAGAAATATTACTCTGAATTCTTTCTCAGATATTCCAGCTGTCTCTGCAACTTTTAATTTCCTGATAGGAGGGTTGACTGATTGGAGATGGTGGATCATGGGGTATAGTTGTATTATATTCTCTGTCTCTGTCTCTCTGTCTCTCTCTGTCTGTCTGTCTCTCTCTCTCTCTCTCTCTCTCTCTCTCTCTGTGTGTGTGTGTGTGTGTGTGTGTGTGTGTGTGTGCACATGTGTTTATATCTGTGGGAATAGGTTTGCCTTTCAGTCTTGATTTTTCCTTTTTCTGACTCTATTTGAATTTTGTTTTCTGTGAACCTTCCTAGAGGATATTTGTATAAAGAATCACTTTGGGAACTGGTGAAACTTGGTGTTGATTGTCAAAAATAATAGCTAAGAGGATCCCATTTTGCCTATATGCTAATGTACCAACAGGACGTTTGTGAAGAGATACTATGACTGACCAATTCTTATTTTAAAAAATCATTTAAATAGGGCTAACCAGCAGTTGCAGAGGTCTAGCCCATTATCATCGTGGCAGAAAGTATGGGGGCACACATACAGCAGAAGAAGACTGCTCCACTAGGCCTGGCTTACACTTAGAGAACTCAAAACCCTCCTCCACAGTGACAACTCCTCCACCAAGACCACACTCACTCCCACAAGACCACACCTCCTAGTAGTGCCACTCCCTATGGGCCAAGCAGTCACACACATGTGTTTGTGGGGGCCATAACTATTCAAACCACCACAAGGACCAAGGCTGAGGTGTGCACTTACCCCCAAGGAAACATAATGGAGTAAAAAACTTGGTCACTCTTTAAATTCTTTGAACTGGTTAGGAACAGGATCCAATGTCAGACAAGTCTGTATACTACCAGCAGACGATGGTTAGGGGTCCAGGCCAGAAGTAATCTCCAGGATAATAAGAGTATGAACTCCCGGTTCTGCAGTGATCACTGGAATCCCAGAAGTCTAATCCCTATACCCACACAGGCCTCAGAGAAAAGTAGAGCTAAGTCCTTTTAGCTTTCCTCTGGGGCTTTGCACATACTGGAACCAAAGCTTGGTTCCTGCATTTATCTCTGAGGCCACTATTTGTATGGTACTCTCCAGTCCTGTGGTACTTTCTGCATCTTCATTAGCTGCAGCTCTGTTGCAGGATGCTCTTGGATCCTTTAAGTGCGAAAAACCAGTTTCTATGGTGATCTCTGATCCAGTAGAAGTGGGAGACCTAACATAGGGCTCTCTAAACACGTAGAAATCAAACACCTGTCAGATATCAGGATTTTTTGTTTAATAGTATCTTTGCTCTTGGAGTAGTGTAGAAAAGTTTAAATCTCTTGATGTGATTTTAAAAAGTATATCCCATTTCACATTGGCACCAGAGATTTGATAAGGATTATACATTTATTAAAGTGGGTAACACTATTGATTGAAAAAATTAAAGACAAGAAAGTGATCCAATTTATTAGACTCCTATATTTCTAAAACAAACTGGAACTAGAGGCTACCAGATCTGTTTGGTTTATGGTAGAGGTTAAGACATTCATTTGGTGCTGAAGAGATGATTCAGTGGCTAAGTTGTTACAAAAGACCAGGGTTCAATCTTCAGCACATATGTCATGCGGCTCAGAACTTTCTGGTTATCTGATGCCTCTGGCTTCCTTCCATAGTTGCTTCACATACTCCATGCTTCTTCCCACGACACCCACAAAAAAATAAATTCCTTAAAAAGCTATGTTTTTGTCTTAAGTCTTGCACCTCAATTAGAAGGAAGTCAAAATTATAGGATTCCGTTTTTAGTTTTGTAAGTTTCTCTAGTTTGACGTTAAGGAACTCGTACTGATGCTTAATCACTATTTGTTTAATGTAAAGCCTGTGACCTAATTCTTTTTTTTTCTTCTTCTTCTTTTTTTTTTTACCGGAGCTGGGGACCGAACCCAGGGCCTTGCACTTGCTAGGCAAGCGCTCTACCACTGAGCCAAATCCCCAACCCCGACCTAATTCTTTTATTTATTTCCTTTAGAATCATTCTTGTTTCTTTTTTTGTTTTTGCAACACCCCCAACAAAGGGTAAAGTCCTTTTACTAGCAACATGTTTTACTTTTTCATTCTTTAATCCTTTTTTACAGTCCAGTCTTCATCTGCCCTCCCGGTCCCCATCCTTCCCTTATCTCCAAGAAGATGTCCCTAGCTCACCAGACCTACCCACTTGCTGGGGTTTCAAGTATCTCAAAGGTTAGATGCATCTTCTCTCACTGAGGCCAGGCCAGGCAGTCCTCTGCTGTAGATGTGTCAGGGGCCTCATATCAGCTGCTGTATGCTGCCTGGTTGGTGGCTCAGTGTCTGAGAGGTCTCGGGGGTCCTGGTTAGTTGAGACTGTTGGTCCTCCTATGGGGTCTGCCCTCCTCCTCAGTTTCTTCCAGCTTTCCCCCAATCCAATCACAGGGGTCCCTAACTTCTGTCCATTGGTTGGGTGCTAGTATCTGCATCTAACTCTTTCAGCTGCTTGTTGGGCCTCTCTTGGAGGACAGCCACACTGGGATCCACTCTGCAAGCACACCACAGCATTAGTAACAGTGTCAAGCCCTGGGGCCTTGCCTTGAGCTGGATTCCATTTTAGGCCTGTCACTAGGCTCTTTCTCTTAGGCTCCTCTCTGTTTTTAAACCTGCAGTTCCTTTAGACAGGAACAATTCTGGGTCAGAATTTTTGACTGTGGGATGGCGACCCTATCCCTCCACTTGATGTTCTTTCTACCGGGGGAGGACTCCACAAATTCTCCCTCCCCACTGTACAGTACTTCATCCAAGGACCCTTTGAATCCTGAGAGTCTCTCACCTCCCAGGTCTCCAGTACATTCTAGAAGCCCCCACTCCACCCCTGCCCCACTTCCTCCCTCTTGAGGTTGCCTGCTTCTATTCATTCTGCTGTCCCTCAGGGCTTCAGTCCTGTTCTCCCCTCCCAATACCTGATCATGTTCTCCCTTTCCTATCCCTGGCAACCTGTTTTCTTGAAGAACAAGGAGCCCAGCTCTCATCATTATCGTCCCCAACCCATCATTATAGCCCCACTGTTAGTAAAACAGTCTCTTTGCTATCATTTTATCATTTCGTATGTAATTTTTGGATTCTGACCTGTCCAGTCAAATCTATGCAAGTGCCTTTAAAGATAGAAATTATCTCCATATGTCTCTACTTCCATTAGTAATAGTTGTGATTATGTTGTCAGAATTACATCTTGGTCACACAGCTTTGTGAAAATTCTGCAGTAAATATGTTTTTCCAGAAACAGCAAGTATTCTTTTGTTTCCAAGGGAACACATTCTATATTAGTCTTTTCTCTTTTTTTCCTTTCTTGCACAATGGCAGATTTATTAGCTGTAGGCATCATTTTCCTATGAACTTCTGTACAGTGTAACCCTCAGGCAAATGAGATAAGGCAAATCCACTAAAGAACTGTAGTGTTTTTGTCAGGGCGTGGATTTGTCTCACTCCGAAAGGAGCTGAAAATTCTATTTTATCCACAAAATGTGATTTTAAAGATATATTTTTAGCATTGTTTGAACAGCAATCTCAATTTTTATTTGCTCTTTATTTTTAATTGGAAACTTTATTTACATTTCAAGTGTTATCCCCTTTCCCAATCACCCCCTCCACAAACACCCTCTCCCATCCCTCTCCCCCTGCTTCTATGAGGGTGCTCCACTACCCATCCTCCCACCCACCTACTCCCGTCTCCCCACTCTGACATTCCCCTACACTGGGTCATCAAGCCTTCACAGGACCAAGGGACTCTCCTCCCATTGATGCCAGACAATGTCCTCCTCTGCTACATATGTGGCTAGGGCCATGGGTCGCTCCGTGTGTACTCTTTGGTTGGTGGTTTATTTCCTGAGAGCTCTGGGGGGTAGGTCTGGTTGGTTGAACTTTCTTTTTTTTTTTTGGTTCTTTTTTTTTTCGGAGCTGGGGACTGAACCCAGGGCCTTGCGCTTCCTAGGTAAGCGCTCTACCACTGAGCTAAATCCCCAGCCCCTTCGTTGAACTTTTATCACTGCTCTGCACTAATGTTCACAGTACTGGTAATAGTTGTAGGAACTGAAGAAATAAAGTTTCATAGATGTGAAAAACAAAGTTGTAAAAACAAGGTTTTGAGAAATACATCTGGTGGTCAGGATGCCTATGGCAAACTTGTGACCTTTCTGAGATGTATCATCTGACGTCAGGATGCCCAGTGATATGGTAAAGTTTTGGTGATCAAGATATTGAGGCAATTCTGACTAAGCTAATTAAGATAAAACAATAACAACTGTTCTCAGAAAGACCCCTATCCCTCCGGGACTGTGGTAAATTCGGAGAACAACCGTGAGATGTCATCCTGACCCTGCCCGATCACCCAGTTCACCCCCGTCCCTCTAAGAAACGTGCCGACTTAGCCCTTTCCCAGTGATTCTTCAAGGCCAGGTGTAGGGCTGGATGAGTATCTAACTGAGCCAAGAACAACCCCTTGAGCAGGCCAGCGAATACCTGACAAGATCCTTTGTCCTGTGTACCGCCAATGAAAATAGGTCAGCTAACCCTGTTGCTGAAGTCTGACCTCTGTAATGAATAAAAGTTGTGTGCTTTTTGGGTTTGGGGTTGCCTCTCCCTGCGTGGATGAGCAACCCCACGTACATAGATTAAAAGCCTTATACCCTCTTGCTACTGCAGGGTCACTTTGTCAATGTGTGCTCTGTGGGTGGTGCTCCTCGGGTAGGGCCACTTCGGGGGTGTGTGTCTTACAACAGAACACATTAAGTAAATACAAAATACCGCCTCACCTGGGAAGGAGTGGAAAGCCAAGACTTTCCTCAATGTTTAGAAAGAGCTTACATTCTCCTTCATTTCCTGTTCCTTCTCCATCTTCCCATTTATTCCCGTTGCCTTCATGCACCAGGGATGAGTCATATCCATGAGATCATATACTATGATTAAACTTACAGAAACAGAACAGAACTGATGTTTTACCACAGCAGCAATAGTGACAACAACCAGAATAGATTGTGGCCACGGGCGGCATTTCTAAAGTCTTCCAGTGTTCCATGCTGGAAAAGTCATTTCTGAAAACAAGATCTGCCTAAGCTCCTGAAAGTGACAATATTAAGAGGAGTTCATATTTAGTTGTTCTCTTAGTTTGATTTTTATTTCTGTGATAGACACCAGGACCAAAAGCAATCTGGAGAGGAAAGGGTCTATTTTAGTTTACATTTCATAGTCTATCATGGAGGAAAGACACAGCAGGAACTCAACACAGAAATCTAAAAGCAGAAACTGAAGCAGAGGTGAAGTTAGAATGCTAATTATTGGCTTACCCAACCATGGCTTGCACAGTCTGAGCTTTTATATAAGCCAGGACCCCCTCACTACTTCCAGTAATTAATCATAATTAATCAAGAATATATATTACACACAGACCGTGTTTATAAAACCAACCTGCTGAAGAAATTTTCTTAATTGAAGTTTCACTTTCTATATAACCTTAGCTTGTCTTGAGTTGCCAAGACATAACAAGCATAGGTATGTCGATTTATAACCCATGTTGTTGCAAGCTTCACAGGAAATAGTACATCCTTGTGTATTTCTTTCTTTTGTTTTCATTTTAAGCAGATCCATTTTCCTGATGACGGCAATGCTATTGCAGATTTTTGTTATTGTTCCACATAGTAGTTATATTTCCGTGAAATTTTTTACCTGGACAGGACATTTAATGTCTTGTTCTCCGCGAGTTGACCATGGTGAATTCAGTTGATTCCATAGAGTTAACAAATACACTGCATAGAAGCTAAGGTACACTGGGAGACCACTAATCAATTATGACATTTGTCTTACTAAGCCAGGAAACAGCTTGGAATCCTTCTAAAACAGTGTTCCAGTCAGCCACTGACAATGTATCAAAACTGACGCATGCTTTGAGATATATTTGCCATTGCAGAGCAAGGCCATGCTCTGACGAATAGTATCAATTTTAAAGTAACCTTTGAGTGATGGCAGCAGCAATATGAGGGTCACTGATGGAGATCAGAAATCTCTCTGAATGAGAGATAGTTGCCAGGAAGTCACCATAGAGATGTCACAGTTTATTATCAGCAGCTAGAAAGTAGCAAGTGTTTGGCCTTAAGGTAGACACAGAATGGAAGTAAAAATGAGTAAACATTTTTTAGGAGCTTTCCCAGATCCATAGATTGCCTGTCTCAGATGCTAATACTTAGACTCCTATCTTTCTACTGAATTTTTGTGTGACCCCAGTGTTGTGCCTAATGGTGACATCATGGGCATTTCCTATGGTAAGTGATCCAAAGGACTAGTGAGAAGGAAGGGTTCTACCTTGGTTTTAGTTTTCCCATAACACTGAACGATGGGCCACTTCCTTGATCTCATGGTTCTTATTTTTTTTGTCTTAGGAAACTTGTAATATTAGACATTCAAGAAGCTAGTCACATCTAGAGTCAAAGATAGAGAAAAAAATAATGTATCATGCCTACTAGACAGCATATCCCTCTTCACTAATATTCAGTCCAGACCTCAAGCTCCAGGAATCAATTTATCCACAGTGTTCTGGGTCTTTCCACATTAAATAACATTATCAAGATAATCCTAGTCTCATAGGCCACCCTGATTTTGACCATTCTAAATCAAAACTCTCTTCCCAGATGGTCCTGGGTCATGTCAAATTGCCAAATAAAACTAACTATCGCAAATGTAATGTTAATTTGCAACAAACTTTATATTGATATAGTGCCATCATTTTACGTTTTCTCAAGTACTTTAAATATTTGACTTACTAGAAGCCTGACAACTATTTCATTTAATTTACGGCACTATATATGACAGCGTATTGTTTGACATGTATCCTCAGGAGAAAATCAGAGTGCAAAAGAAAAATGAGTTAGTATGGTTATGGAAACAGTTTTAATCGGGTACCTCCTTTGAGATTCAGAAACACTACAGGTTCTTGGCTTACATTTTTGGGAACTGCTGTTTTATCCATTCCTGAAGTGACTCATGGCTTCATGTAAGACGTATGCAGATGCCGAATATCTCCTGCTAGGCTGTTGTTAGCATTGCATCATTCAAAAAAGGGTAGAAAATTGCACAGGACATCTAGTATGCTGGCACAACTCTATTAAATGTTCATTGACTATACTTTCAGTACTTTTTATCTTGTTTGCCAGGCTATAAATTTAGTTGATTTGTTCATTTATTAAAGATTTATAGAACACATGTTCTGGAAATAGGACATGAACAAATAATTAAGATAAATCCAATTCCTACCCTTATGCTGTTTTACTGTAGTTGTGTAATTTATATTACAGGTAAAGCTTTGAATCGTACTTTAGAAATAATAGAAATATAATAGAGAAGTATAAATAATAGAAATAAAGAAAAATAGAAATAATCAGTTACATGATTAATTCTGATCAAAAATTAAAAGGACCCATTTAGGGATACAAACGTATTTTGAAGATGCATTAGGAAATTTTCATGTAGTAATGTCATAACCTGCTTTTGAAGCTTTGCTTCTATAGCTCCCACTAATAAAATCTGAGGGCTGAGGAGTAACAAAATAAGTGCATTTAAAAATATGATATGAACTTCTATTGGGAGAAGAAGTATGATTTAATTGTTTCCAGTTGTTTTACTTGCTTCTCTACTACTGTGACAAACTACCACGACAATGGCAACTTATAAAAGAAACATTTAATTTGGGCCTTACAGTTTAAGAGGGTTAGAGTCCAACATTAGAATGGCAGGGAGAAGGGCAGCAGACAGGAAAACATGGTACTGGGACAGTAACTGAGAGCTTAAATCTTTTACCCCCAATATGGGGCAAAGAGAGAGCATCCCCACTGACACACCTCCTTTAACAAGGGCACACTTCCTAATCCTTGCCAAAGAGTTCCAGAAACTGAAAAATAATCATTCAAATATATGAGCCTATGGGGACCATTCTCATTCAAACCACCATATTGGCTTTATGAGACAATGGTTCCAAACTTAAATTACATCCCTTTCTTCTACTCTAACTTTTAAAGTGTAAACCTTCCCAATCATTTAGAAATGTAGGGTTGCCTACTCAAACTTGGTTCTAACATTTTTTCCTATAGCAAGAGCCTGAGCAAAATGGAAGACACAGCATGCCTGGAGAGATTTGATTCTGATGCAGCTGGTAATTTAAAGTCAGCTTTTAGATAGAAGGTTTTTATCATTTCTTTTTAAGAAAGGGAAAGATTGGTATAAGTTATGGGCTAAATTCTGTCTTTCCAACATTTGTAGGTTAAAGGCCTAACTCCTAGAGCTTCCGAGGATGTGACTGATTATTTGAAGATAGAATCGCTAATAAGGTAATTTAAGTTAAAAGGAACTCATTAGGTTAGGCCCTAATGCAGTGAGTCTGGACAGTTATAAAGTAGACTCAGGTACTGCTGGTAGGGAGAGTATCTGCTAACACATGGCAAGAGGACCATAACAGACCATGGAGAGGATTCAGAAGAAACCATGTCTCTGGATACCTGAGTCTCTCTGACTCTGGCTTTCAGCCTCCTGGGCAGTGGTAATGTGTTATGGCAGCCCCTGCAAACTGAAACAGTGATGGAGAGGAGAACGAAGTTAAGGAGAGGGAAAGATCAGAGAAGAAAACCTGAGGTGTAGTAGAGAAAGAAGGACTAAAGACATAGACAGTGGTGTGGTAGGATAAGAAGTCGCAGCCAGGAAAACCCATGTCAAGGTGCTTGGGATTGTGGCACCTACCATAGCAGCACTCAGAGAGGAGGCCAAGACAGGAAGCTCTCTGGCTTGGACCATGTATCAAGACCTCAACCCAAACCGAAACAATGTCACATTCCTGAAACTTGCTTTATATAAGAGATTTGATGAGTTTTAAGGCTCTCAGGGGAAATAGTTCATACCTTATGGTGTAGGTAGGCCTTAAAGACAACCTTATATCTACTTATTGGGCAGAAGTAGAGACTTGTTTAAGACTGAGATACAGAGAGTAAGGTTAGGGACATGTGACCTTACACACTGAGAGTCATGAGAAGCTAGAAAATTTCAGCAGAGAAGGAGGATGAGAAGGAGGAGGAGGGGGGAGAAGAGGCATTTCTGTTGTTTCAAATGAGAAATTATGCGTTTTTCGTTCAGAAGTCACAGTGACTTAATATAAGCAGACAATAGACAGATTCCTTCCTTTGAGACACAGTATACAAAAGTGCTCTCACAGTCTTGGAGACGACCATGGTGAGTAATTAATGTTTAAATTATATATATTGCATTCAGAATCTTCCTAGCTTTTCTGTTCAGTAGTGTGACTGAATATTAAATAGAATTTAAAACGGGTTCTTTTAAACTTTTGACCATTTATATCAATACAGAAACGCATTTGATTCTATGTCTTTTAAATTTTCAGTATAAATAATGAATCAGATAGTGAACAAATTGTTAATAATGCCATATCTGTCTCAAGGTATACAAGACAACTTGTAAGTTGTTGAGAGTTTCTAATTGCTTTGGTTAAAGTAGAAACAACATTCATAACAAAATTGCTTCACTGAAATATTGAAATGACACAGAGTTCTACACTGTGATCCCCCAACACATTACAGACCAAAGGGTTTTCTTCATAAAAGTTTGCAATTTGGCTATGGTTGAACACTGTTTGGAAGTTTTTAAATATATTATCTTTCTAAAATCTTTTTTTTTGTTCATGCTTACTTTGGCAGCTGAAGGTGGGAGGGTGCTGGGTGATGTTTGCTGTTAGAGGATGAATTCATTTTACAGCAGGTGTGACATTCAATTAATTACAATTCATTCACAAAACATGGTTTACTAGCGTTTTTCAACACTGTAACAGAGAGGCACACCTGCCCTTGCAGTATAGAAAGCTCATCTTTGGAGCAAATGATGAGTGCTGGGATGGATGGCATAGAGAATCTCTTCTATGCATGCAAAGGCAAACCAGTACTCGGAGGCTTCACATGATCTACTTTTGTCATTAAAACCCATTTCAAAAGAAAACAACGCCCTGAACAGGGAAACAAGAACCCAAATCCAGCAAGCATCCCCTGGGAACCGGAAGGCCACTTCTGCCAGGGAAGGAGGTAGGCTGACTGCTGATCTTCAGCTCTCTGCCTTCTTTTCCAGATTCAATCCTCCTGTCTCAACCCCAGCTGTGCAGCAGAGCATGCACTGCACCTCCTTCCTGTCCTGCACCTACCTCCAGAGGACAACACAGATTTCCCCCTCCCAATCTTTCCCCATCACATTGCTTTATCTAAACCCCACCTTGCTCTGAGTCCACCTTGCTCTGAGTCTAGCAGGCACAACCTAGAAACCCACAGGTCATTCCAGATGGAGAAGCAGCTAGGGTAACTACAGATCACTGCTACTCCCTCCATTCCTACTAGCCTATCCTCAGTCTCATTCCCAGCTCTGTAACATACCACTTGCTCTGGCTATTTATTCTTTGCCCTCATTTCTAGGGGACTAAGCAGATTCTGGTGGAACACCATGTTTTCCTCTCTCCTGTGGATACAAGTGATTCTCCATTCTGAACTGACAGCTCCCAATATCCAGAAACACATTTTACCTGCAACCTCTAGGACCCTAGGAAAATTTCCAGAGCTAGAGAGGAAACAGAAATCATAGAACAAATCACCATCCAACAAAGACAATACCAGATATCAACACTGAGAACTACAATCTTTCCAATCTCAAATGCCTGTAGACGTGAGCATAAAAAGAAAATCAACAAGAGCCAATAGAACACAAAAGATGGAAAAGATTGAAGATATGATAGAAGAGGATAGAAGACATGATGGAAACGGAAAAAAAAAACACTGTCCAGTTCATTTCATGAGGCTATAGTTACCCTGATACTCAAACCAATTAGAGAGCCAACAAGCAAAATTACAGACTATTTTACCTTCTAAAGAGAGAATTTTTTCAACAAAATAATTGTACACTGAAGCCCAAAAAACTTCAGAATGATCTTCCACCATGATAAAGTGGGCTTCAGCCCAAAGATATATGGAGAGTTCAACATATATAAGTTGATAAGGTAATCTACTCCATAAACAAACTGAAAGATAAAAACTATATAATCATCAATGAAGGTTACTTTAAGGGGCAAGTTCGTAGCACTGCCTATGTGAAAAAAAGTTGGAGAGAACTTATACTAGAACTTTAATATTGCACTTGAAAGCTCTAGAACAAAAGAAGAGTTTTTGATAAGGAAGCTAATAATACACACTGCAAAAAAGACTATCCTCAACAAATGGTGCTGGTCAAACTGGTCAACTCCATGTAGAAAGATCCAAATAGATCCATATTTATCCCCTGCATGAAACTCAACTCTAGATGGTCAAAGGCCTCAACATAAAACCAGATAGAAGAGAAAGCAGGGACTTGGTTTAAAGTCATTTGCACAAGAAACAGAATACTTATATCAAAGGAACAAAAAGCAACAATTAGTTCATTGAACTTCAGGAAACCGATAGGCTTCTGTATTGCAAAGTACACTGTCACTAGACAAAATGGTAGCCTACAGAATGGGAAAAGATTTTACCAACTCCACATTCCACAGAGGGCTTATCTCCAAAATATAAGAACTTAAGAAACTAGATATCAAGAAAAGTAATGACTCAATTAAAAATTGGTACATATATATTTACCCAAAGAGTTCTCAAGAGAGGAAACGCAAATGACTGAGAATCACTTAAAGAAATATTCAACATACATAGCCATCAAGGAACTGGAAGTCAAAACTCCTTTGACATTTTGTTTTACACACATCTGAATATTTAAGATCAATAACAAATGATCACTCATGCTTGAGAGGATGTGGGGTAAGAGGAACATTCATCCGTTGCTGCTGGGAGTGCAGACTTATACAGCCACTGTGGAAATCAGTGCGGAAGTTCACCAGGAAGATGGAAATCTATTTCCCTTGAGATCTATCTATATTACTCTTGGACTTATACCCAAAGGATGGCTTATCCTACTGTAGACATACTTTTCCACTCACTTATTCATAATAGTCAGAAATTGGAAAAAATCTAGATGTCCCTCAATGGAATAATGGATAAAGAAAATGTCGTATATTTACACAGTGGAATATTACTCCCTAACCTCAATCATAACATTCACAGGTAAATGGATGGAACTAAAAAGAAAAAGAAAATCATCTCAAGTACTTTAGCCCAGACAAGGAAAGACAAATACAATCAGTGCCTTGCTCAGCTATCATCAGAGAAGCTTCCCTCTGAAGCAGATGGGAACGAATATGCAACCGGACATTAGGCAGAGAATGAGAGACTCTGAAAGGGATGTCTCCATCAGATCCTGCTCTCAATTTTTAGAGAATCCTGCTGAAGAGGAGGCAGGAAGTAGGAGCCAGAGGGCATGGATGGCACCAAGAAAACAAGGCCTTCTAAACACAGCAAAAAAAAATGTACATAGGAACTTGTTACTATGTGGGTAGCAAGGAGCTAACACTAAGATGTTGCAAAGTAATATGTATAGGTATATGTATAGTATATGATATGTATAGTATATGATGTATATGTATAGTATATGATGTATATGTAGAGTATATGTATATGTATAGTATATGATGTGTATGTATAGTATATGTATATGTATAGTATATGTATATATAGTATATGTATAGTATATGTATATTATAGTATATGTATATTATAGTATATCTCTATATAATGTATATGCTTATGTACACACACACACACACACACACACACACACACACACACACACATCCATGCCAAACTTGTATATTCTCTTGGTAAGAGAATGCAGCCTTGACCAAAATCAAGGGATCTTCTTTCTAGTAAAAGACCAAAAGTGGAATTTTGCAGTGACTTTTATGATCATGGGAGTGTTTTACTGTTTATCGTTTCAGTCATTGTAACCCCTCACTGCGTGTTCTAATAATTTATTGATCTGGCAAGTAGCATGAAAGTTCAACAAAAGCCCTATCATATTTCTGTCCAGATGAGCAGCTGAGCCACAGTACCTGCTGGGAAAAAAATTAAGTATGGATGAACAAGCTTTGGTCATTTCACTCCCAGTAGGCTCTAAAACAAAACCAAAACCAAACCCAAAACCTCCTCATTTCAGGAAATCCAGAAAAAAAGAGAAAGTAAAGAAAAACAACAAGAATCCAAAGCAATAGCAGTGATATAAATGGAAAAGGAAACTAAGTTAAAAACTGTCCTTGGAAAGTGTAAAGATCAGACTGCACACAGAAAGGACTTGCAAAAAGTGGCTTGGCAAGGGAGCATGGGAAACGCCTAGAGTCAATTAAGTAGCAGTTGACTTGATTCCCAGCTCTTGGCATCTCTTGCAGGACTTGGGTCTGGGCCTCCTATCAGCTTAGCACCCTGGGGGATTTTACGATGAGCATTAGGTAACATGCAGCCCTACTTAGTTTAGTTGTTCCATTTAATTTTGGTACTGAGAATTGCAGAGATTGCCAATACATTTTATGGCACTTTATCGTGATATTTGTCTGGAAGACTGGGTGAATTAGATATATTTCTGGCCTATAAGAATTGTTCAGATTGTCCCCCTACAGACATCTCTGTCCTCATTTTCCGACCTCCACTTCGGGAAAGTTTGAAGAAGCAATTTCTTTCAAAGCTCTGGGATTGCTCAACCCTCCATAGCATCAGCCGCAATATTTGTCCAGCCCTTGGCTCTTCTCTGCCTTCAAACAGTACACAGTGTATGTAGGATTGCTGAAATCAGTAGACACTTGATTAACACAACCACAGAGGATTGTGATTTTTATTTACAAACAAAGCAATGGCTATTAGTTCTTACAAAAAAATGATAGCAGAACTAATATAAGTAGAGTAGAAAAAGAAAGAAAGAAGGAGAATAAAAGAAACCCGGAAAATATATTGATCCTTCAGGTTCTCAGAAATGTTGCTTATGGGTTTTATATGATATTCCTCTGTGTCTGATTATCCCCTGCTCCAACAAAGAGAGGCTATGTGTGTGGAGCAGTTATATCAGCCCAACTCCAAAAATCCCTTGCACTGACAGAGCCTAAAGAACGGGGATTATTTCTACCTTACTTTTACCCTTGGCTTTCTATGCCCAACATAAACCTACTGTATTATAGCAGCTCGGGGATATTGGAGAATGAATGGGTAGAAATTAATTGACCCTAATCAAGAAGTACAGATTTAGCTGATGAAATACATGTCTGATGTACCCTTGAAACCCAAAACAATTCAGTTACTATGTTGACAGTGTGGCCTTTTAGAGACCATTCAAGAGGAGTTCTATTCTATTCTGAGGTTTGTCAGCTTTGTCTCAAATGGCCTCTTATTTGGCAGTTTCAATTGTTAATATTGACAACTTCAGAGGCTGAAACTAAAATGAAGTCTGAGGGTGTCGTCGACAAAAGCCAAACAACCACCAATCAAACAAATGCATATCAACAACATAAATGGAGACGAATGTAGAATAATGACCTTTAAGTAGAAGACTGATGGGTATCTTTAAAAAGGTTAAACCAGGTTAGTTAAAAATGTCTTTCATGTTCAAAACATATCCTTAGAAAATATAAATATTAAATTATGATGTACTAGATGTACATAGTGTCCCATCAAAGGGACTTTATGTGAGAGACATGGTCTCCCTGTGCAGCCCAGGATGAACCCACACTTCCTCCGCAGCTGAGCCTGGCCGGGAATTACAAGCCCTCCCACCTCAGCCTTCTCAGTAGGTAGGTGACAGTCCTCTACTTCCATGGCAGCCTCATCGACAAGACTTCCCATCAGTATAAAATCTACTTCCTGTTGCAGCACAAGAGCTGACACTGCAGTGCTCCAAGGCCAATTCCCCTGACTGCAGCACCCTCTGAAGATAATAAATTTCCTTTGCTTCTTTTGAAGAAAGGTAATGACTATAATGACAGCTGAAGCAGCAGAAACGTTCAGAACAGCTTTAACGAGGCTGAGCATACATCAGAATACTTCGTATGTGTTATAACCGAGGATTTACAGGAGGATAATTTATTCGGTTTGAACGAGAGAGCTAACCAGAAAATGCATTGGTTGTAGGCATGACTGGAATTGCCACTGTGTGAACATCTGTGTGACCTTAGAGACTCAGTCTGTTAGAGCCTTCGATTCCTCATCTGAACAGTGTGACCGATGACACTCACTATTATGGTGTATGGTAAAGCTCAAATGGGTTAATATGAAGTTCATAGAGAGTGATTAGAAGATAGTAATTGCTAGATGTGTGGTTTGTCTCCCATCATTTCACAAAATTGTAAACAAAGCTCTACTGATTTTTTTGTGAGGAGAAAGAAGAGCAAGCAATCATATCAACATTATTTCTATCAGTACCTTTCTTATATTCTCTCTACACTACTAATCTTTTTATGAATGTCCTGTTGCAAGGTCACTGCCATTCGGGCCCCTTGGATATTGGTTTATGCTGATAGTTCTCTATTCATGAGCAGTTTAGTGAGTTTGTTAGAAACTGATATATCTTTTGAGATTCAGATTGAGGCACTGTATCGAGTTTTCACCTTGTGTTCTGGGAGACCACTGTATTTCTCATCCTTGTCATAGTGAGAGAAGTCTGCCATCTTGCTCTTGCTACACAGAGATCCTGGACTAGAGTCAGGCCTCTCAAATCCTCCCACTTACTCTTCAGGACACTTCAGTATCTCTACTGAAGACCTCCTTTGCTCTTTTGCTCACAGAGCCCTATAAACTCTCACACACGAAATTCTCCCAAACCCTGTCTCTAAATGCACCACTGACCTGATATATTTTGAGTAGTCATCCAACTTCTTTTCAACCATATCAGTTTGAAAGCATGTAAGTTCTTCGTACTCTTAGCTCTTAATTTAGTTCCTGGTGTTTTAATCATATGACAATGTCTTAGTTGAAGTTTTTTGTTGTGTATTTTATAGAAACAAAACCTTAGACGTATGAAGATATCAGCGAGTGATTTGTGCATACATCGTGTGAATACTTGTGTGTGTGTGATTGTGTATGTGTAATTAATGTTGACAGGGGTGTGCATGTACACACATGCCTATGAATTTGGAGACAAATGTTTTCTTCAGTTTCTCTGTAGCTTTTGAGGCATGTTCTAGGACTGAATGTGAAACCCATCCATTGAACATTAGACTGGCTAGCTGGTGAACTCCAAGAACCCACCTATTTCTTCTCAGCTGTGGGGTCAAAAGTATATACTACCACACCAGATTTTAGGATAGTTCTGAGCATCTGAACTCAAGTTCCCATGCTTTTAAAGTAAGCGCCTTAATTATTGATCTATCTCTCCAAGTCCTCAGTAATTTATTGTTAAAACATTTTTAAATTAAATTTTTATTTTTTTCTTTGACAATTTCATACATATTATTTACATGATGTTCACCCCTCTCTCCTTGTTTTTATATCTTTTGTATATTTACAATTCACTCTCAAATTAGTGACCTCTTCTTTAATTATTATTGTTGTAATACTTAGATATGAACATATAACTTACTGAGCACATTTAGTGTTGTTATTCACACATATGTTTAGAGCTGTTCACTTGAGATTGAAACACTTACAGTGGGCTCACTACTGGAGAAAACTGATTTTCCCTCTTCCAGCAGCCATTGATGGCTAGTTGGGTAGCTCTTAAATCCACATTTAAAGTCTCACCCTTAACCATAGAAGCTTTTTTTCCCCTGCAGCAAGTGTAGGCTACTGTAGCGACCCACAACTGGTCAAAATGAAAAGAATAAATGACAATGAGGATTCTATCCATAACACAGGCCCTACAGCTAATGCTCAGGGGGAACTGGGGAAGAAGAGGCAGAAAGACCATAAAAACCAGAGGATCAATATGCCTACACCGTGGTGGTGAGCTTTAGGCATGGTAGGGATGCTACAGCTATGGAATCTTAACATTGTGGTTGTACTACAAGGCCTGAATAACATTTATATGGGTTGACATGTTAAAGTGAATGGGAGAAATTTTACAAGGCCTTGCCTTTGCCATCAGGACTAGCTGGTATATCAGAAGGTACTGTGCAAACTTTTAAGGGAAAAATCATCCAATCCTATTTAGTTGTAAAGACTTTAGTCTTAGGGTTACTATTGTGATGGAACACCATGGCCAAAGCAATTTGGGGAGAAAAGTTTATTTTCCTCACTCTTCCACATCATGGTTCATCACCAAAGAAGTGAGGACAGGAACTCAAGGAGACCTGGAACCTGGAAGCAGATGGAGGAGTGCTACTTACTGGCTTGCTCACATGCTTTCTTATAGAACCAAGAACCACCAGTCCAGGGATGGCACCATACCTAATGGGCTGGGTCCTCCTCCATCAATCACTAATTAAGAAAATGTCCTAAAGGCTGATCTACAGCTGGATCTTGTAGAGACATTTTCTCAATTGAGGCTGCCTCCTCTCTGATAACTCTAGCTTGTGTCAAGTTGACATAAAAATAGCCAGTATATCCATGAACCATGAAATGACTTGCCTGGCAAGGTATTACTAATGATGTAGTAGTCACATTTATATGAGGGCAATAACCAACACCTGTCTAATTGGACCAAAGCCAACTCAATAGGTAGGAATTCATGCCTAGGATGCCATTTACCTATGGCTAGATGTCATAGACCTTGAGGAGAACTTAATTTCTGTTTTCCTAAATTAATATTGTTTCTAACTGAACAATTAAAAATATCTACAATGTTTGTTTCTGGCAAACTCATTTCAGCCACGTGTGATGTCCTTTACCCTTCATTCTTCACATGATATCCTTTCCACAATCTAATGGTCTCTGTCTATCTGCTCATATTTTAGATCCTGGTAGTAAAACTTGACAGGAAGTTGTCTTTGAATGGCGGCTGGGCTGTCATTTCACAACTTTGCGATAGTATGACCAGCTGGGAAGTTTCACTGTGAAACTAGTGAAAAGGGACTCATTAGGTTCTTCCTTTCATTGATGAAAACAATGCTCAGGTTTCCCGGTTATGTCTGTCTGTCTGTCTGTCTGTCTGTCTGTCTGTCTATCTATCTATCTATCTATCTATCTAATTTTTATTTTTCCATTTTCCTTAATTTTATAAATTTTGTTTTGTGATCTCTCTCTCTCCCTCTCTCTCTCTCTACATATATATATATATATGTATATATATATATATGTTGTGTGTGTGTGTGTGTGTGTGTGTATAAACACAATGCATTCTGATTCCTCTCTCCTACATACTTTCTCTTTTCTCCCCCATCCCTTGCATGTTTCCCACACATCTCTACTAGTCTCCTTCCAAGGTTCATGACTTTTGGATTGATTTTTGTGACCCAGTTTAACCAGGGCCATCTTTGTGACCCTTGGATTGGAACTATTCAGTGGAGCCTGATGGGGTCATCAGAGGATATACAACTGAAGGTGACGACTTCTCCTTCCTTGAATCTTATCGCTAGCAAATTGTTCAGCAGTGAGAGTTAGGGACTGGAGCTACTATTTCACCTTGACTGTTAGTGTGCTTATTAGTGTGCACACCCAGTGAACACATCTTTAGCTACTGTGAGACTGTGAGCTTGTGAGCTTGTGATTGTATCATGCTCAGGAATGACACTTTAAGTGCTTCTTAGTTTTGGGCCCTTATAGTTTTTGTAAACCCTCTTCTGCAATGCAATATTTTTTGAGCCTAAAAGACAATGGTATCATGCTTGTTTCAGCAGCACATAACGGAACTACACAGAGAAGATTATCATGGCCTCTGCACAAGGATGACACACAAATTCATTCAGCCTGGAATTGATTGGCAGGGGGGAAATTTTTTAAACAGAACTCCAATGGAAGATCAAGAATTGATAAATGAGATCTCATAAAACTGGAAAGCTTCTGAAAGGCAAAGGACAAATAGGCAACCTACAGATAGGGAAAAATATCTTAACTAACCTCACATCTGATAGAGGGCTAGTATCAAAACTATATATAAAAAACTCAAAGCTAGCCACTGAGAAAACAAATGACCCTATCAAAAAATGAAGTATAGAACTAAATGGAGAATCTAAAACAGAGGAATCTTGAATTGCTGAGAAGCACTTAAAGAAATGTTCAAAGCTCTTAGTGATCAGGGAAATGAAAATCAAAACGACACTGAGATTCCACCTTACAACAATCAGAATGGCTAAGATCAAAAACTTAGGTGACAGAACATGCTGTTGAGGATGTGGGATTGCAAACTGGTACAACCACTCTGGAAATCAATCTGGAGGTTCCTCAGATTGGAATAAAGACCCAACTATAACACTCCTGGACATATACCCAAAAGATACCCCACTATTCCACAGGGGCATATGCTCCATTATGTTCACAGCAGCCTTATTTGTGATAGCCAGAAGCTGGGAACAACCCAGGTGTCCCACGACAGAAGACTGGATACAGAAGATGTGGTTCATTTACACAATGGAATACTACTCAGCTATTTTTTTTAAAGGCGTACTAACAATTTATTAAAACAAATACTTAAAAGAAACACAACATAAAAAGAACCATAATAGTAAAAAGGCCATTTCTCAGAGGGAGGTGAGGGTTGGCTGTGGGGCAAGGAAAGTTGCTATATTGAAATCAGGGAATGGTTCTGCCAGTACATCAGACAGGTGCTGTCTGCAGAGCAGATGAGAGACCCCACAGGTGATAATGACAGGGTCATTCTCTAAGGAGGTCAAGAAGGGTAGAAGATACATGAAAGGCCATTGTGTCAGCTGACACGGTGAGGCACAGGCTCCACAGCTGCTAGCAGGTATGCTGGCTGGGCTGCTGCTGTCACGTCTAGTCCCAAGAGATGACCTTTATGGTGGATTGTGGGGTCTCTGTCTCGTGTGGATAAGCTGTTTCTGGCTGCACTTTCACTGACGGAAACCACACTTCGATCTCTAAATCTCCAGAGGTGTGGCTCCCCACTTCTACAGATGAAGACAAATCTGCAGCCGATGCAGTCTTGTAGAGAAGGGTAACTGGCAGTGAAACTGAGTCGTCATCCTTTCCGTCTGACTCACTGGACTCTTGCCGCAACTCCTTGAGGAGCATATGGACACGGAGATTCAGATCGAAGGAGGGCATGTTCACAGTCAAGTAGGTCTTCAGCTTTTTCAGAATGGTCTGACTAAACTCCTCAGGGTACTGGTCTATCCATGTGTCCAGGAAACAACAGAGAGCGCTCTTTATTTGCTCATTCTCTTCACAACCCAGGTAGAAGTACGCAAACCGCGTCAACAGCAGATCCAGCACGTGCTGTGTGGTGGTGAACTGTCGGTATGCGTACAGGAAGGCAGGGATAAAGAAGGGGTCCCCGCCCTGCAGAGATGACACCAGACGATTCACCATATTTTCCACCATGTCTGCACTGATGCGGGACTCTCTACAGGGCTCCGTCACAACCTTTGGGGCACGCTCATGCTCGCCCTTGTCTGCGTGGTCCTGGGCCTGGTTGTCCTGGGTCAAGTCTGTTTCCTTCTGGGCAAATGGCCAGAAGCATTGCAGGCAAGAAAGAAGCATGAATTTCCAGGTCCCTCCCTGGCCTTCATTTTTGTCTTTCTTCAGGCCTGAGCCTCCAGTAGTCCAAACACAACAAGAGAACATCCTACTCTCTCTAAGCTCTTGGACAAGTGAGCCTGCTGGGCTGTCACTAAGCAGTTGGCTGCCTGGTCATCAGGATTCAGGATTGTTGGGTCATTGTGAAGGAAGTGAGGTCACTTCCTGGGGGTCCCTTTGCTGTCCCCTCTTCACATAGGACTTTCCCTAAGTGTTTCTAGGTCCCTTCCCATTCCACAGGTACACACTTAGACACAGTTACATAGGTGTGTCCCATTCCACTGCTCCAAGGGATGTCTGGGTACAGGCAACACCTCAGCTTTGCAGTCTGAGTTCAGGGATAGTGATTCCCCCTGAAGTCCTTTTATTGTTGAGGATAGTTTTAGCTATCCTGGGTTTTTTGTTATTCCAGATGAATTTGCAAATTGTTCGAACTCTGAAGAATTGGATTGGTATTTTGAGGGGGATTGCATTGAATCTGTAGATTGCTTTTGGTAAAATGGCCATTTTTTACTATATTAATCCTGCCAATCCATGAGCATGGGAGAGCTTTCCATCTTCTGAGGTCTTCTTCAATTTCTTTCTTCAAAGTCTTGAAGTTCTTATTGTACAGATCTTTTACTTGCTTGGTTAAAGTCACACCTAGGTACTTTATATTATTTGGCAGTCCTTACACTTGAATGGCATCTCTATCCCTACACCTAAACTTAGCCCTGCACACCCAGGCCCACCTTAAACCCTAGCCATGCTGCCTTCTTCCATGCTACCTTGCATGTGCCCTGTGTGAAATGCAAGTACACATACACACTTGTACCAGCCCTGAGCCACATAATGTCAGTGCTCTTGCATGGAAATTGTCTTTCTCAGATCATTTTAGAGCTCATTCCCAAAGGCTTGTGGCCCTCTGTAAACTGCTGGCTCAGCCACATCCACCAACTTACAAGACGGAAGCTGGCCCCCAACTCTGTTTCAGAACGGATTTGTCCTCCATTGTTTGTTTCAAGTTTCTGCTTAAGTCCTTATCCTGACTTTCTCCACTGATAGACTATGATCTATAGCCTGCAAGAACCCTTTGCAAGAGTTGACAGTATTGGTTTTTGTTTGTTTGTTTGTTTTTTGTTTCTTTCTTTTTTCTTTTTTTATATATAGATAGTTGTGAGCCACCATGTGGTTGCTGGGAATTGAACTCAGGACCTCTGGAAGAGCAGTCAGTGCTCTTAACTGCTCTTATGTTAAACTCTTTTGCCCCCCATGTTTATTAACTTGAGTATTTCTTATTTACATTTCGATTGTTACTCCCCTTCCCAGTTTCCGGACCAACATCCCCCTAACCCTTCCTGCTCCCCCTGTATATGGGTGTTCCCCTCTCCATCCTTCCCCCAATACCACCCTCCCCCCAACAATCCTCTTCATTAGGGGTTCAGTCTTGGCAGGACCAAGGGCTTCCCCTTCAATTGGTGCTCTCACTAGGCTATTCATTGCTACCTATGATGTTGGAGCCCAGGGTAAGTCCATGTATAGTCTTTGGGTAGTGGCTTAGTCCTTGGAAGCTCTGGTTGGTTGGCATAGTTTTTCATATGGGTTCTCAAGCCCCTTCAAGCTCTTTCAGTTCTTTCTAAGATTCCTTCAACGGGGGTCCTGTTCAGTGATTTGCTGCTGGCAGTCGCCTCTGTATTTGCTGTATTCTGGCTGTGTCTCTCAGGAGAGATCTACATCCGGCTCCTGTCTGCCTGCACTTCTTTGCTTCATCCATCTTGTCTAATTGGGTGGCTGTATATGTATGGGCCACATGTGGAGCAGGCTCTGAATGGGTGTTCCTTCTGCCTCTGTTCTAAACTTTGCCTCCCTATTCCCTCCCAAGGGTATTCTTGTTACCATTTTAAAGAAGGAGTGAAGTATTCCCATTTTGGTCATCTTGACTTTCATGTGTTCTGTGCATCTAGGCTAAATTGAGCATTTGGGCTAATAGCCAATTATCAATGAGTGCATACCATGTGTGTTTTTCTGTGATTGGGTTACCTCACTCAGGATTATATTTTCCAGTTCCATCCATTGATCATGGTGGATGATTGTTTTGATGTGCTCTTGGATTCGGTTTGCCAGAATTTTATTGAGTATTTTTGCGTCGATATTCATAAGGGAAATTGGTCTGAAGTTCTCTTTCTTTATTGGGTCTTTGTGTGGTTTAGGTATAAGAGTAATTGTGGCTTCATAGAAGGAATTCGGTAGTGATCCATCTGTTTCAATTTTGTGGAATAGTTTGGATAATATTGGTATGAGGTCTTCTATGAAGGTCTGATAGAATTCTGCACTAAACCCGTCTGGACCTGGGCTCTTTTTGGTTGGGAGACCTTTAATGACTGGTTCTATTTCCTTAGGAGTTATGGGGTTGTTTAACTGGTTTATCTGTTCCTGATTTAACTTCGGTACCTGGTATCTGTCTAGGAAATTGTCCATTTCCTGCAGATTTTCAAGTTTTGTTGAATATAGGCTTTTGTAGTAGGATCTGATGATTTTTTGAATTTCCTCTGATTCTGTAGTTATGTCTCCCTTTTCATTTCTGATTCTGTTAATTTGGATACACTCTCTGTGTCTTCTTGTTAGTCTGGCTAAGGGTTTATCTATTTTGTTGATTTTCTCAAAGAACCAACTTTTGGTTCTGTTGATTCTTTCTATGGTACTTTTTGTTTCTACTTGGTTGATTTCAGCTCTCAGTTTGATTATTTCCTGCCTTCTACTCCTCCTGGGTGTATTTGCTAGAGCTTTTAGGTGTGCTGTCAAGCTGCTGATATATGCTCTCTCCTGTTTCTTTCTGCAGGCACTCAGAGCTATGAGTTTTCCTCTTAGCACAGCTTTCATTGTGTCCCATAAGTCTGGGTATGTTGTACCTTCATTTTCATTAAATTCTAAAAAGTTTTTAATTTCTTTCTTTATTTCTTCCTTGACCAGGTTATCACTGAGTAGAGAATTGTTCCACTTCCATGTATAGGCATTCTTCCCTTATTGTTTTGAAGACCAGCTTTAGCCCGTGGTGGTCTGATGGGATGCATGGGATTATTTCTATCTTTCTGTATCTGTTGAGGCCTGTTTTATGACCTATTATATGGTCAATTTTGGAGAAAGTACCATGAGGTAGTGAGAAGAAGGTATATCCTTTTGTTTTAGGTTAGAATGTTCTATAAATATCTGTTAAGTCCATTTGGTTCATGACTTCTCTTATTCTGTCTATGTCTCTGTTTAATTTCTGTTTCCATGATCTGTCCATTGATGAGAGTGGGGTGTTGAAATCTCCTACTATTATTGTGTGAGGTTCAATGTGTGTTTTGAGCTTTAGTAAGGTTTCTTTTATGTATGTAGGTGCGCTTGTATTTGGGGCATAGATATTTAGGATTGAGAGTTCATCTTGGTGGATTTTTCCTTTGATGAATATGAAGTGTCCTTCCTTATCTTTTTTGATGAATTTTAGTTGAAAATTGATTTTATTTGATATTAGAATGGCTACTCCAGCTTGCTTCTTCTGCCCATTAGCTTGGAAAGTTGTTTTCCAGCCTTTCACTCTGAGGTAGTGTCTGTCTTTGTCTCTGAGGTGAGTTTTCTGTAGGCAGCAGAATGCAGGGTCCTCGTTGCATATCCAGTTTGTTAATCTATGTCTTTTTATTGGGGAGTTGAGAACATTGATGTCGAGAGATATTAAGGAATAGTGATTATTGCTTCCTGTTATATTCATATTTGGATGTGAGGTTATGTTTGTGTGCTTTTCTTCTCTTTGTTTTGTTGCCAAGACGATTAGTTTCTTGCTTTTTCTAGGCTGTAGCTTGCCTCCTTATGTTGGGCTTTACCATTTATTATCCTTTGTAGTGCTGGATTTGTAGAAAGATATTGTGTAAATTTGGTTTGGTCATGGAATATCTTGGTTTCTCCATCCATGTTAATTGAGAGTTTTGCAGGATACAGTAACCTGGGCTGGCATTTGTGTTCTCTTAGGGTCTGTATGACATCTGTCCAGGATCTTCTGGCTTTCATAGTCTCTGGCGAAAAGTCTGGTGTGATTCTGATAGGTCTGCCTTTATATGTTACTTGACCTTTTTCCCTTACTGCTTTTAATATTCTTTTTTTGTTTTGTGCATTTGGTGTTTTGACTATTATGTGACAGGAGGATTTTCTTTTCTGGTCCAGTCTATTTGGAGTTCTGTAGGCTTCTTGTATGTTTATGGGCATCTCTTTCTTTAGGTTAGGGAAGTTTTCTTCTATGATTTTGTTGAAGATATTTACTGGTCCTTTGATCTGGGAGTCTTCACTCTCTTCTATACCTATTATCCTTAGGTTTGATCTTCTCATTGAGTCCTGGATTTCCTGTATGCTTTGGACCAGTAGCTTTTTCCGTTTTACATTATCTTTGACCATTGTGTCGATGATTTCTATGGAATCTTCTGCTCCTGAAATTCTTTCTTCTACCTCTTGTATTCTGTTGGTAATGCTTTTATCTATGGCTCCTTGTCTCTTTGTTTGGTTTTCTATATCCAGGCTTGTTTCCCTTTGTGGTTTCTTTATTGCTTCTATTTCCATTTTTAATTCCTTCACCTGTTTGATTGTGTTTTCCTGGAATTCTTTCAGGGATTTTTGTGATTCCTCTCAATAGGCTTCTACTTGTTTATTTCTGTTTTCCTGCATTTCTCTAAGGGAGTTCTTCATATCCTTCTTGAAGTCCTCCAGCATCATGATCAAATGTGATTTTAAATATAGATCTTGCTTTTCTGGTGTGTTTGGATATTCAGTGTTTGCTTTGGTGGGAGAATTTGGGCTCCAATAATGCCATGTAGTCTTGCTTTTTGTTGCTTGGGTTCCTGGGCTTGCCTTTTGCCATCAGGTTGTCTCTGGTGTTACCCTTTTCTGCTATTTCTGACAGTGGCTAGAGCGTCCTATAGGCCTGTCTGTCAGGAGTGCTGTAGACCTGTTTTCCTGTTTTCCTTCAGCCAGTTATGGGAACAGAGTGTTCTGCTTTTGGGCGTGTAGTTTTTCCTGTCTACAGGTCTTCAGCTGATCCTGTGGGCCTGTGTCCTGAGTCCACCAGGCATGTCGCTTGGAGCAGAAAAGTTGGTCTTACCTGTGGTCCTGCGGCTCAAGTTGCTCGTGGGGAGCTGCTTTTGAGCTCTCCATGAGTGTGGCCACCAGGAGGGCCTGCGCTGCCTTTTCCCTGTGCCCCCATGCACCGAGATGGTGTTAGGTTTTTTCCTCTGGAGTCAGCAATGTGGGCAGAGTGTAGTCTCTTCTGGCTTCCCAGGCATGTCTGCCCCTCTGAAGGTTTAGCTCTCCCTCCCAGGGGTTTTGGTACAGAGAACAGTTGACCAGGTCCCTTCAGGTCTGGGTGGTGTCTGGAGAGCAGGGTACCTGCAGCTCGAGTGCCCCTATCTTCTGGTTCCCAGAGGCCCTATACAGTTTCCTCTTGGGCCAGGGATGTGGGCAGGGGTGGGCAATATTGGTGGTCACTCTTGCTCTGCAGTCTCAGGAGTGCCCACCTGTCTGGGCAGTGAGCTCTCTCTCCCAAGGGGTTTGGGAGCAGTGAGATGTTGGCCGGGATCAGCGAGGTTCTACTCAGCTATTAACAACAAAGACATCTTGTGATTTTTAGGCAAATGGTTGGAAGTAGAAAATATCATCCTTGAATGAGGTAAAAAAGTGACCCAAAAGTACATGCATGGTATGTACTTACTAATAAGTGGGTATTTGCCAAAAAAAAAAAAAAAAAGAGAACAGAATACCAAGGAGACAATCTACAGAACTCAAGGTTAACAAGCCAAAAGACCCAAGTAAGGATGCCTCAATTCCACTTGGGATAGATAAAAAAGCAATCAAAGAGCTGAGGGAGAAAGGGACCTGGGTGTGAGGAGGGATAGGAAGGGGAAGAGGGGACAGGGAGGGGAAGAGGGGAAGATATCCAGGTATGGGGGGGCAGGATTGAGCCCTGAGGGCCAGCAGAAAAATGGAAACAGTCAACCTCATCATGTAGGAGGTGGGGGACCCTCTAAAATGTATCAGAGACCTGGGAGCTGAGAGACTCTCAGGACTCAAAGGGAGGGACCTTAGATGAAATACATGCCTTATAGTGGGGAGAGGGAACTTGTAGAGTCCACCATCAGCAGAAAGGCAGGACATCAAGTGGAGCGATGGGGTTGCCATTCCACAGTCAAAAACTCTGACCTAGAATTGTTCCTGTCTCAAAGAACTGCAGTGACAAAAATGGAGAAGAGACTGAGGAAAAGGAGGTCCAGTGACAGGTGCAAATTGGGATCTAGCTTAGTGGGAGCTCCAAGGCCTGACACTTTTACTGATGCTATGTTGTGCTTACAGACAAGAGCCTAGCATGGCTGCCCTCCAAGAGGCCCAACAAGCAATGGAAAGACTCCAATGCTACTTATAGCTAACCAATGGGCCAAAGTCGTGGACCTCTGTGGTTGAATTAAGGAAAGTCTGGAAGAAGCTGAGGAGGAGGGTGACCTCATAGGAAGATCAGCAGTCTCAACTAACCAGGACCCCCAAGATCTCTCAAACACTGAGCCACCAACCAGGCAGCATACACCAACTGATATGAGGCCCCTAGCACATATAAAGCAGAGGACTGCCTGGTCTGCCTGGTCTGGCATTAGTGAGAGAAGATGCAGGTTCCAGGGAGTGGGGAGGTCTAGTGGGATCAGAGTATGGAGTGGGGACATCCTCGTGAGACATGGGAGGAGGTTTGAGATGAGGAACAGTCAGAGGGCAGACCAGGCAGGGGATAATGAGTGGACTATAAAAAAGGTTAAGTAATAATAATAATAATAATAATAATATAATTGATGATGATTATGAAAAAGAGAAGGGAATAAATTACTATTTTTCCCTAGCATTGATATTTAACAAGCTGTCTAATACTAGGCATGTATCACCCCTGCAGAGTTGGTCTCAACATAATCAGAGAGCATTTGGTTACTTTCATAATAGTAGTGCCACCATTACATAGAGGGTTCATTTGTCTTGTCAGGTTGGTCCTCTTGACTATGGGTTTCACAGCTGGTTAGGACACAGATGCATTTCCCCTACTCCAGCAGTCTTCACATTACACCTTCTGGAACTATGAAGATGAGTTAGAATAACCAAAGCTTCTAGTTTCATTGCAGCATGGTTTTTCTATATTGTTTATCCAAATATGTGATGCAATTATCAATATCTTTTTTAAAAGAAGATTTTTACAAATATTTCTAATCCCCCCTCAGAATGTTTGTGTGTTGTGTGTTTTGTAAATGTGAGTGCTGGCACATCAGAGGTCAGAAGTATTAGATCATCTGGAGCTGGAGTTACAGGCAGCTGTAAACTGCCATATATGGATACTAGGAACTGAACTCTGGCCCTTTGCAAATAAGTGCTCTTAACCACTAAGTAACTTTTCCAGGCCAGGAATAAATTGCATCTTATGTCTAGTACTGGAGGGGCTGCCCAAAGGAATGACAGAGCCTGTATTACATTATGTACTTCTATGGATTCCCTGAACAACATCTTAGAAGGACATCTAATCACATACTTGACACTTGGGTTTTTGTTTAATAGCATGTGGCTTCTGGGACCAGTAAAACTCTATTATTATCTTTGTTGTTACTATTATATTTCTTAATTTGGCTATGATCCAGCAGAAAACAATTGAATAAAGAAGTAGCCACCTACACATCTAAGAGAGATGAATATTTATAATATTTAAATAACCCAAAACCAAAACAGCAAGGGAACACATAATCTAATAAAAATGCGATATGTGTTTTGCTACACCTTTTTAAAAGGAAGAAATACAAATGGCTAAGAAATACAGTGAAAATGTCCAATAGCAATAGTCAACGGGAAAATGCAATTTACATTCCTCTGCCTTACCCCAGTCTGAATGACTGCCGTGAAGAAATCAATGACAGCATGTAACGGGAAAGAGGGAGCCATATTTCCACTTATGGGAATGCAAACTGATACAGCTACTATGCAAATTATTCTAGAATCCTCTATAAAACAGAGATGGAGTTGCTGTTTGAACTAACTGTACTAGTTCTGCGTTTACTTTCAACGGGCTTTACATCCTTCTGTGCATCCATGTTCATTGTTGTGCTATTTTCAATAACTAGGAAATGAAAGTAGCCTAGATATTCATCTTATGGATGGACAAGGAAAATATAATATGGATACAGAATAAAATTTGATTGACTATTAAAAATGAAATTTGCTTGTAAATGAATGGGACTGGAAATATATATTGAGTGAGGTAACCCAGGGGTAGGAAACAAATATGGCATGTTCCCTTTCTTATGTGGATATTGGCTTGGAATCCCTGCCTTTGTGTATTCTACTTGCAATTCCTATAGAAGCCAATGAGCTGTGAAGAAGTATTTAGGAAGGGGATTGTCTTAACAGAGACAGGAGAATATACAAGATATGAAAACAGAGAGGAGGAGTATGCAGAATGGAAATGCTTAAGCAGAGAGTGGCTTTGGAGAAAGAAGAAGGTGGTGTTAACCAAAATGAAGGGTATGATAACATGGAATCCAGTTTTAAGGATGCAGTGGATAGAATCTTGATGGGTAGCTTTCTCTGAGTCAAGAAAGATGACTCTAAAGCCTTGCATATGTTCACTCTTGATTCTCTTCTCTTTTTCCCTTCTTTCAGTTTCTTCAAACCCACTCGGTTTGACCTTGACCTTTCTTGCCTTAGTCTCTTTGTGCTGGGTGACAGGTGTGCACCATGACATCCTGTTATTTGATCTTTTTCTTCTTTCAAGTATCACATGTCATTCTTTTCTCAGTTGGATTCTACTGCCAAATCTCAAGCATCTATGGGTTCAATCTCCCCCAGACATTGCTGACTTTGCTTACCTTCTATGCCTGTTCAGAGAATCTAATTGCAGGTGAATGGGGAAGAGGGTGAGCCTCTGTACATAGACTTTTATCCAGACTCTGTGAACAACTTTATATATCCACTAATGAAGTTACTTGATCCTCCTCTGAATTTCTAAGCCTTTCTGCAATGTTTTAAACTCAGGTTTCTAGATAAGCTTTGCATTTTTCCATTTCAAGCAGCTGTGTGATTTTCTATTTACTTATAAGATTTACATGTTCTAATTTTCTTGTGATGTTTTCCTCCCTCTTTTCTGCTATGAATTTCTAAAAAGAAATTCCTTTCTATGTCTTCTGTGTAATGTCTTTTGTCCATTCAAGAACACTGAGCTTCCAAGGACTAAACCACTACTGAAAGACTATACATGGACTGACCCAGGGCTCCAACTGCATATGTACCAGAGAATAGCCTTGTTGGGGCATCAGTGGAAGGGAAAGCCCTTGGTCTTGCCGAGGTTGGACCCCTAGTGCAGGGGAATATGGGAGAGGGCAATAAGGGGGATGTATAGGGGGAATACCTGTGGGGGAGGGGGAGGGGAGGGGATGGGGGCTTATGGACAGGAAACTGGGAAGGGGAATAACCTTTGAAATGTAAATAAAGAAATATACAATAAAAATTTAAACAAAAGAGCACTGAGGTGCCATATTCATTCTTTAATACAGCACAGCTACCACTTCCTCTTGTTTCAATGCACTCTCACTAAGAATGATATATTCTGGTTTCTTTATGAAATTCATTGGCTTTGTTAAAAGACTGTATACTATTTCACTGATACAAACTATGAAATCTGATCTAAGGGAGGCAGGATGTTAAATTCATAAGAATTAATAAGGTAGCTTACAGAGACAGAGGTCTAACTGAATAAACAGCACGTGTGACCTCTGCATGGGTACCTTTCATCATTCAAAGATTCGCGGTATAAATTTGGCTAAAGGGAAAAATAGGAAAGTAGAAAAAAGTGGAAAAGACATATGGGGCAGATTTGCAAACTAATAATTCTGGATGCAATTCTATAAATAATGATATTCAATGGAAAGGTTTCAAGGTGAGTATCATGAGTAAAATTGTGGCTTTAATAAAATAAGCCTGGATGTCATCTAGAGAATATATTTGAAGAGAACAAAACCTAATAAGCTAAAGAATATTAAAGTTTCTTGGGAACTAATTAGAGATTCTTGCCATAGCTCTGACAGACGGCTTGAAAGTAAATGCTGAGAAATAAAATACTAGTTCCAGTAAATGCAGAAAATTAGACCAATATCTTTACAGATGTGTGTGTGTGTGTGAGTGTGTGTGTGTGAGTGTGTGTGTGTGTGTGTGTGTGTGTGTGTGTGCGCGCGCGTGTGCACATATGTTTTGAAGACAGTGGCAAATGGCCAGATGCAGGTAGAGCTTGGAAGGGAGTTAACCATTGTAAAGGATCCGTACTTTCTGGGTGACAGTCACATTCATAGGGATTTTTTAAATATACAATTTACTTCTACATTTACATAGAACACCCACATTATAATAACTTGTATGATCAGAATGTGAAGGTAAAATACAAAAAGTGAGTGGAAGTGAAAGATAGGGGGCATCTGCAGGAATGTGGAGCATGCCAAAGGTCCTCATATTTCCCTGGAAGACCTTGACTGGCTGGTGAACTCTGCCATTACAGGAGAGACACCAAGGATCCTCCTAGAAAGTTGCCACTACAAACAGAGGCAATAGATTCATGTTGTGGCAAGAAAGCAGTATTTGGGAATGTGAGTCTTACCAAAATTAACGTTTATAGGCTTCCCACCCATTCAACATAACATACTACTTCAAGTTCTAAGTGACATGCCAGAAATTCAACTCATTTTCAGAACAAAAGGTTTTCCTGGAGAAAAGAATAGACTCATATTTCTCCACTGATAATATAATGTTTTGGAGAAATACAGTCCACAATCAAGAAAGAAGAGGAAAGGGCTTAGTTCTGAAGTCAGCATATGAGGAACTTAAACTTGCTTTTATATATGCCAAAGAGCCTAGGGGGAAACTGGGTATAACACACTAACATACAGGGAATCTTAGATGACAAATGAAATTTAAATTAGTCGAGGGCATATATGTAATTCCAGCACTTGGGACGGGGATAATGAGGATTTTGTGAGTTTATGCCTATACTGAGCTATGTTGCAAATGTCAGCCAGGGGAACATGGGAAGACACTGTCTCAAAGATCCAATTATAGAAAAATACTAAAAATTCTGTAACTGAAAAGTATATTTCCTAAATGAAAAATTCACTAATGGTCTTCTCAGTAAATTGGATGTCACAAAAGAGAATCAATAAAGTAGAAGGTAGATCAATGACAATTACCTCATCTGAGATTTTTACTGCAGAAAGATGTGCATAGCTTCAATGACACATGAAATAACACAAAGCAGTGGAATACATGCTTAATTTGAACTACAGAAAGAGAGAAAGCACAGAATGAACATGAAATGGTTGAAAATACAGTGACTGAAATTAAGTGAGAAACATCAATGTTTAGATCCAGAAATCTGTGTACACTAGAGAGCATGAGTGCGCATAGAGCCATATGCTATGCACATATTAGTAAAAAAATAGAGAAAAGATAAGATAAAGTTAAAAATTTGGAAGTCATTCAAGGAAAAAAGAACATTATATATGTAACCAAAGTATGAACAACAGATAATACAGTCCCTTTTGTTTACTTGGCAAAAACCTAGAAATATCTGGGATGAGGGAATATCAATTCAGCAACTAACTCTATCAAATTGGGCTGGTAATGTATCTTTTGGATAATTTCTTCCTTTTTAATTTAATTTTTATTAATTAATTTGTTCATTCACTTTGCATCCCAATATCTGTCCCCCTCCTTCCAGTACCCTCCTTGAAAAAAATTCTTCTCACATTCTTTGTTTCCTTCTCCTCTGAGAAGGGGGAGACCTCCCCGCCTCAGGTATCACCCCACCCTGGAACATCACTGCAGGACTTGAGGCATCCTCTCCCACTGAGGCCAGGCAAAGCGGCCCAATTAATAGGATCCAGAGGCAGGCAACAGATTCAGGGACGGACCCACTCCTGTGGGTGAGATCACACGCCTGAGACTAAGCTGCACATCTGCCTCATATGAATATCCTAGGTATAGCCCATGTATGTGCTCTTTGGATGGTGGTTCAGTCTCCGGGAGCTCCTAAGGTTGCAGGATAGTTGTCTCTGTTGGTCTTATGAAGTGCCCATCCTCTTAGGGTCCCTCAATCCTTCCCCCAACTCTTTCACAATATCCCATCTAATGTTAGACTCTGGTTCTCTGCATCTGTTTCAGTCAGCGGCTGGTTGGAGCTCCTCAGAGGACAGTTATGGTAGGTCCCTCTCTGACAGCATAACAGAGTGTCATTAATAGTGTCAGGGACTGGTTCTTGCCCATAGAATGGGGCTTGATTTGGGTCAGTAATTTTGGCCATTCTCTCCATTGGCTCCATCTTTGTCCCTGCATATGTTAAAGACAGGACAAAGTTCAGGTGGAAGGTTTTGTCAGTGGGTTGTTGTTCTTATCTGTCCACTGAGAGGCTATAGGCAGTGGCCACTTCCAGTGCCATATCCCCCCTCTGCTAGGAATCTCAGCTAGAGTCACCCCATAGATTCCCCAGAGTCTCCCTTCCCACCCCAGGTCTCTGGCACACTGAATATTTTCTTATCTTCTAATTGACGTAATCTTCTAATTGCTGTGGGAGGTCCCATCCGTACGGATGTGGCACTGGGCTGTCTGATAATGGAAGCAGAGCGGGTCAGGAGAAGCACAATTCTGTGTTCTCTCTTCTCTGTGGCCTTTGTTTTACTTCCCGCTTCCATGTTCCTGCCTTGAGTTTATTCCATGTCTTTCCTCTATGATAGACTGAAATGTGTACGGTAAAACAAACACTTTCCTTCCCCGACTTGCTTTTGGACAGACTTCATCCAAGCAAGAGGGAACAAACTAGGACAGCAGGTATTTGTACACCATGATGTCGAAGGACTGAAACGGTAGACTTGTGCTTTAGGGCCCTGGAGGGTAATATAGCTATCCATGAAGGATTTTATTTCCAGTAAAAGATTCTTTAAAATGAGGATTAAACAAAAAATTTTTACTAAACCAAAACTGAGAGATACTAATTATCACAAGGCCTATGATTTTACTATTTGGCAAAGAGTGATTTTCCTCATGAGAGGGAAATGACATTCTAGGAAATTACACGCACTGGAAAGGAATAATAGGGTAGGTGATCAGTGCAGATCAGTAGGTAAATATAAGGGGAATAGATACTTTTTATTTTCTTTCTAATATAATTGACATTATTTTCAGTACAATGGATTGAACCTGGACTTTCCACATTCCAGGCAGGTATTGACACTGAGCTACATCCCTAGTCTAAGTTTATTCACTTTGGAGGTTAATAATATGTTTAGAACACAGGAAAAATGTAAACAATAGCACAAAAGATGGAAGGAGGACAATAGAATTTTATTCTTGAAAAATTTTTTAATTATACAAAACCTAAATTAATTGCTGGGATAATCACAATGATCTCACAGTCATAGATATACAGGAAGCAATTTAACTGAAATTATATGTTTAAAATTATTTGAAAATGTTCAACAGCAATAACATACAGAAGAAGTAAATCCTACTAGTAGACTAGTATGCTTAAATCCACCATCACATAATTGCATTGAATTTTGAGTCTAGCACAACACACAAGAGACATACAGAAAAAACTGAAGTGATGAATAAGGTTAGGGGTAAAATTTTGCTATTCACTTAAGGCATGCATAGTAAAAATCTGTTTGATATAATTTGGTACTGCTACATCATCATTCCTTTACTTGCTGTCTTAATTAGGGTTTTACTGCTGTGAACAGACACCATGACCAAGGTGACCCCCTTTTTTTGTCTTTTTTCCCTATCTATATTAAATTGGGTACTTCTTATTTCTTATTTACATTTCAAATGTTATTCCCTTTCCCGGTTTCCAGGTCAACATCCCCCTAATCCCTTTCCCTCCCCTTCTATCTGGGTGTTCCCCTTCCCATCCTCCCCCCATTACTGCCCTCCTCCGAAGAATCCCGTTCACTGGGGGTCCAGCCTTGGCAGGACCAAGGGCTTCGCCTTCCACTGGTGCCCTTACTAGGCTATTCATTGCTACCTATGCAGTTGGAGCCCAGGGTCAGTCCATGCCCAGGTATAGTCTTTGGGTAGTGGCTTAGTCCCTGGAAGCTCTGGTTGGTAGGCATTGTTGTTCAAAAGGGGATTTAAGCCCCATCAGCTCTTTCGGTCCTTTCTCTGATTCCTTCAATGGGGGTCTCGTTCTCCGTTCAGTGGTTTGCTGCTGGCATCTGCCTACATATTTGCCATATTCTGGCTGTGTCTCTCAGGAGAGATCTACATCCGGTTCCTGTCAGCCTGCACTTCTTTGCTTCATCCATCTTATCTAGTTTGGTGGCTGTATATGTATGGACCACATGTTGGGCAGGCTCTGAATGGGCGTTCCTTTAGCCTCTGTTCTAAACTTTGTCTCCCTATTCCCTCCCAAGGGTATATTTTTTCCCTTTTTAAAGAAGGAGTGAAGCATTCGCAGTTTGGTCATCTTTCTTGACTTTCATGTGTTCTGTGCATCTAGGGTAATTCGAGCATTTGGGCTAATAGCCACTTATAAATGAGTGCATACCATGTGTGTTTTTCTGTGATTGGATTACCTCACTCAAGACGATATTTTCCAGTTCCCTCCATTTGCCTATGAATTTCTTAAAATCATTGTTTTTGATAGCTGAGTAGTATCCATTGTGTAGATGTACCACATTTTCTGTATCCATTCCTCTGTTGAAGGGCATCTGGGTTCTTTCCAGCTTCTGGCTATTATAAATAAGGCTGCTATGAACATAGTGGAGCATGTGTCTTTTTTATATGTTGGGGCATCTTTTGGGTATATGCCCAAGAGAGGTATAGCTGGATCCTCAGGTAGTTCAATGTCCAGTTTTCTGAGGAACCTCCAGACTGATTTCCAGAATGGTTGTACCAGTCTGCACTCCCACCAACAATGGAGGAGTGTTCCTCTTTCTCTGCATCCTCGCCAGCATCTGCTGTCACCTGAGTTTTTGATCTTAGCCATTCTCACTGGTGTGAGGTGAAATCTCAGGGTTGTTTTGATTTGCATTTCCCTTATGACTAAAGATGTTGAACATTTCTTTAGGTGTTTCTCAGCCATTCGGCATTCCTCAGCTGTGAATTCTTTGTTTAGCTCTGAACCTCATTCTTTTTCTCCATCCTTATTAAATTGGGTATTTCTTATTTACATTTCAATTGTTATTTCCTTTCCTGGTTTCCAGGCAAACATCCCCCTAACCCACTCCCCTTCTATATGGGTGTTCCCCTCACCACCCTCCTCCCATTACTGCCCTCCCCAAAATAATCATGTTCACTGGGTGTGAACCCCATTTTTAATAGGGTTATTTGTCTCCCTGCAGTCTAACTTCATGATTTCTTTGTATAGTTTGGATAATATCCCTCTATCAGTTGTAGGATTGGTAAAGATCCTTTCCCAATCTGCTGTTTGGCATTTTTTCCTAACAACAGTGTCCTTTGCCTTACAGAAGCTTTGTAGTTTTATAAGATCCCATTTGTCAATTCTTGATCTTAGAGCATAAGCCATTGGTGTTTATAAGGTCAGCCTTTAGTTGGGGCTGGCTTATAGGTTAAGACGTTCAGTTCATTATCATCAAGGTGGAAGCATGGTGTTGTCCAGACAGGCACAGTACAGGAGGAGTTGAGAGTTATACATCTTCATCTGAAGTCAGCTAGCAGAATACTGGCTTCCAAGCAGCTAGAGTAAGGGTATTAAAGCCCAAACCCACAATGACACACCTATTCCAACAGGGCCATACCTTCTAACAGTGTCACTCCTTAGGCTGAGCATATACAAACCATCACACTTGCTATTTATTTTCTATCTTAGAAATTCCATCGATTCATTAGACCTAGGTTTGAACACACATATAACTCAATGTGGTTAATTGTTTATTTAATTTTCTTCATTCACTGTGTCCTCAAATATCCAGGTTCTAAATTATATGTATTTCAGGTACTAATTGTCTAGAAGGTACAGAGATATCTAATGCCTAATGAAGCATAAGAATTAGTGTGGTTCAGTCATGATCGGTTATTTCTTGTGTGATTACTTTTGCTTAACACCATCTAGCACAATAACACACACACACACACACACACACACACACACACACAATTCTGAACCATGCCAATATAATACATCTCTAATTTATTGAAAGATAGACAAAATGTAAACATGAAAAGCCACATAAACCTCACAGGAATGATTTCTCACTTCAGGAAAATGAAGTTTTCATTCATGTGAAGATTTTAAACAAGAGTATGGACAAGAAAGGATAGAATAGAATCTGTTACTCTTGAGTGCCTAGCCTATGTGTTTATTGGTCCAAGATAGTTATCATAAAATCACAACCTAGAATCAGATGAAAAGCCTGTAATCAAGAATTTATCTTTATCAGGTAGGTCTGTGTCTGGTCCATCAGGTAGAACATATTAAGGAGGGATTGCTTTGACTGATCATTGATGTAAGAGGGGCCAGGCCATTGTGTGTGGATCTTTTCCTGGGCATGTTGTCCTGTGAGGTATAATGAAGCTGGCTAAGCATGAGCCAATGAGCAAGCCAGCTAGAAACCAGCATCTTGCATAGTCTTCACTGTGCTTCCTTAGCTGTGAGTTTCTTTATCAGAGGCAATGTTTTATGCAGAATCAAGCAATCCTGCCTTCTGGTTTCTACCTTGAGTTCCTGCCCTCACTTCCCTCAAAGGTGAGCTATGACCTGGAAGTGTAAGATAAATAAATCCTTTCTTCCCCAAGTTGTTTTTGTTAGAGATTTTACTTTTATTAAAACAACATAAAGTAATTAATACACACTGGGATAGGGTTGTCCATATTTTAATAAACAGTATACCTTTTGTGTGGAAATTGTCCCTTACTATTCTCACTGGCTATTTTAAAGCTGTGTTCTATGTAAAAGCAGGAAAACTCACAAGGACTTGCCTTAAAATTATTAACTAATTCTTCAGTGGTTAAAACATTTTGCAATAGCCAACGGTTTATTCATTTAATACTTTTCATAATTCTAACCCTCTCCTGTGCAATGTATTCTCAAATTGGATTGAATTGTGGGTCCCTGACAACTTTAAAGAATCTCATTGTTGATCAAAACCTTAATACCTTTAAGTAGTCAAGGACACATACGACTTAAGACAGTACATAGATGCTTGACATGAACAAAGCCAGAATTCAATGGATTCTTAGAATTTTCATCAAAAATAACACAGACTAAATTAATTCCACGTACTCCAAAATTTTCCTCAGTAGTTATTCAAATAATCAGAAGGACTGATTCATGAGACTTAAAATTCCACTTGCATACTGCTTCTAGATATTTCTTGGTAGCCACATTTCCTTTGATCTGTTGGGTGACATAGCAAAACAGAGAGAAATCATGCACAACTCCAGTATCTCTTAGGGCTGCTCGCCTCATGTATACAGATCTATAACAAGAAAATCTTAAAAGAATTAATTTCCTTCTATTATTTACATATCAAAACATCTTTAATTCAGCCTCCAAATCTATCTCATCACTAATATAAAAATGTTTCTTCTTCTAATAAGAAGGAAAGAAGCAGTTTTATTGTGTGTGCTTATATTGTGTTTAGCCCTATAGGCAATTTGTACTCTAAAGTTTCCAGATACATTTAGGTGCTCTAGAGACTGTGTTGCTTGAATCATATCAGTATTTTCTGGAATAAGATTAAGATATATTTTCGCTTTATCTTACAGAGTTGAAATAAGCCTGAAGCCAAAATCCTCCATAGGAATATTATTAGTTTATTTTGTGAAGGAGGAAATTGTGTTTTTGTAGAACTAACCTATTCCTGTGAACAAAGAGGAGCTAATAAAGTTAAGCCAGTGTCAAACTTTAAATCTGTCTGCTCTCTCCTGAGGATTTAGAGTGTCTTATGTAATTGACTGAGTAGTAGGCTGTATGATTACTGAAAGATCACACCATAGTTGACAATACTTTCCTTATTGAAAATTCACAAAACCTCAAAACGTGGCATTTCAACAGTTGTCTAACTGATCAAATACTAGCATTGCATTATCTGCTTTATAAAACTCGATATGAGTAGATGCACATTAAGCCTTTACTAAATGAAACACTTCATTCAGAGAAACAGTTTTCAGAGAAAATGGATGGACCTGGAAAATATAGTACATGAGGAGCCCCAAACTCAGAAAGACAAAACTCTCAAGTCCTTTCACATATGAACTCAAGCTTTAATGTGTATATGTACAGATAGATAGGTGTAAATTTGGGTAAAGCCCTAAAAGGTGAGCAACTGAGTACAAGGAGGTGCTGAGGAAGAGAGTGGAAAGCAAATGACACCTTACATGAAAGTGCAAGGAGGCTGGCAGAAGGAGGGGTGAAAGCTAGAGTAGGGCTGGGAATATGGGGCAAGTAGACTTCACCAGGACACTTAAGTGGAAGTTACCACTGGTGATACCCAATGTTTTATATGCTAAGTTTTTGCCTGTGTCTGAGACTGTTTATTGGATCTTGAACATTTTTTATTGACATTTAGGTCTCTGAAACAAAACAACAACAAAAGTAAATAAAAAAGTAATACAACACGAAATTTCACATAAAAATACAACTGGGAAACACAATCGGACACACACAGTTTTATCACCTGCTAATTCCTTCTATGTATTGTCTTGCTTTCTCTGTTAGGTCAAAATTTCAATTTACATTATATTTTAATTCTCTCTATCTCTGTCTCTGTCTGTCTCTCTGTCTCTGTCTCTGTCTCTCTCTCTCTCTCTCTCCGGAGCTGAGGACCGAACCAGGGCCTTGTGCTTGCTAGGCAAGTGCTCTACCACTGAGCTAAATCCCCAACCCCGCATGTGCTAATTTTTTAATCGAAAAAAACATAGTCAATTCCTTCTCTGCTGTTCTAAAGGCATATGTAAGAATTTGTTCCCTCTCCAAAGTAGGCAGCACTTCACAGTCATTTATATTTCTCAAAATACTTTCCCTATGTTGCTTTTCTTTTCTTTTCTTTTTTTTTTTTTTTGGTTTCTGAAGAGAGCAGTTTTGGTTTCTAGTGTAGAGGAGCAGAGAAAAGCAATCAGGAAAGCCATGCATACCTTTGCATATTTATTTATTTATTTATTTATTTATTTATTTATTTATTTATTTATTTATTTTATTAACTTGAGTATTTCTTATATACATTTCGAGTGTTATTCCCTTTCCCGGTTTCCAGGCAAACATCCCCCTAGTCCCTCCCCCTCCCCTTCTCTATCGGTGTTCCCCTCCCCATCCTCCCCCCATTACCACCCTACCCCCCAACAATCACGTTCACTGGGGGTTCAGTCTTAGCAGGACCCAGGGCTTCCCCTTCCACTGGTGCTCTTACTAGGATATTCATTGCTACCTATGAGGTCAGAGTCCAGGGTCAGTCCATGTATACTCTTTAGGTAGTGGCTTAGTCCCTGGAAACTCTGGTTGCTTGGCATTGTTGTACATATGGGGTCTTGAGCCCCTTCAAGCTCTTCCAGTTCTTTCTCTGATTCCTTCAACGGGGGTCCTATTCTCAGTTCAGTGGTTTGCTGCTGGCATTCGCCTCTGTGTTTGCTGTATTCTGGCTGTGTCGCTTTTCTGACAAACCATTTTCAATGGCTCTTTGTAGCAGTCAAGTGAAGCTGCATTTATTGCTAACCATAGGCTCTAGACATCTTGCCTCTCTTTCCCTCATGCCATGGGCTCACTCAAATAAGTTGTTCTGCTTGGATTTGCTACCCTTAGTTTTTCAAGCACCATCTACAAACTCACTATTGTGCACAGCATCATTTTCCCCACTTGGAATGCACTCACATCCTTTCTTCTAACAACTCAAACTCTACTAATGAGTGATTACAGGTTCAAAGGAAGTTGAATATTCTCTCTGAAATAGTACCTAATTTGAACATCTCACATTTATCAGTTCTTTCTAGAGACTCATTGAATTGTCTTTGATAACTAATACTTATTCTATTCTTTATATTTTAATTAACTACATGAATATTTATTGTCTATCAACTACATATTTAGTCTTAATAAGATGATACAGATACTTTCAATGACTTCTTTTTAATGACCCTCCAGTGCCCTTAACAAGGAAAGTGTTCAAGAAAGTTTGAGTTTATTAATGATAAACACAAAGAGAAATGCAAGAAATTCATGCTACACATTAATCTTCATTTTTGGAGAAATAAGCTAAAAATAGTATTAAGTTATCAAAAGGAATCTTATGCAGTTATCCAGAGAATCATTATAAATCACAAATAGTGTGTGTGTGTGCGTGTGTGTGTGTGTGCGTGTGTGTGTGTGTGCGTGTGTGTGTGTGTGTGCGTGTGTGCGTGTGTGTGTGTGTGCGTGTGTGTGTGTGTGCGTGCATGTGTGTGCGTGCATGTGTGTGTGTGTGTGTGTGTGTATGAGAGAGAGAGAGAGAGAGAGAGAGAGAGAGAGAGAGAGACTACATTTCCATCTCAGAAATGTTTTATCATTCTGTTTTATTCTCCCCTATACCTTTACAATCGCACAGGGTTTATGAATTCTTTAGTTTTATGCTTTGTTTATTTATTTGAAGTATAATTCTAATGAAAGTCATTCAGAATCATTATTCAAAATAGTAATTATAAAATAAATTGAAACATGTAATTGAATATGGAGTTTCCGGGAAATAAAATAATTTTGATTTGCAATCTCTTTAAATAAAGATGAACATGAAACATTGCTATGATAGTGAGGAAAAAACCAAAAAATAGGTTTTATCAGTTCAATTTTCCTATGCCCAATCCAACCATCTGGAATAAAAATAATATTTTGGTGTGATACCTGCTCATAATGTAAATCTATAATTGCAATTCCATTTAGACACATTAAATTAAATCCTGTCTTGTAATGAGCATTGATATTTGAATTCACATTTTATTTCTGAACATATAATATACCACCTGAAAATATACAAAGCATGCCAGTGGGCCACAGTGATCCTGTCATGGCGTGGGGACAATTCAGAAGTGAGACTGGCCTAGCTCGGTGTGTGATGAGATGTACGTTGACTGTGCTGCTTAAGGTTTTTTTTTTTTAAATCAATTTCATGCAACTAGAATCATTAGGTAAGAGGGAACTTCAAACGAGGAAATTACCTCCATCTGATTGGCCTGTGGCATATCTATAAGGAAATATTTTTTATTATTAATGATTGATATGGGAGGTCCCAGCCCACTGTGCTGGTGCTTCTCTTCAAGGGATGGCTCAGGATTATAAGAGAAAGCAAACTGTGCAGACCATGGAGAGCAAGACCAGAAGCAATATTGCTTCCTTGGTTCTGCCTTAGTTCCTGCTACTGGCTTTCTACTCTGAATCTCTATTAGAGTTCTTTAGATAATACACCATTTTCATATAACCTGCAAAGTGAAAGTGATCTCTTACTCTCTCTAGGTGCTTTTAGCCAGCATTTGTGACAGGAGCACAGCAGCAAGCTAGGACATATATTGGTCCAAGGTAGTGGGCACTGTTGTGATGGACATGGCTTTTTTTTTTGCTTCAGGCTGTTTTGTTGGAGGAAGGTGGTTCTGCAGCTTTAGACTGGAAAAGCTGTTGCAGAGTTAAAGCTTCAGGAATGGTTATAGGAATTTAGAAGACAGTGCTTAGAGAAATCCAGGCAATATGGCCGGCGTGGTTTGGCTGGTAAAGCTTCAACCAGAAGTTTAAGAGGCCTTCAAAGATGCTATGAGAGCCATCTCCATGCTATTTTGAATCTGAAGTTTATTAAGAATCTGTGTTTTCTGGTAATCTGGTACCGAAACTGTGGTTAACAAGAGAACATCATCATTGAAATGAAACCTCTGCTTAACTCAAAAAACATGCTGGTTAACTGACACCGAGAAAGTCACCTGCGATTAATAAGAGACGAGGATAACCAAGAGGAATTCTGGTAAATATTTCCTCAGTGTCAGCAAACAGGGCTGCCATTCAGAAGTGGCCAAGGATTTGTCTATGACTTGTAGAAAAACTTGGTAATATGTAACAGTCTGTCACATTGGGCTGGTTTTGAAGACATAAATGTTCATGGAGAGCAGCTGAGGCTTGATGAGGCAATATAGTACATAAAGTATGGTTGGTGTACACAAAGATTGCTGGGAGACATTTGGTGAAGGTACAGTTTCTGGTGCCCTGGAAAACTCAGAATATTAGAGATGCAGGACCACAGGACAACCATTAAGGATAGATATGGAGTGGAGCCAGTCTGATCTTATAAGATTAGCTGACAGAAGTTGTACCTGACAGAACTGTGAGATCTGGGTCCATCCTTTAGAGCCCAGAAAATAATTAATTAGTCCCAAATGTTGGGCACTGAGCTATTTAAACTGTTGGATTTTGCTTTTCCTTTGATTTGATTATAACTGTGCTCTGGCTTTTCCCTTTTAAAATCAGCAAGTGTTTAGCTTAATTTGAACTTTGCAAGAGTTAAGAGACATTGAATTTTCAAAGAGGACTTGAGCCTTTAAAGTGTTGAAGTTTTTAATGAAAAGTTTAAAAAGAGGAAAAGAGAAAAGTATACTATTTTATAATGCAATATTAATATGTTCTTGTTAAACAAAAATGAAAAGTTATGACAATAATGAGACGTTTCTGTGTCAAACTGACAAGGGGTCAAATGTACTGGTTGGTTTTTTGTGAACTTGACACAAACTAGAATCAACTGGTATACTAGCTACATTTCCATTGCCGTGATGAAATACCATGATGTAGACAACTTATAGAAAACAGTTTATTTGGGTTTATAGAGGGTTAGATTCTGTGATGTTGTGGTGAAAACATGGTGGTAGGAGCAGGAAGATAAGGGCTCATATCTTGAACAATACACACAAGACAGAGGGAATAGACTCAAACGTTGTAAGTTATTAAATTCTCAGAATCTGTCTGTAGAGACACACCTCTTTCAGTAGGAGCATATCTCCTAAGCCTTCCCAAATAATGCCACACCTTGTAGAACAAATATTTAAATGCTAGAGACAAAAAGGACCTTTCACTGAAACCACCATCCCTTTGCATGTATGCAGGTCTACTTCTGGATTGATGATGTTGATGGTGATGATTAATCATTTCTTGATCGATGATTGATCTAGGAGGACCCCGTCCACTGTGGATGGTTCACAACAGACAGATGGTTCATTGGGCAGACAATGTTGGGTTATATAAGAAAGGAAACAGAAAACTAGGGGAGTGATTGAGTATTCAGCATTTCTCCTTGGTCTCTGCTTTAGTTCCTGCCTTGGCTCCCCTCCATGATTGACTGTGATGTGGAAATAAAAGATGAAATAAATCTTTTCCTTTCCAAGTTGCTTTAGTCATACTGTAACAATAATACGGTAACAGAAATAAAACTAGGACATTAGCTTTGTTCCTCATAGTGTTGTATGTTTCCATTATTGTTTGACTGCAGCTAGAACATTGCTTGAAGGTAAAACATTTTCAATGCTTCCCTAAATGTGACATTTTCTGTCAAACGCCCTAAAATGTATCTAATATGTCAGTCCTGTTTTAGTTCATTCTCATTGTCCCTGGCATGGTGGTGAGGTGTTTTATTTACCATGGGTCAGTAGATGGTTAGAGCAATTGGAGGTGCTGATAAGCAAAACTATTCTTGGAAAGATTAGCAAGAATCAAAGGCAGTAATAATTTTTTAAAGCTATACACATGCCACTAAGAGAGCTGTGGAGGCTAGAACACATGTATTGATTATATATTAATGAAAATTAGTGTTAAGTGGGATTTTTCTGGAGAGGAATGAACAGTGTGTTAGGGATTTACGGCTATAAATAATCACCATGACCAAAGCAAGCCTTTTAAAGACAAAATTTAATTAGGTCTGGCTTACAGGTTCAGAGGTTGTTCATTATCATCAAGGCAGGAACATGGCAGCATCTAGGCAGGCATTGTATAGGCTGAGCTGAGAGTTCTATCTAAAGACAATGGCCTAAGGCTACCGAAGTTCTGCTGCTTGCTGGAGCTGGAACATGGCCACTCTTGTTTTATTACATCATCAACGGCTTTCTGTTTTCCCATTTCTTCACTACCTAAATTTAGCTGGCCTAGAACTTCCTCTGTAGACTGACTTTGAAGTCAGAAATATGCACGCATGTCTCATGGGATTAAAGGTATATACTACCACACCTGGATTTAAACCTTTCTTCTGCCCCAGGCTGGCCTTGAACTCAGAGATCTGCTTGGCTTTATCTTCTGGGATTAAAAGCATGTAGAATCATATCTGGATTTAAATTTAGCTGGGTTGGATCTTGCTCCAAAGTCCCACTCCCTGAATCTGCTCTCTCTTAGAGCACAGGATTAGGCTCCATTTCACCTCCTGAATTGTGCAGACCTGACCCAAAAAGTTTCAGTGGTTTATATTTTACTAAAAAAAAAAAAGCCTCCACTGAAACCTTTTGGGACAGGTCTGTACAATTCAAACCACACTCAGTAACAAAGTCTTTCATATTCTTACTAGGATAACCCATTAAGTCATATTTAAAGCATTCCACTGCTTTCCAAATCCAAAGAACCCAAATATACATTCTTCTAAACAAGAGCATGATCAGGCCTATCACAGCAATACCTGTCACTGGTACCAACTTCTGTTTTAGTCAGGGTTTTACTGCTGTGAACAGACATCATGACCAAGGCAAATCTTATAAAGGACAATATTTAATTGGGGCTGGCTTATAGGTTCAGAGGTTCAGTCTATTATCATCAAGGCAGGAACATGGCAGCATCCAGGCAGGCATGGTATAGGCTGAGCTGAGAGTTCTATCTCTCCATTTGAAGGTTGCTAGTGGAAAACCGACTTCCAGGAAGGCAGCTAGGGTGAGGATCCTAAGCTCACACCCACAGTGACATACCTAGTCCTCATAGGGCCACTTCCTGAACCAAGCATATACAAACTATCACAAACAGGTATCTATTTACCAGATAGGGAACCAGTGATGGACCAAAGAAGGAAGTGCATCAAAATCCTATTTAAAAAAAATAATGAGCTTATTAGGGTTACTTGAAGGAAAATGAATGTGGAGTTACTTACAGAAACACAAACAACTAATAGAGGTCTGTCTCACTAAAAATGACCACCTTAGCATGAGTGATGACTCACAAAAGCTGCAAGCCTGGAGCTTGCCACATTACTTTTAGGCAGCTGTACAAATCAGAGCGTCTTCTCCTGATTTGGGTTGGTTGTACAATCCCCTCTCCCAGAGGCATTTACTGCTTAGAAAGCCTTATAACTCTTGTAGGTTTAAAGGACTTCCTGAGACTTTTGAGTTGTTTACTCTTTGAGTGTTAAAGATCTACTCTCGAAGGTAGAAATATTTCAGTTATTACTTCACAGAAACTAGAAATTTTCAATATGTTTGCAGTGTGATTTTTCGTCCTTTCTTTATTCTCTTAAAAGCTTCTTTTCTTATGGAGAATAAATAACTTCATTTAAATTTTCCCCCAAACTCACATGAAGTTTTTTATTAATAATTCCATTCATTTACATCTCAAATGATATCCCTTCCTCATTACCCTTCCACAAATCTTCCCATTCCACATCTGTCCTCTCCCCGTCCCCTTTGCCTCTATGAGGGTGTCCCCCTACCCATGTACCCTCTCTTGCTCCACCGCTCCAGCTTCTCCTTATGCTAGGCATGAAAACTCCACAGGACCTAGGGCCTCCCCTCCTATTGATGTCAGAGAAGGCCATCGTCTGCTATTTATGTATCGGTAGTCATGGATTCCTCCCTGTATACTAGTGATCATTTTTAGTGAGACAGCCACCTATTAGTTGTTTGTGTTTCTGTGTGTTTTCTGTGTTCTGTGTCTGTGTGCTGTGTAATTCCCTGTACACTTGGTGATTTAGTTCCTGGGAGTATTGGGTGGTCCAGCCAGCCAATGTTGTTCTTCCTATGGGGTTGCTATCCGCCTCTGCTCCTCTAATCATTCTGCCAGCTCCTCTACTTGGTCCCAGAGCTCAGTCTGATGGTTGGCTTCAAGCATCCACATCTGCATTGGTCAGTTGCTGGTAGAACTTCCTAAGGAACAGCCACACCAGTATCTGATACTGGCCCCCATTTATTCCCTCCCCTTCTCTCTCCCTTCTAAGCTCCCCTCCCTCCAAAGGAAGACCAGGGTGTGGATGCCTTAGTCCTGCATTGAGGGGAGAGGGAAAGGGTGATCATATGAAGTTTTAAGTTAGGCCAAAGACCACTACAAGCCTAACTACTTACACCATATTGTTTACCATTCAGTTCTGAGTGAAAAGTTAAATCTCATAAAAACCAAAAGTAACAGATTGTTTATGTCAGGCCACCATTATTATCGATCATTAATAATGCAGAGTGCTAGTCACATCTTCTATGATTTATCTTTGTTTCCTTGCTTGATAATAGTTGTTTATGCAAAATGTCAATACCATGGATAGCTATGAAAATTTGGAGTTTTCAGTTGACATTTAGAGTCCACATCCAAATTCCATTTTGGAAATCTTCATCGTCTCTGCCATTGTCACCTTTTTGTAACACAAGTCTGTAGGTGGCAGCATTTCAAACCTTTAAAAATACACTCTTTTCTAAAATACATACAATGAGGTATTTATGAATTTGACTGGCAATCATTTAGGGGAAGGTTGGCAAGACTACCTCATTTTCTGAGAAAATTGATATTTTGTTGAATTTTCAGGACACATTTGGCATCAATATAAAGCCAATTGGCAGGACAATCTCTATCTGTCCATGAAATAAAATGGCTATGTTTGTGTTCACAGCAGGCCATTCCAAGGATCACAGGTGTTATTTTCTGTGGATCACACTCTGAGCTCTAGTGGAAAGAAAGCTCTTTCCACCTACTCTCTGCTATTATATGAGTACAGGTCAGTGAAGATATTTGACCCGGGGCTTCATGCCCAGCACGAGGCCAGGCGGTTTGTCTGTCCTTGCTACAGACACTAATCAATTGCTTTGTATATGCTGGCCTATGCATGTTTACCTCACAAAAAATTTTCAGCTTATCCCTGAAAATAATCCTGCCTCATAGGCATTGTCAGTCTCTGTTTTGCTGGTAAGATCCTGAACTCGACCTTAAGTATTACTAGCATGTGACAGAACATGGATTTGAACACAGCCAGTCTTGCTATGGGGAGTTTACTCTTATACTCTAATCTATGATTCATAGTTCTTGCCAAAAAAGTACCAGATAGAGAGGGAAAAAGTAACAGGCATAGTGGGTATTGGAGGAGAAACAACTATAAGTGTCAGGCTCTGCACAATAGTTTTCTGAAGGTTTTGTGTCTACTTTCTGACCTGATACTGAAATTCAGTCCAGCACACATTAATCAAGTGCCTCTTGTGATCTGGGAATGGAGTGAGCTCCAGGGACAGGAATGACAGCAAAGATAAAGATTAGAGTCTGCACTAAATCTTAGAATGAGTCCCTCCACTTTATAAATGCCCTTGGATGACAGTTCTGTTCTGATGTCCTTGAAGTAGCAGTGAAAATGCAAAGCTTCAAAGGCAAGTGTGTTCTCACATGAGCTCAGCATCCTTTTCTGGTCACATCTTGAGCCTTTCAGGAAAGTACAATGGAAGGTGACAATATCACAGTAATCTGATTCATAGTGTCTGGTTATCAATAGCACGACATCATTGCATGAAGCTGCTTATTCTATGCCTGCCTTAATATCTCGATTCTCGGGGCTTGAGTGTGCAGTAACTTTAATGGAAGATGTGGAGTCAACATTCTTCTTCTAGCCATGTAATTTAGATACTCTTCACACCTAGTTTTGTTTCTGAAACAACAAATACCATGTAGAGTAATATATAAATATATATATATATGATATATATGATAGGAATAAATCTCATCTTAATTTTATAGCAAGAATTACAACTCTTGATTCTTTGACTATTTTCTCTAAGTCATTTGGAAGTTTTAATTAATATATTAGGATTTTGTACAACCCTGACCAAACTAACAGAAATAATCTAAAGGAGGAAAGATTGTGGATCTTGGTTTCTGAAGTCTCAGTTCATTTTTTTGAACTCAGTGGTTGGGCAGAATGCTGTTGGTAATGGGAGAATGTGATGGCATGTTCACTTTGTGGCTGACCAGAAATTAGACAGGGAGACAGGGTGGGACCATGGATAATACATAGCCAATGATCTGACTCTTGATTAGCCTCCAATTAAGTCACAATCACTAAAGTTTCCAAAGCTACTCTAAGGGATTGCAATTTGGTAGAGACCAAGCATTCAAAGCAAGAGCCAATGAGAGTCTTGTGACATGTCATATTTAAATCATAGCATTTGGGATCCCAGAAATCAAATATTATGACTTCTCAAGTCACTTATGAGCACAAGAAGACTTCTAAGGACTTATTACATCCAAGTGTCTAAATAAGTGTCCTCCCTACTAATAGAGATTATTTGGAACCATACTACTGATCAAGCATTTTGTTATTGTTGAACAACAATAATTGAATCACATTGTGTGCTGTTTATCTCATTTAATGCTCTGAAACATCCTCTTGACAAAAATTTCCATATAACTGAGGGTATAGGTATTATATGTCTTGTGTGACAAAGCAACTTGTGACAGAGTAGGGATGCTAACTTTGGAGGCTTGTATAACAAGTTTATCTTCCTGTACCTGTCTTACTCTCACACATTTCATATGTCCTCATTGACCATGTGTAGTGCCCAGTCATCTAGCACGTGGCAGCTGTAAGTACTTCCTGATTCAGTTTATTGTGAAGAATAGATTCATTTACCAATTAAATTTTCTCATTACTCTCATTATTACTTAAGGTTATAATTAGTCATAGTCATCATTTTACATTCACCTATGTAGTGGTTTTATCATTTCCAGTGTTTGTTTACTGGCATTTTGTATTACTTCGAAACTTTGTGGTTTAAATCAACATGATCTCTGTGGGTCAGGAATTCAGACAGGATACTGCAAGTACTACTTTGTGGTGCTTGGCACCTCCCTCATTTGGGATGGGCCTATCAGAAAGCTACCTCATTCAAGGGCCTGCCAGGTGATGCTGGCAGTCAGTCGATCATCTAACAGACACGGTGGTTGGAATGTCTCTGTGCAGTCTAGTCTTCACTCTAGATCCTTTCCATACCATTAAAGCTGTTTCTAAGGATAAATAACTGGAAAGGGGAAAATAGAAAAAGGGAAAAGGACAAGAGAGGGAGAAGAAGAGTTACTGTGGACTTTGAGCCATCTTTCCTTTGTGAGGGGGATGGTTTTACAAGTTAGAATTTAATATGCCATTCAATTAACTCATGCTAAATATAGCATATAGTTTGATGCCTTTAGTAGACATGTAAATTTGTAAACATTTTACAAATTTATTTTTAGAGCAATTCCATCCACTCGTACAGGTCCTGTGATGTCCATTTCTAGTTAAATTTAGCTCCTATTTCCAGCCTTTGGCACTGTTATTTTCTATGAGCTTTCATTCACAGATTTACATGGCATGTAGTCTTCTGGTTGCAAGTTCATTCACTTAGCACAATGCTTACAAGTTTATTATTTATGATCCATTTTCCAAGTTAATGGTTATTTTACCCTGGTTTCTGGATAGGATAAACAGACACCATGTATGTTCATGCATAAAGTTTGAATGGCTATTTAGCCATTAAAGTTTTCTTTTATTCATTTCATTTTATTAAAGTATTGTTTTATTTCTTTTATTTTGGATACCCACATGTGTAATTTCATTGTGATGTGTCCAACTAAAAATATTGAGTTCATTTGTTACATGTAAGTATATTTTGTAGTACATTTAAATTTGTAGTATATTTTACTTTGTTGAACTGTTTCTTTGATCTGCAATTGAGTTTCATTTGTGGTTGTTGTGAGTTTTAACAACATATCTTCTCTATCTCTTCTGTCTGTCTTTGCCCCCCCCTCTCCTCTCTCTTTCTCTGTGTGTGTGTGTGTATGCAAATAAGTGAATATATATGTGTGTACATGTATATGGATGCAGTCACATATCATAACACACAAGTGGAAATTAGGACAATTTCATATCCCACAGATAGTCATCGAATTTTGGGATAGCCTCCCTTCAGTTGTTCAGGACACCCATGAAGGCTAAGCTGCACATCTACTATATATGAACAGGGAAGCCTAGGTCCAGTCTGTGTATGTTTTTTGATTAGTGATTCTGATACTGAGAACCCCAAGGGTCCATGTTAGTTAACTCTGTTAGTCTTCCTGTGGAGTTCCTATTTCCTGTGAGGCCCACATTCCTTTCCTCTATTCTTCCATAAGAATCCCCAAGCTCTAGCCACTGTTTGGATGTGAGCATCTGTATCTGTCTCAGTAAGCTGCTGGCTGGAGATTCTCAGAGGACAACATGCTCCTGTCTGCAAGCAGAACAGAATATCATTAAGAATGTTAGGCATTGGTGCTTGCACATGGAATGAATCTCAAGTTGGGCTGGTTTTTGGTTGGTCATTCTCTCAGTGCCTGCTCCCTCACCTGTGTCTGCGTTACTTGTAGACAGGATAATTTTGGGGTTGAAAATTTTGTGGGAGGCTTGGTGTCTCTATCATTCCACTGGGATTCCTGTCTAGCTACAGCAGGTGTCCTTTTCGGATTCCATATTCCCAATGCTTTGAATCAGAGCCAAGGTCACCCCAATTAATTCTTGGGTGCCTCCCTTATCCTAGGACTCTGTCTCCTCCTGGAGATGACCCCTACCTCCTTGCCCCTCTCAGTTTCAGATTTTCATTCATTCTCGTGGGCATCTAGCCATCTAGCCATCTCTCTTGTTCCTCCCCACACCTGATTCTAAAACCCTCATTCCTTTCCCCATTCCTCTTCCCTTCAGTTCCCATCCTCCATCTGCCTCTTATGACTATTTTATTCCACCTTCTAAGTGAGATTCATGCTTTCTTGCTTGGGCTCTTATTCTTGTTTAGCTTCTTTGGGTCTGTGGACTGTAAATTGGTACCTGTATTATATGTCTAATATCCACTTAAAAGTGATTGCATACCATTCATGTCCTTTTGGATCTGAGTTACCTCACTCAGGATGATATTATCAAGTTTGCCTGCAAAATTTATGATATCCTGCTTTTTAATAACTAAATAGTATTCCATTGTGTAGATGTACCACATTTTCTTTATCCACTCTTTAGTTGAGAAACAGTGATTGTTTCCAGTTTCTGGCTATTACAAATAAAGCTGCTATGAACTTAGTTGAGCAAGTGTGTTTGTGAGACGTTGGAGCATCTTTTGGGTATATGACCAGGAGAGGTATAGTAAGGTCTTGTGGTAGAACTACTCTCAACTTTCTGAGAAATTTCCAAATTGATTTCCAAAGTGGTTGTAGAAGTTCGTATTTCCAGCAGTAATGAAAAAGTGTTCCCCTTGCTCCATATCCTTGCCAGCATGTGTTATCTCTTGCGAATTAGCCATTCTGATGAGTATGAGATGGATTTTCAGAGTTCCTTTGATTTGCATTTCCCTGATGGCTAAGTACTTTAGACACTTCCTTAAGTGCTTCTCAGCCATTTGAGATTCCTTTGTTGAGAATTTTTATTTAGTCCTCTAGCCCATTTTTAAATTGGGTTATTTGGGTTGTTGGTGTTTAACTTCTTGAGCTCTTTGTAAGTTTTGGATATTAGCTCTCTATCAGATATAGGGTTGGTGAAGATCCTTTCTCAATCTGTAGACTGCTCTTTTTTTTTTTTCCCTTCGGAGCTGGGGACTGAACCCAGGGCCTTGCGCTTCCTAGGTAAGCGCTCTACCACTGAGCTAAATCCCCAGCCCCAATGCTCTTTTGTTTTATTGACAGTGTCCTTTGCCTTACAGAAGCCACAGTCACCCTGATCCTAAATCACACAGAAACTTAACAATGAAAGAGTACTTCAGACTGATTTTTCTTATGAATACTGATGCAAAAATACTCACTAAAATACTTGCAAACCAAATCCAGGAACACATCAAAGACATCATCCATCAAGATCAATTAGGTGTCAGCCCAGGGATGGCTCAATATATGAAAATCTGTCAACATAATCCACCATAAAAACAAACTGAATGAAAAAAAGATCACATGATTATCTCATTAGACACTGAAAAGGCCTTTGATAAAATCCAGTACCTCTTCATGTTAAAGGTATTAGAGAAATCATGAATATAGGGCACATACCTAAACATAATCAAATTAATACATGGCAAGCCAATAGCCAACATCAAACTAAATGGAGAGAAACTTAAAGCATTTTCACTAAAATCTCTCTCTCTATATTCAATACAGTACTTGAAGTTCTGGCCAGAGCAATATGACAACTAAATATCAAGGGGCTACAAATTGGAAAGAAAGAAGTCAAAGTATCACTATCTGCTGGTGATATGATAGTCTACATATATGACCCACCAAATTCTACCAGAGAACTTTTACAGCTGATAAACGCCTTTAGCAAAATGGCTGGATAGAAAATTAACACAAAGAAATCATAGCCCTCCTTCATACAAATGATAAATGAGCTGAGAAAGAAGTTAGGGAAATGACACCCTTTCCAATAGCCATGAATATTATAAACTATCTTGGTGTAACTCTAACCAAGCAAGTGTATGACAAGAATTTCTAGATTATTTTCTGAGTTGATATTTTCCATTACTGTCTTGCTATCCCAAATCGTAGCCTATGCTTGTTTCTTTTGTTCTTGACATCTATTATTACAATATAAGGACCTAAATTTTGTCATTAAAGAGTACACAACATGGAATGGTAAGCATAATTAAAAACAGGAATATTATCTTTAAAAAGTTTATACTACTGCATTTATATGGAAGGATATATAATGAAATAAAATACGTGCTCATTTTTTGACTATGATAAAGTGAAAATAGGTGTCCTTGAGATAATTCATTAGTCACTTTGATATCTTTGCCTATGATGTTTTGCTTGAAAATGGGATTGTTCCTTGGGGGGAAACATGTCAGGTTCTCGGGCACCACTCCTACATGCATATATCTTGTACATCTGTCAGAAAATGTCTTTACATATGCAACTGAACCAAAATCAGGCAAAGACAAGGAGGTGTTTCAGCTGTCAGTGCTTCTGACTGGCTGCTGTAAATTCACTCTTTCTAAACAAAACCGACTTTGTTCAGAGTGATACCATATAAGCAAAGAAGGTGGAGTTCTACACATGACTCTTTATTCCAGGAAGTCACCCAGGAAGTAAAACCTGAACCCTTCCTTCATCTATTGAAGGTGAGAAGCTGAAGATATTTGGAAGATTTTGTGGGGAGAAATAGAAATCAAAGCGGTAGGAAATCCAACATTCTTTGGAATTCCCAAGCATCTAAATTAATGAATTCTGAAACTGGTGCTCCAAGGAATGTTGATGTGTGACATACTAACACACTACTACTGTTCATGCCATTTTGGTTCCCATACTCTTTTACCTGAAGCACAGGTCCTCATAAATGTCAAAGTTCTAATGAAAAGAACAGATTCTTTTCATCTCTGTTGATAACCCAATGGAAAGATACAAGCACTTGCTCTCATTTTCAGTCTTGCTGTGAAGCGAACAGTTCCTGAGACCATTATACTTTTCCTTTTTGGAAGCCAGTGCTGGTGACAGTGTTTAGACCTTGCAGGCAACATAGAGCTCAGTGGCTGCATGTTAAGGAAATAATTTAAGACTATAACTAAAAGGCCTACCTAGGCTTTGAAATTTATGTCTCCAAATGTCATAGGATATAGGATGAGAGTTATTGTGGAGCTCTGAGTAGATGATTTAGGAAATAAAAAGTCAGTGATTGGAAACTATAAAACATGTTTCTGGCAGACACAGCTCAACAGGCTGGGGCTCCTGTGAGTGGAGCTCACACAGGATCCCAATGGAGTCAGAGACACAGGTGAAAATTGATGGCAAGATGTTTTGATTCAAAAAAATAGTCAGGGAAGATCAAAAACTTGAACTCTTTCCTAGCAAATGTCTGTGAGTTTAGTGTAGAAGCCTTTGGGAATGTCAAGTGCTACATGGAAAAGAATGTCCTAGGGCCTATAGTGTTACAGGATAAATGAATGCCAATGACAACATCCATTCATAGTCTTTTTTAAAAACTTGGAATAATTTGTTATTTTTAAAAGTCGTATAGCATTTCTCCAGTTATTATTTTTCTAGATGGTCGAATATTTTAATAACTTAAGTATTTGAATAATACTTGGTATTCAAAAGAATGGTGTAAGCATATACATTTTAAAAAATTAATTAATTAATTAATTAATTAATTATTTTTACATTCCAGATTTTATTCCCATCCCGGTCCACCCCACACTGTTCCACATCCTATACCTCCTCCTCACAAGGGTGTCCCCACTCCACCCACCCCACCAGACCTCTAAACTTCCTGGGGCCTCCAGTCTCTTGAGGGTTAGGTGCATCTTCTCTGACTGAACCAAGGCCTGGGAATCCTCTGATGTATATATTTTAGAGGCCTCATGTCAGCTGGTATATGCTGCCTGGTTGGTGATCAGAGTGTCAGAGAGATCTCAGGGGTCCAGGTTAATTGAGACTGCTGGTCCTTCTACAGGGTTTCCTTCCTCCTCAGCTTCCTCCAGCTTTTCCCTAATTCAACTATAGGGTTCAGCATTTTCTGTTCATTGGTTGAGTGCACATATCTGCATCTGACTCTTTCAGCTGTTTGTTGGGTCTTTTGGAGGGCAGTCATGATAGGTCCCTTTTTGTGAGTGCTCCATAGCCTCAGTAATGGTGTCAGGTGTTGGGGCCTTCCTTTGAGCTGGATCCCACTTTGGGACTATTGATGGACCTTCTTTTCTTCAGGCTCTTCTCCATTTCCATCCCTGCATTTCTTCCAGACAGGAAGAATTATGGGTCAGAGCTTTGACTGTGGGGTAGCAACCCTGTCCCTCACTTGATGCCCTGTCTTTTCTGCTGGAGATGGGATCAACAAGTTCCCTCTCCCCACTGTAGGGCATTTCAGCTAGGGTCCTCTCACTTCCTATGTATCTGGTACATTCTAGAGGGTCCTCCCAACTTCCTACCTTCCATGGTTGCCTGTTTCCATTCTTTCTGCTGGCGTTCAGGGCTTCATTCCTTTCCCCCTACCCAATACCAGATGCTGTTCCATTCTCTGCCCACCCCATCCCATTTTTCCTCCCCTGTCCTTCCCTCTCTCCCCATTTTGGTTGTTTTCTTTTCCCTCCCAAGTGGAGCTAAGGCGTCCTCACTTGGGCCCTTCATCTTGTTGACTTTTTAGAATTCTGTGCACTATATCTTGGGTATTCTGATAATTATTTTGCTAATATCCATTTATTAGTGAGAACATGCATGTCCTTTTGGGTCCGAGCTACCTCACTCAGGATGATATTTTCAAGTTCTATCCATTTGCCTGCAAAACTCAGGATGTGCAAATTATTAGCTGAGTAGTATTGCATTGTGTAAATGAACCACGTTTTCTGTATTCTTTCTTCTGTTGTGGGACCTTTGGGTTGTTTCTAGCTTCTGGCTATCACAAATAAGGTTGCTATGAATATAGTGGAACATGTGCCCCCTGTGGCATGGTGGGGCATCTTTTGGGTATATTCCTAAGAGTGTTATTTCTGGGTCTTTAGGTAGGTCTATTTTCAATTTTCTGAGAAACCCCAAATTGATCTCCAGAGTGGTTGTACCAGTTTGCAATCCCAGCAGAAATGGAGGAGTGTTCCTCTTTCTTCACATCCTCTCCAACATGTGTTGTCACCTGACTTTTGATCTTAGTCATTTTGACTGGTGTAAGGTATAAGGTAGAATATCAGGTCATTTTGATTTGCATTTCTTTGATCACTAAGGACGTTGAACATTTCTTTAGGTGCTTCTCAGCCATTTGAGAGTCCTCTGTTGTAAATTGTCAGTTCAGTTCTATACTCAATTTTTTGATTGTTTGGTTTCTGGTGGTTAGCTTCTCAGGTTCTTTATATATTTTAGACATTAGCCCTCTTTTCGGTATGAGATTAGTGAAGATTTTTTCCCAATTTGTAGGATGCTGATTTGTCTTATTGACTATGTTTATTTCCTTACAAAAGATTTCTAGTTTCATGAGTTCCCATTTAACAATTCTTGATCTTAGGGTGTGAGCCATTAAAAGCCATTGATGTAATCTACCATATAAACAAACTCAACAAAAAAAACCCCCATGATCATCTCCTTAGATGCAGAAAATGCATTTGACAAAATACAACACCCCTTCCTGTTAAAAGTATTGAAGAGATCAGGAATTCAAGACCCATACCTAAATTTAATAAAAGCAGTTCACTGCAAGCCAACAGCCAATATCAAGTTAAATGGAGAGATACTTGAAGCAATCCCACCAAAATTGGAACAAGAGAAGGATGCCCACTCTCCCCATATCTGTTCAATATAGTACTCAAAGTGCTAGCTAGAACAATAAGACAACAAAAAGGGTCTGTGCCAGGAGCTGATCTGATAACACAGCTCCCTGTACCCAGATCCCATGGCGAGAGAGCAGGACTCTCACAAGTGCAGACAATCCTGAGCACACAGGGGAGACCTCCACTTCTGCTCACATTCCTGACCCTAGAGGAACTTGCCTGGAGCACTCTGGACACAGGAACCTAGGAGCAGTCAGGGACAGGATCCTTCGGGTTTCTGCCTGTGCCCAGAGCTGAAAGCCAGCCTCTAGGAGTGCTGACACACCTGAGAACAGAGGTAAGACCACCATTTCTTCTCTGAGGGACCTTCCAGGAACCCTGAGGACACAGGAATCCAGGAGCAGTCTGTGACAGTATCCTTTTGGTTTCTGCCTGTGCCCAGAGCTGACCCTATGATACAGCTCTCTGTACCCAGACCCCTCTGGGAGAAAACTGCTCTCCAGGAGAGCTAACACACAGGCTTACAGGAGGGTCAAGCCACTCTCAGAGACAGCAAGACAAGCTAACACTAGAGATAACCAGATGGCAAGAGGCAAGTGCAGAAACCTAATCAACAGAAAAGAAGACTATTTGGCATCATCAGAACCTAGTTCTCCAATGAAAGCAAATACTGGATCTCCCAACACATGAGAAAAGCAAGATTTGGATTTAAAATCACATCTCATAATGATGATAAAGGACTTTAAGAAGGACATAAGTAACTCCTTTAAGAAAATACAGGGCAGCACAGGTAAAGAAGTCGAAGCCCTTAAAGAGGAAACACAAAACTCCCTTAAAGAGTTACAGGAAAACACAACCAAAAAGGTGAAGGAATTAACAAAACCATCCAGGATCTAAAAATGGAAATAAAAACAATAAAGAAAACATAAAGGGAGACAGCCCTGGAGCTCGAAAACCTAGGGAAGAGGTCCAGAGTCATAGACACAAGCATCACCAACAGCATACAAGAGATAGAAGAGAGACTCTCAGGGGCAGAAGACACCATAGAAAACATTGACACAACCATCAAAGAAAATATGAAATGTAAAAAGCTCCTAACACAAAACAGCCAGGAAATATAGGACATGATAAGAAAAATCAAACCTAAGAATAATAGGTATAGAAAATTCCTAACTTAAAGGGCCAGTAAATATCTTCAACAAAATTATAGAAGAAAACTTGCCTAACCTAAAGAAACAGATGCCTATGAACATAAAAGAAGCCTACAGAACTCCAAATAGATTGGACCAGAAAATAATAGTCACATAATAGTCAAAACACAAAATGCACAAAAAAAGGCAAGAATATTAAAAGCAGTAAGGGAAAAACATTAAGATATAAAGGCAGACCTATCAGTGTCAGTCTTCTCACCAGAGACTATGAAAGCCAGAAGATCCTGGGAAGATGTCATATGAACCCTAAGAGAACACAAATGCCAGCCCAGGGTACTGTATCCAGCAAAACCCTCAATTAACATAGATTGAGAAATCAAGAGATTTGACAAAACCAAATTTACACAAGATCCTTCCACAAATCCATTCCTATAAAGGATAATAGATGGAAAACTCCAATGCAAGGAGGGAAAGAAAAAGCATGAAGGTCATCTAATTTCAAAGGAAGATAGTCATGCAAATATAATTCCATCTCTAACCACAAAAATAACAGAAAACAACAATCACTATTCCTTACTATCTCTTAATATCAGTGAACTCAATTCCCCAATAACAAGACATAGACTAAAACACTGGATTCTAAAGAGTTCTCAGAATTTTGGTTGCATCCAGGAAACATACCTCAGTGAGAAAGACAGATACTACTTAAATGTAAAAGGCTGGAAAAAAAAAACTTCCCAAGCAAATTGTCCCAAAAAAACCAAGTTGGAGTAGCCATTCTAATATCGAAAAAAATTGACGTTTAAACAAAGTTATCAAAAAAGATAAGGAAGGACACTTCATATACTTCAAAGGAAAAATCCACCAAGACGAACTCTCAATCCTGAATATCTATGCTCCAAATGCAAAGGACACCTACATTCATGGTTCAATATACAGAAAACTATCAACGCAATCAACTATGTAAACAAACTCAAAGATAAAAACCACATGATCATTTCATTAGGTGCTGAGAAAGCATTTAACAGAATTCAATACCCCTTCAGGATAAAAGTCCTGTAAATAACAGAAATTCAAGGCCCATACCTAAACATAGTAAAAGCCATAAACAGCAATCCAGTAGTGAACATTAAACTAAATGGAGAGAAATTTGAAGCAATCCCACTAAAATCAGGGACTAGACAAGGCTGCCCACTCTCTCCCTACTTATTCATTATAGTTCTCAAAGTCCTAGCCAGAACAATCAGACAACAAAAGGAGGTCAAAGGGATATGAATTGGAAAGGAAGAAGTCAAAATATCACTACTTGCAGCTGATATGATAGCATACTTAAGAGACCCCAAAAGTTCCACCAGAGAACTACTAACCCTGATAAACAACTTCAGCAAAGTGGCTACGTCAAAAAAATGAATCAAACAAATCAGTAGCCTTCCTCTACACAAAAGATAATTATGCTGAGAAAGAAATTAGGGAAATGACATCCTTCATAATAGTTCCAAATAATATAAAATACCTTGGTGTGACTTTAACCAAGCACGTGAAAAATTTGTATGAAAAGAACTTCAAGTTTCTGAAGAAAGAAAGTGAAGAAGATCTAAGGAGATGGAAGGATCTCCCATGCTCATGGAATGGTAGGATTAGTATAGTATAAAATGGCCATTTTACCAAAAGCAATCTACTGTTTCAATGCAATCCCCACCAAATTTCCAATCCAATTCTTCAAAGAGATAGAAAGAACAATTTGCAAATTCATTTGGAATTACAAAAAACCCAGGATAGTGAAAACTATCCTCAACAATAAAAGAACTTCTAGGGGAATCACCATCCCTGACCTCAAGCAGTATGGCAGAGTAATAGTGATAAAAACTCCATGGTATTGGTAGAGAGACATTCAGGTAGATCAGTGGAATAGAATTGATATCAGGAAATAAACCCACACACCTATGGTCACTTCATATTTGACAAAGTGATAAATCATCCAGTGGAAAAATAGATAGCATTTTCAAGAAATGGTGCTGGTTTAACTGGAAGTCAATGTGTAGTCATTCTTTTGCCCTGTACAAAGCTTAAGTCCAAGTGGATCAAGGATTTCCATATAAAACCATATATACTCATACTAATAGGAGAAAAAAGTGCAGAAGAGCCTCAAATACTTGGACACTGGGGAAATTTCCTAAACGGAACACCAATGGCTTATGCTCTAAGTCAAGTATCAGCAAATGGGACCTCATAAAATTGCAAAGCTTCTCTAAGGCAAAGGACACTGTCATCAGGACAAATCAGACCAACAGATCTTTACCAATCCTACATTTGATAGAGGGTTAATATCCAATATATACAAAGAACTCAAGAAGTTAGACTCCAGAGAGCCAAATAATCCTATTAAAAATGGGGTACAGAGTTAATCAAAGGATTCTCAGCTGAGGAATATTGAATAGCTGAGAAGCACCTAAAGAAATGTTCAACATCCTTAGTCATCAGGGAAATGCAAATCAAAACAACCCCAAGATTCCCCCTCACACTAGTCAGAATGGCTAAGATCAAAAACACAGATGACAACAGATCCTGGCAAGGATGTGGAGAAAGAGGAACACTCCTCCATTGTTGGTGGGATTACAAGCTGGTACAACCACTCTGGAAATCAGTCTGGAGGTTCCTCAGAAAATTGGACATTGCAATACCTGAGGACCCAGCTACACTATTCCTGGGCATATACCCAAAAGATTCTCCAACACATATAAGAGAGTCACATTCTCCACTATGTTCATGGCAGCATTGTTTATAATAGACAGAAGCTGGAAAGAACCCAGATGCCCTTTAACAGAAGAATGATACAGAAAATGTGGTACATCGATACAAGGGAATACTACTCAGCTATGAAAAGCAATGACTTCATGAAATTCATAGGCAAATGGATAGAACAAGAAAATATCATCCTGAGTGAGGTAACACAGTCACACACACACACACACACACACACACACACACAGACACACACACACGGCATGCACTCACTGTTAAGTGGATATTAGATCAAAAGCTCAGATTCCCAAATGATAAAATCCACAGACCTCATGAAACTCAAGAAGAAGGGGGATCAAAGTGAGCATAATCTATCCTTATTAGAAAAGGGAACAAAACTATTAATAGGAGGAAAAACGGAGACCGTGTTTGGAGCAGAGACTGAAGGAAAGGCATCCAGAGACTGCCTCACCTAGGGATCCAGCCCATAACATACAGCCACTAAACGCAGACAATATTGCTGATGTCAACAAGAGCATGCTGACAGGAGCCTGATACAGCTGTCTCCTGAGAGGCTGTGCCAGAGCATGACAGATACAGAGGCAGATGATTCTAGCCAACCATTGAACTGAGTATGGGGGTTCCCATTGGAGGTGTTAGAGAAAGGATTGAAGGAGCTGAAGGGTATTGCATCCCCATAAGAATAACAATACCAACCAACTAGAACTCCCAGGGACTACACCTCCATTCAAAGAGTACATATGGACAGACCCATGGCTCTAGCTGCACATGCAGCAGAGGATGGCCTTGTTGGGCATCAGTGGGAGAAGAAGCCCTTGGTCCTGCAAAAGCTGGACTCCAGACCCCCAGTGTAGGGGAGCGTCAGGGCAGGGAGGCGGCAAGAGGTGGGTGTTTGGGTGGAGGGACACCCTCACTGAAGAAGGGGGAGGGTGTAAGACATAGGGGGTTTATGGATGGGAAAGCAGAAAAGGGCATAACATTTGAAATTTAAATAAAAGTTATCAAATAAAAAAATCAACAAAAAGAGATCAAAGGGATACAAATTGGCAAAGAAGAATTAAAGCTATCACTATTTGCAGATGATATGATAGTCTACAGGTGTGACCCCATAAATTCTACCAGAGAATTTCTCCAGCTGATAAACAACTTCAGCAAACATACTTTTTATTTTTTCTAAAAGTCCTAGAAAAGAATCATTTCTTTAGGCCTAAACTAAATCTGCAAATGAGAGAGAAAGGCTGTGCACATCTCTTTTCTGCAGTAGGAGGTGGTGTTGATACACTGTTGGTTTAGTCTACAGGGGATGAAGACGGGAGGGTGGGGCATTTGGCAGTGTCAACTCTTTCAAATCCCTTTCCAAAGTACTTCATCACAGGATTTCAGGCAATAATTAAAAATCTTCCTCTGTGGCCTGATAAGATTCTGTAATCTTAGCAGAAGTTGTGATTCGTTTTTTTTTTCCAATGCTTTAATCAGTCATTTGAAGAGCCACTAAACACAATGTCGCTTACTGAAAGAGCTGATAAGAAACTGTTCCTATCCACCGTTAATTGGAGACAGAATTCTAAAAACCTTCATTTTTAATCTTGAGTCCTAGTAGTTTTTACATAAGTTTTGCCAAAGCTGTTCCTTAATGTATAAGTTCATTGTTCATAGGGGTAAACAGTGACTGTAGCTTTGCCGTTATCTGATTCTCCTGAGATACTTCTCATCATCTTTGTGAGAATTTTATTGCTTCCCAGAGCTTATCATTGTGCATCGTTTTAATGTCCATCTTATGGAACCTAAGGCAATGCTGGGAGGGAGGAGCAGCAGCAGTGAAAGGACTGGGGGAATTTGTGTTTGCATTTGGCTCGTAAGTACTGGACAGGATCATGCATTTCATGGAAACCCTCTGATACTGGTAATAGAGCCCTCAGGAGATCTGCACTGTGCAGTAAGCAGAGCATTGCACGGAAGCTTTGGTATTGGGGACGACATTTTCCCCTCTGTGTCTTACACCAGGCAGCCTGGAGAATCTCAGAAGCGGTCTATTATCTTGTCTAGGTCCATTATGTTGGGCTAGTGAAACAGAAAGTACAGATTTCCTGAGCCCTGTTCTAATGTCTATTGAGCGCCACAATATCAATCCCGACTCCACAAAATTCTCAACTTTCTTAATAATACAGACTGTCTCAGTTTATCCATGTCAATCTTTTATTTTCCTAAGGCATTTGCAAGGTTAGGAATTCAATTAAACTGATACATCCATGGTTAAACTCACCAGTCATTAACTTTATCCCAAAAATTTTGTTCAAATTTCCCCCTTACTGCTGGCTTCAGTGTTTTGGGACTCAGGAAATTATTATATTACAGCTTCTCTGGATTTCCATGTCCTCATCAGAAAATGTAAGTCTTGCTATAATTGATCTCTAAGGTCCAGCCTCAGAATTTTATTAATCTGTATGCAATTTTCATTTATTCTTTGAATAAGTGAATTCTCCCTGGCATTAGGGTTTTATTGTGTTTCTTTCATTGGGAATCAAGGCTTTCTTTGTGTATGCTCAAATAATTTTAGGCATGAATGGTTAGACATATTTTTGGTCAGTATCCTCTTCATTCCTAAATTAAATTGCTCTTAAGACTGGCCCTGAGGATAAAGCAGCTGCAGTCTTTTAGAATGCTAAAGAACTTGAATAAGAAGTCAGGTCTCTGGGCTCACCTCTGTCTTTCATGTTCCTTAAGCTCATCTCTCCTTCCTGATAGTTCAAACCCTAGATTCTTGAGTGCCTGAGATGAAGAATCTTTCCTTGTTCTCTCTCTAACCAACCATTACCTGTGTTTATGTGCAGAACATACATATATCCTGGACCAGATAACTGATATTTTCTGAAGTTCTAGGTCCTGGAAATCCTTTGTATCCCTTGGGAATTAGGCATGAGTCCTGGTTTTAAGGATACTAGAAATCTGTTGTTTGCCAAAGCCCATTTTGTTGTTTTCTTCAGCTTGATCCAAAGAGTTTGTTGCAGCTTTTATTGAAGCATTTTCTGCTTCACCTTGTACTTTTATGTTATATATAGTAGCTTTTATTTACTGTAAATATACAAATGAATGTTCAACTTTTCTCATGGAGCTTCCTCACTTCCCTCTTGCTTTATAAAAGTCAAGGCCGCTACTGGATCGGGCTTCAGCTGGAAAGAAAAGTACTGCTGGTTTGATCTTCCATCTAGGAGAACTCTAAAACCTGTTCTGTCTTGGGCTGTGTGTGTGCATTCGCTCTAGTAGCAATTTCAGCTCCCACAAGTTCACTATTTCAATAGACAGAGCCTTCTGCCTGTCTCTCCTTTCTACATACGCCCCTCTCTGAGCCTATTTCTTTTTGTCTATTGAGAAAGTTGTGTGACTCTGACATGGAAGTTACTTTAGGGGTTTTGATATGCCCAACTTCAGGATTGATGTTTCTTTCTATGGGAAGAGCAAGATGGGAATTCCCAGTCAGTGGGGCAGGCAAAATATGTGCACACCTTTTTTGTAGAGTAAGCCATCTTTATATGGGCACTCCAGAATAACTAAGGCAATACCACCAGGGATTACTGTCCACTAATCCCAATAATATAAAATAGTAATGAAAGGCTTTCAATAGTATGAGGATTTCCTTCGTGTAAACTGGATAGGAAGGGAGTACTTGTTTTGGAGAAACTGCCATTCATAGGTTTATAGGAGGAGGAGTTAATATGAGTCTTCAGTTGCAAAAAAGAACAGATCTACAAAGTGCAGCAAAGTTTGATGACATGAAGACCAGGGATAAAGAAATGGCTCAGCAGTTAATAATGCTACTGCTTTGAGGATCAGAGTTAGGACCACAATACCCACACTGGGCATCTCACAAACACCTACACCTCCAGTTCCAAGAAATTTAATATCCACTTCTGAACTCTGTTGGTGTACTGGAAAATTGCATGAATTACAGAATTCAAACAGGAAGCCCCAGTTTCTGGATAAATAACCACAGGAAAGATGCAGGGTTCCAGGGGATTTACTTTGGGATAAAATAGAACCAAACCCTACTCATCCTCTCTACTCCGCAGACCCCATCTCTAATTGCAGGAACAATGTGGCATTTAAGGTCTCAGAGATGATGCATCAATTTTGTATCTTCTGAATTCTCAATGTCTGAATATCTCTCCATCAGTAGAGTCACCCTGAAACATGATCATGTATCCTTCTAGGGAAGATTTGCAGGGAGATGTTTAATAAACACTCGTGGCCATGTGCAGGGCAAGCCACAACTTCTCCAAATGGCTTTGTGTCAGAAGACTAGGTTAAACTCGAGGACTGGTGAATGTTCTTACAATCCATTGCAGTGCCTCATGAACATCAAGTTCCTACTACAAAATCTAGTACAATTTTACTAGCACATCTTAGCAGAATTTTAATATTTAATTCCTAGACATTTTAGTACTCAGTCACCACAAGAGATCCCTTAGGTTAAGATACTTGGGTTATAGTTTTGTTGCACTGCCTCATTGCGGTAATTGCACACAACTTGCTTCTGATAATTAAACCCTGTCAGTTGGTCTCCAGTTAGCAGGAGATGGAAGCAAGGAGCCATATTTTCAATGGCATTTGTGAAAACTATGTGTAAACTACAGAGGATAGTTATCAAAGATCTCAAGATGTTGGCCTTTGCTATACTAGTTCATTTCCTCAGACCATGGTGAAGAAGTTGTCCACTGTACTATCCTGAGAAATGACTCAAGTTGATAACCAGTTGTATGTAGTAGTTTTATTTGACCCTTATCTCTCTAGCACTCTTTCTTGAGTACATCAGGATCAGGCATCCTGTCCTCATTGTCTATAGATGTGTAGACAATGGGCTATACCCATGCTTTCAATTTTGTCCAGCATTTTTTATATGGGAAAGTTTTTTAAATTATATTATATTCCAGATTAAAGGAAAGATGCTATTTTTGTGAGTTAAGATCACATAAGTAGGGGGTGTTCATGAGCCCCAATCCCTAATTGAGGATATTTTGATGTATTATAAAGGAGGAAGAGTCAAGTCAAGTTTCTTTTTTTTTTGTTTGACATGGAAAAAGACTTTATTGCACCCCATCCTTCCACTCTATAAACAAGACTGTAGGACATGATATACCCTGTTTTTGTGGTTCAGAGTGTTCTTCTGATTTATCACTGTGTAAGGAGCCTTCTCCATCACCTCTAAGGCTTTTTACGCACTTCCCCCTCCTCTGTACTTGTTCTTTTTCTCTTTCTCTTTACCCACCCCTCTGTCTCCCTCTGCATGGTGACTTCCCTGGCATCATTCCTTTGCACCAGTGTGCTGCTCCCAAATAAGCTTGCCCTTTTTCATTTTCAATTTCAATTTTCTTTTTTTTACGTTACAGTCATTGCTCCCACTTCCTGGTCCCATTCCCACAGTTCCTCAGGTGAAGCCATAGTAGGTTGACCACACTTTAGTGGATTTTCTCACGTTCATGAGTATGTAAGCAGTACAAATTGGATTCGCCAGTGAGTTATTTTCTAAGAAGTGAGAGGCCTACTCCATTTTGGGATTACCCTTTATCTTAAAAGAAAAAAAAACATGAGAACTTGACCCACAACTGAACACAAACTACACTCAAGTACCAGGAAGGACCCCACGGCTTATCCTTGGCCAGAGTTACTCCCTATCTACTTCCTAAAAACAGTTAATCAAAGATCAGTCTGATTGTTTCAGATGTACTTTCAGACCATTTGTGTTGTCTTGATTCAGAGTGCCCCCCCACCATCAGCCGATAATAGTTATTATATTAGATACTTGCAAGGCTGTATGGACATCCCTCACTTACTCCCATACCTTATAAAACCATGTCCTACCGAGGGTTCAAGGCTGCTCCGCCTTCCTTTTCTGATGTGTCAGGAATAGGTTGGAGGAGAGCCCAAGCCTGAGCTTGTAATAAAGAGACTCTAATTCAATTACATCAGAAGCAGCTCCTTGGTAGTTTTTGAGGCTTCCTGGCACAACAAAAGAAGTTGGGAAAGAGGTAGGGATGGATATTGGGGGAAATTAGGGGTGAATATGATCAAAATACTTTACATAAAAGTTTCAGAATTATTATATTAAATAATTAATATTTAATATCATTATATTAAATAAAGTATTATATTAAGAGATCATTGTTGAAACCCTGTGGGAGGGAGAGCTAAACCTTCAGAGAGGCAGACACGCCTGGGGAACCAGAAGAGACTGCACTCTGCACATATCTCTGACGCCAGAGGAAAACACCAAACGCCATCTGGAACCCTGGTGCACGGAAGCTCCCGGAAAGGGTGGCTCAGATCTTCCTGGTTGCTGCTGCCGCAGAGAGCTCGTAGGCAGCACCCCACAAGCAAACTTGAGACTCGGGACCACAGGTAAGACCAACTTTTCTGCTGCAAACCTGCCTGGTGAACGCAGGACACACAGAGGCAAAATTCCTCTAGGACCAGGCACTTCCGTGTTTACCGGGAGTCCCAAACCCGCGGATCCCGGCCCGCAGCAGCCCTCTGCTCCCAAACCCCGTGGGAGAGAGACCTCACCGCCTGCTCAGGTGGGCACTCCTGAGGCTGCAGAGTGGAAGAGACCACCAACACTGCCCACCCCGGCCCACATCCCTGGCCCAAGAGGAAACTGTATACGGCCTCTGGGTTCCCGTAGAGGAGGGCCCAGGAGCAGCAGGACCGCTGCATCTGAGACTCCACCAGAACCTGAAGGGAACTACCAGATAAACAGTTCTCTGCACCCAAATCCCGTGGGAGGGAGAGCTAAACCTTCAAAGAGGCAGACACAACTCCAGACACAGGCCCACAGGAACAGCTGAAGACCTGTAGAGAGGAAAAACTACACACCTGAAAGCAGAACACTCTGTCCCCATAACTGGCTGAAAGAAATCAGGAAAACAGGTCTATAGCACTCCTGACACACAGGCTTATAGGACAGTCTAGCCACTGTCAGAAATAGCAGAACAAAGTAACACTAGAGATAATCTGATGGCGAGAGGCAAGCGCAGGAACCCAAGCAACAGAAACCAAGACTACATGGCATCATCGGAGCCCAATTCTCCCACCAAAGCAAACACAGAATATCCAAACACACCAGAAAAGCAAGATCTAGTTTCGAAATCATATTTGATCATGATGCTGGAGGACTTCAAGAAAGACACGAAGAACTCCCTTAGAGAAACACAGGAAAACATAAATAAACAAGTAGAAGCCTACAGAGAGGAATCACAAAAATCCCTGAAAGAATTCCAGGAAAACACAATCAAAGAGTTGAAGGAATTAAAAATGGAAATAGAAGCAATCAAGAAAGAACACATGGAAACAATCCTGCATATAGAAAACCAAAAGAAGAGACAAGGAGCTGTAGATACAAGCTTCACCAACAGAATACAAGAGATGGAAGAGAGAATCTCAGGAGCAGAAGATTCCATAGAAATCATTGACTCAACTGTCAAAGATAATGTAAAGCAGAAAAAGCTACTGGTCCAAAACATACTGGAAATCCAGGACTCAATGAGAAGATCAAACCTAAAGATAATAGGTATAGAAGAGAGTGAAGACACCCCGCTCAAAGGACCAGTAAATATCTTCAACAAAATCATAGAAGAAAACTTCCCTAACCTAAAAAAAGAGATTCCCATAGGCATACAAGAAGCCTACAGAACTCCAAATAGATTGGACCAGAAAAGAAACACCTCCTGTCACATGATAGTCAAAACACCAAACGCACAAAATAAAGAAAGAATATTAAAAGCAGAAAGGGAAAAAGGTCAAGTAACATATAAAGGCAGAATCACACCAGACTTTTCGCCAGAAACTATGAAAGCCAGAAGATCCTGGAGAGATGTCATACAGACCCTAAGAGAACACAAATGCCAGCCCAGGTTACTGTATTCTGCAAAACTCTCAATTAACATAGATGGAGAAACCAAGATATTCCATGACAAAACCAAATTGACACAATATCTTTCTACAAATCCAGCAATATAAAGGATAAGAAATGGTAAAGTCCAACATAAGGAGGCAAGCTATACCCTAGAAGAAGCAACAAACTAATCGTCTTGGCAACAAAACAAAGAGAAGAAAAGCACACAAACATAATCTCATATCCAAATATGAATATAACAGGAAGCCATAATCACTATTCCTTAATATCTCTCAACATCAATGGCCTCAGCTCCCCAATAAAAAGACATAGATTAACAAACTGGATACGCAACGAGGAAGCTTCATTCTGCTGCCTACAGTAAACATACCTCAGAGACAAAGACAGACACTACCTCAGAGTGAAAGGCTGGAAAACAACTTTCCAAGCTATTGGTCGGAAGAAGCAAGCTGGAGTAGCCATTCTAATATCAAATAAAATCAATTTTCAACTAAAAGTCATCAAAAAAGATAAGGAAGGACACTTCATATTCATCAAAGGAAAAATCCACCAAGATGAACTCTCAATCCTAAATATCTATGCCCCAAATACAAGGGCACCTACATACGTAAAAGAAACCTTACCAAAGCTCAAAACACACGTTGAACCTCACACAATAATAGTAGGAGATTTCAACACCCCACTCTCATCAATGGACAGATCATGGTAAGAGAAATTAAACAGAGACATAGACAGACTAAGAGAAGTCATGAGCCAAATGGACTTAACAGATATTTATAGAAAATTCTATCCTAAAACAAAAGGATATAACTTCTTCTTAGCTCCTCATGGTACTTTCTCCAAAATTGACCATATAATTGGTCAAAAAACAGACCTCAACAGGTACAGAAAGATAGAAATAATCCTATGCGTGCTATCAGACCACCACAGCCTAAAACTGGTCTTCAATAACAATAAGGGAAGAATGCCCACATATATGTGGAAATTGAACAATGCTCTACTCAATGATAACCTGGTCAAGGAAGAAATAAAGAAAGAAATTAAAGACTTTTTAGAATTTAATGAAAATGTAGGTACAACATATCCAAAATTATGGGACACAATGAAAGCTGTGCTAAGAGGAAAACTCATAGCCCTGAGTGCCTGCAGAAAGAAACAGGAAAGAGCAAATGTCAGCAGCTTGACAGCACACCTAAAAGCTCTAGAACAAAAAGAACCAAATACACCCAGGAGGAGTAGAAGGCAGGAAATAAACAAACTCAGAGCTGAAATCAACCAAGTAGAAACAAAAAGGACCATAGAAAGAATCAACAGAACCAAAAGTTGGTTCTTTGAGAAAATCAACAAGATAGGTAAACCCTTAGCCAGACTAATGAGAGGACACAGAGAGTGTGTCCAAATTAACAAAAACAGAAATGAAAAGGGAGACATCACTACAGATTCAGAGGAAATTCAAAAAATTATCAGATTTTACTACAAAAGCCTATATTCAACAAAACTTGAAAATCTGCAGGAAATGGACAATTTCCTAGACAGAAACTAGGTACCAAAGTTAAATCAGGAACAGATAAACCAGTTAAACAACCCGATAACTCCTAAGGAAATAGAAGCAGTCATTAAAGGCCTCCCAACCAAAAAGAGCCCAGGTCCAGACGGGTTTAGTGCAGAATTCTATCAGACCTTCATAGAAGACCTCATACCAATATTATCCAAACTATTCCACAAAATTGAAACAGATGGAGCACTACGGAATTCCTTCTATGAAGCCATAATTACTCTTATACCTAAACCACACAAAGACCCAACAAAGAAAGAGAACTTCAGACCAATTTCCCTTATGAATATTGACGCAAAAATACTCATTAAATTCTGGCAAACCAAATCCAAGAGCACATCAAAACAATCATCCACCATGATCAAGTATGCTTCATCCCAGGCATGCAGGGATGGTTTAATATACGGAAAACCATCAACATGATCCATTATATAAACAAACTGAAAGAACAAAACCACATGATCATTTCATTAGATGCTGAGAAAGCATTTGACAAAATTCAACATCCCTTCATGATAAAAGTCCTGGAAAGAATAGGAATTCAAGGTCCATACCTAAACATAGTAAAAGCCATATACAGCAAACCAGTTGCTAACATTACACTAAATGGAGAGAAACTTGAAACAATCCCACTAAAATCAGGGACTAGAGAAGGCTGCCCACTCTCTCCCTACTTATTCAATATAGTTCTTGAAGTTCTAGCCAGAGCAATCAGACAACAAAAGGAGGTCAAGGGGATACAGACCGGAAAAGAAGAAGTCAAAATATCACTATTTGCAGATGATATGATAGTATATTTAAGTGATCCCAAAAATTCCACCATAGAACTACTAAAGCTGATAAACAACTTCAGGAAAGTGGCTGGGTATAAAATTAACTCAAATAAATCTGTAGCCTTCCTCTACACAAAAGAGAAACAAGCCGAGAAAGAAATTAGGGAAACGACACCCTTCATAATAGACCCAAATAATATAAAGTACCTCGGTGTGACTTTAACCAAGCAAGTAAAAGATCTGTACAATAAGAACTTCAAGACTCTGAAGAAAGAAATTGAAGAAGACCTCAGAAGATGGAAAGATCTCCCATGCTCATGGATTGGCAGGATTAATATAGTAAAAATGGCCATTCTACCAAAAGCGATCTACAGATTCAATGCAATCCCCATCAAAATACCAATCCAATTCTTCAAAGAGTTAGACAGAAAAATTTTCAAATTCATCTGGAATAACAAAAAACCCAGGATAGCTAAAACTATCCTCAACAATAAAAGGACTTCAGGGAGAATCACTATCCCTGAACTCAAGCAGTATTACAGAGCAATAGTGATAAAAACTGCATGGTATTGGTACAGAGACAGACAGATAGACCAATGGAACAGAATTGAAGACCCAGAAATGAACGCACACCCCTATGGGCACTTGATTTTTGACAAAGGAGGCAAAACCATCAAATGGAAAAAAGATAGCATTTTCAGCAAATGGTGCTGGTTCAACTGGAGGTCACCATGTAGAAGAATGTAGATCGATCCACGCTTATCACCCTGTACAAAGCTTAAATCCAAGTGGATCAAGGACCTCCACATCAAACCAGACACACTCAAACTAATAGAAGAAAAACTAGGGAAGCATCTGGAACACATGGGCAGTGGAAAAAATTTCCTGAACAAAACACCAATGGCTTATGCTCTAAGATCAAGAATCGACAAATGGGATCTCATAAAACTGCAAAGCTTCTGTAAGGCAAAGGACACTGTGGTTAGGACAAAACGGCAACCAAAAGATTGGGAAAAGATCTTTACCAATCCTACAACAGATAGAGGCCTTATATCCAAAATATACAAAGAACTCAAGAAGTTAGACCGCAGGGAGACAAATAATCCTATTAAAAATGGGGTTCGGAGCTAAACAAAGAATTCACAGCTGAGGAATGCTGAATGGCTGAGAAACACCTAAAGAAATGTTCAACATTTTTAGTCATAAGGGAAATGCAAATCAAAACAACCCTGAGATTTCACCTCACACCAGTGAGAATGGCTAAGATCAAAAACTCAGGTGACAGCAGATGCTGGTGAGGATGCAGAGAAAGAGGAACACTCCTCCATTGTTGGTGGGGTTGCATTCTGGAAATCAGTCTGGAGGTTCCTCAGAAAATTGGACATTGAACTTCCTGAGGATCCAGCTATACCTCTCTTGGGCATATACCCAAAAGATGCCCCAACATATAAAAAAGACACGTGCTCCACTATGTTCATAGCAGCCTTATTTATAATAGCCAGAAGCTGGAAAGAACCCAGATGCCCTTCAACAGAGGAATGGAAACAGAAAATGTGGTACATCTACACAATGGAATATTACTCAGCTATCAAAAACAATGACTTTATGAAATTCGTAGGCAAATGGTTGGAACTGGAAAATATCATCCTGAGTGAGGTAATCCAATCACAGAAAAACACACATCGTATGCACTCATTGATAAGTGGCTATTAGCCCAAATGCTTGAATTACCCTAGATGCCTAGAACAAATGAAACTCAAGAAGGATGATCAAAATGTCAATGCTTCACTCCTTCTTTAAAAGGGGAACAGAATATGCTTGGCAGGGAATAGAGAGGCAAAGATTAAAACAGACACAGAAGGAACACCCATTCAGAGCCTGCCCCACATGTGGCCCATACATATACAGCCACCCAATTAGACAAGATGGATGAAGCAAAGAAGTGCAGGCTGACAAGAATCAGATATAGGTCTCTCCTGAGAGACACAGCCAGAATACAGCAAATACAGAGGCGAATGCCAACAGCAAACCACTGAACTGAGAATAGGATCCCCGTTGAAGGAATTAGAGAAAGAACTGGAAGAGCTTGAAGGGGCCCGAGACCCCATATGAACAACAATGCCAAGCAACCAGAGCTTCCAGGGACTAAGCCACTACCTAAAGACTATACGTGGACTGACCCTGGACTCTGACCTCATAGGTAGCAATGAATAGCCTAGTAAGAGCACCAGTGGAAGGGGAAGCCCTGGGTCCTGCTAAGACTGAACCCCCAGTGAACTAGACTGTTGGGGGGAGGGCGGCAATGGGAGGAGGGTTGGGAGGGGAACACCCATAAGGAAGGGGAGGAAGAAGCGGATGTTTGCCCGGAAACCAGGAAAGGGAATAACACTCGAAATGTATATAAGAAATACTCAAGTTAATAAAAAAAAAGAGATCATTGTTTATACATTATTGTTTGATTTGTACAGTTTGCTTTTGCGTATTTCTTTTGGCTACAAAGTTTTTGCTTTGACTGAATTACTAAATACTTCCACTTGCCATATTATTTGCAGTTCAAAGGTTTTTGAGCATAATCAATAAAAATAGTTTTTCTTTTTCATTTATTTCTTGATTTAAAAGTATTTTTAATCTTGCCATTCAGTCTAGTTTCTTAATACCTTGGTACTACATATTAATTCTCTTCTTGACTGTGTACATTATAAAATTATCTATCACATTGAATATTTCCTAAAATTACATATTTGTATTTCCAATATCTTAGTGTTAAATGTTATACATCTTTTGATTTCTCTTGGCCACTCCTTTTTCTTTTCTTTTTAAATTGAATCACTGTCTCATTGGATACTTATATTGAACAATATTTAAGTTTTTGTTAGGTTTTATATGATAAATTTTATATGGGATAAATTATTTTGTCAATGATCATTTCTGTTGATTGCCCATCAAAGCATTGGTATGTCTATCATTTCTAACTTTTATATAAATCAATACCAAATTTATTGGTTCAATTAATATAGCATCCACCTCTTGTTTTCTTATTTTTTATTATCTTTAATCTTTTATTATAGTCCAGTCATTATCCTCCTCCCATTCTGCCCTCTGACAGAACCTCATTCCATTCCTTCTCCCCCATATCCAAGAGGTTGTTTCTCTCCTCCACTGCACCACACCAGGCCTCCCCATTCCCTGGGGCCCCAAGTCTCTTAAGGGTTAGGTGCATCTTCTCTCATTGAGGCCAGTCCAGGCAGTCCTCTGCAGTGTATGTTTCAGGGGCCTCGGACCAGTTGGTGTATGTTGCCTGGTTGGTAGCTCAGTGTCTGAGAGATCTCAAGGGCTCTGGGTTGGTTGAGACTGCTGGTATCCTTATGGGGTTTCCCTCCTTAGTTTCTTCCAGACTTTCCCTAACATCCACCTTTTATTTTATGTTTTTTAATGTTCCATAAGTCTAAGGACAGAATGCATGATTATTCAAGGTTGAGGCATTCTCTTTGAAGGTTAAATGAGTTTTGGTCAAGCCCAACTCTTTGTTGTAAGAGACAACTTACAACTACTTTTAAGATCCCAGCTAATTAGTGCATACCTATTAAAGTTAATCTTAAGATCAACCGATGAGCAACTTAATTATATCCCCAATGTTCCTTCAGCCTTGTTATATCATGTATCGTAATATCTGAAGTACCACTTTGCATTTCATAGATCTAAACTCAGAAAGGAGAAAAATACAGAGTAAAGATACTTAGAGTCATTTTAGAACTCTGGTCTCCTGGGGTACACTATGAGTTATCTTTGTAGGGAGATATCTTTATGGAGAGTGAATTCACTGCATAGCATAGTCTCCCACCCGCTTCTCTCTCTCCCTAGTCTTCTTTTCTTATTCTTTCTTATTATTTTGAGAAATGTCCCATTATGTCACACAGGCTAGATCTCATTAGCCCTCTGCCTTTGTGTCCCAAGTGTTGGATAGATAGTGCAGGTATGTACTACCAATGCCTGCTTCTTCTTGAAAATATCTTCTTTTTTGTTTGCTTTTAAGACTGGATCTCACAGTATGGCCCAGACTTACCTGAAACTCATCACTTACCCTCGACCAGCCTTGAAATGTGGCAGTCCTCCTGTCCTGTGTTAGATGTATGGGCATGAGCCACCATAACCAAACTCTAGAAAAGTCTCTTTCAAACAACAAACAAATAAACAAACAAACAAACATTCAATTTAGAATAATTTTAGATTCACCGAAAATTAAATACAAATGAAATATAAAAATTCCTGTATACATTTATTTGCCCTTTAAGTTAAAACTTAAATGAACTGTGATGTTGTTATCAAACACCAGTGACATTTTACCTGAATTCTAAGTTTCACAATTTTCCACTGTCATCCATTTCCTGTTCTAAGATCCAACTAAGAATACCAGGTTGTATTTGATCATAAGGAAGATGCTTTAGAAGCTAAATTAAATAGATTTGTATACATTGGTCTGTTTTTCCCCTGAAAGACATTATTTACTTGGAAGAGATATAAAATGTTTCCCTAACTCTTGTCAGGCATAGTAATTTGCCCCCCAAATATATCTTACACATTTTGGACCCTATCTTTGGAATGTCCAAAGGCAGGGTCTAGAATTACAATGCATACAGTTGGCAAGAAGGCCTGGGAGCAACTCACAGTGCCAAGCAGATTCATACTTAACAAGGGAGAGCAGCAATAGTCAAGGAACCCCGTGCTTTGCTTAAATTGATTATACTATTCAGAAAACTTCTTCCAGGCCAGGATATTTTGAAGTTATGCTTCCATGATGTATTGGTTTACCAAAACCAGTAAATAATTCTGTGATGTGTTATGGGAAATAATTATACCAAAAGAGGAAACCAAAGTTGAGAGAGGCTTCCTCCAAGATGGGAGCTATTTATTCTCAGCAAGGGCAGTGACTCTTCTTTCTGTGTTCTGGAACAAGGAACAGATATAAAGCCTTTATGTCACAGGAAGGGAATGCAGTTGTGAGGGGCCCTTTTCCAACTGCCCACCCATCTCCAATTTCCTGCAAGCTAGCTTGTAGCATTATAATCTGTTCTTTGAAAGGCATCCATTTGGACACATAGACTGGAACCTCTTCTTGGCATGTTTTGTTTTTGTTTTCATCAGACAGAGGTGGAAAATACTTGGGGCCCTTCCTTCATCCCTATTTTGCACAGGGAATACAATCTATCACCATCTTCAGTGGAGATCCTCTAGAGCAGTGAGCCTGCTAATCATCTCAGCAACCTCTGTGCTTAGCAAGGTCCCCCCATAGCCCTGCAGTATACGTTCACCCATAGGACATCCTGCGACACAATTCCAGGTCTCTTTAGCTGGTGCAGCACCTCCCTCACTGCTTTGCTTGCTGCATAATAATTCTCTTTGTCATCCATGTTTGCACAATCCCCAGCACTTTATCATCTTTCCAGAAGTTCTCCTGTGCCCACATTTGGGCCACATCCTCCCCAAGTCTTCTGAAGCCGGGCATAAGGTCCACAAAGGTAATTGTACCATTGCAAAGAGTGGGGGCAAGATGCCATCGGAACTAATGACAAGAGCAATATATAGGCAGTTGTTAGGGTGAATAGCAGACGACTGCAAGAGTTTCTGAAGGCTCTCCTTGTGGTATGTTGACACCACATCATGTAACAAATGGAAGATAGTTCTCACTGAGAAGAAAAGCTGGACAGCACGCATGGATCCTCCTTCCTTCTTCCTCTCCCAATCTCATAGTTCTAAAGCTAACTGCCATTGTGTATTGTCCCGCGCTACGTCTCGCCAGCAGGAACGACGCAGCACACACAGGATCCTACTGCAGAAAAGCTTTAATGCATCTTGAGAGGGAGAGCATAAGCTTACAATGCGGAGATGGAGAGTGAGGAATAACCGTCCCTTATACAGGAAACTATCCTCGCCTAGGATGTGTCACTCTCTGACTGGTCGCTGCCAATTATGCCAGATGACGTACCAAAACGTACGTGTCCCTTTGAGTAGGGAAGTTACCAGGCGCCTGCGTATTGCCCTTTTTACTAGGTGCGTTCTGCCGGATGCCGGTGCCATCTTCTAATGGAGTTTGTGAGGACAGCTCTTCACATATGTGAGGACAGCTCCTCGGACAGCTCCTCACATCTCCCCCTTTTCTGTTTTTTTAAGCAAACAGGACACCCAGATATAGGAGGGCGAAGACAGAGGTCATATCCTCGTACAAAGTTGGCGAACCTGTACAAGAGAGATACCCTTAGGCTGTTGTTGGGACCCAGGGCACTCCCGACCCATCGCACTGCCATTTTTCGAGGGAGGGAAAACTGGTGCAGAAACCCTCATGTAATATGACATGCCTTCCAGGGAGCGTATTTGGTAGAACTTCCCTGTGCGATGCTAAGCTCATCACCCCTCATGGGCTGCTCAAGCCGGACACTCTAATCCTGTGCAATGAACCGAGGTTCTAGGAGTGCAAGAGCTGTCCAGCCGGCGACCTGTTGCTTGAGCATGGTCAACCAGATATCGGCTGACGCTCTTTGTTCAAGGGCTACAAGCGCCTGGGCGATCACTACTTTGTCCTTTCTTGTTTGAGATCTCAATTTGCAAAGCAACCAGAGGAGTAACACTAATCCACAGCAGAGGATCACTCCAAAAAGTCCCACTCCCACCCATTCCTTGAAATAAGAGACTGCTGAGGTGATCCAGGACGACAATCCCTCCGTCAAAGACAGGTCCAGTAGGGTAGAATTTACTTGAATGATGGTCGTTCTCAGCTCTCGAGGTGTCTGTTCAAACTCCGAGGTCCAATTCTGTAACAGATGCTGTGAAAGACTCTTAGACAGATTAGCAGCTCGGGTAAATTTGTCATATTATATGGAGGTGACACAAAGGCCTGGGAGTTTTTGCTCACAGCCAAACTGGGCCAGTTGCCATAGAATGTCTAATTGCTCTCGGACCAGATCTATACGTTGGTTGGCAAGCATAAGGCCTCCCTATATCTGAGTATTGGCCGAGGCCTGTCTGTCCCGAGCCACAGAGATGGTGGCCGATAAATCATTGATAGTTTGGGTTGTCTGTACTGAATTTGACAAGGCCAATGCCGAGGCAGTAACCGAGGCAGCGACTGCTGTCGTAGCAATAATGCCAGCAATAATTGCAGAAGTACCAAAATCTCTTTTTCCTCTAAATAAGGTCATGGTCCCCGGGGCATCAACAGGGATCGGGATAAAGCGAGGCATGCGGGTAACTACTGCGATATTTTATATGAGTAGCTGTCCAGACAGAGGCAGCAGGTTTGATGTTCCCCATCCAGGAAAATGACAACCGTCCCTTTTCGCCCTTTCCTCCAAGTAGCATTGCCATGGGCGTAAGATCAGTGCAGCTACCATTAACGCAATGTAAGGCCACCACCATAGAGAACTGTGGCGTTAGCCACAATGTCCTCCTCACCAGTTCTCCATGTGGCCTCCCTTAACCAAGCAGAAGATTGATTACATAACATAATGCAAGGGAGATCAAAAGATGTTTTGTTGAATATGCCAAAACAAAGGCTGCCCTTAAGGGGAATAGTCCTATTTTCTTTTAGTCGTTCAACCTGTGGATCCTTAGGTAAATAGGCCAACCCTAAATCCCTGTTAGTGGTACATCACCGGCATCGGGAGTGGAAAGGTTGACATTATTCCCCATCGTAGCTCGCCCTGCACCGTTGCTGGCATCCATGGAAGAAGAGTGAGGAGGTCCAGGAGTCCCAGTCCCTTCTTGATCACTTGCTGTGATGCTCCGAGTAAGTGGTCCTGGGATCCATATGGGATTTTCATTGTCCTGTGGAAAAACACAGACAGCTCCCCTGGATCTTATTAAAATGGCCTTTCCATTCATTTGTTAATACATCCTTCCATTTGACTAATTCTTTTGTCCTCTTGGGCTCTGAGCAATGTCGCTCAGCCGCTGTTTGTCCAGCTTCATCAAGATTTAAAAAATTTAAGGTAAAAAGGGCCAGAGCAGTGGCCACTTGGGATGTTGGGGGGAGTTCTATCATAATTCCCCTTCTTTGTTTTATTAAATATGATTTGAGCGTCCGATGAGCATGCTCTATGATTCCCTGTCCTTGAGGGTTGTAGGGCAGGCCCGTCAGGTGGGTAACCTGCATCTGAGCACAAAACTGACGGAATTTTTGAGATGTGTAGGCGGGACCATTGTCAGTTTTTACACATTTTGGCTTTCCCCAAGCACTCCATGCTTCAAGGCAGTGCTGAATGGCATGTGTTGTTTTTTCTCCTGTAAGTGGGGTGGCATGTAGAATGCCAGAACATGTGTCTATAGATACATGCACATACTGTAATTTTCCAAAAGTAGAATTATGAGTAACATCCATTTGCCAGATTTGCAATGGCTGTATTCCTCTCGGGTTGACCCCGATGTGAGGAACTGGGAGGAACTGGCAGCACTGTTGGCATTGGGTGACTATATCACGTGCCTCTTTTCTAGTTATAGAGAAGCGGCGGTGTAAAGTTTCTGAGGTGACATGGAAATTGCCATGAAAGGCTTTAGCGGCCTCTAAAGGAGAGGCCAGGGCCACAGCTATCATTTTTGTGGCTTTGTCAGCCAAATCATTCTCTGAACTCATTGGGCCAGGGAGTCCAGAATGGGCCCGTATATGAGTAATGTATACAGGGAATCTTCTATTTAATAGGATAATTTGGATTTTTCGGAAAATATCTGCCACCTTACTAGTGGTTTTAATTATACCGGCGGTTTCAAGAATACTAACAGCATTAACCACATAGGAGGAATCTGAAACAATATTTAGAGGAACCTGGAATTTTTCAATGACCTCCATGACCACTAGGCATTCTACCACTTGGGGTGAGGTTTCAAAATATTGTCGTGAGAATACTTGGGAGTTTACCACATATGCTCCCACCCCTGTTTTTGACCCATCCGTATACACCGTTATCCCCTCCTTTAATGGTCTGTGGGATGTGACGCGAGGGAAATCAATAGGTTGTGATCTTGCAAAGCACAATAGGGGGTGTTTAGGATAATGATTATCTATCTTCCCTGTAAAGGATGTGAGCAGCACTGCCCAATCATCAGAGGTAGCGGCTAGAGTTTGGACCTGGTAGGGTGTATATGGGATAATCAAGGATTGGGGTGGAGTCCCAAAATGACAGATGGCAGCTTTTAGGCCCTTAATAGCCAGATGTGCTACTGCGGCTGGATACCAATCAATAATCTTCACAGGGGAAGCATGTGGATGGATCCATAACAGTGGACCTTGTTGCCATAAAACGGCAGTGGGTAAATCCTTGGTATCTAGTACACAGAGTGAAAAAGGTAGAGACCAATCAATGCGTTGCAATTGGGCCTGTTTTATGGCATCTTCTACTTTTAGTAAGGCCTTGGTTGCAGCAGGAGTTAGCACACGAGGGGAGGTGATGTGGCCGTCCCCTTCCAATATTTAGAACAAAGGTTTTAATTCCGCGGGAGGGATTTTCAAAAATGGTCTCAACCAGTTGATATCTCCCAAGAGCTTCTGAAAGTCATTAAGAGTATGGAGGTGGTCTCTACGGATTTCCAGTTTCTGGGGTATAATCTTATCAGGGAAAATAATGGATCCTAGAAAATGACCTGTGTCAGCAATTTGGACCTTTTCTGTAGCAATATGTAAGTCCCATTGTTTAAGGGTTTTTTGTAATAAGGAATAGGCTTGTTTGAGTAATTCTAAGTCTTTATGACACATCAATATATCATCCGTGTAATGGATTAACAGTAAATTTGGATAGGTCTCCCTGACTGGTTTGAGGGCTTCCTGAACATATAACTGACACATCTTAGGGCTGTTGGCCATGCCCTGAGGTAGGACCTTCCACTGGTATCTTTTATCAGGTTCAGTATGATTAATTGATGGGACAGTAAAAGCAAACCTGGGCCTATCTGGGTGGTAAAGCAGAATAGAGAAAAAACAATCCTTGATATCTATTATTACCAAATTCCAATCTTTTTGTAGGGCCAAGAGTATAGGAAGGCCCCGCTGAATGGGTCCAAGGGATTCCATCTGATCGTTAATGGCCCTCAAGTCAAGGAGTAGTCGCCATTTTCCTGATTTTTTCCTTATTACAAAAATTGGGGTGTTCCAAGGAGAGGTGGAGGGCTCCAAATGTCCCAATCTTAATTGTTCATCCACCAGTCCTGTAGCTGCCTGTAATTTCTCAGAGGTTAATGGCCATTGGGGAACCCACACCGTGTCCTCCGTCCTCCATGGTATGGGTCGTGCTGCCCCAATGGCGCCTAGGAAAAACCCAGGCCTTGTTTATGGGGGTTGGCGATCGGTTCAATGGGCATGAGACAACCCTGTTCTAATCGCCCTAGGCCTTTCCCTTCCTTATAGCCCATCCTTGACATCATGTGGGCCACTTGTGGGGGGTATTCATTAGGTAAGGTCAGTCCCATGGTCTGCATAACATCCCTCCCCCAAAGATTAACAGGCAGGGGAAGTACATAAGGAATAAGGTGTCCCTGTCGGCCATCGGCAGTTGTCCAAGTTAGAGTGGCAGAGCTGATCATAGGGCATGACTGGTAGCCTAATCCTTGTAGTGAGTGAGAAGATTTTGTGGTAGGCCATGATTGAGGCCACCATTTTGAGGAAATTATACTTTTATCAGCCCCAGTATCCAGTATGCCTTCGAATTTCTTTCCATTAATTTCTAAGCTCAATTTTGGGCGGTTGTTAAGGTGAACCACCAAATATGCCGAATCATGACCAGTGGACCCCATGGGTCCCTTGGTATCCTGTATCGTGGCCTGGAAGCACAGAAGGAGTAATAACTGTGCTATTCTATCTCCTTTACTTATGGAAAAAACCCCATCGGGACTTGAACAAAGAATCTGAATATCAAGAGAGCGCTGAGCTTCAACAAGGCCTGGATGGACTATCAGTCCTTGTAGGGTGAGAGATCCTCTCCCAAGGACAAGGCCTATGGTTCCCGGGGGTAGAGGCCCCACAGTCTGAGCAGGAATTGGCTGAATGCCCATCTGGGGCATTAGAAAGAAGTCTGAGGTGGCACGCAGGTCCAATTTTGTGTCGCCTCTTGGGGGACCTCCTCTGCCGGGGTCGTGGCCCTGTGAAAGCGGTTCCCATATCTTTGAGGGCCCTGGGACCGGGGGCCCACCAGCCCGTTTTTTGACATCTCATTAGGTCGAGTCTCCAAAGGAGGGAGTAGTTTGCCTTTAATGTCTCTCACTGATCGGCACTGGTCAGCCCTATGGTAGCCTTTGCCACATCGGACACAGAGGGTTGCAGATCCCCTGTCTCTTTTTGTCATCCTGCAGTCTCTTTTTAGATGGCCTGTTTTCCCACATTGAAAGCATGATCTTTTATCCGTCCCTTTAACGGGGCGTCGCTGGAACTGGAGAATGGCAGCCTCCAGGCCTGAGTTAGTAAGGGGCCCTCCAAGTTCCCTGCAAACTCTAAGCCAATCCTGTAGCCCTTTATTTCTTCGGGGGGCTATGGCTGTTCGGCACTCCTGGGTGGCTTGCTCGAAAACGAGCTGTTCTATTAGTGGTGCTGCTTGTTCAGGATCGCCAAAGATTCGTCCTGCAGCCTCTGTCATTCTAGCTACAAAATCTGAGAAATTTTCCTGGGGTCCCTGAACGATTTTTGTAAGTTGATTATCAATCCCTCCTCTCCTGGACAGTGCCTTCCAGGCTCTAATAGCCGTGCTGGAGACCTGAGCATAGGCGCCCCAGTGGTAAGCAGACTGATCAGCTGCAAAGCGGCCCTGTCCTGTTAAGAGTTCAAAAGTCCATTCTTGTTGCTCAGGTATTAAGGCCGTAGCATTCGCTCTGGCCTGTGTTTGGGCTGCCTCATACCAGAGCGCTTTCCATTCCATGTATTGGCCCATGCTGGCAAGGGCTGCCTTAGCAATCATCTGCCAATCAGCTGTTGTCAATGCTGTCATGGCCAACCTGTCGAGTTGTGTTAGAGTAAAGTTGGCCGTGACTCCATACTTTCTAACTGATTCCGCTAATTCCTTAATCTGATTATATTCAACAGGGGCATGGACCCATCCTCCCTCCGGAGTCTCAAAGATAGGAAATGTCATACTCAGCTTTCTTCTCACCCTCTCGGGGACTAGTGAGAAGGCGCGTGAGCGTGTCTCATATGGAGGAGGCGCCGTTGGTGGCGGCCACGCTAGAAGGCTTCTATTACTTCCCCTACATTCATCGGGGTAATATCTTTCCTCCTCATATTTAGCTGCTTCCTCATCTAGCTCAGCCTCCTCCTCTGAGTCTAAGGTTTTATTTTCAGAGCTTTCAGAACTGTCGAGGTTCAGCGCTTCTAGCTCTTTCACAGGGTATAGGCTGGCTCCCCCTCCTGGTTTATGTGTAGAGGAGGAAGTGCTGGAATCTGAAAATTTCAACGCTCCCTTGTCTGCGGACTTACCGGGAGGGCACTTTTTCTTTCTTAGGACGTCTTTTTTCTTGCGCGCGCCCAACCTCTCACTACGTTCGGTTTCTGACAGACTTTCCCGGACTACCTCGAGAGTGGCCTGTCCTTCTACTACTGCTGCCTTACACGTTTCATCCTTTAAACAATTCTTAACCAGCTTCCATATAGCTTTGATCCCTAGGCGCAGATCCTCTTCCGCCAATTTTCTGTCAAGGTCTTTTCCAAGTTTGTTCCATGAGGCAATCGTAAACGAGCCTGAACAGGCAAACCAAGGCGCCACCCTCTCCACCTCCTTCACAAAGTTTTTAAGTGTTCCTCCTCCAATTTTGATGTTCCTCTGCTTTAACACTGTTTCCAAGGCCGTGACCACAGACTGTGAGGATCCCATGATGGGCCAGGAACGCCGGCGGCTTATCTACGTCCGTCTGACAAGGCGTGAGGTGAAAGGGTAGAGACGGACACGCTGCTCTCTTATGTACGGGAGTCTTACACGCGCCTCACCGGACGGTGCCGCTTATCTACGTCGGCCTTATCGCGTCCTTGTTCCTCAACAGTCAAAATCGAAGGTAAAAGGGAGCTGCGCGAAGCTCACTTATATACGAGAGACTGAGACGCGCCTTCAGCTGCTGTGATCGTCCTTTTAACAGCGAAAACGGTGAAAACAGAACATAAAGAGTAGGGTGGCTCCCAGGACAAATACTATAGCCTCAACAAATCCTTCCCAAGGCGGTGACAACCCCAGACCAAAGTCCAAGAGAGGGCTGCCTCTCTGAACGTATCTACCTGCAGTTCTGAATCCTCCTTGTCGCCAAGGGATCTCCGAAGGTGCTGACGATGGCGAGGTCTTTCCCGGGTTTTCGGCACCAGATGTCCCTCGCTACGTCTCGCCAGCAGGAACGACGCAGCACACACAGGATCCTACTGCAGAAAAGCTTTAATGCGTCTTGAGAGGGAGAGCATAAGCTTACAATGCGGAGACGGAGAGTGAGGAATAACCGTCCCTTATATAGGAAACTATCCTCACCTAGGACGTGTCACTCTCTGACTGGTCACTGCCAATTATGCCAGATGACGTACCAAAACGTACGTGTCCCTTTGAGTAGGGAAGTTACCAGGCGCCTGCGTATTGCCCTTTTTACTAGGTGCGTTCTGCCGGATGCCGGTGCCATCTTCTAATGGAGTTTGTGAGGACAGCTCCTCACATATGTGAGGACAGCTCCTCGGACAGCTCCTCACATCTCTGTGAGGACAGCTCCTCGGACAGCTCCTCACAGTGTATGAAGGTGAGAAGCCAGCATTTGGGGCTCCGAACATCATCACACAAGAAGCAGTTTCTTTTGGTGGCTTTGACACTGTGAAGTACATGCAAAAAAGAGGATTGGGACACTGATGAGCTGCTCAGCTGTGTCTCATAACGACTAAGAATTTGTCACTAACACACAAGTTAAGACAGGACATTGTGACCTGAACCAAAAGTTCCAAGTTATCAAAGCATTTAACATCCCACAGAGATGTTCTCTGTAACTGGTTTCTTTGGTTAGTAGAAGACACCTCCTCCATAGAGTTGGGAATTTGAATAAGTGGACAGAGAACATATCTTGGTGGTGTGCTGTACAGTCACTAAGAAGACAAATTCTGCTCAAAGACCAGGAGATAAATCAAGCAAGATACTCTTCATAGAGATATGACCTGATTTATAAGTAAGAAATTTCCTGGTGTACACTTGAGACTTTTGTGTCCTCATTTGGCAGGAGGGACAGAACTGTTCAATACTAGCCGACATAAGACTTCATAAATCATGTGAAAAGTAGGACTCTGATCTTGATTCTAATATGACAGCTCAGGTGCTTGTGTTTGGGTTTTAGAAGTTGCATCCTTTTCCTCTTCACCCTGCCTCAGCTGTGCAGATCCTGTAGCCCCTACAAAGTTTCCCAGTTATAGCCTAGGAAATTCAAATTTATACTTTGCCTTATCTTATTTTCTGTTCATTCCTTCCATCTGTGGTTGGGTACAGCTTTCCTCTCAGCTGCAAGGGAATTATTATCTTGATCCATCTCTTTTGACTTACAGTGAAGGTAGTGTTGTGTTTGACATTCAGTGGGAGGGAGAGCTGCAAAGCAAACAGACATATTACATTCACATACTACACACATATGCTAAAGGTCTGGGTTGCACTGAATTCCAAATGCTTACTTTCTTATCCATGTTTGCAAATGGAACAGAAAGCAGAAGAGCTTTTATGTATTCCAGGAGTCAAACACTGTAAGGCAGAGATGGTGGGACTGTTTTGTGCTATCTGCTTTCTGTTTTTCAAATTTTTTCCTTTCTTCTCTTTTTAGCTCCTGTTTTGCTCTTTTGCATCTATGTTTTTAGTTTTATTTATCTACTTAGTGAATAGAAAAATCAACATTCTATCTTTACTTTATGCAGTTTATTTTTGACTTTTATGTTATATTCAACATCCTTTTATCTGTATTGCTAAATGGCAACAAAGAAAACACATTCACTGCACAGCTGAAATTCAAACATAGGTAATTTGTTTCTAATGTGGTTGATATCAGTTTATCAATCTCTTATTTCAACCAGTTTTTCATTCGCTTTAAGAAATCTGTAGGATAATGCTTTGAACAGGGCTTATGTACTCTTAGATCTAACTTGACTACCCTTGTTTTTGAAAGTAAAGGCAGTTTGTTTTAGGAGCTCACTTGAATATTTGGGGAAATATTAATAAATATATGTTATGTACATGTCTGTGCCTATGTGTGTCTCATACATATACAACACAAGCAGAGAGCAAGAGCGAGAGCGAATATTAGCTAAAAGGAAAAAGTGAAGAAGTGATGTATTTGGGAAAAAAATGTATTTTTATTCTAGAAGGAAATCATGTCTGGAGTTAGACTAGGACATGCAAACTATGGTATATGATGTTAAGCATACAAGTTCATGTTATCCAATTCCATGTTTTTTCCCAAGCCTATTAGAGAAGTGAGCCTTTATAAAAGTTTACTAAGTCTGTTGGGTTCTATATGTTTGTTTTTGTGAAAATAAAATTTACCACATTATAGAACTTTACATCTTTTCCTCACTATAATGAACTACAAGTCAACAGAAATTCATGTGAATTAATTTAAATTTATACTGAAATTTTACTTTATTGTAGGTTAAACATATAATGAAATTTCTTCCAATTTCTAACAAAATTGATCATTGAGCTAGGCATCTTGACACCGGGCTTCCTAATAGAAGTTCGGACATATTGCATAATTACAGAGGCTAGCCAAAACAGGACAAGGCCTAGAGGCAAGTTGTATAATTATTAACAACACGGTTTATAATCAGTTGGAAATATGCCTGCTAGACAGATTAAAGAAGGGTGTTACAATCATGATCTGAGGAAGGAAAGTTTACAGTGTTTACATTGATTCTCTGTTGACTATGAACAAGTGAGAGACTAATGCATGAATGTGGGGATGAGGTGAGAGGAGAGGCTATTAGTATGAAAACATGTTGCTCCTAAATTGGCCATGGGGTACCTGAGAGAGTCCGTTGTAAGCAGGATGTGATGACAGAAAGTAAACAACTGCAGAAATGAGAAACTGTCTAGTGCTTGGCTTGTTTCAGCCCATAACTGTGGGATGATGTCACAGGTGAGTCAGGAACAAGATAGAAGGAGGCCTGTCATTGGATGAGAAGGAAGGATGGACTGGAGATAAGTTTGAAGGAAGAGGAGGAGACTGGAATGAAAAGGAGGAAGAGACAGAAGGGAGAGAGAGAGAGAGGAGCTGTGGCAGGACAATATAGTGGGTGACATTAAGATTCCACGCTGTACCTTCACAGGTTGTTACAAATGTTTTTAAGGGATGGATGTGTATTGGGCTTTGAATGTTTATGTGGGCAATTATATCTTATCAATTGGGTCAAAGGTTATTTTGTTGTGTGTTCTTTCATGTGTAGATTTAAGTGTAATGTAGTTTGGGTAAGTTGGTCTGGACCACCAGGGAGTTGGAATGTGTGTTTCTGGCATGGAAACCTGTCTTGGGAACTAGATAGGTAGAGATTGCTGCCAGGCTCAGAGAGAGGCCTGTGGCAGTGTGATATGGGATGGAGCAAAGCAGGTGAGACGCTTTGTGACTGAGAATTAAGATACCTAGCAGGTATCTTGAGGCACTGTGATACCGGACCTAGTGGGGATAAAAGACAACCTTACTTTTTTTTTAATTTTTTATATTTTTACAACAACACATAACTACTAACTAATTTCCTTTATTTCTCTTTACTCTGTTCTCTCTCTCTCTCTCTCTCTCTCTCTCTCTCTCTCTCTCTCTCTCTCTCTCCCTCCTTCCCTCCCTCCCTCTCTCCCTCTCTCTCTTTCTCTCTCGGTTAAATTTAAAATGTGTGAGAATTTTTCTTCTAGCGTGATCTCTCATAAAAAATTGAATTGTTTCTTTGTTTCTCTTTATTGTTTTATGTGTATTCTGTTCTTTCAATATTCTCATTTGCCTTTTAAAATAAAATCTAAAACTGTATTTCTGTTGGGACACTGGGTCTTTGAAGCACAGTCATGAAAAGAGTGAATTACAAAGCATGTTAAAGGAGTGCTCTACAACATGAAATCACCAGAGACTGTGTGAAATGAAGGCATTGTCTCTGACCTGGGAACAAAGATGAAAGGCTCTTCCAACCATCATCACAAAATTGATGCCAGGCAACACTTAGCAAGCCACAGAAACTCTGGATGTATTTAGATTTTATCTTAAAAGTCTAGGGTTTTATTGTTACAGAGATGAAAATAAACCTGAATATTGGTGTCTTTTATGTAAGGAAACAATGAATAGTGGCTTCATGAAATAATCATTCTTTCTACGCTGCTTGTAAATTAAAACATCTTCACTTTCTTTGCACATGTGAAAATATTCTGTTTTTTTTCTCTTCCAGTCTCTGAATTGAGACATTTTATGAGAAAACATCAAGTCCTATTTCCTTACTAAATCCTGGAACTCTGAGTTTTTTATTATTTTGATTTATAATCTCTCTTGTTTGTATTTGTTTTCCTTAATGAAAAGAAGCTATGTTTTTGAACTGGTTATGTTCCATTAATTTTTTGAGATTCCTGGTTTGTACAGACTGAGTATTTCATATTTATTTATTATATATAATCACACACATAGCCGTATCATTCTTTGCCATGTAATTTTCCTATGTTTTTGTCAGGTTTGTTTAACTACTTATATCTTTTGTGACTAACTTCCTACTAGTCTTGGAGTTCCACATCAGGCTTTCTTTAGTAATTGTTAACAAAAGCTAACTGGAAGGATTATTCTTCCATAAATTATGGAATTATGCCTTATTTGGACAACTGTAGAATAAGAGGGAGGTAACAGGTAAGAGGGTCTTAACATATGAGCACAAATCAGGTCAAAGACACTGACATCCTGTCTTGTTAATGGGAACTTGCTACATACGATGAGAGAAGAATGAAGACCAAGGGGATGTGAGGATACATTTGCCCAGTGTACCTGTCTGTTTGAAAGCAACAACAGACAGGCTGAAAAGTTCTACAGCACTGTTAACATCTCAGGGAACTGCTAGGACAATATTAGAACTGTGACAGAGGGATACACTCTAGCAAGCTCATTAGCCTTTTCAGTGGAGCTTGACAGGCTGTCTCTTAGGACTCAGGGTGAAAATAACAGAGTAAATCATAAGGTCTGACCTCAGCCTCACATCATGTTTATTATGAAGATCAATGAGTACATTTTATTTAAAAGAAACGTTTATGTTGTGTCTTTAAGAAAGTTTGAAGATGCAATGTTATTACAGAAAAAGAGAAAGAAGGAAAGGAAGACAGACAGACCAACAGACAAGCAAAAAGAAAGAAAGAAAGAAAGAAAGAGAGAGAGAAACAATGAACTAGAATGCAGCTCAGTTCATTCTGATGATGCACAAGGTCCTGATTAATTTCTTAGCAATCCCTCACATGCAAACATCAAAAGAAGATAAATAATTAAAATGTTAATGATAGGACATGAGGAAATTAATGATATGAGACACATGTTTAAAATTCCTATGTTAGTATATTTAATATATTCACTTATAGGCTGACATATTTTATTAGAAGAGATGAAAAATCAAAGGAAACATTAAATAAAAATTTAAAACTAAATATGAACCTAAATACAATTAAATATTTTTGTATTAATTCAATACTAGATGTTTAGATCCAAGTATAAAGAAAAATTAATGAACTTCAAGGTAAGTTAGAATAAATATTCAGACTGGAGGAAAGAAAAAACAAACATTGATATGCAAGTTATGATTATATTATAATGTCTCTGATTGGAGCTTTGGGTGGAGATTATGGGACAGTGATCTTGAAAGAGATAATGGGGAAAATTTTATACTCATTTGTGTTTCTATTCAGTTTACTTTGTTATTCTGTTTCTTCTTCCAGGTGCTAAATACTCCATATGTATATCGAATGGTTTGTAAGGGTTTGTACCATAAGCCACATTCCCTTGTTACCTCAGCACAGAATGCTATAACAAAGTGCTAGAGCACTTACACAACAAATATTTATTTCTCATATTTTTGGAGGTTGAGAAGTCCCAGCTAAAGTAATAGCAAATTTGCTGAAGATCCTCTTTCTAGTTTGCAGAAGAAGGAAGCTTGCTGGATCTGACATGATAGAGAGAGAAGGATAATTTATCTAGTCTTGCTTCTTACATAAACACTAATTCTATTGTGAGGGTATGTTTTCATGACCCATTGTCTTTCAAGATCCTGCTTCCAAACATTAGCACATTGGCAATTAAAATTTCAACATAAAATCTTTGAGGAACACAAGTATTTAGTTCATAGCAAATTTATGTTGCAATTTATGCTGATCCATCAATGGATTTATGACCTATTCAATATAACCCATATATTCAGCCAAATATTAATCTTGGTGCTTGGGAAGAAAACATATTTGACCCTGAAGTTTTTGAGAGACTGGTTATGACATGCTTGTTAAACAGTGTTTTCTACAATTGCTTACTAAGTGCTGTTAGTGCAGGGAAGACAGTGCAGTGAAATCTGAACATTCTCAGACATTGCGCCCACCATATGGCAGCAACCATTTCTTCTCAAGTTTATCACTTAGTCTTGATAAAATGACATCAACAACTTTTGATTTGGGCTCGGGAATTCTGGCAGGAGGAACTTCATAGTTGTCAGGCTTATGACAAAACATAGGACTAAGGGGATGTTGGAGAAGGCTTAGTGGTAAAGTGCTCACCATGCAATCATTAGAACCTGACACTGAATCTCAAGCACCATACACAAAAAGCCAGGCACAGTGCTACACATCCCTAAACCCTGTAGAGGTAAGGGGATGGAGGATGGAGATAAGTAGATCCTAGGGAGTAATTTGCTAGCTAGTCTATCAGGACAGCCAGTCTATCAAATTTTGAGGGCAAATCAATACAGGAAGACACAAAGTGTCCACTTCTCTTTTTCCTACATTCATACATGGGCAAGCACAAATGGAATGAACTCCTCCACACAAACACAATTGGGTTTAGCTGAATCATAAATGTGTTTCTTAGCATTTCTAAAGGGTAGAAACTCTAGACCAGCAAATCTAGAATTATGGAAACAAGCAGTCATGAGTATGTGTCTTAAACATATGAGCATGTGTCTTAAACATATGAGCATAAGTCATAAGTGACACGTGAACGAGACATTCCTTCTGTGCTTGAAACCACAACTTTTCTAATCTATATTTCAGAGTTAGGGCATAAAGTAGTGCTGATCTCATGCAGAAGTGAAAATCCAAAGAGACTGAGGAGCTTTCTACAATTAGTACAGTCATGGAGCCCTACAACTGATAGAATTTGTTTTCAGACCACACCAGTCAATAGGGATGACACAGGTGACCATAGCCACAAGAAAATTAATTTTTGGTGTGTTTTCTGATACAGGAAAAACTCACCAGGGGTAAGAGACATTAGATTTTATAGTATCAAAAATTAGAAATGGCTTGACACCAAAGAAGCCTCCCATAAATATTTGATTACTAAGTGACTGATTTAGTCAAATAACTCAGCTAAGTTAACTGCCATGGAAAACCATTCTTATTAATCTTCCTGTGTGTTAATTGATCATGAAAGTGTTGCTTGAATGCAATCAGTTGAAAAGGATCTCAGGTTTAGTTACACAGGACTTGATTATTTAGCTTAAAACCCAAAGAACAACCCCCTACCCTTCAAAAACATATTCAGATTGGAAATCAGAAAGTCTGGCTCAATTCACATACTCCACATTATTCATAAGTCACAAATCACTTTGTATTTTATATAAATTGATAATTTGCAATAAAAACAAGTTTTGAGGCAGAGAAAAAGATAATTTTTAGTAGCAATAAAATGTTTTGAAAGGGCACTGAAAACATGACTCAGTAGTTTAGATCATGTGCTTTGTTTTACAGAGGATCTGAGTTCAGTTGCTGGCACTCATATGTAGGCTCACAACCTTCTGTAACACCAGTTTAGGGGATCTGACACCTTCTTCTGATCTGATATGTACCAGGCATCCATTTGATGCACATACATACATGCTAACAGAACAACAAGACACATTTCAAATAAACATCCTTAAAATTAAAAACATATAACTATACTTTAAGAAAAATCCAATCTGCAATACTTTAATTTTCGTCACCAGTCCAATTGTTATTTACTATTGATTTTATATGGTATTTAATTGTTACCCAGTGGATAGAACTTTCCATGTTTAAGCTAGTTCATCTAGAGCTGAATTTATTATAGAACTCTGAAATGGGGACAGAAACTTTTTACTTGAATTTGAGTTAAGTGGCTACACATGTCAAAATAACTATATTCAATGAGGAGAATACTTTCTGTTTATATTCATTTCATTAGGTCTGAAATCACTTAAGATTTTTCACTATAATGTGAAAACTGACAGTCTCCAAGGGGTATTATGAAGAATGTTTTTTAACATGTTCATAGAATCATGGACATTTGTCTTTTGTCAAAGGATGAGGATGCTTTGTGTAGTTAAAATAATAACGCAAAAATCAAATTGACAAATGAGGATTTATGACAGTAAGGAAATTGTTGGGAAAATCACAAGGGTATAAAGTACACACATTTTTTCAATTTGCTTTATTTTTAGAGATGTTTATTTTCCCTAATGAATAATACTAATGAATAATGAATAATAATAATGAAATAAACCAATGCTAAAACTCTCACCACAATTACAAATGTAACAAAAATTGAAACAGTGAGATAAAGGCTTTCTTAGGGTGCTACAACAGACAGGCATTTCTCAGCCTGTGTTAGCACAGTGATACCAGATTTTTGAAAACAATATTCTAAGATACCAAGAAAGAAGAGAAATATTTTTATCTTATTTCAGGAATTGGGAATGTCAAAAACTAAAAAGAAACAAAGAAACATAAAGGGATAATAAGACTTTAGACTTCTAGCTTGGACGAAATTTTGGTTTCATATCTCTGCTTTTTATACTTGAGAATAAACTGATTGACATTTACTTTATTCTTTTGGATGTAACTTGTTACCTTGTGTTTATCCATGTGAAAGATGTGGGTGTTTCTGGTTCATTGTATGGCACTTCTTCTGCTAGCACATACTGTGGATAGACTTAACCTGAGGCATATCTTGGGTTGTTGTGATATTCTTCTGTACAGAAGGAGGAAGGCATCAATGCAGAACTTTTGACTGTATCCCAGTGAAAAAGAAAAGAGATGCTTCTGAAACAGCACAGGAAGCTCACATTGTGCTCTTACAGTGAATTCCTGTTTTTGGTCTGTGGACAAAGAGACATTTACAAGATGCTCCATTCCAAGACAGCATTTCCTCTGATGACCATTAAGCAAAGAGATTTTTTTCTAATTATACACTTTAAGCAGATTGCAGAGTCTAAGAGGATGACCAATGTGATGAAAGAAATATTTCTAGTTATCACGAAGGTTTGCACCTTACTCTATGGGATTAGGAAAGAGAAATGTAGTGTTTTAATATTTTTTTCCTGTTTTCACCAAGGACCAATGGAGTAAATTCTTATCAATTAATACAAAGTCAAATTTTATATTTCCCAATTAATTAAAAGGTTACTTAAAGTCAATTTTCATCACATAATGTAAGTGCTTTAGAAACATGAGCAACATCAATACTGGCATGTGATTTTAAAGAACTGATGGCTAGCTATGTAGGCAGCCTTCTTGGACCAGGTTACAGAAGAAAATCTGCAGATACAATCTAGCGTTATTCAAAATCTATAAAGCCATTAAACAGAGGCAAAAAGGAAGCCAATGAGCAGCAGGTACATTCTGTTTGTCTCTGAGACTAAATAGGTATGGTAAGGTGTTAAGAGTTAGCATGCTCTGTCTACATCTCTGTTCAATTTCTGTTTCCATGATCTGTCCATTGATGAGAGTGGGGTGTTGAAATCTCCCACTATTATTGTGTGAGGTGCAATGTGTGTTTTGAGCTTTAGTAAGGTTTCTTTTATGTATGTAGGTGCCCTTGTATTTGGGGCATAGATATTTAGGATTGAGAGTTCATCTTGGTGGAATTTTCCTTTGATGAATATGAAGTGTCCTTCCTTATCTTTTTTGATGACTTTTAATTGAAAATTGATTTATTTGATATTAGAATGGCTACTCCAGCTTGCTTCTTCTGACCATTTGCTTGGAAAATTGTTTTCCAGCCTTTCACTCTGAGGTAATGTCTGTCTTTGTCTCTGAGGTGTGTTTCCTGTAGGCAGCAGAATGCAGGGTCCTCATTGCGTATCCAGTTTGTTAATCTATGTCTTTTTATTGGGGAGTTGAGGCCATTGATGTTGAGAGATATTAAGGAATAGTGATTATTGCTTCCCGTTATATCCATATTTGGATGTGAGGTTATGTTTGTGTGCTTTCATTCTCTTTGTTTTGTTGCCAAGACGATTAGTTTCTTGCTTCTTCTAGGTTATAGCTTGCCTCCTTATGTTGGGCTTTACCATTTATTATCCTTCGTAGTGCTGGATTTGTAGAAAGATATTGTGTAAATTTGGTTTTGTCATGGAATATCTTGGTTTCTCCATCTATGTTAATTGAGAGTTTTGCAGAATACAGTAACCTGGGCTGGCATTTGTGTTCTCTTAGGGTCTGTATGACATCAGTCCAGGATCTTCTGGCCTTCATAGATTCTGGCGAGAAGTCTGGTGTGATTCTGATAGGTCAGCCTTTATATGTTACTTGACCTTTTTCCCTTACTGCTTTTAATATTCTTTCTTTATTTTGTGCGTTTGGTGTTTTGACTATTATGTGACGGGAGGTGTTTCTTTTCTGGTCCAATCTATTTGGAGTTCTGTAGGCTTCTTGTATGCCTATGGGTATCTCTTTTTTTAGATTAGGGAAGTTTTCTTCTATGATTTTGTTGAAGATATTTACTGGTCCCTAAGAGAAGTCATGAGCCAAATGGACTTAACGGATATTTATAGAACATTCTATCCTAAAGCAAAAGGATATACCTTCTTCTCAGCTCCTCATGGTACTTTCTCCAAAATTGACCATATAATTGGTCAAAAACGGGCCTCAACAGGTACAGAAAGATAGAAATAATCCCATGCGTGCTATCGGACCACCACGGCCTAAAACTGGTCATCAATAACAATCAAGGAAGAATGCCCACATATACTTGGAAATTGAACAATGCTCTACTCAATGATAACCTGGTCAAGGAAGAAATAAAGAAAGAAATTAAAAACTTTTTAGAATTTAATGAAAATGAAGGTACAACATACCCAAACTTATGGGACACAATGAAAGCTGTACTAAGAGGAAAACTCATAGCGCTGAGTGCCTGCAGAAAGAAACAGGAAAGAGCATATGTCAGCAGCTTGACAGCACACCTAAAAGTTCTAGAACAAAAAAAAGCACATACACCCAGGAGGAGTAGAAGGCAGGAAATTATCAAACTCAGAGCTGAAATCAACCAAGTAGAAACAAAAAGGACCATAGAAAGAATCAACTGAACCAAAAGTTGGTTCTTTGAGAAAATCAACAAGATAGATAGACCCTTAGCCAGACTAACGAGAGGACACAGAGAGTGCGTCCAAATTAACAAAATCAGAAATGAAAATGGAGACATAACAAAAGATTCAGAGGAAATTCAAAAAATCATCAGATCTTACTATAAAAACCTATATTCAACAAAACTTGAAACTCTTCAGGAAATGGATAATTTCCTAGACAGATACCAGGTACCGAAGTTAAATCAGGAACAGATAAACCAGTTAAACAACCCCATAACTCCTAAGGAAATAGAAGCAGTCATTAAAGGTCTCCCAACCAAAAAGAGCCCAGGTCCAGACGGGTTTAGTGCAGAATTCTACCAAACCTTCATAGAAGACATCATACCAATATTATCCAAACTATTCCACAAAATTGAAACAGATGGATCACTACCGAATACCTTCTACGAAGCCACAATTACTCTTATACCTAAACCACACAAAGACACAACAAAGAAAGAGAACTTCAGACCAATTTCCCTTATGAATATCGATGCAAAAATACTCAACAAAATTCTGGCAAACCGAATCCAAGAGCACATCAAAACAATCATCCACCATGACCAAGTAGGCTTCATCCCAGGCATGCAGGGATGGTTTAATATACGGAAAACCATCAACGTGATCCATTATATAAACAAACTGAAAGAACAAAACCACATGATCATTTCATTAGACGCTGAGAAAGCATTTGACAAAATTCAACAACCCTTCATGATAAAAGTCCTGGAAAGAATAGGAATTCAAGGCCCATACCTGAACATAGTAAAAGCCATATACAGCAAACCAGTTGCTAACATTAAACTAAATGGAGAGAAACTTGAAGCAATCCCACTAAAATCAGGGACTAGACAAGGCTGCCCACTCTCTCCCTACTTATTCAATATAGTTCTTGAAGTTCTAGCCAGAGCAATCAGACAACAAAAGGAGGTCAAGGGGATACAGATCGGAAAAGAAGAAGTCAAAATATCACTATTTGCAGATGATATGATAGTATATTTAAGTGATCCCAAAAGTTCCACCAGAGAACTACTAAAGCTGATAAACAACTTCAGCAAAGTGGCTGGGTATAAAATTAACTCAAATAAATCAGTAGCCTTCCTCTACACAAAAGAGAAACAAGCCGAGAAAGAAATTAGGGAAACGACACCCTTCATAATAGACCCAAATAATATAAAGTACCTCGGTGTGACTTTAACCAAGCAAGTAAAAGATCTGTACAATAAGAACTACAAGACACTGAAGAAGGAAATTGAAGAAGACCTCAGAAGATGGAAAGATCTCCCATGCTCATGGATTGGCAGGATTAATATAGTAAAAATGGCCATTTTACCAAAAGCAATCTACAGATTCAATGCAATCCCCATCAAAATACCAATCCAATTCTTCAAAGAGTTAGACAGAACAATTTGCAAATTCATCTGGAATAACAAAAAACCCAGGATAGCTAAAGCTATCCTCAACAATAAAAGGACTTCAGGGGGAATCACTATCCCTGAACTCAAGCAGTATTACAGAGCAATAGTAATAAAAACTGCATGGTATTGGTACAGAGACAGACAGATAGACCAATGGAATAGAATTGAAGACCCAGAAATGAACCCACACACCTATGGTCACTTGATTTTTGACAAAGGATCCAAAACCATCAAATGGAAAAAGGATAGCATTTTCAGCAAATGGTGCTGGTTCAACTGGAGGTCAACATGTAGAAGAATGCAGATCGATCCATGCTTATCACCCTGTACAAAGCTTAAGTCCAAGTGGATCAAGGACCTCCACATCAAACCAGATACACTCAAACTAATAGAAGAAAAACTAGGGAAGCATCTGGAACACATGGGCACTGGAAAAAATTTCCTAAACAAAACACCAATGGCTTACGCTCTAAGATCAAGAATCGACAAATGGGATCTCATAAAACTGCAAAGCTTCTGTAAGGCAAAGGACACTGTGGTTAGGACAAAACGGCAACCAACAGATTGGGAAAAGATCTTTACCAATCCTACAACAGATAGAGGCCTTATATCCAAAATATACAAAGAACTCAAGAAGTTAGACCGCAGGGAAACAAATACCCCTATTAAAAATGGGGTTCAGAGCTAAACAAAGAATTCACAGCTGAGGAATGCCGAATGGCTGAGAAACACCTAAAGAAATGTTCAACATCTTTAGTCATAAGGGAAATGCAAATCAAAACAACCCTGAGATTTCACCTCACACCAGTGAGAATGGCTAAGATCAAAAACTCAGGGGACAACAGATGCTGGCGAGGATGTGGAGGAAGAGGAACACTCCTCCATTGTTGGTGGGATTGCAAACTGGTACAACCATTCTGGAAATCAGTCTGGAGAATCCTCAGAAAATTGGACATTGAACTGCCTGAGGATCCAGCTATACCTCTCTTGGGCATATACCCAAAAGATGCCCCAACATATAAAAAAGACACGTGCTCCACTATGTTCATTGCAGCCTTATTTATAATAGCCAGAACCTGGAAAGAACCCAGATGCCCTTCAACAGAGGAATGGATACAGAAAATGTGGTACATCTACACAATGGAATATTACTCAGCTATCAAAAACAACGACTTTATGAAATTCGTAGGCAAATGGTTGGAAACTGGAAAACATCATCCTGAGTGAGCTAACCCAATCACAGAAAGACATACATGGTATGCACTCATTGATAAGTGGCTATTAGCCCAAATGCTTGAATTACCCTAGATGCCTAGAGCAAATGAAACTCAAGACGGATGATCAAAATGTGAATGCTTCACTCCTTCTTTAAAAGGGGAACAAGAATACCCTTGGCAGGGAAGAGAGAGGCAAAGATTAAAACAGAGACTGAAGGAACACTCATTCAGAGTCTGCCCCACATGTGGCCCATACATATATAGCCACCCAATTAGACAAGATGGATGAAGCAAAGAAGTGCAGACCGACAGGAGCCGGATGTAGATTGCTCCTGAGAGACACAGCCAGAATACAGCAAATACAGAGGTGAATGCCAGCAGCAAACCACTGAACTGAGAATAGGACCCCCGTTGAAGGAATCAGAGAAAGAACTGGAAGAGCTTGAAGGGGCTCGAGACTCCATATGTACAACAATGCCAAGCAACCAGAGCTTCCAGGGACTAAGCCCCTACCCAAAGACTATACATGGACTGACCCTGGACTCTGACCTCATATGTAGCAATGCATATCCTAGTAAGAGCACCAGTGGAAGGGGAAGCCCTGGGTCCTGCTAAGACTGTACCCCCAGTGAACTTGACTGGTGGGGGGAGGGCGGCAATGGGGGGAGGGTTGGGAGGGGAACACCCATAAGGAAGGGGAGGGGGGAGGGAATGTTTGCCCGGATACCGGGAAAGGGAATAACACTTGTTGAAATGTATATAAGAAATACTCAAGTTAATAAAAAAAAAAGTTAGCATGCTCATGTGAGGTCAGTGCTGAAGCAGGTGATGTAGTAACACGAAGTAGAGACTCTTGGTCATCTAAGGCAAAATGGTGTAGTGTATATCTCTTCTTTGTCTGCACCTGCTGAGTTGTGCTGTTAAACATGTTGACCAGTACCTGGATAATTAATCATTGCTGAGACCATGCATAGTGCAGAGTTCCACAATGGTGTCAATACAGTACATGAAGCATGGATCTTCTGACCTGCTCTGTTCTCTCTGAGTGCTTTTATTTCTAATATCTATGTGTCATGCTCATCTGGTTGCATCCTAGTACCTAATTAATTGATAATAGGGAATTTGAGGTCAACAGAATACCAAGTAGTTTTTAAGAAGTAGAAGCTAAGGGGAGCATAACAAAAATGAATCAGAACATGGTTGGTCTGGGAACAACTGCTTCTGGATATGTAACTGTGGCAAAACAAGCAGATCCTGAAAGGTGGGTGGAGTGAATAGCAAGGGAAACTCCCATCTTTTTCAGCACATCATTGTACCTTACCCCTTAAACCAGTGGTTCTCAACCTTCCTAATGCTATAAGCTTTCAATACCATTCCTCAGTCATAAAATTATTTCATTGCTACTTCGAAAACTGTAATTTTGCTACTACTGCTATGAGTCAGAATGTAAATATCTCATATGCAGGATATCTGATATGTGATTCCTGTGAAAGATCTTTCAATCAATCCCAAAGGAGTTATGACCTACAGGTTGTGAACTACTGCCTTAAAACCTCTTGTGCCAAAAGTAAGCAAGTTCCAATCAGAGCTGAAAAGGGCTTCTTACCATTTGGTTTTTCAGCATGTAATCTTGGCGAGAGCACAGGACTTTTATTAAGAGTATGCATATTAAGAACATGACCAAGAATGTGGGGAATAGCAAAAAATCAAATCATCACAAGAGTTTGATCCTGTGGACTTGGTTCTTTCGGTCCTTCTGTCTGTCCATTTCTGTTGGACAGACAGCGAGTGTTTCTGGTTTCCACAATGGTACCCTCATGGCATGTGGCTTTGCTCGCTTCCTGACATTGCTGTTCAGTTTCTTCTGTACCAAATACATTGTGGCTAAGCATATGAACTAAGGAGGTTATATAAGGATTTTTCTTTTGCTAGGTATTAGCTTCAAACAAATTATATAAACTTTCTTTGCTAATGTTCTCTTTCATGTAAAATTGCGGTCAATAGAAATGCTTACCCTGTAGGCTGTACATAATTAGAGAGAACAAATGAGTCCTGTTCACTTGCAGACATGATTGAAGCCTTAGTCAGTATCATTGCTGATTGCCTGAAACTTCTGGATGTTTGTTATTCCATGTTTGTCTTAAACTGTAACATTTTCTACCACAACTTTATCAACCACCATTTATTGATGAATGCATCCATCCATCCATCCATCCATCCATCCATCCATCCATCCATCCATCCATCCATTCATTGAACAAAATCCTTAAAAATACATGCAGCACGTCAAATGACTCAGACATAGTTTCTGTTAAGGAATAGAAAGTAAGTTGTGTGTGTGTGTGTGTGTGTGTGTGTGTGTGTGAGAGAGAGAGAGAGAGAGAGAGAGAGAGAGAGAGAGAGAGAGAGAGAGAGAGAGAACAAGCTTAAGTGCATAGTGACTTGAGAAGAAAGTTTTTTTCCAGGACTAAGAAAGGGCATGTAGATGACAGACTAAGGCACAGTGGAAGAGCTTCTAGCAGTTACACTTAGCACACACTAAATATAAAGAGAGATTAGGATGGTGTTAGAAGATGAAGTTGGGTAGCTAAAAAAGGGTGAGATTATAAAGAATTTCCCTCTATCTATTATTGAAAATAGTTTTTTCATATAATACGTTCTGATACAGTGTCATCTTTTTCACCTCTTTCAAGATCCCTCCATGCATCACCCCCCCCATCCAAACCTGCACCCTTTCAGTCTCTTGTTAGAAAACAAACAGGAATCTACACATTAACAATAAAATAAGGTAAAACAAAACCAAACAAACCAGAATAGGACAAAAACTAACAAAGCACAATAAAAATACAGATATGGAGACACACACATTCACACACACAGGAATTTCATAAAAACAAAGCCACAATATATATGCAAATGATACACAATGCTATAAAAGAAAAAGAAAAAGAAAACAAAGGGAAAAGAATATCCTGCCACAGCGTCATGAGACAAAGACTTGCAAAGATGTCTTTGAGTTCATTTTGTGTTGTCCATCTACTGTTGTGCATGGGGTCTGGTCTTAAGAGTGGTTTGTATTGTCAGTAAGACTGTATTGAAGAAAACTAATTTTTCATTTGCAAATCGTTAGAGATAGATTCTGAGTTAGAGTTGGGTGTAGATGTAATTTTATTTTTCCTGATGTAATTGTTATCTCTGAGGCTTTCTGCTGAATACGCTCGCCCTTTCTAGTTCCTTCTGAACTCTGGCTGGCTGGTTCGACTCAGCTGTTCTAACTCAGTCTCCTCTCCAAGCTGACTGATTCAGTCTGGCTTCTTTTGGCTTTTTACTGAATTGGTCTTCTTGGCCTCAAACTAACTCTGACAATTCGTTCTTATCTTTAGGCTCCTTCTCATTCTCTGTCTAATTCTTTCTTCACCTGAAACCTGTCTTTGTAAATCTGTCCGAGTAAAACTTGCCTTCTTCATCTGAACTCAACTGAACTCAACTCTACTGCACTGACTGAACAGATCTCAACTGCACTCCACTCCAAACTGCACTAAGCTTAACAAATTCTACTGCACTGAACTCACCTGATTCCTCACTCACTCCATTAATGGACAACCTCTCCCTGAGCAGCTCTTAAATCACTTCTCTTTTTCTGTCTGTTGTTCTGTGACTCATTCTGTGAACTCTTTGTCTGATTCATCACTTTGCCTGTCCCTCATTCAGATGTCATGTTCAAACACGGCTGCTTCCGAAAGGTTTGTGCTAGGGGAGTGTCTGTATTCCAGCCAGAGTAGCATTGTTGCTGGATTAAAATTTCTCTACTTTTAGGGGGCTGGTGTTCACTTTCTCTTTAAGCATTGGGTCCCCACAGGCACAGCTCTGTGCAGGCCCTGTGCACGTTACGACAGTTTCTATGAGCACATATGTATATTGGTCTTGCTGTGTTTAGAGGGCCTTGTTTTCCTTGGTTCTTTCGTTCCCCTCTGGTCTTACATTCTTCCTGTTTTCTCTTACACATTCTTTTCTTAGTCTCAACAGGAGGGGATTGATAGAGACATCCTATTTAAGAGGTTTTATGGTCTCCCACTCTCTATACACTGTCTGGCTATGGGTCTCTGTATTTGTTCCTATCTACTGCAGGAGGAAGCTTCTTTGGCAGTGACTAAGATACCAATCTCTGAGTAGAGTGTTTTTAGGAATCATTTTATTGCTTTGTTCCTTTAGCAGAACTTGGCAATATTTGATCTTTCCCAAGAGCCCTGGCATATCTAGTCTTAGATATTTGGTCACTTAGGCAGTGTTTGGGTTTCATCTCATGCAGTGGGCCTTAAATCCTATCAGGTATTGTTTGATTTCTCTCACAAGATTTGTGCCGCTATTGCAGTAGTGCATCTTGCAAGTAGGTCATCATTGTAGATCGAAGGGTTTGAACCTGGGATAGCATTTACCTATTTCCTTTTGTGGGATTCACAGGATCTTGTAGTACCATGAACTAGAGTCAGTAGGGCTGTAGGTAAGCACCAACTTGATTTCTCCATGTTCAATGAGATCTTGTCTGTAGCAAAAGAGGCTTACTGCCACTTTCTGGATAGCAGCCTATAGTCTTACCAACAGCCTGGATTGTTTGGGCTGTTCTCTCAGGGACAATTTAGCCAACATTTTATTATATGTAATCTATTTCCAGTACTAGAAGCTTCATTTGTTGAGGAGAGATGTCCAGTTGGGATGTTCAACTTCTCCCAAACTTGGCAATTTTAATTAGATCACCTTCATACACATATATTTTAGGAAGCTTCTACTGTGTTAGGATACTATACAATCCTCAAACAGCCATTAGCTTTAGCCGTTCCTCACCATGTTCCCTTCCTTACCTACCTGTTCATTCCTTCTCCACATTTAATCCTCCCATCCCTGGGTACTCACCAACCCATACTTATCTATTCTATTTCATTTTCCTAGTGAGATCTACTCCTCTCACCTTATAATTCCTTTACTCTTTATCTAACCACTGGTTATAAGGATTGTAGCTAACTTATGAAAAACTTAACAGCTAAAATCCACATATAAGTAATAATGTACTACATTTATCTTTTTGGGTCTGGGTTACCTTGCTCAGGATAATTTTTTTAAGTTCCATCTATTTATTGGTGAATTTCATGATTTTATTTTTTAAACAGCTAAATACTATCATCGACAACTTTTTTTGCTATACTAGAGAACTCAGACTTTATTCTCTGGAACACGAGTAGTTTAAAAGATATAAAATGGTGAGGTTTCATAATAATAATTGGCTCACTAAAAGTCTTATTGGGATTGGGTAAGGTCAGTGAGGGAAGAGTCAGTTTAAAGGCTATTTCAGTAGTCTGAGACAAGCCTGACAGTGATATAAATTGTGGAAGTTGGAGTGAAACTCAGTATAAGGAAATTGATTGGAAAGGGACAAGGGAATTAGCTTTGAAACTGCTTTTTATTATTTCTTGATAGCTTTTGCTGAGTTCCCTGAAATTCTGGAGAAGGGACGTAGCTACATTTTCATAATGCTTTGACTAATATCTTTTGCAAACATTGTCCCATAAAGTGACATTTTTATGACTATGTGGATGAATTCCTCACATGGGTTTGGGGTTAAAGTGGTACTTCGCGAAAAGAGTGTTCAATAAAGAGATTGTATTATTCAGATGACTTCCTTTAGACTTGTGTACTAGCTGGCCTTATCCACTGAACCCATTGACACGGTAGGTGGGCTTAAAGATTTAGGAGCATGGAAGTTCCTTCTGGTTCTGTGCTTAACGCTCATGCAAGCTGGGTATGTCCTGCTTGCATCTGAACCAGCATCCCTGATAACACGTCTACAATAAAGTCAATGGTTAGAAACACTTGGATATTTAGAATTTGACTGAATAGATCTTATTCTATTTCTGTGATTCTGTAATTCAGAAAATGAATGATGGAGCTCATTATTTCATTTTAGCATGTGCTCTAGATGGTTATGAAATAAATAACCAGGTAATCACATACTTCCAGTCCCTGTCAAATACCTTAATTTTCCTAAATTTAATCATTTGAAATTTATCTGATATTGGCAATAGTAGTTGAGATGAATCTGTTAAAGAAAACACATCAAATGTAAGTATTATTATATACATTCTTTCCACTATTTTTAATAAGCTATCTGCAATTGAAAATATTATGGATATGAAACTTGTTAAGTAAATGCTCAGTATTCAAAGATGCTAAAAGTAACCTTGGATGACATTGAGGAAATAGCATATCTTGATGATAAGTCAACAAACAGTTGCATCTTGCTGTGTGTTTTACTGACTGTGCATATATAGGAAGTGAAGGTATAGTCCAAGGCAGTGAACATATCTACAGTCTGACAGCAAGTCACTTGGGAGATTCTCAGAAACACAATTTCTGGGGGACACTCTGACCCTTTGAATCAGATCTCAAATCCATCAATCTGTTCTACCACTTCTTAAGCTTCTGGTGAACATAAACTGTAACAAGTCCTTCAGGATATTTGAACACATCTGAAAGTTTGAGAAAGTAGGTCTAGTGCCCATAGGTTTCTACATGGAGACAATATTTAGACTTTTAAAATATAGAAATATATTTTAAACTGTGTAGATGTTAGCTGACTTGACTCCCTAGAATAAATTAATAACCCAGAATTTGGTTTAGGTGAAAGTGAGAGAAAACTGAGTTTAAAGGGGTAAAAATATAACAACATTGGGCACAGATTTTACTTTCTCTGATGGAATTTTTAAACTATTCTTTCCTTTCTTGAGAATATCATACATGCAGAAGAATTTTGATGAAATCCATTTCTATTTCTTTTCCTTAAACTTCTCCCATATTCTCTCCACTACTACTTTCTCCTTATTTCATGTGTTCATTATTTTACCCACATACCCGGAGTCTACTTAGCGTTAACATCTGTGGATAGATGTAGGGACCTCTACTTAAGAGTGGGTGGTCTCTCAGGGACAACAACCTTGAAGAAAATGGACTCTTCTTTCCTCAAGAGCTATCAATTCTCAAATGCTCCTCAGCTTGTTGATGAATTATGTGACCTCCCTTTCTTCCATGCTGGGTTGTTTTTCTAAATAGATCTTGCATAGATCTTAACAATGCAGTCACAGGCACTGTGAGTTCACGTGTGCGACTCTACTGCTATGTCTGGAAGACAGTATTTCACTGTGGACACTCTCTGGTTTTGACTCTTGGAATATTTCTGACACCTTTTCTATGATAGTCCGTAAGGCCTGGAAGGAGAAGATGTGATATAGGTATGTCATTTAGGGTGAGCACTGGACAGTCTCTTTTATTCTGTGCACTTACTTGTTGTGTATCTCTGTATTAATTTTCATCTTCTGCAAAAAGAGACTTCCCTAATGAAGGTGGTTATATCTAGGGGTGTCAAAATAAGAATTTTGGAGGCAATTTGTAACTGTGACCATTAGAAGAGTGATAGTAGTCGTTCCTTTCTTGGGGTCTATGTCCTGTCTAGCCACAGATTCTAGGCCCTGTTAATGTGTCCAATCATGAGTTCTGTCTTATATAGAGGGGGTTAAATACGATTAGAAAGTGGTTGGTTATTTCAATGACATTTGTACAACTATCACACTAATAGATATATTTTAATCAACCACTCATCACTGTAACTTACAGGATTCAGATGAATAAGATGGTTGATTGTTTTTCCCCAGTAGTATGCATAACACTTCCCAGTACTTACAGCTAGCTACTCAGTAGGAATGAAGCTTCCACATCAGTATCAACCCATTGTTTTATGTTCTATGACTCTATAATGTGCAGTCTTTATCACCAGGGTCTTGCTATAAATATGTAACTAAAGTATAGCAAGTATGACCTTTAGTATTTGTGGATTTATAGGATCCTACTGACCAACAACTCTCAGAAACATAATTCATACTTGGTGCACTAGAATTTGGCATTTTATTTAAGGACCTATGGTATCTAGGAGAGGTGCTGTTAGAAGGTACCTGTTATAAGGTAATGCCAGGAAATCTATCTCTATATGTCATATCTCTATATTTTTTAATTAAATTTAATCTTAGTCATTCCCAGTGGTGCAGGATAAAATCTCAAAGTGGTTTCAACTTACAAAATCCAATTAGTGATATTTTCAGTTGGGTTGTCTATAGATTTTTTGATGTTTAGTTTTTGAGTTCTATGCATATTTTAGATATTAACCCTGTTAGACATATAACTGGAAATATTTTCTCCCTGTTCTACAGGCTGCTTCTTCATTCTGTTAATGGCATCCTTTGTGGTACAGAAATATCTTAGACTCATGAAGTCTCGTTTGGCAATTGTTGGTCTTAATTTCTGTACTGCCACAGTCCTATTCAGAAAGCCTTTCCTGTGACCATAAGTTGAATCATATTTTCTACTTTCATCTACAACAGATTTGGAGTTTTATGTTGAAGTTTTTGACCCATTTGAAATTGAGCTTTGAGAGGTTGAGAGAAGGAGACTGACTTCATACTTCTAACATGCAGCTATCCAGTTTGTCCAGCACTGTTTGTTGTAGATAGTATCTTTTTTCCAATGTGTATTTTTGAAAACATCAAGTAGATTTATATGTGAGTCCTCATTTCTGTTCTGTACATTATTGTGCTTATTTTCATGTCATATCATACTGATTGTATTACTATGACTCTGTAGTATAGCTCAAAACTATCTCGTATGATGATATCTCCAACAGTGTTTTCATTGTTTAGGATTATTCTGGATATCCTGGTTCTTTTGTGTTTCAATTTAAAAGTTAAGATTTTTTTAAAAAAAACTTTCTGTGCAAATTTGCATTAGAATTTTACTGACAATTTCATTGTACCTGTAGATAGCGTTTGGAAGGACAGCCATTTCATAGAGCATTGGATGTCCATCCTCTAGTGTTCTCTTCATTTTCTTTCTGTAGAACTCAAGTTTTCATTGTACAGGTCTTTTATTTCTTGGTCCTCAGGTGTGATGGTTTGCATATGCTTGGCCCAGGGAGTGGCCCTATTAGAAGGTGTGGCCTCGTTGGAGGAAGTGTGTCACTGTGTGGGCAGGCTTGGAGATCCTTCTCCTAGCTGCCCAGGGATCTTCCGTCTGTTCCTGGCTTCCTTCAGATGAAGATATAGAACTCAGATCCTCCTGCACCATGCCTGCCTGAATGCTGTGATGTTCCCACCTTGATGATAATGGACTGAACCTGTGAACCTGTAAGCCTGCCCCAATTAAATGTTGTCCTTTATAAAACTCATGTTGGTCATGGTGTCTGTTCACAGCAATAAGACCTTAACTAAGACACCAGGATATGTTTTTCTTTTTTTTGGTTCTTTTTTTCAGAGCTGGGGACCAAACCCAGGGCCTTGCACTTCCTAGGCAAGTGCTCTACCACTGAGCTAAATCCCCAACCTTTTTTTGGGTTCTTTTTTTTGGAGCTAGGAACCGAACCCAGGGCCTTGAGCTTCCTAAGCAAGCGCTCTACCACTGAGCTAAATCCCCAACCCTGACACCAGGATATGTTTTAAGACATTGTAAATGAGATTTCTTCTTTGATTTTTTTCTTGGTATGTTTGTTTTGGTATGCAGGAAGGCTATTGATTGAGAGAAGTTGATTTTGTATCTGGATACTTGGGGAAATGTGTTCATCAGGTGTAGGAAATTTCCATGGATTCTCTATGATTCATTATTTATGGAAGCATGTCAACTGCAAGTAAAGTCATTCTGCCTTCTTCCTTTCCTGTCTATATTCCTTTTAACCACTTCTCTTGTATTATGTTCTAGATAAGAACTCAAAGCACTATATTGAACAGGATTGCAGAGAGCTGATGTCTTTGACTTATTTTTGGTTTTAATGGAAATGCTTCATTTTTTTTCTCATTTGGCATGATACTAGCAGTGGGCTTGTTCTACATTGCGTTTATTGTGTTGAGATATATACTATGTATGGCTAGATTTTCTTCCAGCCTTGACCATGGAGAACAATCTTTTTACTATGCTCTTTAATTCAATTTTTATAGCTATATTCATCAAGAACATTGGCCTAGAGTTTTTGTTTGTGTGTTTGTTTGTCTTTATTTTTTTCTTTATCTGGTTGTATCCTTATCTGTGTAATGTGGCTTTTGAAAAGATTTTGAAAGTATTCTTTCTTTTCTTATTTTGTAGAATAATTTGAAAAGCCCTGGTATTAGTTTGACCATAAAGATATAGAATTCCCTATTACACTCACTTCTCACTCCTTCCTCATCTGTGACCCCTTCCCCACCTCCAAATAATGATGGTGATGATGGTGGTGGTGGTGGTGGTGGTGATGATGATGATGATGATGATGATGATGATGATGATGATGAAGACAGGAGGAGGAGTAGTCCAGTTTGTGTTGCCATGTACTCATTAGAGCATGGCCAAAGTTTCAGTGGCTACTCCCTTAAAGAAAACTAAGACTTTCTTCACCTGCACTCCTGCTAGAAGCTATCAATTGTAAACCTTATCATAAGACTAAGAGTTCTCTTTGATGGCTTTTTTTTCTGAGGTTTTTTTTTTTGTGGCAAGGGTGAGACATGATTGTGAATGTGACTGCAGGACACATCTTTGGCTGCTGGTGAATAAGGTATCTCTGACTTTCTAGTATACAATTGGTGTTGCTATTTATTGTATGCTTGTCTGTTTTGCCTTTTTCTATAACATATTTGTCATCAAATATAACCTTGTTAAAAATTTCCAGGAAAGAGATTGAGGGCAATACTAGAGAAGGAAATGGCTTAGATGCGCTAAAAGAACAAACTGCTCTAACCCTAGCCATTCAAGCAGGCAACCCAGGCATGTCAGGACATGGGGTCCTTGATGTGAAGGCTGACTACCTTAGTTGTTCTCTGAAATTTTAGCTAACTCATATGATTAAGTTGTACCAGAAAACACTTGAAGCAGGAAATGTTTTTGTGAAACCTGAAGTTTTAGTAGCTAAGAAAATTGAAGACCTCAAGGAAAGGGAACACATTGGGCCTAGGTCACTAAAGACAGGGATGTCCACAGAAATCCCTCAATAAACAGAGGAAGGGATTCTGAATATTTGGACAAGCTTAAAGCAATATTCAATATTATTCTGACTTGTTTAGCCCCTTTCTGTTCTCCCGCAAATGGTGTAACCTTGAGTTTATGCTCAGATGACCTGTAGTTTGGAAGGTTTTCTGGGAGCTAAAAGTTAATATATAACTTTCTTTTCTTTTCTTTTTTGTTTTCTTTCTTTATTTCTTTGTTCTTTTCTTTGTTTCTTTCTTTGTTTCTTTGCTTCTTTCTTTGTTTCTTTGTTTCTTTCTTTGCTTCTTTGTTTCTTTGTTTCTTTCTTTGTTTCTTTGTTTCTTTGCTTCTTTGTTTCTTTCTTTGTTTCTTTCTTTGTTTCTTCTTTCTTCTTTCTTTCTTTCTTTTTTTCTTTTTGTTGAAGTAAAGACAAGACCCAGCAATTCATTTCTTCTCTTAACCCCTTTTTATACCCCTTGGCCAAAGTTTTTTGTATTAATAAGAAAATTATCTCATAGATACAAGTTACACATTTTTCAGAGACAATCACCACAAAAACATATTCTTCAAAAAACAGATTAAAATCATTAAAAAAAATAAAGTTACAACAGATATTGATTACATATTTCTTATATAAAACTTATATCTAACTAAATAATTCTCATACATCTTTCTTTCCAGAGGCTCATTATAACTTCAAAGCAGTAATTTTAATCATTAATTAACAAAGTTTAAGCAAGTCAAGTCTATAATAGCAAGTTTTCCTTCATGCTTGGTTGACAACCATCTTGCTTACTATGATCAAGTCATCTTTCACATTTCTTTTGGTCTTTATTATAATATTATTATTTCCCGGGGCACACCCTCATCCCTACATCACAAAATTAAGAAACTCAGGTCTAATCTAGAGTCCATGCTTATTTTGAACATTAGCTTGTCCCAAGCCTGTTCTTCTTGCCTGTACAATTACATGCTTTTAAACATAACTTTCTTTAGCAGACACTGAACACATAGTTACAGGGTTTTTCAGGAAAAATAATGGGCTTCATAAAAATAATGAAAAGGTTCTTGATTATGTACTATTGTATAACAATAGAAAAGGAGAGAGACAGAGATAGAGATGGAGAGAGAGGCAGAGAGAGATAGAGACAGACACTCACACACACACACACACACACACACACACAGAGAGAGAGAGAGAGAGAGAGAGAGAGAGAGAGAGAGAGAGAGACTCTAAGCTCCAAGCACAAATTCAGATAAGTAATGAGTTATCTGTCCACTTACATCTGCATTATTGCCTGAGACTGTGATTTCACACCAATCCAATCCTCCCATTCTTGAGAACTGGGAGATAACTGAGGCTGGTTCTTGGCAGTAGGAGTTGACCCAGGAATCTTCTATGTCCCTCTTTCTCAACTGTGAGTCATCATTTCTACTGCAAAAGTAGCTCCCTTACTCTTTAAGTCCACAGAAACATGAATCATGGACTCAAAACTATGATTGATGTCTAGTTTTATTTCATTATGTTCAGATTAGACAGAAGGAATTATTTGCTTTTTCTCTTTGTTGAGTGATTTTTATGAAATAACTTTTATTAGATATTTTATTTATACTTCAAATATTATCCCTGTACCCAGTTTCTCCTTCACAAAACCCCTATCTCATTCCCTCTCCTCCTGCTTTGATGAGAGTGCTCCCACACACATTCATTTCCATCTTACCACCCTGGCATTCTTCACTGGGGCATCATGCCTTCACAGGACCAAGGGTCTCTCCTCCCACTGATGCCAGATAAGGTCATCCTCTGCTACATATGCAACTGGAACCATGCAAACCCCTTCAGCTTTTTAAGCCCTTTCCCTAATTTCAATTTTGGGGGTCCCCATGTTCAGTTCAATGGTTGGTTGCCAGCATCTGCATCTGTATTTGTAAGGCTCTGGCAGAGCCTCTCTGGGGACAGCTATATTAGACTCCTGTCAGCATGCACTTCTTGGAATCTGCAATAATGACTGGGTTTGCAGTCTGGATATGTGATTGATCTCCAGGTGGGGCAGTCTCTGAATGGCCTTTTCTTCAGTCTCTGTTCCACACTTTGTGCCCATCATTCCTTTAGACAGGAGAAATTCTAGGTTAAAAATTTGGAGATGAGTGGGTGGCCCCATCCCCCAAGGAGGGGGCCTTGCCTAACCTCTGGATATGGTACTAAAGGTTCTCCCTCCTCTTTGGTGGGCATTTCAGCTAATCTCATCCCCACTGGGACTTGGGAGACTTTTGCTTTCCTGGAATCTGGGACTTTCTGATGGCTACCCCCAGCTCCCCATCCCCCATACTTATATACCTCTGTTCAAATTCCTGACCTGCTGTATATCATTCCCATCTTAGTCTCCTCCTATACCTGATCTGCCTCCCCCTTTCCCCTCCCACTCCTCACTTCCTCCCAAGTCCCTCCCACTCTCTACTTCCTGTGAATATTTTGTTCCCCCTTCAAGAGGGACTGAAGCATCCACATTTTGGTCTTCCTTCTTGAGCTTCATATACTCTGTGAGTTGTATCATGGGTATTCTGAACTTTTTGCCTAATATCCACTTATCTGTGAGTATATACTATGTGTGTTCTTTTGTGACTGTATTACCTCACTCAGGATATTTTCTAGTTCCACCCATTTGCCTAAGAATTTCACATAGTTATTGTTTTTAATAGTTGAGTAGTACTCTATTATGTAAATGCACTACATTTTCTGTGTCCATTCCTCTGTTGAGAGGCATCTGGGTTCTTTCCAGCTTCTGGCTATTATAAATAAGGCTGCTATGAACATAGTGGAGCATGTGTCTTTATTATAGTTTGTAGCATCTTTTGGGTTATATGTCCAGGAGTGGTATAGCGGGGTCCTCAGGTAGTAATATGTTGAATTAGTAAAAGTTCTAAAGGCTGCTAAGAAGGAGGCGCAGTCTCTTTTATATTATTTGAATTAAATGTTGTATTGATATTTGTTAGGTCCATTTGGTCTATGGTATCATTTAGCATTTTTGTATTTCTGTTCTTTTTTTCTTTCTTTTTTTTGGGGGGTAGGGGAGGGTTGGGTGATCTGTCCATTAAGGAAAGTGGAGTATTGGAACAGCCTATTATTAATTTTTGGAGTTGATTTTCTGTTTTATGTTGAGAGTATTTGCTTTACAAAATTTGGGCACACCTAAGTTTATGGTCTTTATGTTAGTGTGGTAATTTTTTTTCTGATGGGTTGTTTATTCACCTGTAGTTTTATCACCCAAATTCTATTATTTATTTGCATTATCCTTGAGTTTCTTTAGTATATTTACAATTGCTATTTTGAATTTTTTTCCTTGTGTGTCATCTAAGTTGATTTTCTCAGGGTTTATTACTCTAGGAATACTAATTTGTGGAGGAGACATATTGTCTTAGTTATTGTTTTTTCTGTCTTTTTTTTCTTTCTTGCAAAGTGAACATATCAATTGAGTGGTATTTGGCCTTCAGTTTTGAGGCCACTTATCACTAATGTGTGAATAGTGTACTAGAAGTAGTTATAGTTCACCTAGGACTGGGTACATTTCTGAGTACGAGAACAAATCTTCTGTAGAGTTAGCACTTTCTTTCTGCAGGTACTCAAAAGTTTATGGAAGGGTGACAGGGTTCTTTATGTTGTTCTCAGGTAGGAGAAACTGGGATTTCCCCTTGAACGGAGTGTACTACCTGGACATGGTGGACAGAGACTTCAGGCAGAGAGGGTAGGGTCTTGTTGAGGCTGGGATTCTCTATCTAAGGGAGGAGATGCGAATTGACTCCAAGGGGACTAGAGATGGCAGATACAGTGTTATGGCAAGCATAGGGGTCACTTCCCAGGTAAGCTTGTAGTACTTCATGTGGTTCTTTAGTGTCTCTTGTTTAGGTTGTTTCAGGGATGGATGGTGGTACTTTAGGGAGATGCATAAGCCTTTACCACCTGATAGATGCTGTTGTTAGAGATATGGGATCCTTTCATACTCTGTTCACTTATGGAATAATACTGTTTTCAAGTATATTCCTTGTCCCAGAATGCTGATCTGGCTAGTTCATATGTGTCTAGAGGAGAAAATATAGAATATGTGGATTCTTCAAAGTGGCTACCTTTACTTTATTTTTTTTGCCAGAACCTACCTATTAGCATAATTAATTTCATAGGAGGTAAGAAATGGAGTCTTGAGTTGCAGGTATTTTCATACTGAGATATAAAATAGAAAAAGAAATCAGGAGATAGACATAGGATGTCTTATTTTTTTGAAGTGGGTATATGAACTTACTTAAATTATCCCTCCTAGTTCTCCATTACATTCTCTATTCTTTTTTCTCCTTTTCCTCCTATTTAAAATACTTTTGCATCTCTTACATGGACATTATATTTTGCTTTCACCATTCTTGTTGGTACTTTAATGTAGTCTTTTGTTATCAAGGATTTAGGATGCTTAATCCTACAGAAATCATAACTGAGAAATTATGTATATCATCTATCTATCTATATAATATACTAATCACTAAGCTTGCCTGAATATATATGCACATATGTTTATTACATTTTCATAACAAACTTTTGTTTCTTTTATATGTCATAAGTTGTCAATGTGTGTGAAGGTTTTGATCACGTAGGAGTTTTTAGTTTTGTTTTTGCAATTCTTCTGATAGCCCATCCAGAGCTTTTGAGCTATGCCATGTCAAGAATCATTGCAGAATTCTTAAGGAAATGTCAAATTTACATGATAATATCAATGACTTATTTTAGACAGCTTTAACTAATTTGCTCTTCATTTTTTTCCAGCTTAATATTTCCTGACATTTGAACTAGACAATGGCTGAATACAAATGTTTTATGTGCTCTTTAACGGAGATACCTACTGCAAGATGATTATTAAAAGGGCTATGAATCATCCCTTTCTTTAAAATATTCAGCTCCTTACACTGATTGCTATTAGCTCTTCATGTTATTTTAATTAGAGGAAAACATGGCTGCTAAAAATCAGCCTAAGTGTCTATAAATAAAAGTATCCATCTTGCAGAGTTAAATTTTAATTAACCTTTAGCATCCCAACCTTTCCAGTGGAATTTGTCAGGGCTTGTGACCATTTATTTTATACAAAAGCAACAAAGACTGTTTTTGTGTGCATATAATCTAAATCTGAGGAAAGAGACAGAGGGAGATAGAGAGACAGAGAGACAGACAGAGAGAGAGAGAGAGAGAGAGAGAGAGAGAGAGAGAGAACATGTAAGAGCAATCTCCTAGAATATAAACTCCTTATTTGTCAACTGTCACTTAAGTACCTCTATCTGAAGAAAATGATACCTAGTGTACCATGTATGGTGTGATGTTGCAGTATATGATATAGGCAGAATAAAATCCACCTCCCCCCATTTCTGAGTTCATTCTAGCCACAGTTTCTGTCTTGACCTGCTTTGAGCATGTTAGGTTTCTTAGCAATAAGTGACTGGTGATGAAAGCCACTCCAGGCCACTTTTTTACCTCTAGTCATTATCCACATAAAAGGTGGTTTCATGAGCTGTTTGTTGGAAAATCCATATTTGACATAAATAAGCGGTTTCTGCCGATTGATTTTGTAGGTTGCCATGACTATCTGTGGAGGACGTGTCAGTCAAAGCACAGAAGATGCCTGGACCTGAATTTGTGTCAGTCTGTGGTTGCTAGGAAAATCAGTTTTCAGAAAAACGTTTCTAATTGTTATGCAGGCAACGAAAGCCATCAAACACAGCCATGGCAACCTCCATCAGAACCTGACCTTAATAAGCAACAAGGCCTGCTATTAACTCAGTTTCTATGGTTATATTCAAAGTAAATTGGATTTTTTTGTTTAAAATTCACAACTCTCACATCTCTCTGTGTTTATTACAGTCATCAAGCATCAACTACATTAACTTTCTAAATATATCTAAAACCAAATGGTGAAACACTCTAGTTTGCAAATAATACCCCAAGTCTGCAGTGACTAATTTAGAGAGTCTCGTTTCAAGCTGAAAATACAACGCTGTTAATAGGTTTTAGTGAATGTATGACACGACTCAAATGCTAAAGTCCTGGTTTAGCTAGATGCTTCTGCTTTCTGGTCCTCATTTTTTCTGCTTCTGAAACTCAGTTCCCTGCAGGAAAATCTATGCGTGTGGTATATGAAATTATTAGCTACGGCTGGTGCGTTGAATAGGAAATTAAGGCATTTGGAAAATAGTTAAAGCTAAGAGACCTCTGGGAATAGCAGGAACAGTGATAGCAAAGATGGAACAAGTTAAAGTGCTACATCTCAGGCAGAAAGGGACAAAGAAAGATCTGGGGTGGGCCAGGGTTGATTGTAATAAGTAACTTCTGACATGACTCCTTTTACAGTCCTTCAACTTCTGCAACTACTTCCTCCATCAGTCTAATTATGATTGATAGGAAGCCTCTGGAATGGCTATGAATGATACCTTCTTCTTGATACTCATGTCTTTACATAAGTCCCTGCCAGGAATACAAATTCAGATTAACGTCTTGTGTCGATAGGTAGAATTTACCATAACTAACTACATATCCCTTCTGTGATTGGGGATCAACAAAGGTTCCCTCTTGTTACCACACTCTTACTTGCTGCACATTTATTTTTAAAGCTTCTTATTGAATAATCTACTGTGTGGTGTGAGATGTTGTACGAAGAACTGCACATAGTAAGACTTCATGTAGGCTTCTGGCCAATAATTCAATGGGAATTGAGCCTTCAATTTAACAGCTACTAAGAAATGAATTACACACAAGCATCAGAAAGGAGGCTTTCCTAGTAAAGAGACACAGTAAGACCTTCCATATGGAGGATAAGGAGGAAGTGAAGGTTATCTTAGAACACAAGTGGGGACCAGACCTTTGGAATAGAGAAGGAAAAAAGAGAGTAACAGAGAGAGACAAAGAGGGGGAAGGATTAAGCATATTTTGTAGGATGTTGCTATAGAAACTTGAAAAAAGACAAGAACAAGGTCAACACACACATTATTTAAAAACAGAGCAAAAGGGCTGCCCTACATCTCAGACAAAGAAACTCTGACCTTCGGAATGGAACACATTGCAAGAATTCCTGCTCCCCAAGGATCCCTGCAGACCAAATTTATTTAAGTGAGAGTAGGATTCATTGAGCCCTTGGTAGAGGTCCCCCAAGGCTTTTAGCTTCAAGTGTCCAACATTTATCCTATGGTAAAATAAACAAATTCGGACCAAATATATCTCATGTCCTATTATGGTTTACATTTTATATTACATGTCAGAGTTTTCCCCCCAATTTAGGCAGATGTCACAGGGTGGTGGTGGTGATGTGTGCATGTGTGTATATATTGTGCATATTGTAATGTGTGAACACACTCACTGCAATTATTTCCACTGAGATCTTATTGATAACTAGCTTTGTGTGAGCAGGGTATGTCATTCAGAATATGGACATGTTTCTGCCAACATCTATGGCTTAGCTGATAATGGAAAAAGGCACTCTACAGTTGTCATCCAGACTGGGATCCAGAGAATTCACAAAACCCCACCAGGGACTATAGAGAGGACTGTTTTTTAAAATAGTCAGAAATAGTCTTATTCAGATATATAGATATTTTTCAGATCTTCTGAATTTGAGATTATCCAGAAAGCCTTGCTTTAACTATGCATGTCGAAATTCACTGAACTAGCAGATTTGTCCAGAATTCTCAGCATGCCTCACTACATGTGTGTCCAAAATTTCAAGAGATTGGGCTGGAGTGTTGGGGAAGCAAACACGTATAATCAGGGTCAACGTCTTTACTGCTCTTTACTCCAGCTACTGATCTGTGGCTCCCGAAGAAAGAGCCTGGTATGATGCCCCTGCTGAGTATGGCCTGCCTATGGGAGGAGGTGAATCTTTCTGAGAGTTGTAATCTCTGTCAGTATGTTATTATATTTACTCTAGTTTTTATGTGCTCAAAAATTTCCAATCAATAGTTCCACTGTAGTGCATTCTTTCTGGAGTTGCTTCTCCAATGCTTATCACCAGGAACACCCAGGCTTCCATTTAAGTGCAGCCGTCTTCTGCCTCCAAAATAATAGTTGTTACAAAATAATGTTGGGATTTGCTTGTGAGAAAAACACATGCCATAGGTTCAGGGGGAGCATCATGAATCAAACGAATAGGAGGGTCATATTGGTGAAATGCTATGAGTACAGTACAGGGGAACAGGGAAGGGTGTATGGGATGTTTGAAGGGGTAAAAGGCAAAAGTGACCTGTAGATTTTTACTCTTCCATTCATTTGTCCAAGTCCAATTCCCTAGTCTCATCTCCAGTACTTCAGTAGCTTACCGTCACCTCATTTCTGGTGGATCCTGCAGACCGACCCCTCCTGGACTACCTTTCCCCCCACTCTTCTGTTTATCCATCCTCCCAACTCCTGCTGGCACTCTCACAGGCCATGCTGGGCTAGGTAGCACGTAGGCTAACTACAGGTCTTCAGCTCTTCCTCTATTTCTCTAAGTCCAATCCTCCAGTCTCATTCCTAGCTCTTTAGCAGAAGCTCTGATGTGGCCTCTTCTCACTCTCTACTCTTATTCCCACAGGGTTACCTAAGCAGATTCTGGTGGAGTGCTCTGCTTTTATCCCTCTTTTGGAGATCTTCAGCTGCCCCCAGCTCTCATTCATTTAAATCTTGGGTCAAAAACTCAGAAACACATTTTACCTGGAACCTCAAATAATCACAACTATCAGGATCCCAGAATAATTTTCTACAGGCATTACACAGTCAATACACTCTCCTTAAAACCAGAGAAGAAACAGAAACCAAGGAACAAAACACCTGCCCAACAAAGACAAGAACTATCAGCACCTAGAATTAGAGTCTTTGCAGTCTCAGGTGCCTAGAGGCCAGCATAAAATCATAATCAATAACAGCTGGGATGATATGTCTCCACTAGAGACCAGCAACTCTACCACAGCAGGCCATAAATATTCCAACACAGTTGAAGCACAGACAACTTAAGGACCTTTATGAATATGATAGAGATACTTGGGGAGAAAATTAATAAATCTTTTAAAGAAAGCTATGAAACAGAAAGAATGAAAGGAAAAGAATAAAAATTTCTAAGATGTGAAAATGGAAATATACTCAATACAGAAAATTCAAACTGGGGGAAATGTGGAAATGAAAAATGTAGGAACTTAAGTAGGACCACAGAGGTAAGCTCTGCCAACAGTATATAAGAGATAGAGGGTAGAATCTAAGCTACTGAAGACATGATAGAAGAAAAGATACATTAGTTAAAGAAAATGTTAAAACAAAACAAAAAAAAAACTTCTGGCAATAGGCTGGAGAGATGATTCAGCAATTACTGATCACTCTTCCAGAGGTCCTGGGTTCAATTCCCAGCAGCCACATTGTGGCTCACAACCATCTGTAATATGATTTGATGTCCTCTTCTGGTGTGTCTCAACAGAGTGACAGTGTGTTCACATACATAAAATAAATAAAAATATAAATATAAAAAGGAAAAAAAACTAGTCAAAAAGTTCAGGAAACTTGGGTACTATGAAATACCAAATCTAAAAATAATAGTAATAAAATGAGGAGAAGAAACCAAGGTCAAAGACATAGAACATATTTTCAACAAAATCTTAAAAGAAAAATTTTCTAACCTAAAGAAGGAGATGCCTATCAAGATACAAGAAAAATAAGAAACACCAAATAGACTGGATGAGAAAGAAAGTCTCCCTCAGCACATGAAAATTGAAACACAAAGTGAACAGAACAAAGAAAGAATATTAAAAAATTATAAGGGGAACAAAACAAAGTATCATAGGAAAGTAGCCCTATTAGACTTAAACCTGACTTCTCAATACATACCATAAAAGCCAGAAGGGCCTGTACAGATGTGCTGTAGTCTCTAAGAGACCACAGATGCCAGTCCAGACCACTATAGCCTGCAATGCTTTCAGTCAAAAGATAAAATAAGATATTCCATGATAAATTCAAATTTAAACAATATCTATCCACAAATGTAGACCTACATAAGGTCTAGAAGTAAAACTCAAACATGTAGTGGTTAGCTATAAATAAGAAAACAGTGACCAAATAATCTCATATCAGCAAATCAAAAGAAAAACCACACATAAACCACCACTATCAACAACAACAACAGAATAGAAATCAATGATCATTTTCATTGATATCTTTCAGCATCAACGGTCTCAATTCCCCAATAAAAAGATAAAGAGTGACAGAATGGGTGCAGCATTCAAGAAGCACTCCTTAACATCAAGAATACAGAACACCTCAGGGTAAAACGTTGGAAAAGATTATTCAAGCAAATGAAACTAAAAAACAAGATAGTGTAGTCATTTTAATATCTGACAAAATAGATTTTAAACCAAAACTAATCAGAAGAGATTGAGAAGCACACTACATACTCATCAAAGAAAAATTCACCAGGATCACGTTTCATTTTTTTTTTGTGGAACATAGCTCACAATATGTTATTTCATGAAAGGTAATATTGTGGCAGTACACACACATCACACTAATAAAATTAATACTAATAATATGAAATTTGACTTACGATTTATGACACAATGGAATAGCTCTCGAGCAATTCAAAACAATGACAATGACTTCTTTCTTCCTCTCGTATACGGTATTATTTTTTGAAAGTACAATCCATATTCCCTCACCAACTAGAATTGTTCAACTCTTAGTAGCACCCCATAGTTTCGCTCACATTTCAATTCTTGACATCAATGCTCCAGACACAAGCACATCCAATTTATAAATGAAAATTTTCTATAGCTTAAGATTGATGTCGACATTTCTGCTTTCATTGGAGACTCAGTTTTATCATGTGATGTTTTTCTGGAGACTGTCTTATGAGACAACAACTTTTACAATAGCCTCAAATAATATACAATATTTATATTATATATCTTTATATCTTTATAATCAAGCAAGTAAAAGAATTGTATGATAAAAATTTAAGGTATTGAAGAAAGAAATCAAAGAAAGCACACGAAGATGGAAAGATCTCTCATATTCATGGTTCATTGGTAAAAATTGACATCAGACTAAAAATAATTTACAGATTCAATGCAGTCTCTATCAAAATTACAGTACAATTCTTCACAGGTCTTGATAGGAAAATTTATGTCTTTATAATGAAACACAAAATTCCTAGGATATCTTAAACAATCCTTAATTTAAAAAAGAAGTGCTGTATCCCCAATTTCCAGTTCTACTACAGCAAAACACAGTTGATCAATGTTATTACCTGAAGTGTCCTGGTTTGGAGTTTGGATTTGTGATGGATCCGCAGGTGGGGCAGTCTCTGGATGGCCTTTCATTCAGGCTCTGCTCCACTTTTTGTCCCTGTATTTCCTTTAGACAATAGCAATTCTGGGTTAAAAATTTGGAGATGAGTCGGTGGCCCAATCACCCAACAGGGGGCCTTGCCTAACGTCTGAATATGGTCTCTGTAGGTTCTCCCTCCCCTTTGGTGGGCATTTCAGCTAATCTCATTCCAGTTGGGGTCTAGGAGCCTCTTGCTTTCCAGGCATTTGGGGATTTCTGGTGGCTATCCCCAGTTCGCATCTCCTATTGCTACACAAATTGTTCAATTTCCTGACCCTCTGTATGTCATCCCTGTCTTCTCCTATACCTGATCCTGGCCCCTCATTTCCCCCCTTCACCTCCTCTCTTTCTCCCAAGTCCCTCCCACCCTCTACCTCCAGTGAGTATTTTGTTCCCCCTTCTAAGAAGGACTGAAGCATCCACACTTTGGTCTTCCTTCTTCCTGAGCTTCATGTGGTCTGTGAGTTGTATCATGGGTATTCCAAGCTTTGCTTAATATCCACTTATCAGTGAGTGCATATAATGTGTGTTTTTCTGTGTTTGTGTTACCTCACTCAGGATGATATTTTCTAGTTCCATTCATTTGCCTATGAATTTCATGAAGTTGTTTTTCATAGCTGAGTAGTACTCCATTATGTAGAAGTACCACATTTTCTGTATCCATTCCTCTGTCAAAGGGCATCTAGGATTTTTCTAGCTTCTGGCTCTTTTAAATAGGCTGCTATGAACATAGTGGAGCATGTATTCTTGTTATATGTTGGAGCATCTTTTAGGTATATGCACAGGAGTGGTATAGCTGGGTCCTCAGGTAGTACTATTTTTAATAATATTCTGGTATATTTATAGAACAGTGTCTTATTCAACCATCATCAGAGAAGCGTCCTCATACAACAGATTGGAGCAAACATGGAGATTCACAGAGTTACCTTACACAGAGACTGAGAGACCTTGGAACCCTCAGCCCTAAATGGGGTGTTCAGCAAGCAGAGGGGATGGAGGATTCCAAGAAAATAAGGCTCTGAAAATTACATGAACAAAGCTCATATGAACTCACAGAGCCTGAAGCAACAGTGTCTGCACAGATCTCCACTGGGTGCTTTGCACATACATCATGATTTCCATTTTAGAGTTTTTAAGGGATTACTGAGTGAGCAAATGAGTGGGTCTCTGATTCTTATGCCATTTTGTTTGGTTTGTCTTGTCCAATTTTAATGTAATAGTTTTTGTTTTTATTATATTTAATTACAAAATGAATGAATGGATGGATGACTGTTCGGTTATTGACTGGCATATATTCAAACCCCACAAATTAATTTAGTTTCATTGTCATTGTTTTCTTCTTTTGGGGTATAGTTTTGTCTTCTTGGTTTGGGGGATTTTGTTGTGTTGGGTTTCTGTTTATTTTTTGAAAGATGGGAGAGGATCTTCAAGGATTTGGGAGGGGAAAGAATATGATCAATTGTTTTAATTTAAAAATAATTTTAAATAATAAAATGATAATAGTAAAAAATTAAAAAGAATTAGGAGAGTCATAGATGATGCTCCCTCTCCTGCATATAGCATGCATATAATTATATGCACAAATAAATAGAGATATGTGTATATATTAAAATAAGTGGTATTCAGTCAAAAACTCTGGCATAGAATTGCTCTTCTTTAAAAGAATTGCAGGGACAAAAATGGAGAATAAACTGAGGGAAAGATGGCCTAGTGATGGGACCACCTTGGGATCCATCACAGGGGAGGCATCAAGGCCTGACACTATCACTAACGCTGTGGTGTACTTACTGACAGGAGCCTAGCATGGCTGTCCTCTGAGAGGCCCAAACAGCAGGTAACTGAGACAGATGCAGATACTTACACCTAAGCAATAGATTAAAAGTGAGGAGCTATGGCTGAATTAGGAGAACACTAGAAGAAGCTGAAGAGGAGGGTGACCATATAGGAAGACCATAAGTCTTAGCTAGCTAGGACCCCTGGGAGCTCTTAGAGCCCGAGCCACCAACCAGGCAGCATACAGCATCTGGTCTGAAGCCATGGACACATAATACAGCAGAGGACTGCCTCATCTGGCCTCAGTGGGACAAGCCTAATCCTTGTGATTCTTGAAGCCCTAGGGAGCAGGGAGGTCTGGAGTGGGAGGGAACATTCTCTCAGAGACACAGGGTAGGAGGAATGGGATAAGGAACTGTGGGAATGGTGACTGAGAGAGGGCAACAGCTGGAATGTAATAAATAAAATAATTTTAGAAAGAACTGGTGTTGAATGATTTTCTGAAAACTCTTCTTCCTCTTCTACTTTTACTTTCAATTTGGTTTCTGCAGAAAAGTGAGAATGGGGAAGATAGCCCATTCATGTATGTCATTATATATCCAAACCCTAGTTAGATATAAAGAATATTATAAAACACACATTAACAGGCTTGTCATAGAGATACGAAGGCATGGTATGAAACTATCTTTGAATTTTTTGAATATTACCAGATTTCTTTGATGGTGGAAACTGATCTCACTTCTGTAATTCCCTTTCCTCTTTCTCTCACTCTCCACACAACCCTAATTTGTGTAAAATTTCTCTATCAAGTACCTTATATTTCTAAGCACTTTAGATGAGGTATATCTCTTATATCAGGAGAAGTAGTTTTTAAAAGCTTACAGAAACAGTTATTGTGTAATCTCTAGCAAGGATATCTTGTCTGTAGAATGCTTTTCTATTCTTCCTCCCAGCCCCCACCAAGAAAGGGAGGAAAACTTATTATTTGCTTATTTATTCCTTCTTTATTCCTCCTGAATCCTTGACTGGGAAAAGGTTCAAGTTTGCAAGTCATTTTCTGTCTCAGTCTGCAGGGGTCTCTGGTGAAAAACCTGATGTCACTTTCACTACTTTTTTGGACCTGACACATTTTAAAACTTTATGCGAGCCTTTTAAACATGTTATTTTGAATTACCATGAGTGTTTTATTTGTGATATTTTAAAATAAAATTAGTGGTGCTTATATTTTGCTACATAAAATTACTGGAGCTTGCATTCGTATTATTTCAAACCTGGAATAGTACATGCTGCGGTTTTAAAAAAAGTCTCTATTTAGAAAATATTTCTGTCTCAATGACTTTCCTATTTACAGACCTCACTCTACCTGGTTATTGTGGATCTTGGTTTAATTCTCATGGCTCTTAACCTTTTCTTATATTTTCTACCTTTTGACATTGTCTTTACTTTAAGTCTTCTATAAATAGTTTCAGTTTGCTAGTTAATTATTTTTATTTCTACAGAAACCTTTCCATTGGTGCATTTGCGTTTTAGTTTTAGTTTTCAAATATGTTTTATTTTCCTCATTATCCTTCTTATGAATTTACACTCTTGGCCTCTTTGTGACCTCTTTCTGTGTTCTGTAGCTGTTAGATGATCCTTAATGATTTGCTTAACAAAAAGGACTAGAATTTTGTGACTGCTCATACTTGCAAAAAGCATACCTGACTCTCAAAAGGGTCAGTATTGCTGCAGAAATGCTTTCATATTTTACCTTGCTATTTACTCAGCAAAAAGACAGTCTTTATTATTGGCTACTGTGATCTGTGTAGGCTTTGGACCTGAACTCAACTCTCAGAATCTACATAAAACTATTAAAAAGCCAAAGTTGGTAGTGAATGCTTGTAATCTCAGTGTCAGGGAAGCAGATGGTTAAATCCCAACAACTATAGCTTCTTAGTGAGTTGCAGGCTAGAGAAATTTCTTCTCAAAAAACAAAAAATAGACAGTAACAGAGGTATGAGATCAGAGCTAGTCTTCTGACCTCCACGTAAACACAGGTATACCCACTCACAAATGTGCAATTTCACATGAACACATGCACATATCTACACAAATTAGTAGCAAGAGGAGAGTGACCCAACATAATATAGCTTGCCTATAACAACTTTATAGCTAACACTGCTGTGAAAAGCCAAAAACCTTTCTTTAAATTCTAGAACATGATAAGAGTATACTTTTCTTCATTTTATTTAACACAGCAGTAAAAATCTTAGTCAATGCAAATGAACAAGAGAAAAAGTACTTAAATTGGAACTAAAAATATCAGATTGTCATTGTTTGCAGATATCATGAGTACATATACATTACACACACACACATACCACACACACACACACACACACACACACACACACACACACACAGACACGGGGAGAGAAAGAGAGAGAGAGAGAAAGAGAGAGAGAGAGAGAGAGAGAGAGAGAGAGAGAGAGAGAGAGAGAGAGCCCAAATCCCAAAATACATTAGAATCATGGAAAATTTAGCAAAACTACAGGATATAAAAACAAACTTGCAAAGACAGAAACACAGAAACACATATGGTCAAATAAATACCTGAAAAGTGTTTAACATCATTACCCTTCAGATGAAAAATAAATGAAATGAAAATAAAATGAAAAGTAAAACTGCCTTAAAACTCCATCTCATCTGAGTCAGAGTTGCTTTCTCCAAGAAATCAAATGCTAATAAGCACTGGTGAAGATGTGGGGGAAATGACCGTTTATTTTCTGTTGGTGGCATCGTAACTTATGAGCCTCATGGAAATCAGTATGGAGATTCCCCCAAAAGCTGTAATATGGAATTAACTATATATAACACTCCCACTTCTGCTTAAGACTCAAAGTAAGTATATCTCAGAGATGTACACATTCTATTATAGATTCACTATTCACAGTAGCTAAGCAAGACAAGCTGAGATGGACATTAGCAGATAAATGGATAAAGACAATGTGGTACAGTGTCAGTGAGATGGCTTAGTTGTGAAGATACTTGCCGATCAGACTGATAGTCTGAGTTAAATACCTGGAATCTATGTGTTAAAGGAAGACAATTGATTTCCACTAGTTTCCTCTGAATTGTACAAAGGCAGTAAGACATACAGACCCCCACACACAACTCATAGACACAAAAGGAATAATGAATGAATAAATAAATATAATGCATATTTAAAAATTGAAAAAAATGTACATAAATACAATGTAATTTCATTGAGCTATAATAAAAAGTAAAATAGTGGCATTTTCATGAAGATGAATGCAAGCGGAAATCTCTATAAAGAGAAATAAGCCCCATCTTGCTCTTGCCTTCTTGCTCCCGCTCTGTCCTCTCACACCTTACCCTCCTCTCCCATTCCTCCTTTCCCTCTCTCTTAGTGTTCATGGCCGGCCTCCATTCTGCTTCTCTTGCCTCTCTCTCTCTCTCTCTCTCTCTCTCTCTCTCTCTCTCTCTTTCTCTCTCTCTCTCCCTGCCTTTCTCTGTCTCTACTACCCTCTCTAACTCCCCTCCCCATACCCTGAATAAACTCTATACGAGAGAGAGAGAGAGAGAGAGAGAGAGAGAGAGAGAGAGAGAGAGACCAGGTTTACAAGAAATTTCATATTTTCTTTCATCTTCAGAACCAAAATTTAAATGTGTACGTGTGTTTATATGTGTTTTTATAGGTCAAGAGAATGAGAAAGATGATAATTAAGGTGAGGAAGACATCTTAAAGGAGTTCAGAAATTAGTCAATGGGAGATATATGCCACTAGAAAGCAAAAGGGTAAGGGGACTAACTTTGGGAAGAAGAGAAAGTAGCTAGAAAGGAAAGTGGGGAAGAAGGAGGACAGTGGAAGATAGAATGAATTAGAACCATATTTATAAAGATCACATACCGTAATCTACTACTCATTTATGCCAAATTAAAAATGTAACAAGAAAATCAGTAGCATAAAATACACCAATAGTAAAGTACCTTAGGTAGTTATCAAGAAATCAATTTCACGCCCAGGATCTACAAATAAGCCAAAATACCTCCAAGTGAGTTTAACTGAAGGCCTGAAAGAGATCTACAATTAGACTATAAAAAATCGAAAGGTTAGAAAGCCGGAAACCATCTCACTTCTGTCATTTATATGATTAACAAATCTTCACTACCTCAAATTATTTCAGGGACAATATCATCCATGTGTGAATACCAATGTTCCTCATAGGAGTAGAGAAAACATCCTCAAAAATGTATATGGGAATCACAGAAAATCCTGAACATCCAAAGCAATCCTCTCTCTCTCTCTCTCTCTCTCTCTCTCTCTCTCTCTCTCTCTCTCTCTCTCTCACAGTTTTTATAAAAGGAATGGACTTTGATGCTTTTCAAAAAATGTTTTTCTCTTCTGAAACTCCTTCCAGATCATCCCCTATTCTCTACCTACTCAACTCTCCATGCAAAGAGACTGGATCAGAAAGTATAAAGCCAAAGGCCTTCCACCACTTAGCTTCAAAATATAGTATAAAACTAAAGTAACAAAACTGTTTGGCAATGTGAAAAAAATGGAATGGAGAGAGGAGAGATAGCTCAGGCAGTTATGAGCACTGGCTGCTCCTCCAGAGTTCTTGAGTTTAACTGCTAGCAACCACATGGTGTCTTGAAAACATCTATACTGGGATATGATGCCCACTTTTGTCTGATGCTCTCTTCTGTCATGCAGAAACACATGCAAGTAGAGTGCTCATATAAATAAATAAATAAATAAATAAATAAATAAATAAGTAAATCAATCTTTTAAAAAAAGACACACAGACTCATAGAACAGAGTAGAGGTCTCAGAAGTAAACTCCCACATTGAATTGATTTTTGACAAGGTTTTGAGGAAAGGAGAATCTTTTCAATTAATGGCACTGTAAAATTAAATATGTACAGACATATAAATAATACTGGACACTCTTATTCTCTTATGATAATGAATTCAAAACTGAGCAAAGACTTAAACACAACACTGAAACTTATGAGTTGGCTAGGAGAAAACAGGGGAAATGTTTCTTAACGTTGGGAAAGGCAAAGTTATATTTTGGAAATACAAGAAACAGAGGTAAAAGAACAGACAAACGAGAGTCTATGATCCTTAAAGCTTCTGAACAGCAAAGAAATAATCCACTGAGTGGAGCGACAGTCTAAGAAAAAGAAGTATTTATACATTTTCATCTGTAACGGGGTTAATATCTAGGATACACAAGTATCTCACAAATTAAATAGAATGAAAACAGCCCAACTGAAAATGGGAAAGAGATAGTCTTAAAAAGAAATATATAAATGACTGGCAAGTACTTGGGGAACATGGGCAGCATTACTAGCTAACAGAAATATTCAGAGCAAACTCCAGTGAGTCTTCCTCATGAGAGAAAGATGTGGAATAAAGGAATGTAAATTAGCACACCTGTTATGGAGAACACTGTAGAAGTTCTCACAAAATTAAAAACAGAACTGCCATGTGAGTCAGCAACCATATTCCTGGTAACAAACCTGAAGGAAGAAAGTCAGGTTGTCAAAGAAGACATCTGTATGCCCATAGGATCACCATGGTGTTAGCAACAATCCAGAAGTAGGAAGAGCTTGTGTTCATTAACCGATGAATATTTACAAAACATGATAAATATAAGTAGTGGACTTTAAAAGGAGGGGATTGTGCTCCTCTAGGTGGAATTGGTGGTCATTATAAAGATAAGTCAGACAGCTACCACATGATGGCGCTCATCTGCAGGCTGTAAAACACTGATATCCTAGACACTGAGAATACAATGGTAGCTCCCATGGCTGGCAACCTGTGGAGAAGAAAAGGATAAGGCTGCTGTTACAGATAGTACAGTTAGATAGCATCAAGAGGTTCTCTTGTGCCTTTGAATGAAAAAGGACGATTAGTTAATATCCTGTAATTTAAAAGTTAGAAGAACGAATGATTTACCATAAGATAATGTAGTCCGATAATACCAGATACTTAGGAGGCAGAGACAGGAGGATTGCAAGTTCAATACCATTTTATAAAACATACTCAGACCCTGACTCAGAATTTGAAAAAGCACCAAAAAGGCTATGGTGTAGCTCACTGTAAGGTATGCACCTAACATGTGAGAGGCCGTGTAATGACTTTTCTGGGCAATTGTAAACAAATGTCTATTTTCCTCAGGTGAGGTACTAGAGAAGTTAGACCAAAGAAACATTTTACTTTTCACGTAACTTGGTAAGCCAATGAAATAGATCACCAGGGGTTGCAGATAGAATTCTTAGTGAGGGGTACTTGTAGGAGTGTAGGTGACTCAAGACAGCCTCATCCCCAAAATACCCATCCCTATTTAAGTGAAAACTTGGGACGGCTGCATTCTTGGAGTTCTTTGCCCAAGTTGCAGGCAGCTCCACTGAAGAGTCTGCTCCTAGCAATTATTTAGTGTTTGTGTAACCCTGGGAATGGGCTTTGGGAATCTTAGAACTTTCTGAACTTTTTGGACCTTGTAAGTTTCTTTTCCTAAACTCCCCACGGATGGAAATATCTGTTTTCAGTGGGGGGAAACTACATAACAGAAGCCCTATATTCAGTCCCAATAACCTAACCACAAGTTAAAGGTTTAGTGGTTATATATATTTCTGCTTTTTTGAATATTAGGTAATATATCCAACTAGCACATAGCATAATAGCATAACTATGTACTATGAAACATAGTACAAAATACCTTTTGTATATATACACACTAATATATTACCTTATATATGTACAATTTTATGTTCAAGTTTTTAGAATTTATATATCTGAAGTGCTTAGGCTGTATGTATGAATGTGTGTCATGTATGTGCCTTGTGCTCATGAATGTCAGAAGAGGAGTCAGATTCCCAGAATAGGGGTTACCTATGATGTGAGCTACCATGTAGATGCTGAAAACTGCACTTGTGTTCTCCAGAAGAGCAACAAGTTCTCTTAACTGGAGTGTCCAAATTTTCTCCAGTTCCCAAATTTTATGACTTGATATGTTACTTACAATGAATTCAAATTATGAAGATTTCAAATCAAACAAATTTTATAAAAGAAATAAAAACACACAAATTATTAAGGCCACTAGAACGTATGTAATGATTTTAATCCATTTTTACCTTTTAATAAATTTTGTTCTTAAAATTAATTTTTAATTAAAAATTTTCATGTAATATTTTTATCATAGTCTTTCTCCTCTTCCAAGTCCTCCCAGATCATTCCCATCTCTTTCCTCACCCAATTTCATGTTCTTTCTTTCACTCTTTTGCAAAAACCCTAAAATCTTATTCTTAGATATTCTAGTTATTTATCCTGTAATTATGTAACTATGCCCACTAGTTTAAAGTAACAAAAATTAATGCTGTAAATTGTCACTTCCTGTAAATATTGTATATTTGATAAGAATGAATAGCTTGTTTTTACTGATTCTTTGAAAATTATTGGGGCCTATCTAAACATGATACACTTTCGGCATGCCACTGCCGCAAACACTGTTTTCAGAGGTTGACGTCAACTAATCAACGTCTACTAATAAGAGGGAAACTACAATGTTTTGCGAAGGTTGTGGACTGTTTGGAGACAGTTTCCTGAGTCCAGTCATTTCAGGAACAAGTACGATCTTATTGGCAGGGCCAAATCTGGGTTCATGTTCCCAGGCCCCACAACCAACTCTTACCCTGGTTCTTCAGGTGTTTCATGCTTGTCTGTTAATCAGTAAAGAATGTAAAGAGGGAAGTTTCCGTTTTCTGTTACCTATTAATACACAAATAGTAAAGTATTGCTTGTCTTGACTTAATTAACTGCCTGCAGCTTGCCCACTTCTTTGTTCGCGTATCATTCCAAATCTGGACTAGAGAGCCCAGGAGGGACTTCCTGAATCAAGATCCTGAAACCCGGTGACGCGGATATAAAGCCCAGTCTTCAATGTTATCTTCCTTGCTTAACCCCCTGTGTCAAAATATGATTGATCAACAGCTCACCCTAATCTCCCCTCTCTCTATGGTCCCATCCTATGAAACTGTTATACAATCTTCCTTTGGGGATGAGGTTGAGAACCTGAATTGGCCGCTTCCCTGAGCATGAAGAAAATAAAGCTTTCATCGCTGAAGCGAGTTTTCTTGGCTTCCACCCCGAAGCCAACATGGGCTGCGAGATGTCGTAGAAGAAGTTTCTTTCCTGATAGGAGAGCAGATGCTGTGAAATCCCACTCTTCCAAACTCAGCCCATTTCCTTTCCAAACAAAGCCCGTCTAATTCTTCCTAAACAGAATGCTAGAACCGCACAGTTAAAAGAGCCAGAGCACAAACTGCCCATGGATTTTGAATCTTCGGAATGGCTCCAGGCTTACAATATCCAGCTATTTTAGAGAAAAAAAAATTCTTTTTCATTCAGAAGAAATATTTCACAATCTTTCAGCAACAAATAAAAGACTTCTCCTTAAGGCAAAAGAATAATCATTCCAGTCTTGTTTTCAAAGATGAGAGCACACTGTCACCAGCTGGGAGTGGAAGCCTGCTTTTTCTTCAGGGAGGTTTCTTAGCTAGGGGTGAGGACTGAGGGGAGGGGAGCTGTCTTCCGTCCTGTGTTTAGGAGCACCTGCCATAGTAAACTAGGCTCTCCCAGGTCACTCAACAACCAACAAAACACACTATATACTACAAACCAGGCCTAGGAAGGAATTCTCTCGAATGTTTCTTCCCAGAAGACCTTAGCTTGTGTCATAAAAACTATCTAGTACTATATAGATCATCAATCCCTTAATGTGAGTTAATCTGGTATTTCTGAGTACTGGTACGTTTGTGGGATTTTGTCAGGAATCACATGAAGGTGATACTTGTTCACCTCTGAGTCTTCTGGGTAACACAAGATCTTGGATGCCCAGTATGACATTCATTTTGGTCATTTGATAAGGTTTCCAAGGTTATTTATGGTCAAGTCTCTGTCTCTACTTTCTAATTAGTAATTACCTGTGTGGAGATATTTTGAGACCATGTAAACATCAGTCACGCAACTTTTATCTCCTGCATTTTGTGATCCCTTATGATTTTTTAAGCCATTCATTTTCTTTTCTTCTATGATTAACATCCTATCACAAGAAGGATACTCTATTTTCTTGAGTTTTGAAAATTTCAAATTAAATTTATAGTGACGCAGTGCCAAGTGATTTGTTTAGATATATGGTTATATTGCTTATTATTAAATTAGGGTATTTGTCTTCTTAAATACTTAGCGTTTCTTCATGATGAAAACACTTAAAATTATTTCTTCTAAGTTTTCTAAACTCATTATCATTACAGTTAATAGTTACTATCTCTCATCATCACCCTAATCTATTCTTCTGTTATATAATTGTCTATCATTTATCTACCTAGTTATGGGAGCATTTAGTCATGAATTCTTTTTCCCCATCTATTGCAATCAGTGTTTATTTTGGTGGTTCAGGTGCTGCAGGTTTGGCCAATGGGACTCCACTGAAGCTGACTCATGTCCATTTACCACTTTATATTCGGTTGTAACAAGAGCTTTTAGGATTCTTGTGACTCTCCTTGTCTTGCACCACCTATTTCTTGGAGAAATCCTGCCTTCCATTAGGGGAACATATTATTTTGAATTATTTGAAGTAGGAAGATTCACTTTTAATCTTGATATTTTGACGTTGGAAGATACGCCTTTAATCTTGTGCTGTCATCCTGTATTTAAAAAAAAATGGAAGAGAGAGAGCTCTTTTTTTGCCTGCTTGTGTTACAGGGCCTAGACCTTAACAGGCTCCAGAACTTAGCCAACTGCCGACTTTATGGAAGTACACTGAGGCACTGAAGCACAGCCTGCAAGTAGCAACACTTGCCAAAAGGAGCACAAAGACCTAATCCATCAAAGCACGTAGTTCTGAGAAAGTCCTGAAAATACTAACCTTGCTTTTTAGCTTCTGTAGTTTCTCTTCTGGCGAACTGTTCTTGCTAAGTGAGGTCTGTCCACCCAGGATGTGGTTTTTGTGTTTAAAAGTTCACCCTTGGAAAGGATTGGGACTGTGCTGGGGTTCCTAACACATGGTGTAGTCTTCCACCAGCTACAAAAGACTTTCTATTGCATTGACTCTGTGACTGAGCAGTCTCCTGTGGTGAATATCTCACCACGCTTATTCTCACTCTGTCACTGCCCTTACTGCCTACTTCTCTGGGATTCTAACACTTGATGAAGATCAACTGAGACATCCAGCCTCTTAGACTGAAATGCTATTGGATTCTTGGGTCTTTCATTGGCAGACAGAAATTACTGGACTAGCTGGACCAGAGAAAGACAGACAGACAGACAGACAGACAGACAGACAGATTTTTTTTGTCCTGTTCCTCTAAGAACTGTGACTAAAACAAATGAACACTTTTCTCTGTATTTACTTACTTGCTAAAAGCTCGATTATACAAAAGAGAATTTCAGAATATGCAAGTTGCAAAAACAGTGTTGTTAATTAGGTGTTAGTATTTATTGAGGATTTACATTGAGGTAAAAGTTCAGAAAAGTTCAACAATCATTATAAGAATATACATTTTTATAAATTTTGTTTACTTCTTATTGGCTTGTATGTGTGATTACACACAAATGAAGGTGAAGGCACGTGGAGAACCCGTGGCTATCTAATCCTTCCTTTTACCTGGTGGGGCCCAGTATCAAAATCAGTTGGAAGGATTGAACTCAAATAGTGAGTGATGTTTGGTGGCAGATGCCTTTACTGTCGAGCCAACTCTCTGGTCCAGATTTAAAAGATATAATGCAAAGAGTTCTGAATATATATTCTATCTTATAGTATACTCCCTACCAAGTCAAAGAACATCTTTCTCACTGAGAAGTTTCTCTGCCTGCCTGTCCATGTGCCCTTCCAAATCCCAAGGGAACAATTCCCCTGCCCTCTCACTTTCCATGGTTTCATACAATTGTAACCATGCAATTGTATTCACACACACACACACACACACACACACACACACACACACACACAGACACTATGCAGAAACACACACACGTGCATTCTGTCATTTTGTTTAATACAATGATTTTGACATTCACATGTAACTTGTATCTCATGCTTTTTGTTGCTCAGTCATATTCTAGTCTTGAAATGGTGATTTGAAAAGTATAGTAGACATATTTTTCTAATGTTCTTTTCAATGTTCACTTTCCAAAACAATCTCTTTGAGATTCAAAGAAAACTCCAATTCTAGAATCTTTATAGGAGTCACAATCCCAGCTTTTAGGACGACAGCCCATAGATGGCAAAATCTTTCTCCCAACCCCTGACATTTTAGACGGGTGATATTTTAGCAAACTGAGTACATCATGAATTCAGTTATAAATGAGATGTTTCAAATTTTCTTTGCTTGCCCTACATAAAAGTGCCTCCAGTGGCATCTCATGTCAGCAAGGCCAGTGGGTTAATGGCTGCTATGACCATATGTTCTATAGAGTGACCTCAGTGACACTCTTTGGCCAGTGATTGCTTTGTTCTTGCCTCTTTGGGAGGTTGATCTCTGGTTTTCCTGACAATTCTGAATAATTATAAGTCTTTCCAGTAAACCACAGTTGAACTGACATGAGTGAGAATTTATTTCTCTCCCTTGAAACCTTAAAAGTTATAAAATTTAAGGGCAAAGATCCTAAGAGGGATTTTTAGCCAGCAAATGGGATTATCAGTAAATAAAAGCTAGTTTATCACATAGTCTCATACGTTGGTAGAAATAGAATCATCTTCATGATGATTTGGAGCAATAATCCAGGTGAGTACGGCTCAGAGTGGTTTGGAGTTGATTGTATCCCTTGTTATAGAAGGACAAAGCTTACAGAATGCTATAAATGATGTGTCATAGTAAATGACAAAAAGTGTATACAAATCATTAATATTTTATAGCTATAGCAGAAGTATAAAACATTTTTATTTTACTATTTTTATAGGATAGTATATTTGACAAGCACAAAATGTCCATCAGAAAAGGATACTCTACATTAAGGAAAGATGTAAAGATTCTGTGGTAAAAATTTCTCAGCACAGAGAGAGAGAGAGAAAGAGAGAGAGAGAGAGAGAGAGAGAGAACATATACTTTGAGTAAATTATACATGTATTCATATTTTACAATTACAACAAAATCCACAGAGCAAAAATACTGTGCTTTTCTACTTACCAAAATACAACATGGATGAGTTCTAACATTAAAAAATATTTGTTTTTCATGAAATAGAATATTTTTGCTAACATTCTAAGTAATGCTTTTAAAGGACATTACATATTAAGATGGCTGCATGGATAAGGATGAAAGGAGACAGTACTGGGGAAAAGTAACTAGGCATAGATAAGATTGACTGTGGTGCTGAGTATTTTTCTGCAATAAAGCAGCTAGTCTCCTGAAGTGCAGTTTCCAGGACATTTCTTCTTTAAACCTCTTAACCTAAATTGACTTAAACATTCACGGACATATACTGATGTTGTGTCACTTATAACTAAGTCAGATATGGAATCAATAGTACAGCCTTGGTAGGAAGATGGTATTGGAAACTCCTGATTTTGATCAACTCCTCTGGTATTTCTATCATCAATGTTAAGAGACTATATGATAACCTGTAATCTCAGGGTCTCACGGCCCTAAATCCTGTCCCACAAACAAATTTCCATGCGGGGTTTTTTGAGTAAAAATTATTTTACACTTCAGTTTGGTAAATGACTTACCAGAAATGACTATTTAACAAATATAGAGTACAAAATAGAATACAAACTAAAATAAATATAGAATATGAAATTATGTTTCCAGAGAAGAGAAAGACCTTCTTACATACCCAGTCAGCCAAGCATCCCGGGAATGCTACACCAATGCTGTATTTTATTACTCCATACCTTTCCTGGGCATTGGATTGGATAAGGAAACACGTCTGTAGATATCCAAGTTGGTATCCTGCAAGTGGCAAAAGACATAAACCTGGGAACGGCTGCAGCCCAACTTTTTTTTTAATCTTTATTAACTTGAGTATTTCTTATTTACATTTCAATTGTGATTCCCTTTCCCGATTTCCAGGCCGACATCCCCCTAACTCCTCTCCCTCCTTTTCTATATGGGTGTTCCCCTCCCCATCCTCCCCCCTTGCTGCCCTCCCCCCAACAATCACGTTCACTGGGGGGTTCAGTCTTAGCAGGACCCAGGGCTTCCCCTTCCACTGGTGCTCTTACTAGGATATTCATTGCTACCTATGAGGTTAGAGTCCAGGGTCAGTCCATGTATAGTCTTTAGGTAGTGGCTTAGTCCCTGGAAGCTCTAGTTGGTTGGCATTGTTGTACATATGGGGTTTCGAGCTCTTCCAGTTCTTTCTCTGATTCCTTCAACGGGGGTCCTATTCTCAGTTCAGTGGTTTGCTGCTGGCATTCGCCTCTGTATTTGCTGTATTCTGGCTGTGTCTCTCAGGAGAGATCTACATCCGGTTCCTGTCAGCTTGCACTTCTTTGCTTCATCCAGCTTATCTAATTGGGTGGCTATATAAGTATGGGCCACATGTGGGGCAGGCTCTGAATGGGTGTTCCTTCTGCCTCTGTTCTAAACTTTGCCTTCCTTTGCCAAGGGTATTCTTGTTCCCCTTTTAAAGAAAAAGTGAAGTATTCGCATTTTGGTCATCCCTCTTGAGTTTTCATGTGTTCTGTGCATCTAGGGCAATTCAAGCATTTGGGCTAATAGCCACTTATCAATGAGTACATACCATGTGTGCTTTTCTGTGATTGGGTTACTTCACTCAGTATGATATTTTCCAGTTCCATCCATTTGCCTATGAATTTCATAAAGTCATTGTTTTTGATAGCTGAGTAATATTCCATTGTGTAGATGACCACATTTTCTGTATCCATTCCTCTGTTGAAGGGCATCTGGGCTCTTTCCAGTTTCTGGCTATTATAAATAAGGCTGCTATGAACATAGTGGAGCACGTGTCTTTGTTATATGTTGGGGCATCTTTTGGGTATATGCCCAAGAGAGGTATAGCTGGGTCCTCAGGTAGTTCAATGTCCAATTTTCTGAGGAAACTCCAGACTGATTTCCAGAATGGTTGTACCAGTACAGCCCAACTTTTAATAGAAGTACACTTCTACACAGGTAGGCGTTTACTGGTTTACTTGGCCTCTAGAAGAACTATGAAGGCATGTATAACTTTTCCGCTTGTTTATAGTAGGACAACTCTTCACTTTCACTGAGCAAAGTCTTCAGGATGATACAGCTAACAGCATGAGGGACAGAGGCACAGCTCTGCACTACCATTCAGGCTTGTGCTCCAAATCCCATCACTGTGCTGACAGAACATAAAAGGGTAGAATCTACCACTCCCGGTGTGACCTTCAGCGCTTTGCTTTGCACAGCTCTGGCTGGCTTCCATTTACATTCTGCTGTGAGATCTTGAAATAGTTCCTCTAATTAGGAACTACTCATCAAACTTCTATTAAAAACCATTTTCCAGCAAAGGCACAAACTTCTGCAAAGATACTGGGATATTTTTCCACTTAGGACTGGACTGTATGAATTCTTTTGGAAAGCCCTCAGTTTTCCTCGTAATAAAGTGCCCCAGGCACTTTTCAGAAGTCAACTAAAATAGCCGGCCAGCCAGCCAGAATTCTCATGACAAATCAACATCTAGACATTCTTTTCAAAATAATATTTTTAGAGTCACTCTTCCTAATTGCCTTCCACTATACATTTACCTGATTAACCATTGTGTTTTAGTAAAGCAAATGTAATGGGAAAACGGGAGCATAAGCTGCCCGCCCCCACAGATTTTATAAATTCTCAATTTAGAGCAAAATGTTTAAAACGATTTTCTTTCTAGATGTCAGAACTAGATGTCAGATGCCGTGCCTGCAGCCATTTCTTTCAGGGTGGTACTCAGAGAAGGAGGAGGAAAGACTAAACAAATCCAACTTTAGAGGTATTAAACGTCCTCTGGCTTCAAGTGTCTCCCCCAATAAGGAGGCCAGAAAGGAGGGGGACCTCAAGTCTGTTTCTCATAGGGTCCTTTGGCCCTTGCGAAGTAATTCTTTCCCTGAGAGTCCCCTCTAAGGAATCAGGTGAAAGGCCATTTGGCACCAGCCTTTCCTTTCACTCCAGCTGCGGGTGAAGAGCACGGTTGCCAGGCAACCAAGTCTCAGGCTCTCTTTGTGCCTACATCAGACTAGGAAATGTGGCTGTTTTGAAGCCGTCCGTTGCAGAAACTAACACTGAAATGCTTTTAGGTTTGGAAAACTATGTTTTAAATTCCTCACAGTAAAACGACACTACCCTTTCCAATTTTCTTGCTTTGGGGGAAGAGACTATTTAGAGTGGAGACAGCTATATTTCCACAGGAAAATACCCAGACTTTGATTTCAAAAATCAGAAGTAATTTCCGTTTTAAAGGAAGAGCTCATGAGCATCGCAGCTGCGTTTCCTCTGCTCCTTCCTGGTAGCTTGATTTCATTCTTTCCCAATTCTTTCACTTTTAACATTTTGCCCTTCCTTCCTTTCCATCTTTTCTCTAAGTCCCACTTCTTTGCGTCTTGCCTTTCAACCTCTGCACTGACATGAACTCTGTTACTTACGTGTTCATCTTCAATTGATTCCTTGTACACTGGAGCAATGAGTTTGAAGTGAACCAAGATTTTTCTTACAAAGTCCAGACTGGGATTTTATTTCACCCTTGAATTCATTTGTTTTTTGTTTTTGTTTTTGTTTTTGTTTTTGTTTTTGTTTTGTTTGTTTGTTTTAACCTGTAGCTAGGGATGGTTATAGGGAAATAACTGATAACAGATTCTTGGGGTTTATTTGGACTCCTCTTGTTTCCCTGCAGGGAACCTAGTGTCACTTCCAATGTGTTCACTCTGCTTCACTTTGACTGCCTTGGCTCACTTGGTTCCGACATTAATGTAGAACATTCTCTTACACACAGTATACCAAAGTCCAAAGATTTCAGTAGACAGCAAAGGAAGTGGAACTTGAGGCCCTGAAGGCTTGTGGGAAGCCTTACAAAATTAACACATGAATAATCTGTTGGTAAAGAGGAAAAGCCACCTCTTTGGACTTTCTAAAACTGCCAGAATGACTGGCTCAAGAGCGAGACCATCCAGCCTCTGAAGGTAACTTAAATACATAGTCCTGTGTGGAAATTTAAGGTACTAATGAATCCTGTGACACATGAAGTTGTGTATAAAGCTACAGATAACAAAGAGTTCTAGAAATGCCTATTGTGCCAGTGAGCAAAACAGTAACAGTGCTTTTTGTTCAAGGGGTCCCCCGAGTTGTTAAGGTTTTTCCACTGGCCTGCTTCCCCCTTGGAAGAGAAATGCCTCTTAGTAAATGTCCTATTTCTGCTGCAGTTGGGTGCCTCTCTTCACTCTTTGTTCTAGGGACAAGGACCTGAAACCCTACCAAAAGTGTCCAGCAAACCCTGATACCTAAAAGTATGAGACAGGCTTCTTTTCCTTTATTTCTGGGTCTGGAACTGATTCATAAAGTAAATGAGAACACAATGACCTGGCTTCACTTTATTATGTGTGATGTACTCTGCTGCTGCTAGGGAATGTACTTGATAACGGTGAGGGCAAAGAGGTCACAGTCCTCCTGGATGCTCTCCCAAGATGGCCATGGACTGGCAGTCTCTGGATGACCTACGTGACCTTGTTATTCACGAATTACCAGGAAGTAACTAACAACTAGTACATAGAGTACTTATCCCCTAAGGATTTGTTTCGCTGTGGAATCATCACCTAAAACACTGCTGCTGGTAAATTCTATGTCAAAATTATAAAGATGGGCTTCATTGCTAATCACAACAGGAAACACCATCGAATATTTGAGCAGAGATGTAACTAAGCATGCACATGTCTAGAAATTGTAAGAAAAATATTTATTCTCTCTTTTAAATATGTGTAGTAATTTATTCAGCCTCTCCATTGTCCTATGCTTCTAAAGCTGTGTTAAACATAAGGATCAAAAGCAACTTGGGGAGGAAAGCACCTATTTGCCTTAAATGTTCTGATCAGAGTTATTCAATGAGGAAAGTGTCTGCAAGAACTCAAGCAGGAGAGGGACTAAAACAAAGGACATGGGAGAGTGCTAATCCTGTCTTGCTCTGGGTTCATGTTTAAGTAAGTACCACTCTTTCTCCATTCAGGACCATTTGCCTAAGGATCATAGTCCTCACAGTGGGCTGGGCTCTTCCACATCAATCATCAATCAAGAAAGCAATCCCTGGACTTATCCACCAGTCAGTCTTATGAAGGAAGCATTTTTCTCAAGTTAACTTTTAGATACTCTGCTTGTGTCAGGTTGACAAAACCCCAACACATTATTAAAGCATAATAAAACTGTTATTTCCTTTCTTCTATGATAAAAATCAGAAAACCATGTGATAGATCAGAAAATAGAAGCCATAGATTTTAATGTGAGTTAACATGACCTTTATACTTTGGGCAATTACCTTAACCTTGGTCATAATTCACCCTTTTGTAAAGTTGTATTGTTGTGGTAGACAGCCTCTAAGATACATTTACTCTTAGAATTCTGTTACTGATTTTAAAAATCACTAAACCTTCCAGTGAATGTTGTTTAGGAAAACAGCAGAATAGCTTATTTTTAGCTGGTAGAGTTTTTAAATTAAAAAAGTTTAAACGACCTTGTATTTGCTAATTGAACTATTTTTCTTTAGACATGCAAGTTCAAATGTGTGGTGCATTGGGTTTTATAGCTAGTGTTTAACAGTTCAGTTTCTGGGAACTGTCTACGTCTAAATGTAGCTGTGTAATATATTTGTAAATTGTGGCGTGATTTATTTTCATAATCTTTATATCCAGTTTACTCACCTGTTACTGCAGAATTGTAACAGCACCCAGCTCACTGGGGCACTGTGAGGTGATTAATCTCGGAATCTGCAGCCAACGATTCGAATATTCATCTGTTCCCCTCGCAGGTGAACTTTCAGTATCAGTGCAGTGTCAACAGCTCTTCTAGGCTGTATCATTTAAACAGTCATTGGTATAAAAAGTACTACTTCACTTAGAAATCTCTTCTTTTTCAATCTAATCTCCTTAACTCTTCCAGTTTACTCTGCCCAGAAAATTTCTTTCTCCTGCTAAAACCTATGTAACAAGAGATGACCAGGGATCCCATACATGGTAGAATCAGTATGAATTTGCCTGGCGTTTAAGGCTTTTCTTGATATTGGTTCAGTTTATCATCCTAAATTCATTCTGTTAGTTTGTCACATATATGTGCATCACTGAATAGAACTGCCCAAATATCCTGAGAACAAGCTCTGAGCTTGACTGGTGACATTTCTAAAGAAGGAAGTTGTGGTAAGTGTTTACAGTGGTATATCCATCCATGGCAACACAGTAAGTATCCAATGTTTGTTTCAATGAACCAGTTTTTTTTAAGTTTTATTTATTTTATGCATATGAGTACACTGTAGTCGTCTTCAGACACACCAGAAGAGGGCATCTAATCTCATTACAGGTGGTCGTGAGCCACCATGTGGTTGCTGGGAATTGAACTCAGGACCTCTGAGAGAGCAGTCAGTGCTCTTAACCACTGAGCCATCTCTCCAGCCCTCAATGAACCAGTTTTATTCAGAAAAAAAAGTTTCCTTCTTCACAGAGGCATTTCCTTTTCACCTTTCTCTTTATCCATTTATTTTCCAACATAATATGTTTATTGATTATTTGAGAATTCCATATAATGCACCCTGATCATATTCACTTTCCAGTTCTCTCTGTTCCTTCCCCCACCCTTGTGTCCTCCCTTGAAAATAAGGAGGAGAAGGAAGGGGAGGTGGAGGAGGAGGAGGAGAAGGAGGAGGAGAAGGAGGAGAAAAAAAGAAGATACTGAGTTCAATTTGTGATGCACATATGTACATATACTCACTGGAGTATGGTCAAACTCTCAGTGGTCAGCCCCTTAAAGAAAGTAGAGTCTTTCCCTACCCACACAAGAATCCAGCAACTGTGAAGATGTACACTTCAGGTATCACAATGTTTAGGATTTATCTCAATGGCTTTTTGTCTCTACTGTCTTTAGGGGTGAGGAGGGGCATAAAGGAGTGAGAAGTGGTCACAGAAGCCTTCTATGCCTCTCACTCTCAATTGTGAGTCTGGAGTAATTGATACCAGTGCTAAAGAAGTTTCCTTGACCTTTATAATGAACACCGGCAGGATCATAGACATTCACATGTCCTCTGGTGTCAACAAGGACCACAGTCCTCCACTTGGTCTCCAATGGCAGTATAGAGCTTGGATATCAACACAGCTGTAGCTGTACCACAAACACTATCACGTCCCTCTGAGCAGCATAGGTTATGGACAACAACATGGCCCAGAGAAGGAGCATGGCCAGTGGACATTAACATCCTTCAGGCAGCAACAAAAACCATGAATATCCATGTGGCAGTTGGTGGTAACACAGGCCACGAATATTGATAAAGCCCCTGGACACAGCAAGACTAAGGACACCAACATGATCCACAGAGGCAGTCAATACCATGGACATCAACATGGCCTCTGGTAGTAGCCCAGGATATGGGCATCGACATTGACATGGTCTCTAGGGGCAACACAGACACTCACTGGACACTGGGCATCAACATAGTCTTGGTTAGCAGCACAAACCACAGTCACCATCATATTCTCTGGTTTCAGCACAGATCATGGATACCAACATGGTCTCCCAAGGCAGCACAAACCATGACAGTGTTTTTCCTTGACTGTATAAAAATCACCAGAAGAGCCTCACTGTTAATTTCACAGAAGTAAGTCTAAGGTGGTTGCCCTGCATTCGATTCTCTTCCTGTTTATCTGCATCCTCTTTCTAGCAGGAATGTGGTGGCTCCTGAGGTCTTGCTTGGTTCTCATTAACTTATTGTTATAATACCATAATTATGCTGGCAAATTTTCTTTGCTGATATTTCTTTTATTCCAGGGCAATGCCTTTCAACTATGTAAGCCTTACTTCAGGTATCATCTACATTCCTGAATCCTTCACTGATTACTACTGGATGGCTTCTGCCATGTTTCTTTGTTTTGCTATGAAAAAGAGAAATTTCTTTAATGAGTTAAGTACTAAACTACATCTTTGGGGTAGGCTTTGACAGGTACTTCTGAGACCACATCCAAGTTATTTTCTTCCTGTGCTCCATTCATCCTTGCTTTTGTCTTATGACTGAATAGTTCTTGAGTAGCCATAAAATATACTGTGCTGACTTTCCAATATCATAAACTTTTATCGTCTCACAAACTGAAGTAGTTGATGGGGCTCAGCTACTGCTTGTATAAACTAAGACTAAAGAGGTGATGTGCTCAAGATTCAATCCTTATACTTGAATTCATGGCTGTGACTCCAGACACACTGCTGATGGGAAGGTCAAGTAAATATTCCAATTCTTTATGCAGAAGAACTATCCAAGCGACTTCTTTTCTTCTTCTAAACAAAGTTACCCTATATAACCTCTGGCACCGGAACTTTTGCTTGTCTCTCTTCATCCACCCAAGTCCTGAGGTAACAGATGCATCAATAGGCAAGCTTATCCAGGGAATTGCCTAAAATATGCATTACTCAGAAGGTCCCAATGCACTGCCTTGGAGTGGGTCCTAAAACTATATCTTAAGAAAAACAAAAGGACTGCTTTAGAAAATTTACAAGATAGAAATGGTTAAGGCATTTTTATATACGTATTTATAATAATAGCAATTATATAATACATGGATCTATAGCATATTGTCTACCACTTACTATTTCCAATTTCTATATTTTGAAACATTTTGTAACATATTTTGTCACTTGACATTCATTACTACCTTGTGAATTATACATCAACCATCATTTCATTCTTACAGGAGGAACAAACATGGCTAAGAGAATCCATCTCTTTATTAATAGTAAAGAGTGCCTGGCTGAAAGCCCATACCAACATTATGAAAAAGCATCCATGTGAAAGGCTAGCCAAAGAGACTGCTGCTATGTAGATTGGAGGAGAAGACTATATCAGGAGCAGACAGTAGAGTTATGAAGGGCTTGGATTTGTACAGATCTTCATTTGTATTATTAGAAAGATCAATGTGAATAAGAAGATCAAGTACTAAGGCGGTATTTAGAAAAGTGAGGGATAGGTGGGATGTGCAAACATACACTGTATGTCATCATTTAATGAGTTTTCCAGCAATGATAACACCAGTAACAACAGCAACAAAAGTGTAAAGGAAGGGATGATCATGAGTGGCATGAGGGACTCCATTTGCATTTTTAGCCATGAAAATATTAAGAGCAAAGAAGAGAAGAAAGGGAAGCTGTTATGGTTAAAAATCAGATAAAATTAATAGGGATGAGGAAACGGCTCAGAGAAGACGTGATTAAACACAATAGCTTTGAATACAAACACCTTTCTGGATTAGCAAGGAATGGAAAAAGTTTGCACACCTATAGATACAGAGGTGGGTGTTCAGTTAGTAATATAGACAAGAATATTCATGGGTCAGGGGAACGAAAAGTTGAAGTCACTTATGTGAGACAGAATTTAGTTCATGCGGTGAGAAAACTAATAGGTGCTTTAATCACAGTGATGAAAAGTTGGAGCAGCTACCTTGAAGATAGAGAGACAGAGCTCACCATAAATATGTGAGAAGATTGCCATGGGGTAAAAACCCTTCTGAGAGAAAGGAGGTATGTACTGGGGAGTCACGAGTGTGACCTATTGTGTGGGTTGGGTGGATTGTGATGTTGGACAACAGGGACAAAACCTTGAGTGTGTGAAAGGTAAAGGAAGGTATTCCGGGCTGGCCTCTCAGATATGACATGGAAGCTGGCAATGTCTTAGAGACAAGATAAGCAGGGTAGCAAACGAATCAATGACTGCATGTACATAAAGGTAGTCTTGAAAGAGCCGGATAAAAGAGGGCTGAAAACAGAGGCTCGAAGAACTTAACAGATTTTTCTTGTATGATATCATAATTTGAAAATATCTTTTGCACTTAGAGAGACTGAATTTTTGCTGAAACAAAATAATTTAATAATACTCCTTGAGATAAGTTCAGAATGAATTGCTATTCCATGGTGAACTCAACCTATTCCACTTTAACCTCCTATTTCGAGAACAATGTAACCAGCCTTACTATGTTTTGGAATTTCCATGTAATCAGCATTTATAATCTAAACCAATATACATACTTAATTGTAAGTTATATGGTGTTCCATGCCCCTGACCTAGAGTACTCTGTGTGTGTATGCTTAACGGTGTAGCAATCATTAGAGGAAAACAGCCAAGAGGTTAAATGAAACCTTAAAACAAATATCCATCCATCAGAAATATTGAAAGCAATGTGGATACAGCATGTTAAGGTCTGTTTGCAGTGGTCAGTACAGTTTCTTCCCTTGTAAAAACTCTCTTAAAAATTTATGCAAAGACTTCCTCTTTCCTTTTCCATGTCATGTGTTCTGTACTGTTCTATAAATATAAAACAAATCTCCTTGTTAGGACAATAAAATATCAGATAACGTTCTGGTTGGCAGAGACACTTATAACAGGCAGACGACAGATGAACCAGCACCCAGAGACGACAGACAAGAGATTTAGTGGTAGAAGGAGAGAATTTAAATTTGTGCTCACTCTTGGCCAAATTACTATAAGTAGAAGTGCTTTGTTTTTATTCTTTAATTAGACAAAGATAGTTTTTAGTGCCTCTGAGGTTACCTTTTAGATATTAACTAACACAACTATTGAAAAAAAAAACCAAAAAGAATGAAAGGCTTTTAGTTCCCATCATTTAAATATACACTGTTATGTTAAATTTTTAAACATCTGAGGCAGTAAAGGGTAAAGTATGATTTTGATCATGTTTTCTTTTAGGGTTTTATGATTAAGGGGACAACTTCTTTCTGAATTCATTCCTTCAATTTTGAAAAAAGTTTTGTAGGGGAGTGTGTTGGGAAGACAAGAAGATAACATAGGCAGTTTACTGGAAGGCTGAATTGATGGCCTTCCTACATGACCTACTTAGTGAGACTCGGAATAGATCCCAAAGAATCTGTATTTAAATAATATCTAAGTGACCCTCACACACATGATTATGTCTAGGAAAGACAATTTTCAGAAGGCACTCTTTATTAGATATTTGGCACTCTTTATTAGATATTTCTCCTTAATTCACCAGCCTTTTCTTAGGGCCATTGAGATGATAACGTACAGCTGGCAGGTTTTGAGGTAGTAATGGAAAGGCAGAAATCACTGGTTTGGTATTGTAATTAGTCATTTTCTAAATTTCTTTCCTACACATAGCTCCATATATATATATGTGTGTGTGTGTGTGTGTGTGCGTGTGTGTGTGTGTGTGCGTGTGTGTGTGTGTACATGCTGTGTTAACACCCACTGTTAAGAGGGATACAGCACATAATTTAAAATGGGAGGAATCAAATAAAACTAGAGATTACAGGGCTGCACAGGAAACTTGACAGGAAAAACTCCAAACATTGGGGGTCATTGGAAACAAGAGCTGTCCTGCAATACAGGCAGCTTTTGAGAGCAAAGAGATGTGTGAGCTTCAATTCAGCAAGGTGTAGCACTGTGCTGATGGTGATTGCAGGTGCACAGTTTCACACTTAAGTTGAATCAGACACTCGGCAGATGTCTATATATTTCATAGTTATTGCCATATGTACCTATTGCTTTATTGGTTGCTCTGTGATGGGTTATTAACCAATTCTTTCTCTTTTAACTGAACTTTTTTCTGTTATTTCTGCCATCCTGAAAAGTATATGTTTACAAATAAGAAATATATTTTTGGCATCCTGATACCTAGAGAGAAGTAGAGTGTATGGGTTTTTTTTCAATATTTACTGATACGTTCATAGAACAAAGACATAATTCTGCATCTAAAATCCCTCCTCGGTGGCAAAGAAATTGGGTATCAGTATACCGAGTTATGAGTTATCCAGCATATGAAAAATGAGCATCCTTAGGGGTGAAAAAAAAACCACAAGGAACATTTTCATCTTGAGGCCTATTTGTGACATCCTAAATTATAAGCAATGCGTATATATTTAGAAATAGTCTTTTGAAAGTAAAATGTCTCTGATATATATTTCTATATCTGAAAATAGTGCATTTTTATAACTTTAGTTTAACCCGATACAATGACACCCTGATTCCTGAACCCTCCACATCCTCTCTCCATCCATGTCATGTCTGTAGGGGCAACAATGGCAGTAATATTATGGGGTAGCCAACCACTTTCTGATTATAGTTAAGATCCATTCCACACAAGGGAACACAAGCTTGATACTTCAAATCTGGCCAATACCCAAAGTTAGGGAGTTTACAAGTATTAGGTGTGAGCATCCTATTATTACTCTTCTAGGGGCACATAATATTAAAAGCACCCCCTAAATTAATATCTTTATGCCTAGAATAATGCAACTTTCAGACTTCATCAGAAGTGTCTTTGTGCAGTAGGTTGTACAGAACCACACAATTAGTCCATGTTTGAAGAGTAAGTTTCAGAGGAGTACTAAGTCATGAATGATAACTGTATGATGACTTTCTTACACATACCTCCTAGCTCACGAACTATTGTGGAAAAGAGCCAGAAAGATTGTAAGAGGCAGTTTCTTCTAGACATGACAGGATCACTGCACTCATGAATCATAGCAACTTATACTAATTATCAGTATAAGGCGTGTGTAATATCAAGCTGGTCTGCATTCTCGCATGGTGGAGGTAGGGGTTCAAATCCTTACCCACATCTGAGTAGCTTTAGACAATTGATGGGTTCTGATAGAAAAGTCAGTTTTCTTTAAGGGTGAGGTCATTGGTGTGCCAACCATGCTCTGAACAGCAGAATTTGGACTTAATGAGATATATGTTTTTAAAAAAATGCCAAGTTATGTGGGCAGTGATATGGGGCTGGTTCTGGGAGCAGAGAGAGAGAAATAGGAGGCAAATACCATTAAAATATATTGTACACGAATTTCAAAAATTAATAAAAATATATTAAAATGAAAGAACTTCATGAATTGTCTTTCAGTGAAGGCTGTGTAAGTTTCTCCTCTCAATGACATTTACTCCTGTCCTCTGATCTTTCTGCTTTTGGTCCTAATGCTCACATCCTTGAATGGTCCACATTTGTAACAAATTTTGACAATATTTATATTGACTAGTTCATGGCTTCTAGAGACATTATTTTGATTTTGTTATTCTTTAAAGCAAAAGTCTTCCTTTTGGGTTATGGTTAGAAAAGTAACATTGGTTGATTTTATTTGCCCTGTTTTTGGTTATTTTATTTATTTACATTTCAGATGTTATCCAATTTCCTAGTTTCCTCTTCACCTTTCTTTTGTTTCCATTTTTTAGATTTCCTTTTAACATGTGTGCATGTGAGGCCTGAAGTTGAGATTGGGTGTCCTTCTCCATTGCTACATTATTTATTTATTTACCCCGAGGTCACCAATTCTAACTGGTCAAGTTAATCAGGGGCTTTGAAGATCCTCTGGCACTGCCTTTTGAGCACTGGTTTTAATAGGTGGCTGCACTATCTACTTGATCTTTTCCAGGGGTGCTGTGGCTCTGGACTCTATTTCTCAAAATTGGGTGGAATGAAATTTATTTACTGACCCATCTCCCCAGTCTTTTTTTTCTTTGATGAAGAGTTTCATTCTATAGCCTAGTCTAGTCTTGAACTCATATCAATCGTCCTGTTTCAGCCTCCTGAATATTGGGATTATAGCATAGTACCAGGTCATTTTCATCTTCTTAACACAGCAGTACATTCTTTGGTTCCAGTGATCTCTCACGTGAATTTTAAGGACTTAAAATCCTGTTCATCTACTCGATTTCGGTGCATAGCATTAAACGATAATCTAATACAGCAATATTATGTCACTTCATATCTTCGTTTAGATGTAACTATCTTAAACCTTCTTAATGGAAAAATTCCAAATTTCATTTAGTGTACTTTTCTTGGATATCTGGATATGTTGCCTATATTATTGTCAAATTGATTGTCTACCCCCAGAAAAACACTTTCATTGTGATTATCTTTCCCAGTGAGAAACTTTGATGCTGCTACCATGTTTACAAGGATGATTTTAATTGGTGAGTTTATAGTTTTCTGTTCTTATCTATAACACATTGCCTATTTGGCTTTCAAGCCTTGTAATATATGCATTGCCCTGCTTTTGGCTTTGATTCTGAGCTCATTTTGTATTGCTGTAGCAAAATACCTTAGATTGCAGTTTAAAGAATAGAGTCCCTATTTTCTTAACATTTCAGGTGCTAAAATGTACATGGATGATCAGTGTGGTAGGGATTTATCTAGACAATTTTAGTGGGAGCATGAGAGTGCTTCTTACAGAAGAGTTCAAATATATGGGGTGGTCTTGATTATTAACAGCACAGTGATGTGAATCCTAAGTCCTGTTGCAAGGAGGGTACTCATTTCTTTTGTTACTCCAGGGAAGGTACTCATTTCTTTTGTTACTCCATGGAGGGTACTCATTTCTTTTGTTACTCCACATGAACTATTTATTTGTCACATCTTAGTACACTAGCCTTGAAGCCAGGATTTCAGCACATGGCATCTAAGAAGCAATCATACCCAAGCTACAGCATTCTTGTTGGATGATGTATCATTTACTTATTAATTATTATATTTTTATCCTTGAAATATCCCATATCTTTGACCCAACTATGGATACCATACTAATTTTCTAGAGTTCTATTAAATTTAGTGTTTTTGCTGCCTCCAGCTCACTGCTCCCAAAACCCGTGGGAGAGAGAGCTCACTGCAGAGACAGGTGGACACTCCTGAGACTGCAGAGTGGAAGAGACCACCAACACTGCCCAACCCTGCCCACATCCATGGCCCAAGAGGAAACTGTACACGGCCTCTGGGTTCCCTTCGATAAGGGCACAGGAGCAGGAAATCTGCTGTGTCTGAGACACCACCGGAACTTGAAGTGACTGACCAGATAAACAGTACTCTGCACCCAAATCCCGTGGGAGAGAGAGCTAAACCTTCAGAGAGGTACACACTCCTGGGAAACCAGAAGAGTCTACACTCTGCCCAGATCTCTGACTCCAGAGGAAAACACCAAATGCCATCTGGAACCCTGGTGCACGGAAGCTCCCGGAAAGGATGAAACAGATTTTCCTGGTTGCTGCCGCCACGAAGAACTCATAAGGAACACCCCTCGAGCAAACTTGAGCCTCGGGACCACAGGTAAGACCAACTTTTCTGCTGCAAGCGACCTGCCTGGTGAACTCAAGACACAGGCCCACAGGAACAGCTGAAGACCTGCAGATAGGAAAAACTACACACCCGAAAGCAAAACACTCTGACCCATAACTGGCTGAAAGAAAACAGGAAAACAGGTCTACAGCACTCCTGACACACAGGCTTATAGGACAGTCTAGCCACTGTCAGAAATAGCAGAACAAAGTAACACTAGAGATAATCTGATGGCGAGAGGCAAGCGCAGGAACCCAAGCAACAGAAACCAAGACTATATGGCATCATCGGAGCCCAATTCTCCTACCAAAGCAAACACAGAATATCCAAACACACCAGAAAAGCAAGATCTAGTTTCAAAATCGTATTTGATCATGATGCTGGAGGACTTCAAGAAAGACGTGGAAAACTCCCTTAGAGAACAAGTACAAGCCTACAGAGAGGAATCGCAAAAATCCCTGAAAGAATTCCAGTAAAACACAATCAAACAGTTCAAGGAATTAAAAATGGAAATAGAAGCAATCAAGAAAGAACACATGGAAACGACCCTGGATATAGAAAACCAAAAGAAGAGACAAGGAGCTGTAGATATGAGCTTCACCAACAGAATACAAGAGATGGAAGAGAGAATCTCAGGAGCAGAAGATTCCATAGAAGTCATTGACTCAACTGTCAAAGATAATGTAAAGCGGAAAAAGCTACTGGTCCAAAACATACAGGAAATCCAGGATTCAATGAGAAGATCAAACCTAAGGATAATAGGTATAGAAGAGAGTGAAGACTCCCAGCTCAAAGGACCAGTAAATATCTTCAACAGAATCATAGAAGAAAACTTCCCTAACCTAAAAAAAGAGATACCCATAGGCATACAAGAAGCCTACAGAACTCCAAATAGATTGGACCAGAAAAGAAACACCTCCTGTCACATAATAGTCAAAACACCAAACGCACAAAATAAAGAAAGAATATTAAAAGCACTAAGGGAAAAAGGTCAAGTAACATATAAAGGCAGACCTATCAGAATCACACCAGACTTTTCACCAGAGACTATGAAAGCCAGAAGATCCTGGACAGGTGTCATACAGACCCCAAGAGAACACAAATGCCAGCCCAGGTGACAGTATCCTGCAAAACTCTCAGTTAATATAGATGGAGAAACCAAGATATTCCATGACAAAACCAAATTTACACAATATCTTTCTACAAATCCAGCACTACAAAGGATAATAAATGGTAAAGCCCAACATAAGGAGGCAAGCTACACCCTAGAAAAAGCAAGAAACTAATAGTCTTGGCAACAAAACAAAGAGAAGAAAAGCAAACAAACATAACATCCAAATATGAATATAACAGGAAGCAATAACACTATTCCTTAATATCTCTCAACATCAATGGTCTCAACTCCTCAATAAAAAGACATAGATTAACGTACTGGATATGCAATTAGGACCCTGAATTCTGCTGCCTACAGGAAACACCCCTCCGAGACAAAGACAGACACTACCTCAAAGTGAAAGGCTGGAAATCAACTTTCCAAGCAAATGGTCTGAAGAAGCAAGCTGGAGTAGCCATTCTAATATCAAATAAAATCAATTTTCAACTAAAGTCATCAAAAAAGATAAGGAAGGACACTTCATATTCATCAAAGGGAAAATCCACCAAGATGAACTCTCAATCCTAAATATCTATGCCCCAAATACAAGGGCACCTACATACGTAAAAGAAACCTTACTAAAGCTCAAAACACACATTGCACCTCACACAATAATAGTGGGAGATTTCAACACCCCACTCTCATCAATGGACAGATCATGGAAACAGAAATTGAACAGAGACGTAGAGAGACTAAGAGAAGTCATGAACCAAATGGACTTAACAGATATTTATAGAACATTCTGTCCTAAAGCAAAAGGATATACATTCTTCTTAGCTCCTCATGGTACTTTCTCCAAAATTGACCATATAATTGGTCAAAAAATGGGCCTCAACAGGTACAGAAAGATAGAAATAATCCCATGCGTGCTATCAGACCACCACGGCCTAAAGCTGGTCTTCAATAACAATAAGGGAAGAATGCCCACATATACGTGGAAGTTGAACAATGCTCTACTCAACGATAACCTGGTCAAGGAAGAAATAAAGAAAGAAATTAAAGACTTCTTAGAATTTAATGAAAATGAAGGTACAACATACCCAAACTTATGGGACACAATGAAAGCTGCGCTAAGAGGAAAACTCATAGCTCTGAGTGCCTACAGAAAGAAACAGGAGAGAGCATATGTCAGCAGCTTGACAGCACACCTAAAAGCTCTAGAACAAAAAGAAGCAAATACACCCAGGAGGAGTAGAAGACAGGGAATAATCAAACTCAGAGCTGAAAACAGCCAGGCAGAAACAAAAAGGACCATAAATAGAGTCAACAGAACCAAAAGTTGGTTCTTTGAGAAAATCAACAAGATAGATAAACCCTTAGCCAGACTAACGGGAGGACACAGAGAGTATGTCCAAATTAACAAAATCAGAAATGAAAAGGGAGACATAACTACAGATTCAGAGGAAATTCAAAAAATCATCAGATCTTACTATAAAAGCCTATATTCAACAAAACTTGAAAATCTGCAGGAAATGGACAATTTCCTAGACAGATACCAGGTACCGAAGTTAAATCAGGAACAGATAAACCAGTTAAACAGCCCCATAACTCCGAAGGAAATAGAAGCAGTCATTAAAGGTCTCCCAACCAAAAAGTGCCCAGGTCCAGACAGGTTTAGTGCAGAATTCTATCAGACCTTCATAGAAGACCTCATACCAATACTATTCAAACTATTCCACAAATATGAAACAGATGGAGCTCTACCGAATTCCTTCTATGAAGCCACAATTACTCCTATACCCAAACCACACAAAGACCAAACAAAGAAAGAGAACTTCAGACCAATTTCCCTTATGAATATCGACGCAAAAATACTCAATAAAATTCTGGCAAACCGAATTCAAGAGCACATCAAAACAATCATCCACCATGATCAAGTAGGCTTCATCCCAGGCATGCAGGGATGGTTTAATATACGGAAAACCATCAACGTGACCCATTATATAAACAAACTGAAAGAAGAAAATCACATGGTCATTTCATTAGATGCTGAGAAAGCATTTGACAAAATTCAACACCCCTTTATGATAAAAGTCGTGGAAAGAATAGGAATTCAAGGCCCATACCTAAACATAGTAAAAGCCATATACAGCAAACCAGTTGCTAACATTAAACTAAATGGAGAGAAACTTGAAGCAATCCCACTAAAATCAGGGACTAGACAAGGCTGCCCACTCTCTCCCTACTTATTCAATATAATTCTTGAAGTTCTACCCAGAGTAATCAGACAACAAAAGGAGGTCAAGGGGATACAGATCGGAAAAGAAGAAGTCAAATTATCACTATTTGCAGATGATATGATAGTATATTTAAGTGATCCCAAAAGTTCCACCAGAGAACTACTAAAGCTGATAAACAACTTCAGCAAAGTGGCTGGGTATAAAATTAACTCAAATAAATCAGTTGCCTTCCTCTACACTAAAGAGAAACAAGCCGAGAAAGAAATTAGGGAAAGGACACCCTTCATAATAGACTCAAATAATATAAAGTACCTCGGTGTGACTTTAACCAAGCAAGTAATAGATCTGTACAATAAGAACTTCAAGACTTGAAGAAAGAAATTGAAGAAGACCTCAGAAGATGGAAAGATCTCCCATGCTCATGGATTGGCAGGATTAATATAGTAAAAATGGCCATTCTACCAAAAGCGATCTACAGATTCAATGCAATCCCCATCAAAATACCAATCCAATTCTTCAAAGAGTTAGACAGAACAATTTGCAAATTCATCTGGAAGAGCAAAAAACCCAGGATAGCTAAAACTATCCTCAACAATAAAAGGACTTCAGGGAGAATCACTATCCCTGAACTCAAGCAGTATTACAGAGCAATAGTGATAAAAACTGCATGGTATTGGTACAGAGACAGACAGATAGACCAATGGAACAGAATTGAAGACCCAGAAATGAACACACACACCTATGGTCACTTGATTTTTGACAAAGGAGCCAAAACCAGCAAATGGTAAAATGATAGCATTTTCAGGAAATGGTGCTGGTTCAACTGGAGGTCAACATGTAGAAAAATGCATATCGATCCATGCTTGTCACCCTGTACAAAGGTTAAGTCCAAGTGGATCAAGGACCTCCAGATCAAACCAGATACACTCAAACTAATAGAAGAAACAATAGGGCAGCATCTCAAACACATGGAAAAAATTTCCTGAACAAAACACCAATGGCTTATGCTCTAAGATTAAGAATCGACAAATGGGATCTCATAAAACTGCAAAGCTTCTGTAAGGCAAAGGAAAGTGTGGCTAAGACAAAACGGCAACCAACAGATTGGGAAAAGATCTTTACCAATCCTACACCTGATAGAGGGCTTATATCCAAAATATACAAAGAACTCAAGAAGATAGACCACATGGAGAGAAATAACCTTATTAATAAATGGGGTTCACAGCTAAACAAAGAAGTCACAGCTGAGTAATGCCGAATGGCTGAGAAACACCTAAAGAAATGTTCAACATCTTTAGTCATAAGGGAAATGCAAATCAAAACAAGCCTGAGATTTCACCTCACACCAGTGAGAATGGCTAAAATTAAAAACTCACGTGACAACAAATGCTCGCGAGGATGTGGAGAAAGAGGAACACTCCTCCATTGTTGGTGGGATTGCTGACTGGTAAAACCATTCTGGAAATCAGTCTGAAGGTTCCTCAGAAAATTGGACATTGACCTACCTGAGGATCCAGCTATACCTCTCTTGGGCATATACCCAAAAGATGCCCCAACATATAAAAAAGACATGTGCTCCACTATGTTCATAGCCACCTTATTTATAATAGCCAGAAGCTGGAAAGAACCCAGATGCCCTTCAACCGAGGAATGGATACAGAAAATGTGGTACATCTACACAATGAAATATTACTCAGCTATCAAAAACAATGACTTTATGAAATTCATTGACAAATATTTGGAACAGGAAAATATCATCCTGAGTGAGGTAACCCAATCACAGAAAAACACACATGGTATCCTCTCATTGATAATTGTGTATTAGCCCAAATGCCTGAATTACCGTAGATGCATAGAACACATGAAACTCAAGACGGATGATCAAAATGTGAATGCTTCACTCCTTCTCTAAAAGGGGGAACAAAAATACCCTTGGCAGGGAATAGAGAGGCGAAGATTAAAACAGATACAGAAGGAACACCCATTCAGAGCCTGCCCCACATGTGGCCCATACATGTACTGCTACCCAATTAGACAAGATGCATGAAGCAAAGAAGTGCAGGCCGACAGGAGCCGGATGTAGATCTCTCCTGAGACACACAGCCAGAATACAGCAAATACATAGGCGAATGCCAGCAGCAAACGACTGAATTGAGAATAGGACCCCTGTTGAAGGAATCAGAGAAAGGACTGGAAGAGCTTGAAGGGGCTCAAGACCCCTTATGAACAACAATGCCAAGCAACTAGAGCTTCCAGGGACTAAGCCACTACCTAAAGACTATACATGGACTGACCCTGGACTCTGACCTCATAGGTAGCATTGAATATCGTAGTAAGATCACCAGTGGAAGGGGAAGCCCTTGCTTGGTCCTGCTAAGACTGAACCCCCAGTGAAAGGATTGTTGCGGGGAGGGCGGCAATGGGGGGAGGGTGGGGAGGGGAACACCCAAAAAGAAGGGAGGGGGAAGGATTAGGGGGATGTTTACACGGAAACCGTGAAAGGGAATAACGTTCGAAATGTAAATAAGAAATACTCAAGGTAATAAAAAAAAATTTAAGAGAGAGAGACCCAACCGCCTGGTCAGGTGGGCACTCCTGAGGCTGCAGAGCAGAAGAGACCACCAACACTGCTCACCCCTGCCCACATCCCTGGCCCAAGAGGAAACTGTATAAGGCCTTGGGCTCCCGTGGGGGAGGGCCCAGGAGCGGCAGGACCCCTGCCTGAGACACCGCCTGAACCTGAAATAAACAGACCAGATAAACAGTTCTCTGCACCCAAATCCCGTGGGAGGGAGAGCTAAACCTTCAGAGAGGCAGACAAGCCTGGGAAACCAGAAGAGACTGCTCCCTGCACACACATCTCGGACACCAGAGGAAAAAGCCAAAGACCATCTGGAACCCTGGTGCACTGAAGCTCCCGGAAGGGGCGGCACAGGTCTTGCTGATTGCTGCCGCTGCAGAGAGCCCGTGGGCAGCACCCCATGAGCGAACTTGAGCCTCAGGACCACAGGTAAGACCAAATTTTCTGCTGCAAGAAAGCTGCCTGGTGAACTCAAGACACAGGCCCACAGGAACAGCTGAAGACCTGTAGAGAGGAAAAACTACACGCCCGAAAGCAGAACACTCTGTCCCCATAACTGACTGAAAGAGAGGAAAACAGGTCTACAGCACTCCTGACACACAGGCTTATAGGACAGTCTAGCCACTGTCAGAAATAGCAGAACAAAGTAACACTAGAGATAATCTGATGGCGAGAGGCAAGCGCAGGAACACAAGCAACAGAAACCAAGACTACATGGCATCATCGGAGCCCAATTCTCCCACCAGAGCAAACACGGAATATCCAAACACACCAGAAAAGCAAGATCTAGTTTCAAAATCATATTTGATCATGATGCTGGAGGACTTCAAGAAAGACATGAAGAACTCCCTTAGAGAACAGGTAGAAGCCCACAGAGAGGAATCGCAAAAATCCCTGAAAGAATTACAGGAAAATATAAATAAACAAGTAGAAGCCCATAGAGAGGAGACACAAAAATCCCTGAAAGAATTCCAGGAAAACACAATCAAACAGTTGAAGGAATTAAAAATGGAAATAGAAGCAATCAAGAAAGAACACATGGAAACAACGCTGGATATAGAAAACCAAAAGAAGAGACAAGGAGCTGTAGATACAAGCTTCACCAACAGAATACAAGAGATGGAAGAGAGAATCTCAGGAGCAGAAGATTCCATAGAAATCATTGACTCAACTGTCAAAGATAATGTAAAGCGGAAAAAGCTACTGGTCCAAAACATACAGGAAATCCAGGATGCAATGAGAAGATCAAACCTAAGGATAATAGGTATAGAAGAGAGTGAAGACTCCCAGCTCAAAGGACCAGTAAATATCTTCAACAAAATCATAGAAGAAAACTTCCCTAACCTAAAAAAAGAGATACCCATAGACATACAAGAAGCCTACAGAACTCCAAATAGATTGGACCAGAAAAGAAACACCTCCCGTCACATAATTGTCAAAACACCAAACGCACAAAATAAAGAAAGAATATTAAAAGCAGTAAGGGAAAAAGGTCAAGTATCATATAAAGGGAGACCTATCAGAATCACACCAGACTTCTCGCCAGAAACTATGAAGGCCAGAAGATCCTGGACTGATGTCATACAGACCCTAAGAGAACACAAATGCCAGCCCAGGTTACTGTATCCAGCAAAACTCTCAATTAACATTGATGGAGAAACCAAGATATTCCATGACAAAACCAAATTTACACAATATCTTTCTACAAATCCAGCACTACAAAGGATAATAAATGGTAAAGCCCAACATAAGGAGGCAAGCTATACCCTAGAAGAAGCAAGAAACTAATCGTCTTGGCAACAAAACAAAGAGAATGAAAGCACACAAACATAACCTCACATCCAAATATGAATATAAAGGGAAACAATAATCACTATTCCTTAATATCTCTCAATATCAATGGCCTCAACTCCCCAATAAAAAGACATAGATTAACAAACTGGATACGCAACGAGGACCCTGCATTCTGCTGCCTACAGGAAACACACCTCAGAGACAAAGACAGACACTACCTCAGAGTGAAAGGCTGGAAAACAACTTTCCAAGCAAATGGTCAGAAGAAGCAAGCTGGAGTAGCCATTCTAATATCAAATAAAATCAATTTCCAACTAAAAGTCATCAAAAAAGATAAGGAAGGACACTTCATATTCATCAAAGGAAAAATCCACCAAGATGAACTCTGAATCGTAAATATCTATGCCCCAAATACAAGGGCACCTACATACGTAAAAGAAACCTTACTAAAGCTCAAAACACACATTGCACCTCACACAATAATAGTGGGAGATTTCAACACCCCACTCTCATCAATGGACAGATCATGGAAACAGAAATTAAACAGTGATGTCGACAGACTAAGAGAAGTCATGAGCCAAATGGACTTAACGGATATTTATAAAACATTCTATCCTAAAGCAAAAGGATATACCTTCTTCTCAGCTCCTCATGGTACTTTCTCCAAAATTGACCATATAATTGGTCAAAAAACGGGCCTCAACAGGTACAGAAAGATAGAAATAATCCCATGCGTGCTATCGGACCACCACGGCCTAAAACTGGTCTTCAATAACAATAAGGGAAGAATGCCCACATATACGTGGAAATTGAACAATGCTCTACTCAGTGATAACCTGGTCAAGGAAGAAATAAAGAAAGAAATTAAAAACTTTTTAGAATTTAATGAAAATGAAGATACAACATACTCAAACTTATGGGACACAATGAAAGCTGTGCTAAGAGGAAAACTCATAGCGCTGAGTGCCTGCAGAAAGAAACAGGAAAGAGCATATGTCAGCAGCTTGACAGCACACCTAAAAGCTCTAGAACAAAAAGAAGCAAATACACCCAGGAGGAGTAGAAGGCAGGAAATAATCAAACTCAGAGCTGAAATCAACCAAGTAGAAACAAAAAGGACCATAGAAAGAATCAACAGAACCAAAAGTTGGTTCTTTGAGAAACTCAACAAGATAGATAAACCCTTAGCCAGACTAACGAGAGGACACAGAGAGTGCGTCCAAATTAACAAAATCAGAAATGAAAAGGGAGACATAACTACAGATTCAGAGGAAATTCAAAAAATCATCAGATCTTACTATAAAAACCTATATTCAACAAAATTTGAAAATCTTCAGGAAATGGACAATTTCCTAGACAGATACCAGGTATCGAAGTTAAATCAGGGACAGATAAACCAGTTAAACAACCCCATAACTCCTAAGGAAATAGAAGCAGTCATTAAAGGTCTCCCAACCAAAAAGAGCCCAGGTCCAGACGGGTTTAGTGCAGAATTCTATCAAACCTTCATAGAAGACCTCATACCAATATTATCCAAACTATTCCACAAAATTGAAACAGATGGAGCCCTACCGAATTCCTTCTACGAAGCCACAATTACTCTTATACCTAAACCACACAAAGACACAACAAAGAAAGAGAACTTCAGACCAATTTCCCTTATGAATATCGACGCAAAAATACTCAATAAAATTCTGGCAAACCGAATTCAAGAGCACATCAAAACAATCATCCACCATGATCAAGTAGGCTTCATCCCAGGCATGCAGGGATGGTTTAATATACGGAAAACCATCAACGTGATCCATTATATAAACAAACTGAAAAACAGAACCACATGATCATTTCATTAGATGCTGAGAAAGCATTTGACAAAATCAACACCCCTTCATGATAAAAGTCCTGGAAAGAATAGGAATTCAAGGCCCATACCTAAACATAGTAAAAGCCATATACAGCAAACCAGTTGCTAACATTAAACTAAATGGAGAGAAACTTGAAGCAATCCCACTAAAATCAGGGACTAGACAAGGCTGCCCACTCTCTCCCTCCTTATTCAATATAGTTCTTGAAGTTCTAGCCAGAGCAATCAGACAAAAAAAGGAGATCAAGGGGATACAGATCGGAAAAGAAGAGGTCAAAATATCACTATTTGCAGATGACATGATAGTATATTTAAGTGATCCCAAAAGTTCCACCAGAGAACTACTAAAGCTGATAAACAACTTCAGCAAAGTGGCTGGGTATAAAATTAACTCAAATAAATCAGTTGCCTTCCTCTATACAAAAGAGAAACAAGCCGAGAAAGAAATTAGGGAAACGACATCTTCATAATAGACCCAAATAATATAAAGTACCTCGGTGTGACTTTAACCAAGCAAGTAAAAGATCTGTACAATAAGAACTTCAAGACACTGAGGAAAGAAATTGAAGAAGACCTCAGAAGATGGAAAGATCTCCCATGCTCATGGATTGGCAGGATTAATATAGTAAAAATGGCCATTTTACCAAAAGCAATCTACATATTCAATGCAATCCCCATCAAAATACCAATCCAATTCTTCAAAGAGTTAGACAGAACAATTTGCAAATTCATCTGGAATAACAAAAAACCCAGAATAGCTAAAGCTATCCTCAACAATAAAAGGACTTCAGGGGGAATCACTATCCCTGAACTCAAGCTGTATTACAGAGCAATAGTGATAAAAACTGCAAGGTATTGGTACAGAGACAGACAGATAGACCAATGGAATAGAATTGAAGACCCAGAAATGAACCCACACACCTATGGTCACTTGATTTTTGACAAAGGAGCCAAAACCATCCAATGGAAAAAAGATAGCATTTTCAGCATATGGTGCTGGTTCAACTGGAGGTCAACATGTAGAAGAATGCAGATCGATCCATGCTTATCACCCTGTACAAAGCTTAAGTCCAAGTGGATCAAGGACCTCCACATCAAACCAGACACACTCAAACTAATAGAAGAAAACTAGGGAAGCATCTGGAACACATGGGCACTGGAAAAAATTTCCTGAACAAAACACCAATGGCTTATGCTCTAAGATCAAGAATCGACAAATGGGATCTCATAAAACTGCAAAGCTTCTGTAAGGCAAAGGACACTGTGGTTAGGACAAAAAGGCAATCAACAGATTGGGAAAAGATCTTTATCAATCCTACCACAGATAGAGGCCTTATATACAAAATATACAAAGAACTCAAGAAGTTAGACCGCAGGGAAACAAATAACCCTATTAAAAAATGGGGTTCAGAGCTAAACAAAGAATTCACAGCTGAGGAATGCCGAATGGCTGAGAAACACCTAAAGAAATGTTCAACATCTTTAGTCATAAGGGAAATGCAAATCAAAACAACCCTGAGATTTCACCTCACACCAGTGAGAATGGCTAAGATCAAAAACTCAGGTGACAGCAGATGCTGGCGAGGATGTGGAGAAAGAGGAACACTCCTCCATTGTTGGTGGGATTGCAGACTGGTAAAACCATTCTGGAAATCAGTCTGGAGGTTCCTCAGAAAATTGGACATTGAACTGCCTGAGGATCCAGCTATACCTCTCTTGGGCATATACCCAAAAGATGCCTCAACATATAAAAGAGACACGTGCTCCACTATGTTCATCGCAGCCTTATTTATAATAGCCAGAAACTGGAAAGAACCCAGATGCCCGTCAACAGAGGAATGGATACAGAAAATGTGGTACATCTACACAATGGAATATTACTCAGCTATCAAAAACAACGAGTTTATGAAATTCGTAGGCAAATGGTTGGAACTGGAAAATATCATCCTGAGTGAGCTAACCCAATCACAGAAAGACATACATGGTATGCACTCATTGATAAGTGATTATTAGCCCAAATGCTTGAATTACCCTAGATCCCTAGAACAAACGAAACTCAAGACGGATGATCAAAATGTGAATGCTTTACTCCTTCTTTAAATGAGGAAAAAGAATACCCTTGGCAGGGAAGGGAGAGACAAAGATTAAAACAGAGACTGAAGGAACACCCATTCAGAGCCTGCCCCACATGTGGCCCATACATATACAGCCACCCAATTAGACAAGATGGATGAAGCAAAGAAGTGCAGACCGACAGGAGCCGGATGTAGATCTCTCCTGAGAGACACAGCCAGAATACAGCAAATACAGAGGCGAATGCCAGCAGCAAACCACTGAACTGAGAATAGGTCCCCTATTGAAGGAATCAGAGAAAGAACTGGAAGAGCTTGAAGGGGCTCGAGACCCCAAAAGTACAACAATGCCAAGCAATCAGAGCTTCCAGGGACTAAGCCACTACCTAAAGACTATACATGGACTGACCCTGGACTCTGACCCCATAGGTAGCAATGAATATCCTAGTAAGAGCACCAGTGGAAGGGGAAGCCCTGGGTCCTGCTAAGACTGAACCCCCAGTGAACTAGTCTATGGGGGGAGGGCGGCAATGGGGGGAGGGTTGGGAGGGGGACACCCATAGGAAGGGGAGGGGGGAGGGGGATGTTTGCCCGGAAACCGGGAAAGGGAATAACACTCGAAATGTATATAAGAAATACTCAAGTTGGGGCTGGGGATTTAGCTCAGTGGTAGAGCGCTTACCTAGGAAGCGCAAGGCCCTGGGTTCGGTCCCCAGCTCCGAAAAAAAGAACCAAAAAAAAAAAAAAAAAAAAAGAAATACTCAAGTTAATAAAAAAAAAAATTAAAAAAATTCGGTGTTTTCCATCATCTTTTTCTAATTATTCTTGTAAAATTTTCTCCTCAGTCTAAGAACTTCTGTAGTTCTACATTTTGTTTGCTTCTTGACCACAGGAGATTTGGATATCTTGTTCAAGCCACATATATTCAGCCTGATAACGAACTTCAAATAATAGAATTGAAATTTTATTTTCCTTTATATATGAAACAATGGTTTGGTTTTAATGGAAATAAAAAGTATTTTAAATAAAGATAATAATAAGTAACATGAATGTATGAAATATTAGCACAAATTTAATATTAATTTTCAAATTAACATTTATCTCTGAGACATGAGAATTGAAATCCATTAGTTGTTAGACAATTCTCATATTCATTTACAATATCAATGGAAAATATTTGGCTTGCAGAACTACTTTTAAGCATAAAACCTAAGTGTTTAAAATAACTCATCCAAGGAATAGTTGCCTTCTAATACTCATGCTAGTAAACTCTAGGATTTATCACTACGTTGGCCTCAACTATAGCTTTAATTTTGTTTACCCTTTTTTGGAAAGTAAACAAGTTTGATAATAATTGGCTTATAAACAATTCATTTATTTATCCAGTAATTTGCTTTAAATATTCATTGGATGTTGACTAGACTAAGGAAATTAGAAAATGAATATGCGATGGTAAAGCATGCTGAATTGAAGAAAAATTAAGGCCAGCACAATTCCTAACTACATTCTAAAAAACTGTCCTTATACCTACAAATAGGTATAGTCTTCATCTCTCACAAAAAAATCTTATCTTTGTAAAAGAGACCATTACAGAAAACCACAACCAATAAAAATGCAGAGCCCCATCTTTTGTTGTTGTTCACTTTACCTTAATTTGACATTTTTTATAATAAAATAAGAAAGAAAATGTTTTGAAAGTTGATTTGGATAAGAAGAAATGAAGTGTCATATCTCAACACAATAAAACTGTACAAATCAAAACTGTAGCCAACCTTATGCTAAACAGAAAAATCAGGAAAACATTTGTTCTCACATATAGAATAGGATAGGGTGAATACTCCATCCACTTTTTTCCCCATATTTTAATTGGATAGTTTATGTATTTACATTTCAAATGTTATCCACTTCCCTCCCTCTACCATACTTCCTGCCCCTGCTTCTATGAAGATGCTCATAGCCATCCATTGAACTGAGAACAGGATCTTCAATGGAAGAGTTAGAGAAAGGACTGAAGTAGTCTAAGGGGTTTGCCTCCCCATAAGAAGAACACAATAGCAACCAACCAGACTCCCCAAAGCACCAAGGGACTAAACCACCATCCCAAGCGTACACAGGAATGAACCTATGGCTCCATCCACATATGTAACAGAAGATGGCCTTGTTTGGCATCAATGGGAGGAGAGACCCTTGGTCCTATCAAGGCTTGATGTCCCAGGGTGGGGAGGTGGGAGGAAAATGGGAGGGTGGGAGAGAGAGCACCCTCATAGAAGTAGGGAGGCAGTAGGATAGTGGGTTTCTGGAGGGGAAACCAGGAAATGGGATAACATTTAAAATGCAAATAAAATGCAATTTAAAAAAAAAGGGGAAAAAAACAATGACTTCATGAAATTCTTAGGCAAATGGATGGAATTAGAAAAATATCATCCTGAGTGAGGTAACCCAATCACAAAAGAACAAACCTGGTATCCACTCACTGATAAGTGGATATTAGCCCCAAAGCTTGGAATACCCAAGATACAATCCACAGGCCACATGAAGCTCAAGAAGGAGGACCAATGTGCGGATGCTTCAGTCCTTCTTAGAAGAGGGGGAGCAAAAATATTCATAGGAGGAAATACAGAGACAAAGTTTGGAGCAGAGACTGAAGGAAAGGCCATCCAGAGTCTGCCCCACCTGGGAATCCAGCCCATATACATTCAGCCACCAAACCCAGGGTGGGAAGGCAGGATTTGGTGGGTGGGTAAGGGAGTAACCTCATAGAGGCAGTGGGGAGGTAAGATTGGGATAGGGGGTCCAGAATGGAAACTAGGAAAGGGGATAACACTTGAAATGTAATGAAATAAAATAATCAATAAAAATGTGTTTAAACAATCTCAACAAGTTCCATATCCAGGTGAGAGTTTTAATATTGTATGGTTCAGACAATGCAGCACAGCAATAAAAAGCACAAAACTATCTAGAAGTACAGAGGCACAGAAAGAGCAATTGCTTCTAAGATGTATCTATACAATGCACAGGACCACGTTAGCTGCCTTCTACCATCATCATTTCATAATACTAAACATATATTTCTTTCTTTGTTTTTTTTTAAATTTTTATTATATATTTCTTTTTTCCCTTTTTTCTTTATTAACTTGAGTATTTCTTATTTACATTTCGAATGTTATTCACTTTCCCTGTTTCCAGGCCAACATCCACCTAACCCCTCCCCCTCCTCTTCTATATGGGTGTCCTCTCCTCATCCTTCCCCCATTACGGACCTCCCCCCAAAAATCACGTTCACTGGGGGTTCAGTCTTGGCAGGACCAAGGGCTTCCCCTTCCACTGGTGATCTTACTAGGATATTCATTGCTACCTATGAGGTTAGAGTCCAGGGTCAGTCCATGTTTAGTCTTTACGTAGTGGCTTAGTCCCTGGAAGCTCTGGTTGGTTGGCATTGTTGTTCATATGGGGTCTCGAGCCCCTTCAAGCTCTTCCAGTCCTTTCTCTGATTCCTTCAATGGGGGTCCCGTTCTCAGTTCAGTGGTTTGCTGCTGGCATTCGCCTATGTATTTGCTATATTCTGCTGTGTGTCTCAGGAGAGAAATACATCTGGTTCCTGTCGGCCTGCACTTCTTTGCTTCATCCATCTTATCTAATTGGGTGGCTGTAGAAGTATGGGCCACATGTGGGGCAGGCTCTGAATGGGTGTTCCTTCTGCTGTTGTTCTAAACTTTGCCTCCCTATTCCCTCCCAAAGGTATTCTTGTTCCTCTTTTAAAGAAGGAGTGAAACATTCGCTTTTTGGTCATCTTTTTTGACTTTCATGTGTTATGTGCATCTAGGGTAATTCGAGCATTTGGGCTAATAGCCACTTATCAATGAGTGCATACCATGTGTGTTTTTCTGTGATGGGGTTACCTCACTCAGAATGATATTTTCCAGTTCCATCCATTTGCCTATGAATTTCATAAAGTCATTGTTTTTGATAGCTGAGTAATATTCCATTGTGTAGATGTACCACATTTTCTGTATCCATTCCTCTGTTGAAGGGCATCTGGGTTCTTTCCAGCTTCTGGCTGTTATAAATAAGGCTGCTCTGAACATAGTGGAGCATGTGTCTTTGTTATATGTTGGGGCATCTTTTGGATATATACCCAAGAGAGGTTTAGCTGGGTCCTCAGGTAGTTCAATGTCCAATTTTCTGAGGAACCTCAGACTGATTTCCAGAATGGTTTTACCAGTCAGCAATCCCACCAACAATGGAGGAGTGTTCCTCTTTCTCCACATCCTCGCCAGCATTTGCTGTCACCTGAGTTTTTAATCTTAGCCATTCTCACTGGTGTGAGGTGAAATCTCAGGGTTGTTTTGATTTGCATTTCCCTTATGACTAAAGATGTTGAACATTTCTTTAGGTGTTTCTCAGCCATTCGGCATTCCTCAGCTGTGAATTCTTTGTTTAGTTCTGAACCCCATTTTATAATATGGTTATATTTCTCCCTGTGGTCTAACTTCTTGACTTCTTTGTACATTTTGGATATAAGCCCTCTATCAGGTGTAGGATTGGTAAAGATCTTTTCCCAGTCTGTTGGTTGATGCTTTGTTTTAACAACAGTGTCCTTTGCCTTACAGAAGCTTTGCAGTTTCATGAGATCCCATTTGTCGATTCTTGATCTTAGAGCATAAGCCATTGGTGTTTTGTTCAGGAAATTTTCTCCAGTACCCATGTGTTCAAGAATCTTCCCCACTTTTTCTTCTATTAGCTTGAGTGTATCTGGTTTGATGTGGCGGTCCTTAATCCACTTGGACTTAAGCTTTGTACAGGGTGATAAGTATGGATGGATCTGCATTCTTCTACATGTTGACCTCCAGTTGAACCAGCACCATTTGCTGAAAATGCTATCTTTTTACCATTGGATGGTTTTGGCTCCTTTGTCAAAAATCACGTGACCATAGGTGTGTGTGTTCATTTCTGGGTTTTCAATTCTGTTCCATTGGTCTATCTGTCTGTCTCTGTACCAATACCATGCAGTTTTTATCACTATTGCTCTGTAATTCTGCTTGAGTTCAGGGATAGTGAATCCCCCAGAAATCCTTTTATTGTTGAGGATAGTTTTAGCTATCCTGGGTTTTTTGCTCTTCCAGATGAATTTTCAAATTGTTCTGTCTAACTCTTTGAAGAATTGGATTGGTATTTTGATGGGGATTGCACTGAATCTGCAGATTGCTTTTGGTAAAGTGACCATTTTTACTATATTAATCCTGCCAATCTATGAGCATGGGAGATCTTTCCATCTTCTGAGGTCTTCTTCAATTTCCTTCTTCAAGTCTTGAAGTTCTTATTGTACAGATCTTTTACTTGCTTGGTTAAAGTCACACCGAGGTATTTTATACCATTTGGGCATTCTTCCCTTATTATTATTGAAGACCAGCTTTAGGCCGTGGTGGTGTGATAGGACGCATGGAATTATTTCAATCTTTCTGTATCTGTTGAGGCCTGTTTTATGACCAATTATATGGTCAATTTTGGAGAAAGTACCATGAGGTGCTGAGAAGAATGTATGTCCTTTTGCTTTAGGATAGAATGTTCTATAAGTATCCGTTAAGTCCATTTGGTTCATGACTTCTCTTAGTCTGTCTACGTCTCTGTTTAATTTTTGTTTCCATGACCTGTCCATTGATTAGAGTGGGGTGTTGAAATCACCTAGTATTATTGTCTGAGTTGCAATGTGTGTTTTGAGCTTTAGTAAGGTTTCTTTTATGTATGTAGGTACCCTTGTATTTGGAGCACAGTTATTTAGAACTGAGAGTTCATCTTGGTGGATTTTTCCTTTGATGAATATGAAGTGTCCTTCCTCATCTTTTTTGATGACATTTAGTTGAAAATTGATGTTATTCGATATTAGAATGGCTATTCCAGCTTGCTTCTTCCAACCATTTGCTTGGAAAGTTGTTTTCTAGCCTTTCACTCTGAAGTAGTGTTTGTCTTTGTCTCTAAGGTGTGTTTCCTGTAGGCAGCAGAATGCAGGGTCCTCATTGCGTATCCAGTTTGTTAATCTATGTCTTTTTATTGGGGAGTTGGGACCATTGATGTTGAGAGATATTAAGGAATAGTGATTATTGCTTTCTGTTATATTCATATTTGGATGTGAGGTTATGTTTGTGTGCTTTTCTTCTTTTTGTTTTTGTTGTCAAGACGATTAGTTTCTTGCTTTTTCTAGGGTGTAGCTTGCCTCCTTATGTTGGGCTTTACCATTTATTATCCTTTGTAGTGCTGGATTTGTAGAAAGATATTGTGTAAATTTGGTTTTGTCATGGAATATCTTGGTTTCTCCATCTATATTAACTGAGAGTTTTGCAGGATACTGTCACCTGGGCTGGCATTTGTGTTCTCTTAGGGTCTGTATGACACCTGTCCAGGATCTTCTGGCTTTCATAGTCTCTGGTGAAAAGTCTGGTGTGATTCTGATAGGCCTGCCTTTATATGTTACTTGACCTTTTTCCCTTAGTGCTTTTAATATTCTTTCTTTATTTTGTGCATTTGGTGTTTTGACTATTATGTGATGGGAGGTGTTTCTTTTCTGGTCCAATTTATTTGGAGTTCTGTAGGCTTCTTGTTAGCTTATGGGCATCTTTTCTTTATGTTAGGGAAACTTTCTTCTGTGATTTTGTTGAAGATATTTACTGGTTCTTTGAGCTGGGAGTCTTCACTCTCTTCTATACCTATTATCCTTGGGTTTGATGTTCTCATTGATTCCTGGATTTCCTGTATGTTTTGGACCAGTAGCTTTTTCTGTTTTACATTATCTTTGACAGTTGTGTTGATGATTTCTATGGAATCTTCTGCTCCTGAGATTCTCTCTTCTATCTCTTGTATTCTGTTGGTGATCCTTGTATCTACGGCTCCTTGTCTCTTCTTTTGGTTTTCTATATCCAGTGTTGTTTCCCTGTGTTCTTTCTTGAGTGCTTCTATTTCCATTTTTAATTCCTTCAACTGTGTGATTGTGTCTTCCTGGAATTCTTTCAGGGATTTTTGTGATTCCTCTTTATAGGCTTCTACGTGTTTATGTTTTTCTGTGTTTCTCTAAGGGAGTTCTTCATGTCTTTCTTGAAGTCCTCCAGCATCATGATCAAATATGATTTTAAATCTAGATCTTGCTTTTCTAGTGTGTTTGGATATTCCGTGTTTGCTTTGGTGGGAGAATTGGGCTCCGATGATGCCATATAGTCTTGGTTTCTGTTGCTTGGGTTCCTGTGCTTGCCTCTCGCCATCCCATTATCCCTGGTGTTACTTTGTTCTGCTATTTCTGTCAGTGGCTAGACTGTCCTATAGGCTTGTGTACCAGGAGTGCTGTAGACCTGTTTTCCTGTTTTCTTTCAGCCAGTTATGGGAATAGAGTGTTCTGCTTTCGGGAGTGTAGGCTTTCCTGTCTACAGGTCTTCAGCTATTCCTGTGGGCCTGTGTCCAGAGTTCACCAGGCAGGTCACTTGGAGCAGAAAAGTTGGTCTTACTTGCGGTCCCAAGGCTCAAGTTTGCTCATGGGTGTTGCTTATGATCTCTCCGTGAGATCTGCAACCAGGAGGAACTGTGCCGCCTTTTCTAGGAGCGCCTGTTTACAAGGGTCCCAGATTGAGTTTGGTGTTTTCCTCTGGAGTGAGAAATGTGGGCAGAGTGTAGTCTCTTCTGGCTTCCCAGTCGTGTCTGCCTCTCTGAAGGTTTAGCTCTCCCTCCCACGGGATTTGGGTGCAGAGAACTGTTGATCTGGTCCCTTCAGGTTCAGGCGGTGTCTGTGTCACAGGGGACCTGCAGCTCCAGTGCCCTTATCTACCGGTTCCCAGAGTCCATATACAGTTTCCTCTTGGGCCAGGGATGTGAGCAGGGGTGGGCAGTATTGGTGGTCTCTTCTACTCTGCAGTCTCAGGAGTGCCCACCTGTCCGGGTGGTGAGCTCTCTCTCTCTCACGGGGTTTGGGAACAGTCCATATATTTCTTTTATGAGAAATTAGCACCTCCAAAAATTAGATGAACACATTTTAAATTTGCCTCATAAAAGAGTACATTAAGTTTTATTTTTAAGTGCATTATGACCTTCAATTAATATTTTCAAGTTGTTTGTATTATTTTACAAAATCTAATACTCGCAAGTGTTTTCTTAAAACAATGTAATAGTTGAACCCAAGCTGTACCCAGTCAAACACTTTGCCACTGAGATGCATACCTTACCTGCATTCCTTTAACATAGCAAAATAAAATATAATAAAACAGAAATTATCATGTTAAGGTTGGACAAGACATACCAACAGAAGGAAAAGAGGCCAAGGCCAAGAGAAGGAGCAACAATCAGAGACTGACTTATCCACACACTCAGAAATCTCATTAAAAAAAAAAAAACACCTAAACTGGAAGCCATAGTACATACACAGAGAACCTGGTACTTGTTTCTTCAGTCTCTATGAGTTCATACAATATTTGAGTTGATTTAAACAACCTTGTTTTCTTGGTGTCCTCTAACCCCTTTGGCTTTTACTCTCTTTCTGCCTTCTTTTCCAAGGGGTTCCCTGGGCTCTATGGGAAGGATTTGTTGGAAACATCCATGTAGGACTGAGTGTTCTCTGTCTAATGTCTGGCTGTAAGTGCGTGTTTGTTCCCATCTGCTGCAGGAGAAGTTTTCTTACAATGGCTGAGCAAGGCACTGATCTATGAGTGTAGTAAAATATCATGAAGAGCCATTTTTCACTACATTTTTTCTTTCTATTTATTTTTTTAGAACGGTACTATTTGTTTTTACCCTCAATCCCTGAGCTATCTAGTCTCAGGTTCTTGGTCACCCAAGCAGTGCTGGGTATGGGTTCCATCTCTGGAATGGGTCTTAATTCAAATCAGTTTTTGGTTGGTTACTTCTACAAGCTTCGTGCCATCATTGCCCTAGCAAATCTTGCATATATTACACCATTGTGATAAATAGAGAGTTTAATTTATTTATTGGTTTTTGTTGCAAAGGGAAGCTAAGAATTTAACTCAGGGTGTTGCCAACCTCCCATGGAGATCGTTTCATGCTGAAAATTACACAGGAATCAGTTCTAGACAAGTAACAATGCCCCACACTCAATGTTTTCCTCAGAGGGTGAATTCTCCCACTTTAGTGAGCACTTTATTTACTTAAAGGCTCTAAAGCCACACTGTGCTTTCTGGCCTCTAACAGTACTAAGTATGTACTTGGGTGTACACATTTACTGTTTCTTTTTATTTCATATACAACCAACCAGTTATTAGGGAGATGGTATACTATTTGTTTTCTGTCTCGTAGAAAAGTCAAGGCAAGATCTTAAGGTGGGAACCTATATGATAGGAATGAAGCAAAGACCACAGAAGAGTACTGCACCCTGACTTGTTTCCTCTGACTTGCTGAGCTACTTTTCTAATACAGTCCAGGCCTAGGCACTGGCATGGCACTGTCCACAAAGTGTGGGGCCTTCCTACATCAATCACCACAAGAATATGCCCTACAGATATACCCACAAGCCAATCTGATAGAGGCAATTTCTCAATTAAGGTTCCTTCTTTCTAATTGTGTGGGAACTATGCTGGGTTTCTGCCAAGGTGATATAAACAAACCAGCCTCAAACAGAGGGGTAAAGAATAATATTTGCTGATGACCCTTTCAGAAACCCTACCAATTAATACATGGTTATATTATAGTCACAACTATAAATGGATATATTTTAACTTAGTGATCAAGTGTTCTGATTATTTCAACTTTTATTTTGTTTTGCACTAATCTGATAATCTAAAGAATTCCATGTTATTCTCACAAAAGTCCATAAGAATCACTTGCATAATCAAAACAACCCTGAGATTTCACCTCACACCAGTGCGATTGGCTAAGATCAAAAACTCAGGTGACAGCAGATGCTGGCGAGGATGTGGAGAAAGAGGAACACTCCTCCATTGTTGGTGGGATTGCAGACTGGTAAAACCATTCTGGAAATCAGTCTGGAGGTTCCTCAGAAAATTGGACATTGAACTGCCTGAGGATCCAGCTATACCTCTCTTGGGCATATACCCAAAAGATGCCTCAACATATAAAAGAGACACGTGCTCCACTATGTTCATCGCAGCCTTATTTATAATAGTCAGAAAATGGAAAGAACCCAGATGCCCTTCAACAGAGGAATGGATACAGAAAATGTGGTACATCTACACAATGGAATATTACTCAGCTATCAAAAACAACGAATTTATGAAATTCGTAGGCAAATGGTTGGAACTGGAAAATATCATCCTGAGTGAGCTAACCCAATCACAGAAAGACATACATGGTATGCACTCATTGATAAGTGGCTATTAGCCCAAATGCTTGAATTACCCTAGATCCCTAGAACAAACGAAACTCAAGACGGATGATCAAAATGTGAATGCTTCACTCCTTCTTTAAATGAGGAAAAAGAATACCCTTGGCAGGGAAGGGAGAGGCAAAGATTAAAACAGAGACTGAAGGAACACCCATTCAGAGCCTGCCCCACATGTGGCCCATACATATACAGCCACCCAATTAGACAAGATGGATGAAGCAAAGAAGTGCAGACCGACAGGAGCCGGATGTAGATCTCTCCTAAGAGACACAGCCAGAATACAGCAAATATAGAGGCGAATGCCAGCAGCAAACCACTGAACTGAGAATAGGTCCCCTATTGAAGGAATCAGAGAAAGAACTGGAAGAGCTTGAAGGGGCTCGAGACCCCAAAAGTACAACAGTGCCAAGCAACCAGAGCTTCCAGGGACTAAGCCACTACCTAAAGACTATACATGGACTGACCCTGGACTCTGACCCCATAGGTAGCAATGAATATCCTAGTAAGAGCACCAGTGGAAGGGGAAGCCCTGGGTCCTGCTAAGACTGAACCCCCAGTGAACTAGTCTATGGGGGGAGGGCGGCAATGGGGGGAGGGTTGGGAGGGGAACACCCATAAGGAAGAGGAGGGGGGAGGGGGATGTTTGCCCGGAAACCGGGAAAGGGAATAACACTCGAAATGTATATAAGAAATACTCAAGTTAATAAAAAAAAATAAAAAAAAAAGAATCACTTGCATAATGGAAGAAGGAATCAGAGAGTTAAGAATGCAGAGTAATGGTCACTAGAGGTACTGGTACCTCCCACATTTCAGGACTTTCATGACAGGGATTAAGCCACATGCATGATTTTCCTTACCTTCTATTTTTTTTTTATTTTCAAAGTTCTAAATATGCTGGAATAATAAGTGTCTGGGACCATTATTGCTGCTCTTAAGTTTTTCTTTTTAGAAACCTTTGTGTTTTTACATTAAAACACAGGGAACAAGGGAACTCTAGTCTAAGGTATTTTTTCTTAATTTCAAGTTAGAAATTAGAGGCATTTCTACTTTTCTAGTTCATGATCCTTAAGCTTGATTTATTCAAATAACATTTAAGTTTTCTTAGTAATTCTATTAGTTCCACTTGAATAAAATATTTCATGAGTCACTACGCACATCTTTCAAATGAAAACTTAAAGCAATAATTTCAGTTATCTATATTTTGCTGTTAACATTGTTATGTTAAATTATATTCACTATGTAGTCTGTTAATAAAAATCTGCTGAAAGTAAACAATTAATTATTTCAGATACTATGAAAAATTAGCTAACCTATTTTATTGACAATTTGCCAGCCCAAGGTAAATTTTCAGCCTGAGACATCATTCAATGTGGTGTGGAATAAATAAAGGATGTTCATTAATCCTCTAAATGCATATTTAGTATATGTCATGCCTCAAGCACTATTGTTACTGCGATTCAATTTTTCTTTATTTTCATGGAATCTGGAAGGGAAACATATTATCACAATAGCAACTTGAGAATTATAAATTGTGCGAAAATGCTGTAAGTAAAATTGAGTGACATTACCAGAAAAGTCAGAAAAATGTGGGAGTGATGGTAGACACTGTAATGATCAAACTGGCAACACTGGAACAGGGGTCTTCTCTACCAAACACAATATCTCATCACTGTTGAATTACTCAGACTTTTTTAATAGAAGCAGGTGTCATAGAACCTAAGATTATCAAATAAGCTTCTTTTTTAAAGGATATTTGTTTAGGTCTGTACCCCATTTTTAATAGGGTTATTTAGTTCTCTGGCATTTAACTACTCTAGTTCTTCGTACATTTTGGATTTCGGCCCTCTATCAGATGTAGGATTGGCAAAGATTTTTTCCCAATTTGTTGATTGCCTTTTTGTCCTATTGACAGTGTCCTTTGCCTTACAGAATATTTTCAATTTTATGAGGTCCCATTTGTTGATTCTTGATCTTAGAGCATAAGTCAATGTTGTTCTGTTCAGAAATATTCCCCCTGTGCCCAGGTGTTTGAGGCTCTACCCCTACTACTATGGCTGAGAAACACCTAAATAAATGTTCAACATCCTTAGATATCAGGGAAATGCAAATCAAAACAATCCTGAGATTCCACCTCACACCAGTGAGAATGGCCAAGATCAAAAACTCAGGTGGCAGCAAATGATGGCGAGGATGTGAAGAAAGAGAAACACTCCTCCATTGTTGGTGGGAATCCAAGCTGGTGCAATCACTCTGGGGGAAAATTGGAGAAAGTACTACCTGAGTACACAGCTATACCACTCTTGGGCATATACCCAAAAGATGCTCCAACATATAACAAGGACATATGCTCCACTATGTTCATAGCATCCTTATTTATAAAAGCCAGAAGCTCGAAAGAACCCAAATGTCCCTCAACAGAGAAATGGATATAGAAAATGTGGTACCTCTACACAATGGAATATACTACTCAGCTATTAAAAATTTAATTACTTCATGAAATTTTTAGTCAGATGAAACTTGAAAATATCATCCTGAGTGAGGTAACCCAGTCACATGAGAACACACATGGTATGTACTCACTGATAAGTAGATATTAGGCAAAAGCTTGGAAAACCCATGATATAACAAAGAAAAAGGAAGACAAAAGTGTGGAAACTTCAGTTCTTCTTAAAAGGGGGGAACAAAATATTCATAGGAGGTATAGGGTAGGAGGGGCTTGGGAGGAAGAAAGGAGGGAAAGAGGAAAAAAGGGGGCTTGAACAGGTTAGGAAGGAGATGGGAATGATACACAGAGGGTCAGGAAATTGAACAGACCTGTGTAGCAATGGGAGATGAGAAACTGGCGGTAACCAACAGAAAGTCCCAGACGCCAGGAAAGCAAAAGGCTCACAGGACCGAATGGGGATGAGATAAGCTGAAATGCCCAATATAGGGATGGGAGAAACAATAGAAACACTATCCAAAAGTTAGGCAAGGCCACTGGTTGGGGGGTGGGGCCATCAACTAATCTCCAAATTTTTAACCTAGAATTGCTTCTGTCTGAAAGAAAAACAGGGACAAAATATGGAGCAAAGACTGAAAGAAAGGCCATTCAGAGACTGCCCCACCTGGGGATGCATCCCATATGCAGACACCAAACCCAGACACTATTGCTGATGCCAAGAAGTGCTTGCTGACAGGAACCTGATATAGTTGTCTCCTGAGATGCTCTCCCAGAGCCCGACAAATACAGAGGTGGAAGCTTGCAGCCAACCGTTGGGACTAAGCACAAGGACCCCAATGGAGGAGTCAGAGAAAGACTAAAGGATCTGAAGAGGTTTGCAACCCCATAGGAAGAACGACAATATCAACCAAGCAGATCTCCCAGAGCTCCCAGTGATTAAACTACCAACCAAAGAATATACATAGAGGGATCCATGGCTCCAGCTGCATATATAGCAGAGGATGGCCTTATCTGGCATCAGTGGGAGGAGAGGTCCTTGGGCCTGTGAAGGGTCAGTGCTCGAGTGTAGGGAAATGCTAGGGCTGTGAGGTGTGAATAGGTGGGTTGGGGACCACCCTCATAGAAGCAAGGGGAAGGGGATGGGATAGGGAGTTTGCAGGGGTTACCAGGAAAGAGGATAACATCTGAAATATGAATAAATAAAATATCCAATAAAAAATAAAAAAGATATTTTTATTTATTTTATTTTTTGATATATCAATGCTTTGCCAGCCTGTAGATATGTGCATCATGTGTTGATTGTTGCTCATAGAGGCCATAGGACATCAGATCCTCTGGATATGGAGTTAGTGATGGTTATGAGCAACCATGTGGCTGATGAGACCCAAAGCTGAGTTTTGTACAAGAACAGCCACCCTTTCAGCTCCTCAAATCTGTTTCTTGATACTGCTTTTGTGTCTGCCGCAGTTTTGCTTCACGCTCACTAGGGCATGGCTAAGCATAACACCAACCTGTAGGTTCACTTCAGATGAAGACCATGTATTAATTTTCATTCTAGCAACAGTGAAGGAATAGTGACTGTGTTTGGCCTGGCTTCACAGAAAATGGTAATAATGTAAGACAAAACAGGAATCTATTAAACTCTGATACTCCATTAATGAACTGTGAGCATTACTACCTAAAGCATTACAGGGACACACACAAATCATGGAGTGCCTGCTATGCTATACATGTAGCAGCAACAGCTGCTGAGCAGTGATAAGATCTGTCAGCAGTGAGTCTGCCTCCACCACATAGCACACTACATTGCACATAGTGGGGGCCTGCCCCAGTGAAAATTCTGAAGAGCTGGGTGGCCAGTCTTCCATTTTGTTTAAAATAGTTTATATTCTCTTGCCTATCTTTACTCTGCACTCAATCCCTCTCATGTGGTAATAGTTTATTTCTTAATGATTATTCTATTTCCTTTACTTTTTGAGTTTATATTATAATTAAATCATTTCCCTCTTCCACTCTTCACTCCAACCCTCCTATTTTCCATTTCTTGTTCTTTTTCAAATGTATGGCTTTTCCCATCAGTTATTGTTGCACACACACACACACACACACACACACACACACACACACACACACACGTTTATGTAAAGACATAAATAAAACTTCTTACTTTCTATGATGCTGTTTTTTTCTCATTTTTATTGGATATTGTCTTTATCTACATGTCCCAGTTTCCCCTCTAGAAAACCCCCATCACATTCCCCCCACTTCCCACGTCCATAAAGGTGCTGTCCCATCCACCTACCCACTCCCTCCTACCTCCCTGCCCTGGCATTCCCATACACTGGGGCATCGAGACTTCACAGGACTAAGGGATATCCACCCATTGATGCCCAACAAGGCCAGCCTCTGAAACATATGCAGCCGGAGGCATGGATTTTTCCGTATGTACTTTTTGGTTGATGAAGTTCTGTGGGGTCTGGTTGGTTGATATTGTTCTTCCTATGCGGTGCAACCCACCTCAGCTACATCATTCCAGCCTCTAATTCCTCTATTGGTGACGGCATTCTCAGTTCAACAGTTGGCTGCGAGCATCAGCCTCTGTATTTGTCAGGCTCTGGCAGAACCTCTTAGGAGGCAGTTAAATAAGGCTTCTGGCAGCATGCACCTCTTGACTTCCCCAATAGTGAATGGGTTTGGAGACTGCATGAAGAATAGATCCCCATGTGTGGCAGTCTCTGGATGGCATTTCCTTCAATTTCTGCTCCACACTTTGTCTGCATATTTCCTCCTGTCAGTATTTGTAGGGAGCTGCGATGTGCCGCGTCTCAAAGATGGCGCTGGTTTCCGCCTTCCACCCTCCCAACGGTGAGCACTCCTTGTAGTAAACATGTCCTTATTTGGCTATGCCTGCCTGGCCTGCTAGCTTCCGAATAGTGACAGCCTATCTGCATGATCCACGTGGCTTGCTAGGATTGGCCAGCGCTAGCTATTTAAGTGTGGTGTTGGGGCTCCCTGGAGTCAGAAGATTGTATCAAGGTTCCTGAGTAAAACTGCTTGAAGAAGATCTTCACTGGTCGTGTCTTCCTTGCTGGTCGAGGTTGGGCGGGACAAGAATTTTGCTTCCCCTTCTTTTTGTTTTTATTTTTATATTAGAAAATTTTTATTTATATTTCAAATGTTATCCCCTTTTCCAGCTTCCCATCCATAAAACCCCTATTCCATCCCCCTACCCTTTCTTCTATGAGGGTGTTCCCCCACCAACCCAGCCACTTCTTCCTGCCTCACCACCCTGACATTTCCCTACACTGGGAGGTCCAGCCTTGGCAGAACCAAGGGCTTCCTTCCCCTCCCATTGGTGCCCAACAAGGCCATCTTCTGCAATATATGCATCTGGAGCCATGGGTCTGTCCATGTGTAGTCCTTGGGTAGTGGTTTAGTCCCTGGGAGCTCCAGTTGGTTGGTATTGTTGTTCTTATGGGGTTGCAAGACCCTTCAGCTCCTTCAGTCCTTCCTGTAACTCTTCCGATAGGGACCCCGTTCTCAGTTCAATGGTTGGCTGAGAGTGCCCCCCTCAGTATTTGTCATGCTTTGACAGAGAATCTCAGAAGACAGCTATAGCAGGCTCCTGTCAGCATGCACTTCTTGACATCAGCAATAATGTCTGGGTTTGGTGGCTGTATATGAGATGCATTCCCATGTGTGGCAGTCTCTGGATGGCCTTTGAGTCTTTACTCCACACTTCATCTCTGAATTTCCTCCTGGAAGCATTTTTGTTTCCCCTTCTAAGAAGGTCTGAAGCATCCACATTTTCACCTTCCTTCTTCTTGAGCTTCATGTGGTCTGTAAATTGTATTTTGGGTATTCTGAGCTTTTGGGCTAATATCTGATTATCAGTGAGTATATACCATGTTTGTGGGTTTTTTGTTTGTTTATTTGTTTGTTTTTGTGATTGGGTTGCCTCACTCAGGAGGATATTGTCTAGCTCCATCCATTTGACTATGAATTTCATGAAATCACTGTTTTCAATAGCTGAGTAGAACTCCATTGTGTAAATATACTACATTTTCTGTATCTATTCTCCTGTTGAAGGGCATCTGGGTTCTTTCCAGCTCTGGCTATTATAAATAAGGCTGCGATGAACATAGTGGAAGTGTCCCTGTTATATGTTGGAGCATCGTGTGGGTATATACCAAGGAGTGGTATAGCTGGGTCCTCAGGTAGTACTATGTCCAAATTTCTAAGGAACTGCCAGACTGATTTCCAGAGCAGTTGTACCAGCTTGCATTCCCACCAACAATGGAGGAGTGTTCCTCTTTCTCCACATCCTTGCTAGCATCTGCTGTCACCTGAGTTTTTGATCTTAGCCATTCTCACTGGTGTGAGGTGAAATCTCAGGGTTGTTTTGATTTGCATTTCTTTGATGAGTAAGGATGTTGAACATTTCTTTAAGTGCTTCTGTGCCATTTGGTATTCCTCAGTTGTGAAGTTCTTTGCTTATCTCTGTACCCCATTTTTAATAGGGTTATTTGGTTCTCTGGAGTCTAACTTCCATCAATAATTATTGTCAACAATAAAAGTACTTCTGGGGGAATAACATTCCCTGTTCTCAAGCTGTATTATGGAGCACTTGTGATAAAAACTGCATCATATTGCTACAGAGACAGGCAGGTAGATTAATGGAATGGAATTGAAGACCCCAAAATGAACCCACACATCTATGGTCACTTGATCTTTGACAAAAGGAGCTTCAAACTTTCAGTGGAAAAAGACAGCATTTTCAACAAATAGTGCTGGTTCAACTGGCTGTCAGCATGAAGAAGAATGTAAATTGACCCATTCTTATCTCCTTGTGCAAAGCTCAAGTCCAAGTGGATCATGGGTCTCCATATAAACCAGATAAACAGAAACTGGTAGAAGAGAAAGTAGAGACAAGCCTTGAACACAAGGGCACAGGGGAAAATTTCCTGAACAGAACACAATGGCTTGTGCTCTAAGATAAACAATTGACAAATGGGACCTCATATAATTGAAAAGCTTCTGTAATGCAAAGGACACTGTCAATAGGACAAAACAGCAACCAACAGATTAGAAAAAAGTCTTTACCAATCTTATATCTGAAGACTTTCGAATAAACATCACAAAGAAGTGAAATCAATTAAGGAGAAAAGAAGGGGGCTGTTGAGGCATCAAGGGATGAAAACCAAAGGAAAATATAAAGCACATGTGGCGAATTGAATAAGAATGTTCCCTATGGGCAAATGTATTTGAACACTTGGTCCTTTACTGGTACTGCTGTTTGAACAGGTTTTTGTTGGAAGATGTATGTTATTGGAGGCAGGCTCTGACAATAATCTCCTAAGAATCTGCTTGCAGCCAAATTACAAAATAATGAACTGATTTCATTTTGGAAGCAATTTAAAGGCAGCATAGTATTGAATCATGCTTATTATTGGTGACTTTTATGAAGTTCTACTACAATGAGGAAGAGCAAGTGGGCCAAAAAGAAATACAAACTGTACTGTTTAAAGAAAAAAAGAGCACTGGGAAGTGTAATGTTATAGCTAAGCTTTGTGCTGAAAGAGATAAGGATATTAAAACCCATAAAGAGAGTCCAACTCAACACTGGAATGAAGGGAAAGATATCTGGAGAGAAGTATCTCAAGCAATTGATCATCCAGTTTGCAAAAGAAAGGCTAAGGCATTTTCTGATCCTAGAAAACACTGGTTAAAAGTTCTGCTGCTTATACTCAAAAGATGCTCCAACATATAACAAAGACACATGCTCCTCTATGTTCATAGCAGCCTTATTTATAATAGCCAGAAGCTGGAAAGAACCCAGATGCCCTTCAACAGAGGAATGGATAAAAAATCATGTGGTACATCTACACAATGGAATACTACTCAGCTATCAAAAACAATGACTTTATGAAATTCATAGGCAAATGGATGAAACTGGAAAATATCATCCTGAGTGAGACAACCCAATCACAGAAAAACACACATGGTATGCACTCATTGATAAGTGGATATTAGCCCAAATGCTTGAATTGCCCTAGATGCAGAGAACACATGAAAGTCAAGAAGGATGACCAAAATGCGGATGGTTCACTCCTTCTTTAAAAGGGGAACAAGAATACCCTTGGGAGGGGATAAGGAGGCAAAGTTTATAACAGAGGCTGAAGGAATGCCCATTCAAAGCCTGCCCCACATGTGGCCCATACATATACAGCACCAAACTAGATAAGATGGATAAAGCAAAGAAGTGCAGGCTGACAGGAACCGGATGTTTATCTCTCCTGAGAGACACAACCAGAATATGCCAAATACATAGGCAAATGCCAGCAGCAAACCACTGAACTGAGAACAGGATAGGAAACAGAGAAAGGACTGAAAGAGCTGAAGAGGCTTGAGTCCCCTTATGAACAACCATGCCAACCAACCAGAGCTTCCAGGGACTAAGCCACTACCCAAAGACTATACATGAACTGACCCTGGGCTCCAACTGTGTAGGTAGCAATAAATAACCTAGTAAGGGCACCAGTGGAAGGGGAAGTCCTTTGTCCTGCCAAGGCTGGACCCCCAGTGAATGGAATTCTTGTGGGGAGGGTGGTAATGGGGAGAGGATTGGGAGGGGAACACCCATATAGAATGGGAGGGAGAGGGGTTAGGGGGATGTTGGCATGGAAACCGGAAAAGGGAATAACGTTTGAAATGTAAATAAGAAATACCCAATTTAATAAAGATGGAAAAAATGTTCTGCTGCTAATGTGACTCAAGGAGTCCAGGCTCCATTCCAAACTGACAGGCAAAGTTGGGAGATGTCATGCACAAGATGGTGGCTGTAGATGCATAAAGATACATGAGTGACATGGTTGTATATAATCCCTTTGTGGCTTCAGAATACTGCTGAATCCAGGCAGTTTATGGTGGAGGAGTTCCTGCATTACAGGACCAGAGAAGCTAAAGTAGGCATTGCATGAAGCTGTAAAAGTAAAGCTTGGCTTATTCCAAAATATTGGAGATGCCAAAACAGTAGGATATCTGCCAAAGACATCTAAAGACAGGACACGAAACTGGCCCAAGAGAGATGTATGTGCTGCAGTACAAGCTGGTGGAGTGGAGCCATCTAAGCCCTTTAATATCAGACATAGAGATAGAGGATATAGTGTTTGCCAAGCTAGGTTTTCATCTTGCTTAATGCTACCATTCCCTTTCTATGCCTCCCTTCCCTTCTTTTGGAATGGTAATGTATAACTTTTGCCATTTGTGCTAGTATCCTGTATCTTGCCTTTTGATTTTAGAGTAAGGTACAATTAAAAGATTGCCCTCAGTCTCAAAATAGACCTTGCACTTGGAGCTTTTAAGCAGTATTTAGACTGAAAATTATGAGAGCTTTTGAAGTTGGACTAAATCAGTTTTACATTATGAAATTGCTTATACTCTATGGCAGTGGCTCTCATCCTTCTTGACGCTGTGGCAGTACAGTGCCTCATGTTGTGATGACCTCCAACCATGAGATTATTTTCATTGCTATTTTTAACTGTAAGTTTGCTACTGTTATGAATTGTAATGTAAATATCTGATATACAGGATGGTCTCTGGCAATCCATGTCAAAGAGTTATTTGACTCTCCGCAAAGTGGTCATGGCCTCAAAGGGTTCTTGGTAGTGGGATATGGTGGTTTGGATGACAATGTCTCCTACAGTCTCATGTATTTGAACATTTGTTTCTCAGTTTGTAGCACTGTTTTGATAGGTTTAAGAGGTATGACCTTTGTGGGGGGGGCATGTCACTGGAGATGCTTTGAGAACTTAAAAACTCCTCTCATTTGCAGTGGCTCTCTACTTTATGCTTGCAATTCAAAACGTGAGCTTTTAGCTTCATTCCACCATGCCTGCTGCTTGCTGCCACTCATGTATGTCTGTTGTGACAGACCCTTATCTTTCTGGAATCATAACCTTAAATAAACTTGGTCTACAAGAAAATGACTTGGCCATATTGTTTTATTATAACAACCAAACATTAATCAATATAGCCCACTAGGCAGAACATGGACATAATGCTCTTCTGGACCAAGTAGACTGGTGTGATGAATGGTTTTTATAGGAATTATGTTTTTAAAAGATACAAAATTGATAAAAAGAAAAGTAGCCTAAATCATCATAGACATATATCCTTCATAACTGGCCCAACTTGAGACCCATCCCATGGGCAAGCACCAATCCCTGACACTATTAATGATACTCTGTTATCCTTGCAGAATCTATCATAAATGTCCTCTGAGATCCTCCACCCACCCACAGGTGACTGAAAAAGATGCAGAGACCCACAGCCAAACATTGGACTGAGCTTATGAATTTGTATGAGAGAGTTGGGGGAAGGGTTGAGGGCCCTGGAGCAGACAGGGACTCCACAGGGACAGGGACTCCACAGGAAGACCAATAGAGCCAACTAACCTGGATTCTTGGGGGCTCTCAGAGGCTGAACCACCAACCAAAGAGCATACACAGGCTGGACCTAGGTATGTTGACACCTAGCACTGGCAAAGAGCATACCTAGGCCTGCTGCACATATGTAGCAGATGTGTAGCTCTGTCCTCATGTGGGTCCCACAACAGCTGAGGAGGGGCTGTCCCTAAAACTGTTCCCCGTCTGTGGAATAAATTCCCCTATCTGGGCTTCCTTGTCTGGACACAGTGGGAGAGGATGGGCCCCACTGTGACATGATAAGCCAGGGTGTGGGATATGGAGGGGGACCCCCACCATCTCAGAGGAGAAGGGGATTGGGAATGGGGAGGGACAGTGTGTGTATGAACAAGGAGGAGGGGCAGCAGTGATCAGGATATTAAGTCATTAAATAAATAAATAAATAAATAGGAATAAACCTTACTAGAAAAAGTGAAAAAGAAAAAGAACAAAATTTATAATTTGGACTTCTATTAAATTTATATCACTTTCATAACATTACGAATTTGAAAATCCTTAAATCAGGTCATCTAGAAAGCTAGGATCATCTGGACCCTGACCTTTTTCTCTCCTTATCTCCTTATCCAATGTTAAGTGAACCTCAGTTAAAGCCAAGGCCAGAAGAAAGAGTGGGTTGGACAGATGCCAGCAGTCCAGAAATTTAGAACAGATACTGAATAGAACAAATTTGAATATATTTAATAGCTAGGGCTTCCTTCAGCAGATTAGATTTATTTTACTTCATGCAGAGACAGTAAAGATATTCTCTGTGGGTTATTAAAGTGCATCCTTCTTTCTCTGATCTCAGTCTATGCCTTGTGTTCCTTTTGAAACCTGAGCTCGGTGAGGCCTGGTATGACTCCCTGGCTGGGTTGAAGTTTCCTGTTTTTCACTCTCTGATATTTTATATATTTCAGTGTTTAAGATAATAGAAATCAAACAAACATACACCCATCACTTTATTTATTAAATATCTGGAAAGGCACAGAATGTGACCAACTTTCCTAAATCTTTTCATCACCCTCCACTAAGTAAACACAAACTGAATCTCTCTCTCTCTCTCTCTCTCTCTCTCTCTCTCTCTCTCTCTCTCTCTCTCTCTCTCTCTCTCTCTCCAGATTTCCAGGTCGAAGTGTCTTTATTCACTGAGCACATCTCATCAGCCTGGGTTCTACATTTTATTTTTTTAATATTTAATAATTTTTTACAGTCCAGTTGTTATCCCCTCCTGTACTGCCTTCCCACAGTTCCTCATCCCATTTCTCCTCCCCATCTCAAAGAAGATGTCCCCATCCACACACTCCCCCCACACCTCACCAGGCCTCCCCACTCCCTGAGGCCTCAAGTCTCCCAAGGGTTAGATGCATCTTTTCTCACTGAGGCCAGGTCAATCAATCAGTCCTCTGCTATACATGTTCCAGGAGCCTCATATCAGCTGGTGTATGCTGCCTGGTTAGTGGCCCAGTGTTTGAGAGATCTCAGGATCCAGATTAGTTTAGACTGCTTGTCTTCTTCCTATGGTCTCCCTCCTCCACAACTTCCAGTCTTTTCCTAATTCAACCACAGGGGTCCCCAACTTCAGTCCATTGGTTGGGGATAAGTATCAGCTTCTGTCTCAGTCTTCTACTTGTTGGGCTTCTCACAGGGCAGCCATGCTAGTCTCCTCTCTGTAAGCATACCTTAGCATCAGTAATAGCATCAGGCCTTGGAGCCTACCCTTGAGATGGGTCTCAATTTGGACCAGTCACTGAACCTCCTTTCCCTCAGTCTCTTCTCCATTTTTGTCCCTGCAGTTCTTTTAGACAGGAACAATTCTGGATCAGGGTTTTTGACTGTGGGATGGCAACTCCATCCCTCCACTTGATGCCCTGTCTTTTTACTGGAAGTGGGTTCTACAAGCTCCCTCTCTTTACTAATGGGCTTTTTATTTAAGGTTCTTTTGAGTCCTGAGATTCTCTCACCTACCAGGTCTCTGGTACATTCTCAAGTGTCCCCCCACTTCCAATATCCTGAGGTTTCATATTTCCATTCCATCTGCTTTTGGGACTTCACTCCTATTCCCCCCAATACCTAATCATGTTCCCCTTTTCCCCTCCCTCTCCTCTCTCTCACCCAGATACATCCGTCCTTCTGCCTTCTGCCCTTTGCTTTCTTCATCCTCCCAAGTGGGATAGAAGCATCCTCACTTGGGTCCTCAAACTAAAGATTTCTAACAGTCTCATTTCACAATACCACTAAAGACTCCTTTGGGTCCCAGAGGCTATTTGTCTTCTAGACAACAACCTCCATTCTGAGTTCTTAAAAATAGAAATGTGGCAAGGACCAGTCTCAGCTTGGAGAGAGGTTCTGAGAAAAAAATGTCTGGGAACAGCAAAAATGAACAACTGGAAGTCAAAGTCAAATTGTGGGTCAAAGCTGGCCACCTTTATTCTGTTCGAGACAGCTTTATGGATTGGTTTTTTTATTGGTATACTTTCTCTGGATGTCTCTGGTCAGTTCTCTGTCGACACAGCTTTCTCTTGCTATTCTCTGCTTGAGACAGTTCTCCAAGCAGTTCTCTGTTGTTACTCTAAAAAATTACCCTGGATAACTCACCTCTTACAGATCATAAACCCAGTCTTTTATTTTACATATCAATCCAATCATTTACTCCAGGTTCCCTTTTGGTTATCCTATGAATCCTGAGTCCCCAGCCCTTTGATTATTAAAATTCAGCAAGCATACATTTTCTTTTAACATTGCAAAAGAATTCAGAGATCTGCCTGCCTCTGTTAAACACAGATGATAAACTAGCTGAGTGGGACCCAATCCAGAAATTACCATTTCTACACCTGTGCCTAACTGTCTCAGCCCCAGGCTGACCCTGAATTTAGGAATCTGTTTGCCTTTGTAAGTATAAACAAAAACAACAATAACTTAGCTGTGTATTATCTCTTGTGATCACCACTCCCTAAATCTATCTCATTCCTTAGTATCTTTCCTTTTGTTTGTTTGTTTCTTTTCTTTATTGGATATTTTTTATTTACATTTCTAATGTTATCCCCTTTCCCTGTTTCCTATCCATAAATACCCTATCCCACCTCCCTCCCCCTTCTTCTATGAGGGTGTTACCCTCCAATCACCCACCCGTTCCTGGCTCCTTGCCCTGACTGGCAAGTTGGCTTCCAAAACAGCTGCTGCTTTTGTTCCTTTAGATTTGTGAAGCCCTTCATAATTCATATTGCATCCTTATATTTTGCACTGTTGAGAAATTATATATTTTTGAACCCATGTTTTAGAGTTCTTTTCCACAGCCTTAAAGACTGTTTTAAGGGCCCCAGAATTTACCATTTCACTGAGATGTTAGCCACATCTCCTCTCAGACTAGTGTTGTCTCTGATTATGAGGAATCAGTAATGTTAACAGGCAGGACATACCTTGAAGGAGGAACGTAAAATATGTACATTATTATACAAACAAGCCTTATGCCCACAGCAGCCATTGATATTCTTGGAAGCCCACACCTGCTGGCCCTGACCCAGGGGCAGGAACCATATCATTTCATCCTTACCAAGGTCATTCCAAACCAGCAAAAATGAATTTGCCTTCTGTTCCTCTAGCTTTCTGTTTATTCCAGTCATATTTTCTATAAAGAGATAAAAACTATGTCTTATTAGACTTTGTGAAGTTAGAAGGGCCAGACTTACACAGACTCACTTGTTAATACTCTGTTTTTCTTTTTGTTCCCTTTTTACTTTTATTGAAAATTATTCTCTCATACTATATATCCTGCTTAGTTTCCCCCAGTTCCTCCCCACTGACCCTTCCCTCCAGAGCTAGCTTTTTCTATATCTCATAAAAGACTTCTAAAAGATAACAAGCAAACATGGCAAAATTATAAGAAAATGAAGCACAAGCTTTCATATTGAAGTTGGATATGGCAACCCAGCAGTAGGAAAAACAGTTTCAAAAGCAGTCATAAGTGTCAGAGACCCACTTATTTTCTCCATCAGAAGGGCCATAAAAATATATGTGTAGTACCTGATACAGAGCTACGTCCATCCTGTCCTTGCTCCTTTTTTTTTTTAGCTCATATGTCCCTTGCTTAGTTGATTCAAAAGGCCTTGTTCTTCTGGTATCTTCCATCCCCTCTGGCTCTTAGAATCTCCATGGGATTCCCTGAGCTTTGAGAGGAGAGATTTGATGGAGAACTGCCATCTAGACTCTCTATGTAATGGAAAGGCTGTGGGTCTCTGCATCTGTCCCCATCTGCTGTCAAAGGAAGCCTCTCTGATGATGACTGGATAAGATACTGATCTGTGAGTATAGAAGCATATCATTAGGAGTCCTTTTGTTGATATGTTATTTTGACAAGCTGTGTTTGGTTTTACATTAGATCTCTGGATATCTGGTCTCTGCTTCTTGGTTTTGCTAGCAGGGTCATATATGGGTCCATCCTTGTGGGGTGGGCCTTAGGTCAAAGCAGATATTTGTGGGTTACTCCCATGATAGCCTTAGCTAGCATATTTTGCAGGCAGAACAGACTATAGGTCAAAGATTTCATGACTGGATTGGTATCCATGACTCCCTGCCCCACACACACCTTTGCAAGTACCTTCCTGCATCAGAGAGACTAGAATGTATGGGTGAGGGCTCCATGTATGCACCAGCTCGACTTCTCTATGTTCAATGAATTGAATGGTGTAGTCCTGAGCAATGAAGACAAGTTGTTTGTTTTCAGAAAGCAATCCTTTGTCTTAGCAAGGGTCTCAGTTGTTTGAGGATTTCCTTGGCCAACAACTCAATTGAACACAACAGAGTCCCACCATTGGAAACCTTGCCTGGCAAAAAGAGATGGTCAGCTGAGACTAGGTGTCCCCCATTACCAGGAGTCTTCATTAGGCTCTCTTTCAGAGATTCTAGGCAGTTTCCCCTGTATAGGTTTCCACATCAACCCCCTCCAATTCCAGCCATTTCTACCTGTGTTCTCTCCCTCCTCCTCATCTCCCTCCCCCCAGGTGATTATCCTACTCCCATTCCTATTCTCTCCCAGTAAGAGTGGCTAAAATCTATTTTATTTCTACTTCCTAGGGTGATACATACATTATGCACCCCCCTTTAACCAACGTCTCTTGGTCTATGGATTGTAATTTCCCTATAATCTATTTCATGGCTAATATCCACTTATAAGTGAATGCATGCTTATTTAACTTTCTGAGTCAGTTACCTCCCTCAGTGATTTTTTTCTAGTGTCATTCATTCACCTGTAAATTTCATGATGTCATTTTTTAACAGCCAAGTAATATTCCACTGTGTAAATGTACCACTTTTCTAAAAATCCATTTTTCTGTTAAGGGACATCTAGGTTTTTACAGTTTCTGGCTATTATAAATAAGGTTGTAATAAACATAATTGAGCAAGTGTTCTTGTGTTGCATGGAGAGTCCCTTTGGGTATCTGTGTAAGAATGTTATATCTTGGTCTGGAGGTAGATTGATTCCTATATTCAGGAACTGCTATACTAATGTCTAAAATGACCAAAGAAGTTTGCAGTTCCATGCAATGGAGGAGTGTTCTCCTTGCTCCACATCCTCGCCGGCATGAGCTGTCACTTTTGTTACTGACCTTAGCCATTCTGACTGGTATAAGGTAGAATCTCAAAGTAGTTTTAATTTCCATTTCTTTGATAGCAAAGGATGTTGAACATTTTTTTAAATTTGTTTCTCAGCCATTTCATTTTTCCCTACTGAGAAATATCCTCTTAGATCTTAACATATTTTTAATTATATAATTTTCTTGTTTGGTATCTATTTTCTTGAGTTCTTTATGTATTTTGGATATTAATCCTCTATTAAATCATCCAACACCCCTTTATAACAAAAGTCCTGGGGATATTAGAATTACAAGAGACATAACACAATTAAAGCAGAAAACTAGGTAAGCTGCCTACAGAGTTTTGCTTCTCATTCTCTACTCCAGATTCAATCCTCCAATCTCATCTCTAATGCTGTAACAAAACAGCAGCCATAGTCTTTCTTCACCCCTGTTCACATCTTCTGTGGACCTCATAAACAACCCTTTCCTAATTTCCCTCCACTTACTTGTTCTTTGTCTCAGACTCCAACTCCAGTGGACAATTCCTGATAACCAGAGCTGCAGGGAGGCTTAAGGCAGATCCATACCTCCTCTTCTGTTCCTGAGGTCCTCTATTCTCATTCCCAGCTTTTTAGTAGAAAATCTACTGAGGTCTTCCATTTCTCTCTGACACCATCCCCGAGGGATCACAAAGACCTCCAATCTTCCTTTCCCCAACTCACCCCAATTACTCAGCCCCCCAATAACAGCAAGCATTCTCCTTGGTGAACACGCTAGGTGATCAGAACAGAAAAATTGGCAATTTATAGCATCACACTCTCTGAAAATCCAGAGGGGAAAGAGAAGCCAAAGAATATAATAGAGGGAGGTCAGTGAAATCCACAGAAGGTCTGAGCAGTGAGGAGGGAGGGCTGCTATTGGTATTTGGTTGCAGCATTGGGGATGAGACTGGGGCATTTGTTCTGTGGGAACAGAGAGAGAGGAAAAGGACTATAGCAGCCTACCTGATCTGGTAGGCATGGTCTGTAGGTTAGCAGGGTGTTGTTTGTTGGAGTTGGGAGCTATTCTTTTTTCTGCTAGACTCATGTGTCCCCAGTGGATGACTACTAGTGTTGGAGGCTGATAATGAAATAATGAGTACGTTGGGGGAAGGAGGGTTAGATATCTTTGTACACAGGTGGAAGTGGGGTCAGAGAGCAAAGGGAAATTGTAGTGGGTTTCCTTCTATAGTGCTAGGAATGCGTGTGGGAGTTGGGTCTCAGGAACACCAATATAGGTGTGGATTCTTTCAACCTACTTTTTGATCTGGGAGGAGAAGTCCTTGAATTAGCAAAGTGTGCCTGTTGTGGTTGTGGTTTGGGACAAAGCAACAAGTCAGGGGGAGTTAGAAACAGAAAGATCTGTGGGATCCACAAGAGATTTGAGCCTTGGGTGCGTGTTTGGGAGGCTACCAAAGGTGTTCTCACTATATGGTGGCATATAAGATTGGAACTGGGGGAACAGAGAAAAAGGAATTATCTGAGAGCAGTCAGCCTGTTTTTCTTTATTCAAGTCACTCTTGTGCCCTGTGAATTGCTACATAACTGGTACCCTGAAATATTTCATGACCAAAGCAAGAATATAGTGTTAGTTCAGTGAATGAATAAATTACCAGGAACACACATATAAATATGATATATATGACAAATGAATGTAATTGAAACATTGTATTTCTTGGTTAGGGACTTACATTTTAGGTATTTAATTTTTATACATTTACATACACATATACTTTTTCCATAAAAATGTTAGAACATTAATGATAGAGTTAATGATAGAGTCATTCTCTTATCATTGCCATTTTCTTAGGCATTATACTATATCAATAAAATTATTTTAATAACCACATATACACATAAATTTTCCATTACACTTAGTAATTTTTAAATAATCATTTCTAGGTGTCATGAGCTCCTTAGATTTTGTTAATGTGACACAAGCCATGGTTATCTGGAAAGAAGGAACTTCAATAGAGACAACAGCTTTTTCAAACTGACTTTTAAGCAAGACTGTGAGGTCATTTTCCTGATTAATGACTGATACAGAAGGATCACTGGGGACTGTGCCATAGAATGGTAGTCCTGGATTGTCTAAGAAAACAGGCTGAGCTAGTCATGCCATGGGGAGTAAACCATTGGGCAGAGTTGCTCACAGAAAAGACCTCTTCTTCAGGTTCTGCTTCTAGATTTGTGCTTTATGTTTCTGCCCTGATTTTCTTCATAATGAAATGTAAGTTATAAGCTTAAACAAACTCTTACCATATCATATTGTTTTTGTTCATGGTCATTATCACAGCAAGAGAAACCATAGAAATTAACACCAGGAATAAGCTATTTCTGTGACTGATCTAATCATACTCTTTTGGGAATGATTGGGGAAGGATTTCAGAGCTTTGAGCTGGAAAATCTATTGAGTATTTTGTTAGTGCTTAATGGCTATGTGGTCAAAACTGGTTTAAGAAAGTAGTCACAGGAGCAGCTCTCTGCCCCCAGACACTGTGAGAGAGAGACCCAACCGCCTGCTCAGGTGGGCACTCCTGAGGCTGCAGAGCGGAAGAGACCACCAACACTGCTCACCCCTGCCCACATCCCTGGCCCAAGAGGAAACTGTATAAGGCCTCTGGGCTCCCGTGGGGGAGGGCCCAGGAGCGGCAGGACCCCTGCCTGAGACACCACCAGAACCTGAAGGAAACAGACCGGATAAACAGTTCTCTGCACCCAAATCCTGTGGGAGGGAGAGCTGAACCTTCAGAGAGGCAGACAAGCCTGGGAAACCAGAAGAGACTGCTCTCTGCACACACATCTCGGACGCCAGAGGAAAAAGCCAAAGACCATCTGGAACCCTGGTGCACTGAAGCTCCCGGAAGGGGCAGCACAGGTCTTCCTGGTTGGTGCCGCTGCAGAGAGCCCGTGGGCAGCACCCCACGAGCGAACTTGAGCCCCGGGACCACAGGTAAGACCAACTTTTCTGCTGCAAGAAAGCTGCCTGGTGAGCTTGGGACACAGGGAAGCAGAATTCCTCTAGGACCAGGCACGTTCTTTGTTTACGGGAAGTCCCACACCCGCGGATCCCGGCCCGCAGCAGCTCTCTGCACCCAGACCCTGTGAGAGAGAGACCCAACCGCCTGGTCAGGTGGGCACTCCTGAGGCTGCAGAGCAGAAGAGACCACCAACACTGCTCACCCCTGCCCACATCCCTGGCCCAAGAGGAAACTGTATAAGGCCTCTGGGCTCCCGTGGGGGGGGGCCCAGGAGCGGCAGGACCCCTGCCTGAGACACCACCAGAACCTGAAGGAAACAGACCGGATAAACAGTTCTCTGCACCCAAATCCCGCGGGAGGGAGAGCTGAACCTTCAGAGAGGCAGACAAGCCTGGGAAACCAGAAGAGACTGCTCTCTGCACACAGAGAGCCCGTGAGCAGCACCCCACGAGCGAACATGAGCCTCGGGACCACAGGTAAGACCAACTTTTCTGCTGCAAGAAAGCTGCCTGGTGAACTCAAGACACAGGCCCACAGGAACAGCTGAAGACCTGTAGAGAGGAAACACTACACGCCGGAAAGCAGAAAACTCTGTCCCCATAACTGACTGAAAGAGAGGAAAACAGGTCTACAGCACTCCTGACACACAGGCTTATAGGACAGTCTAGCCACTGTCAGAAATAGCAGAACAAAGTAACACTAGAGATAATCTGATGGCGAGGGGCAAGCACAGGAACCCAAGCAACAGAAACCAAGACTATATGGCATCATCGGAGCCCAATTCTCCTACCAAAGCAAACACAGAATATCCAAACACACCAGAAAAGCAAGATCTAGTTTCAAAATCGTATTTGATCATGATGCTGGAGGACTTCAAGAAAGACGTGAAGAACTCCCTTAGAGAACAAGTAGAAGCCTACAGAGAGGAATCGCAAAAATGCCTGAAAGAATCGCAAAAATCCCTGAAAGAATTCCAGGAAAACATAAATAAACAAGTAGAAGCCCATAGAGAGGAGACACAAAAATCCCTGAAAGAATTCCAGGAAAACATAAATAAACAAGTAGAAGCCCATAAAGAGGAGACACAAAAATCCCTGAAGAATTCCAGGAAAACACAATCAAACAGTTGAAGGAATTATAAATGGAAATAGAAGCAATCAAGAAAGAACACATGGAAACAACCCTGGATATAGAAAACCAAAAGAAGAGACAAGGAGCTGTAGATACAAGCTTCACCAACAGAATACAAGAGATGGAAGAGAGAATCTCAGGAGCAGAAGATTCCATAGAAATCATTGACTCAACTGTCAAAGATAATGTAAAGCAGAAAAAGCTACTGGTCCAAAACATACAGGAAATCCAGGACTCAATGAGAAGATCAAACCTAAGGATAATAGGTATAGAAGAGAGTGAAGACTCCCAGCTCAAAGGACCAGTAAATATCTTCAACAGAATCATAGAAGAAAACTTCCCTAACCTAAAAAAAGTGATACCCATAGACATACAAGAAGCCTACAGAACTCCAAATAGATTGGACCAGAAAAGAAACACTGCCTGTCACATAATTCTCAAAACACCAAACGCACAAAATAAAGAAGAATATTAAAAGCAGTAAGGGAAAAAGGTCAAGTGACATATAAAGGCAGACCTATCAGAATCACACCAGACTTCTCGCCAGAAACTATGAAGGCCAGAAGATCCTGGACTGATGTCATACAGACCCTAAGAGAACACAAATGCCAGCCAAGGTTACTGTATCCAGCAAAACTCTCAATTAACATTGATGGAGAAACCAAGATATTCCATGACAAAACCAAATTTACACAATATCTTTCTACAAATCCAGCACTACAAAGGATAATAAATGGTAAAGCCCAACATAAGGAGGCAAGCTATACCCTAGAAAAAGCAAGAAACTAATCGTCTTGGCAACAAAACAAAGAGAATGAAAGCACACAAACATAACCTCACATCCAAATATGAATATAACGGGAAGCAATATTCACTATTCCTTAATATCTCTCAATATCAATGGCCTCAACTCCCCAATAAAAAGACATAGATTAACAAACTGGATACGCAACGAGGACCCTGCATTCTGCTGCCTACAGGAAACACACCTCAGAGACAAAGACAGACACTACCTCAGAGTGAAAGGCTGGAAAACAACTTTCCAAGCAAATGGTCAGAAGAAGCAAGCTGGAGTAGCCACTCTAATATCAAATAAAATCAATTTCCAACTAAAAGTCATCAAAAAAGATAAGGAAGGACACTTCATATTCATCAAAGGAAAAATCCACCAAGATGAACTCTCAATCCTAAATATCTATGCCCCAAATACAAGGGCACCTACATACGTAAAAGAAACCTTACTAAAGCTCAAAACACACATTGCACCTCACACAATAATAGTGGGAGATTTCAACACCCCACTCTCATCAATGGACAGATCATGGAAACAGAAATTAAACAGTGATGTCGACAGACTAAGAGAAGTCATGAGCCAAATGGTCTTAACGGATATTTATAGAACATTCTATCCTAAAGCAAAAGGATATACCTTCTTCTCAGCTCCTCATGGTACTTTCTCCAAAATTGACCATATAATTGGTCAAAAAACGGGCCTCAACAGGTACAGAAAGATAGAAATAATCCCATGCGTGCTATCGGACCACCACGGCCTAAAACTGGTCTTCAATAACAATAAGGGAAGAATGCCCACATATACGTGGAAATTGAAAAATGCTCTACTCAATGATAACCTGGTCAAGGAAGAAATAAAGAAAGAAATTAAAAACTTTTTAGAATTTAATGAAAATGAAGGTACAACATACCCAAACTTATGGGACACAATGAAAGCTGTGCTAATAGGGAAACTCATAGCGCTGAGTGCCTGCAGAAAGAAACAGGAAAGAGCATATGTCAGCAGCTTGACAGCACACCTAAAAGCTCTAGAACAAAAAGAAGCAAATACACCCAGGAAGAGTAGAAGGCAGGAAATAATCAAACTCAGAGCTGAAATCAACCAAGTGGAAACAAAAAGGACCATAGAAAGAATCAACAGAACCAAACGTTGGTTCTTTGAGAAAATCAACAAGATAGATAAACCCTTAGCCAGACTAACGAGAGGACACAGAGAGTGCGTCCAAATTAACAAAATCAGAAATGAAAAGGGAGACATAACAACAGATTCAGAGGAAATTCAAAAAATCATCAGATCTTACTATAAAAACCTATATTCAACAAAACTTGAAAATCTTCAGGGAATGGACAATTTCCTAGACAGATACCAGGTATCGAAGTTAAATCAGGAACAGATAAACCAGTTAAACAACCCCATAACTCCTAAGGAAATAGAAGCAGTCATTAAAGGTCTCCCAACCAAAAAGAGCCCAGGTCCAGACGGGTTTAGTGCAGAATTCTATCAAACCTTCATAGAAGACCTCATACCAATATTATCCAAACTATTCCACAAAATTGAAACAGATGGAGCACTACCGAATTCCTTCTACGAAGCCACAATTATTCTTATACCTAAACCACACAAAGACACAACAAAGAAAGAGAACTTCAGACCAATTTCCCTTATGAATATCGACGCAAAAATACTCAATAAAATTCTGGCAAACCGAATCCAAGAGCACATCAAAACAATCATCCACCATGATCAAGTAGGCTTCATCCCAGGCATGCAGGGATGGTTTAATATAAGGAAAACCATCAACGTGATCCATCATATAAACAAACTGAAAGAACAGAACCACATGATCATTTCATTAGATGCTGAGAAAGCATTTGACAAAATTCATCACCCCTTCATGATAAAAGTCCTGGAAAGAATAGGAATTCAAGGCCCATACCTAAACATAGTAAAAGCCATATACAGCAAACCAGTTGCTAACATTAAACTAAATGGAGAGAAACTTGAAGCAATCCCACTAAAATCAGGGACTAGACAAGGCTGCCCACTCTCTCCCTACTTATTCAATATAGTTCTTGAAGTTCTAGCCAGAGCAATCAGACAACAAAAGGAGATCAAGGAGATACAGATCGGAAAAGAAGAAGTCAAAATATCACTATTTGCAGATGACATGATATTATATTTAAGTGATCCCAAAAGTTCCACCAGAGAACTACTAAAGCTGATAAACAACTTCAGCAAAGTGGCTGGGTATAAAATTAACTCAAATAAATCAGTTGCCTTCCTCTATACAAAAGAGAAACAAGCCGAGAAAGAAATTAGGGAAACGACACCCTTCATAATAGACCCAAATAATATAAAGTACCTCGGTGTGACTTTAACCAAGCAAGTAAAATATCTGTATAATAAGAACTTCAAGACACTGAGGAAAGAAAATGAAGAAGACCTCAGAAGATGGAAAGATCTCCCATGCTCGTGGATTGGCAGGATTAATATAGTAAAAATGGCCATTTTACCAAAAGCAATCTACAGATTCAATGCAATCCCCATCAAAATACCAATCCAATTCTTCAAAGAGTTAGACAGAACAATTTGCAAATTCATCTGGAATAACAAAAAACCCAGGATAGCTAAAGCTATCCTCAACAATAAAAGGACTTCAGGGGGAATCACTATCCCTGAACTCAAGCAGTATTACAGAGCAATAGTGATAAAAACTGCATGGTATTGGTACAGAGACAGACAGATAGACCAATGGAATAGAATTGAAGAACCAGAAATGAACCCACACACCTATGGTCACTTGATTTTTGACAAAGGAGCCAAAACCATCCAATGGAAAAAAGATAGCATTTTCAGCAAATGGTGCTGGTTCAACTGGAGGGCAACATGTAGAAGAATGCAGATCGATCCATCCTTATCACCCTGTACAAAGCTTAAGTCCAAATGGATCAAGGACCTCCACATCAAACTAGACACACTCAAACTAATAGAAGAAAAACTAGGGAAGCATCTGGAACACATGGGCACTGGAAAAAATTTCCTGAACAAAACACCAATGGCTTATGCTCTAAGATCAAGAATCGACAAATGGGATCTCATAAAACTGCAAAGCTTCTGTAAGGCAAAGGACACTGTGGCTAGGACAAAACGGCAACCAACAGATTGGGAAAAGATCTTTACCAATCCTACAACAGATAGAGGCCTTATATCCAAAATATACAAAGAACTCAAGAAGTTAGACCGCAGGGAAACAAATAACCCTATTAAAAAATGGGGTTCAGAGCTAAACAAAGAATTCACAGCTGAGGAATGCCGAATGGCTGAGAAACACCTAAAGAAATGTTCAACATCTTTAGTCATAAGGGAAATGCAAATCAAAACAACCCTGAGATTTCACCTCACACCAGTGAGAATGGCTAAGATCAAAAACTCAGGTGACAGCAGATGCTGGCGAGGATGTGGAGAAAGAGGAACACTCCTCCATTGTTGGTGGGATTGCAGACTGGTAAAACCATTCTGGAAATCAGTCTGGAGAATCCTCAGAAAATTGGACATTGAACTGCCTGAGGTTCCAGCTATACCTCTCTTGGGCATATACCCAAAAGATGCCTCAACATATAAAAGAGACACGTGCTCCACTATGTTCATCGCAGCCTTATTTATAATAGCCAGAAAATGGAAAGAATCCAGATGCCCTTCAACAGAGGAATGGATACAGAAAATGTGGTACATCTACACAATGGAATATTACTCAGCTATCAAAAACAACGAGTTTATGAAATTCGTAGGCAAATGTTTGGAACTGGAAAATATCATCCTGAGTGAGCTAACCCAATCACAGAAAGACATACTTGGTATGCACTCATTGATAAGTGGCTTTTAGCCCAAATGCTTGAATTACCCTAGATCCCTAGAACAAACGAAACTCAAGACGGATGATCAAAATGTGAATGCTTCACTCCTTCTTTAAATGAGGAAAAAGAATACCCTTGGCAGGGAAGGGAGAGGCAAAGATTAAAACAGAGACTGAAGGAACACCCATTCGGAACCTGCCCCACATGTGGCCCATACATATACAGCCACCCAATTAGACAAGATGGATGAAGCAAAGAAGTGCAGACCGACAGGAGCCGGATGTAGATCGCTCCTAAGAGACACAGCCAGAATACAGCAAATACAGAGGCGAATGCCAGCAGCAAACCACTGAACTGAGAATAGGACCCCCGTTGAAGGAATCAGAGAAAGAACTGGAAGAGCTTGAAGGGGCTCGAGACTCCATATGTACAACAATGCCAAGCATCCAGAGCTTCCAGGGACTAAGCCCCTACCCAAAGACTATACATGGACTGACCCTGGACTCTGACCCCATAGGTAGCAATGAATATCCTAGTAAGAGCACCAGTGGAAGGGGAAGCCCTGGGTCCTGCTAAGACTGAACCCCCAGTGAACTAGACTATGGGGGGAGGGCGGCAATGGGGGGAGGGTTGGGAGGGGAACACCCATAAGGAAGGGGAGGGGGGAGGGGGATGTTTGCCCGGAAACCGGGAAAGGGAATAACACTTGAAATGTATATAAGAAATACTCAAGTTAATAAAAAAAAATGAAAGACATAAAAATAAATAAAAAAAAATAAAAAAAAGAAAGTAGTCACAGTATGTTCTTAGGTAGGTGTACGACTTGTCTAGGCATTATCTACCTTCTCTTGGGTGGGAAGCAGAATTTGTGCTAGAGAAACAGCCTGAAGCAACCTAGAGACTGGATTCATAGGCTAAGAACTGGAGAAAGGAGGAGGTAAGGAGGGGGAGCTTGTGTGGAATTTTGAAACCTCAAAGGCTATCCCAAAAGACATACTTTTTCCAATAAGAAGAAGTGTGCGCGCACACACACTCACACACACCCACATAAACACAAACACACATACACATGCATACACACTCACTCATACACACACACTCATAGACACATACACACTCATACACACACACACACACACACACACACACACACACACACACACACCCTAAATTAAGGTAAAAGAAAGACTTTGTCAAGGCTTCCTTTACCTCTTGAATTTTTTCTATTAAAATATTGAGTATGCTCAAGTGGCTACATAGAAGCCTGACATTACATACTGAGTCTCAGCCCATAATCAAGAATCAAGTGCAAGTCCACCATTAGTCTATGGCTTAATCCCCAGCAATTACACCAAGTCATCCTCATAAGCTGATTCTTTCCCAAGGAGCCTCCATATGCAGTTGTAGACACATTCCTACAGAAGTGATCTACTTCTCTTTTTTTGTGTAACCTCTTTTCTTGACCTGAAGAATTGAACCAATCGAGGAGAAGGTCTCCTAACCTGAATTAATCAGAATTTCACCTAGAAATTCTTGAATTTAAGTGATGAGAGAGTGATTCAATTGGCAATGGAATGGTGTTAGGAGCGATGCCCTTAAAACCCTCCATTATTGATGTTAATAGTATAGTTAGAGTTAAGTATGACTGGGTTCATGGAAAATCCCCAGCCAGCTGCAGAAGACTAATACAAATCTGGTGGTCAGGATGAATAATGATATGATAAAGTTGTGGCCTTGCTGAGAAATACATCTGACTTCAAGATGCCCAATGTGATGACCTGTAACCTTTCTGAGAAACCAACATCCTGCTGACTAATAGATATGACAAACCTGTAACATTTCTGAAAAACCAACATCTTGTTGACATCAGCTGACCACACGAATATTGTGTCCTTGGCCTGTGTTTCACTCCCTGCCCTCCTCTGTTACCCCTGTTATGGTATAAATTCAGCCTTGGGAAAAAATAAAATTGTCGCCTTGATCAGACTCTTGTCTTGGCGTCCTTCTTTGTGTCTCTTGTCCCTCATTCTCTTCCAGGTACCCTCAGCACCCTCATTGACAGAATGGAAAAGGAAAGAATATTGAAAATGAGTTCAATTATTAATAACAAATGACCTGCAACTTCTATAACTGTCACAATTTCCATGCTTTAGGTAATATAATCTCTTAGGATTTGAAAGCACATGTGTAATGGAGGTGCAACTGTTCACATATTTTGATAAGTTTTTGTTGTATGGCTAATAATCATTTTTTGCCCTCCATGTGTTTTAAGTCTCTGTTTTTCATAACTCAGTCTATCCATGTTATTCTCCATTTCTGGACCTCAATTCTCATACTCAAATTTCTGCTTCCTCCAAAAATATCTTTGAAATTCTTAGACATGCTTTGTTATCCTAAGTCTAGCATATTCGTTGTAATTCTCTTTAACCTTCACAAATACTGAGCTCTTCTTATCACTATGTGCATGCTTTTGTGTTCCTTGAAGTGAAGAGAGACAGAACAGGCAGCATGATAATCCTACTCAGTGGCATAGTAGGAGAAACCTATTGTTACTTTATGTTCTATTAATTCACATGGCTGTACAAGTTTGCAATCCTACCAGCAATGGAAGAGTGTTTCTTTTTCTCCACATCCTAGCCAGCATCTTTTGTCATCTTAGTTTTTGATCTTAGCCATTCTGACTGGTGTGAGGTGGAATCTCAGGGTTGTTTTGATTTGCATTTCCCTGATGACTAAAGATTTTGAACATTTCTTTAGATGCTTTGTGGCCATTTGATATTCCTCAGTTAAGAATTCTTTGTTTATCTCTATACCCCATTTTTAAACAGAGTTACTTGATTCTCTCGAGTCTAACTTCTTGAGTTCTTTGTATATATTGGGTATCAGCCTTCTGTTGGGTGTAGGATTGGTAAAGATCTTTTCCCAATTTGTTGGTTGTCCTTCTGTCCTAATGACAGTGTCCTTTGCCTTACAGAAGCTTCGCCATTTTATGAGGTCCCATTTGTCAATTCTTTATCTTAAAGCATAAGCCATTGGTTTTGTTCAGGAAATTTTCAGCTGTGCCTATATCTTTGAGGCTCTTCCCTACTTTCTTTTCTATTAGTTTCAGTGCATGTGGTTTTATGTGGAGGTCCTTGATCCATCTGGACTTGAGCTTTATACAGGGAGATAAGAATGGATCGATTTGTGCTCGCTTCAGCAGCACATATACTAAAATTGGAAAGAATGGATCGATTTGCATTTTTCTACATGATGACCTATAGTTGAACCAGCACCATTTGTTGAAAATGCTATCTTTCTTCTACTGGATGGTTTTAACTCCTTTGTCAAAATCAGGTGACCATAGGTGTGTCAGGCAATTTTTTTTAACAATTTTTTTTTGATTCCTAAAGTTTTGTGTAGCTATTTACCAATCCTTAATGTTTTCAACAGCTACATAAAAATATCAATTAGAGAATTTCTAAAGCAGCTGTTTGACTATAAGATGAAAAATTCTTTGGTAACATAGAGTATTGATATTTCCTTGAGAAGCCAAACAGGTAGATATAAAGTCATACAGTATACTGATGGGAAAATCTCTCCTTCAAAGGAATGGTAGCTGAAAGAATGAGTCTTGTACAAATAATGAACAGAGCTTACAAACATGTGTAAAATGAAATGAAATTGTCTTAGAAAATGAGCAGGAAAGTGGAATGTTCTAATTTTCAAATTGCAAAGAAATTATATTTTATGAGACATAAAATAATCAAGCTCATAATGAAGGAGAAATTAAGTGAGCACACATGATATAATGTGGAGGCAAGGGGAAGAATTGAAATAGAATCTAGCTATTAGGAGCACCAAACTGGGGACTGGGAACTGGCTTGGTGACAGTTTCTTCCCATCTACAATAAACTTGGCACATTGGAAAGCGTGACTTTCATCTCCTTAGAATTCTTTCCTGCCATTTTGAAATAGAATGTGTGAAAGAGTTTATTCTATTTTTTAAATGGGATTTTAAGAATAGTATCTTGAATTTAGACTTGAAATATTAATAAACTGATTTGCATTATAATCCTCTGTAAAATGTGACATAAGCACTAAGGATTTGATATTAGATTGGAAAGTGAGTAGGAGATAATATATTACTATAAAACAGTGGTTCTCAACCTTGCTAATACTACAACACTTTAATACAGATCCTTGTGTTTTTGTGACCCCCACCTATAAAATTATTTTGTTGCTATTTCATAATTAATTTTGCTACTGTCATGAATCATAAAATATTTATTTTATGATATATGATCCCAGTTAAGAATCACTGCTATAAAATTTTTGACATTAAAAAACACCATGATTGTAAGGAGAAGCTGTCTGGACCAAAAGGAAATCATGAAAATAAACAAGGAGAAAATGTAACAAATAAATTTAACCCTATCATCTAAAAAACTGCTTAAGAGAAACAGGGGAACCATAATCCCAAGAAAGTAATGAGAACTTGGTGATATGAATAGCTTGAATTCAGCTCTCTGAATAATCTTTTTGAAACTCATGCAAAGTAGTTTATAGCTTGTTTTTGGCTACTTTGGGGGTCCTTCTTTCTTCTGTACTTCACCTTTTTTCCCCACCCTTTTAAACCCCTAAATTTGTAACATTAGATAAGAGAGAAAAAAGGATAAAGAGGAAAGGAAAGAGATCCCTAAATAAAGTCAGGGGTCAGAAAGGGGACAATGCTATCATTAGACTACTTCCTGATGATTAAGTTTCTTGGGAGGCAAGTTTGATCTTTACTGTTAGGACATCTATTTTCTTGTTATTGTTGTTGTTTCTTCTTTGCACACAACTACTTAACAAACTGCAGCCAACAATAATCAACAACCAAACAACAATTCACCAACTCTTGGGGCCTTAACATTTAAATACCCTCTGAAACGTTCCCAGGATTCCAAACCACACAATTGCAAGAAACTATGCTAGAACACGAGGCAAATCATAGCCAGCTGCTGTGGTCAATCTGAAGCAGCCCCATGTCCCACACCTAGGATCAAAAAAACTATATTCTTTTCTTTTTTCTGTGTTTTTAAAAACAAATAAAAATTCCAGAATTCTCAACATAGTTGTTTATTTAGACTTGGTAGGAGAAACATCATACAGCTGTGGTGACTCTCCTCTGATTTGTGGCATTTGTAATAGATCAGACTTATACATCATGTACTTACTACCTTTATATTTGCAAAATATAAACGTGCACAGAAAATTAACCACTGAAGAACAAGAACTGGACAAGTCTAAAGAGGTTACATGACTTAATGTATTTGTTTTACTGATTAAAGGTTGCCAGACAAGTGCCATCCCTAATGTCTAAGAATAAGTGGTGCACTGAAAGTCACTTAATTAGATCATAAAAAATAAGCAGGACTGAGAGATTTTTGTGACAAATAAGCCCATAATCTATTTTTTTTTAGTTCTATTTCAACAAATACTGTCTTGTCCAATTAGGCACTTGTTTTGAAGGGATGCCAAGTGTAGTTCCCATATTTCTGAATATACTCTAAGTTTTCATAGCCTAAGTTTATCAGCAGATTAGAACAAGTGTTGAAAATACAAATGTTATGAGAACCAAAGACAATATACATTAGCAAAATGGATATATATTTTCATATTAAATAAATTCAAGTAATTCTTAGTTTTTACCAAAGAATATATACCTATTTTCATTTTCACAAATAAAAATGGGACACATTTAAGATTTAGGGACATGGTGTTTTGATGTGTGTGTTTAAATTACAATAATCACGTGAGTTAGTACATTACCTTACATTCTTATTGTATATGATTTTTAAGATCTCTTCTATTATCAAAGTTCAGTCACAATGCAGTGTACATAATTATTTATTTAAAAATGAAAAAATTGTGCCAAATGGATTATATTTATCTACTCTATCCTCCTCTACACCCTGGTACACAGCATCTTATTTTTCTCCTCAATGTTGTTAACTCCATGCATAAGTGAAGATATATTCTACTTATTGTTCTGCATGGCTGCTTTCATAGTGCCATGTTCTCCATTTTTATCTATGTTGTTTCTGAAGCCTTCTCTTTTTGTCAATAAGAATTCCAATTTCTTATAATATTATATTATATGTTACTAACTCATTAATGAGTGCTGTTTCCATATTTAGTTTCAATTTTAGTTATTATGAAGATGTTGCAATGAAATTATAAAAGCATATTTCAGTTTGTAATACTGACCTCATTTGTATCATCTATGTCTAGGTATCTGTCTACATATTTATATATTATCTGTCTATAATCTATCTATCTATCTATCTATCTATCTATCTATCATCTATTAATCATTAGTCTATCAATCATCTATCTATCCATCATTTTTCATCACCTATCTGGGATTGGCAAGGATGTCATTACACTGTATGAAATAAGTTCAATGGGAAGAAGAGTAATACTGAACACACACACACACACACACACACACACACACACACACACACACTTGGAAATGGTATTAACATTAACAAATGTGAGGAGAAACCTCATGTTTATTTTGATGGATTATTTTCTGATGGTCAGTATTATGCATTGACTGTGAAATGACTTTCCAGCCTCTCCAAAGGCTCATGTGTTAGAGGTTTGCTTCTAGTTGTTCGTGCTCTTGGGAAATTACTACACCAGCTAATTAGTCTTTTTATAATTTTGCACTTGAACTCCAAGCAGAATCTAGTTAGAGGAGGTAGAGTTATGAAGACATCCTTGGGAGGGTAGGATCATGTCTTTAGATACTACTCTCAACAGCAATGAGGTAAGCAGCTTGGCAACACTCCCACCTTCACCAGGATGGCTTATTATAGTCCCAAAAATAATGGAGCCAGCAAACCATGAATAAAATCCTGTGAAGTCATGAGCCAAAATAAACCATTTCTCCCTTTCAGCTCCCTCTCTCAGTCAAATCTTTGTAAAATTAATACCATCCTTTCAAAACTTTCAGTCTGTTGACTACTTGAGTCTAATACGAGGATCTTTAAAGAAATTATACCATTTATGATAACACACACACACACACACACACACACACACACGCACACATACATACATATGGTTGGGGTCACCAGCTAGAAAAACAATTGCTATCTGCTCATGGAAGCTCCAAGAATCCAGTAGTTGTTCAGTCCACAAGGATGGATGTCTCAGCAAATATTTAGTATACTATGGAAGTAGGCTCTAGTGGCAGAAAGGGTTGTATTTTTTTAGTAAGTGTGAGTAGGAGCAGGAAGATTGAGCTAGCATCTTTCTTCCACATCCTTTATATAGGCTGTATGTGTGGTAGTATGGCCCAGAACAATGGTAGATCCTCTTAACTCAAAAGATCAGGATTAAAGGTGTGTCCCTTTACCTCAGAGATCCAAATGTGCTTATTTCAAGCATCTCTCTTTTGGTCTATTCATCTCCATGTTTGTTTGACTGATTCACATAATAAATAAGAAAATGACGGCCCAAAGCACAACTGCTTTAACTGTTAAGGTGTCCTTATGGTTCAGGGTAAATTTTAGGACTTTTAATTCTTATTTTTCCATAAAAGTATCATTGTAGTTTTCAAAGTGAATACATTGCTGTAGTGATATATACATTTTGACATAATTGTTTATAATTCGGATACACATAGAACATCATTGTATTTAGGGTATCTCTCTCACATCTTTTCTCAGTACTTTATAATTTTAATTGTGAGGCTAATTCACTTTGTTAATTCATTCCAATTATATTTTTTCTGATTAGTCTATAAATGGGACCTTCATTTTCAAATTAATTATTGTTAATATTACTGAAACAAATAATTTTCTTACTTTGAACTTGAATACAAAACTTTATTGGTTTTTAAATTTTAATGAAGTACTTAAATCTTTATATGATAGGACTAGTTATTGAAAGTCTCCAGATAGGTTTAGTGGAGAATTCTATCAAACATTCATAGATGACTTAATACCAATACTGTCCAAACTATTACACAAGATAGAAACAGAAGTAACACTATCCAATTCCTTCTATGAAACCACAATAAGCTTATATGTAAGCTAAACAAAGATTCTAGAAAGAAAGAGAACTTCAGACCAATTTCCCTTATGAATATTGATACAAAAATACTCACTAAAATTCTTTCAAACCAGACTGGTACAACCATTCTGCAAATCAGTCTGGAGGTTCCTCAGAAAATTGGAAATAGAACTACCTGAGGACCCAGCTATACCTCTATTGGGCATATACCCAAAAGATGCCCCAACATATAACAAAGACACATGATCCACTATGTTCATAGCAGCCTTATTTATAATAGCCAGAAGCCGTAAAGAACCCAGATGCCTTTCTTTTTTTTTTTTTATTAACTTGAGTATTTCTTATATACATTTCAAGTGTTATTCCCTTTCCCGGTTTCCGGGCAAACATCCCCCTCCCCCCTCCCCTTCCTTATGGGTGTTCCCCTCCCAACCCTCCCCCCATTGCCGCCCTCCCCCCATAGACTAGTTCACTGGGGGTTCAGTCTTAGCAGGACCCAGGGCTTCCCCTTCCACTGGTGCTCTTACTAGGATATTCATTGCTACCTATGGGGTCAGAGTCCAGGGTCAGTCCATGTATAGTCTTTAGGTAGTGGCTTAGTCCCTGGAAGCTCTGGTTGCTTGGCATTGTTGTACTTTTGGGGTCTCGAGCCCCTTCAAGCTCTTCCAGTTCTTTCTCTGATTCCTTCAACGGGGGACCTAATCTCAGTTCAGTGGTTTGCTGCTGGCATTCGCCTCTGTATTTGCTGTATTCTGGCTGTGTCTCTCAGGAGCGATCTACATCCGACTCCTGTTGGTCTGCACTTCTTTGCTTCATCCATCTTGTCTAATTGGGTGGCTGTATATGTATGGGCCTAATGTGGGGCAGGCTCTGAATGGGTGTTCCTTCAGTCTCTGTTTTAATCTTTGCCTCTCCCTTCCCTGCCAAGGGTATTCTTTTTCCTCATTTAAAGAAGGAGTGAAGCATTCACATTTTGATCATCCGTCTTGAGTTTCGTTTGTTCTAGGGATCTAGGGTAATTCAAGCATTTGGGCTAATAGCCACTTATCAATGAGTGCATACCATGTATGTCTTTATGTGATTGGGTTAGCTCACTCAGGATGATATTTTCCAGTTCCAACCATTTGCCTATGAATTTCATAAACTCGTTCTTTTTGATAGCTGAGTAATATTCCATTGTGTAGATGTACCACATTTTCTGTATCCATTCCTCTGTTGAAGGGCATCTGGGTTCTTTCCATTTTCTGGCTATTATAAATAAGGCTGCGATGAACATAGTGGAGCACGTGTCTCTTTTATATGTTGGGGCATCTTTTGGGTATATGCCCAAGAGAGGTATAGCTGGATCCTCAGGCAGTTCAATGTCCAATTTTCTGAGGAACCTCCAGACTGATTTCCAGAATGGTTTTACCAGTCTGCAATCCCACCAACAATGGAGGAGTGTTCCTCTTTCTCCACATCCTCGCCAGCATCTGCTGTCACCTGAGTTTTTGATCTTAGCCATTCTCACTGGTGTGAGGTGAAATCTCAGGGTTGTTTTGATTTGCATTTCCCTTATGACTAAAGATGTTGAACATTTCTTTAGGTGTTTCTCAGCCATTCGGCATTCCTCAGCTGTGAATTCTTTGTTTAGCTCTGAACCCCATTTTTAATAGGGTTATTTGTTTCCCTGCGGTCTAACTTCTTGAGTTCTTTGTATATTTTGGATATAAGGCCTCTATCTGTTGTAGGATTGGTAAAGATCTTTTCCCAATCTGTTGGTTGCCGTTTTGTCCTAACCACAGTGTCCTTTGCCTTACAGAAGCTTTGCAGTTTTATGAAATCCCATTTGTCGATTCTTGATCTTAGAGCGTAAGCCATTGGTGTTTTGTTCAGGAAATTTTTTCCAGTGCCCATGTGTTCCAGATGCTTCCCTAGTTTTTCTTCTATTAGTTTGAGTGTGTCTGGTTTGATGTGGAGGTCCTTGATCCACTTGGACTTAAGCTTTGTACAGGGTGATAAGGATGGATCGATCTGCATTCTTCTACATGTTGCCCTCCAGTTGAACCAGCACCATTTGCTGAAAATGCCATCTTTTTTCCATTGAATGGTTTTGGCTCCTTTGTCAAAAATCAAGTGACCATAGGTGTGTGGGTTCATTTCTGGGTCTTCAATTCTATTCCATTGGTCTATCTGTCTGTCTCTGTACCAATACCATGCAGTTTTTATCACTATTGCTCTGTAATACTGCTTGAGTTCAGGGATAGTGATTCCCCCTGAAGTCCTTTTATTGTTGAGGATAGCTTTAGCTATCCTGGGTTTTTTGTTATTCCAGATGAATTTGCAAATTGTTCTGTCTAACTCTTTGAAGAATTGGATTGGTATTTTGATGGGGATTGCATTGAATATGTAGATTGCTTTTGGTAAAATGGCCATTTTTACTATATTAATCCTGCCAATCCATGAGCATGGGAGATCTTTCCATCTTCTGAGGTCTTCTTCAATTTCTTTCCTCAGTGTCTTGAAGTTCTTATTGTACAGATCTTTTACTTGCTTGGTTAAAGTCACACCGAGGTACTTTATATTATTTGGGTCTATTATGAAGGGTGTCATTTCCCTAATTTCTTTCTCGGCTTGTTTCTCTTTTGTATAGAGGAAGGCAACTGATTTATTTGAGTTAATTTTATACCCAGCCACTTTGCTGAAGTTGTTTATCAGCTTTAGTAGTTCTCTGGTGGAACTTTTGGGATCACTTAAATATAATATCATGTCATCTGCAAATAGTGATATTTTGACCTCTTCTTTTCTGATCTGTATCCCCTTGATCTCCTTTTGTTGTCTGATTGCTCTGGCTAGAACTTCAAGAACTATATTGAATAAGTAGGGAGAGAGTGGGCAGCCTTGTCTAGTCCCTGATTTTAGTGGGATTGCTTCAAGTTTCTCTCCATTTAGTTTAATGTTAGCAACTGGTTTGCTGTATATGGCTTTTACTATGTTTAGGTATGGGCCTTGAATTCCTATTCTTTCCAGGACTTTTATCATGAAGGGGTGTTGAATTTTGTCAAATGCTTTCTCAGCATCTAATGAAATGATCATGTGGTTTTGTTCTTTCAGTTTGTTTATATAATGGTTCACGTTGATGGTTTTCCCTATATTAAACCATCCCTGCATGCCTGGGATGAAGCCTACTTGATCATGGTGGATGATTGTTTTGATGTGCTCTTGGATTCGGTTTGCCAGAATTTTGTTGAGTATTTTTGTGTCGATATTCATAAGGGAAATTGGTCTGAAGTTCTCTTTCTTTGTTGTGTCTTTGTGTGGTTTAGGTATAAGAGTAATTGTGGCTTCATAGAAGGAATTCGGTAGGGCTCCATCTGTTTCAATTTTGTGGAATAGTTTGGATAATATTGGTATGAGGTCTTCTATGAAGGTTTGATGGAATTCTGCACTAAACCCGTCTGCACCTGGGCTCTTTTTGGTTGGGAGACCTTTAATGACTGCTTCTATTTCCTTAGGAGTTATGGGGTTGTTTAACTGGTTTATCTGTTCCTGATTTAACTTCAATACCTAGTATCTGTCTAGGAAATTGTCCATTTCCTGAATATTTTCAAGTTTTGTTGAATATAGGTTTTTATAGTAAGATCTGATGATTTTTTTAATTTCCTCTGAATCTGTAGTTATGTCTCCCTTTTCATTTCTGATTTTGTTAATTTGGACGCACTCTCTGTGTCCTCTCATTAGTCTGGCTAAGGGTTTATCTATGGTGTTGATTTTCTCAAAGAACCAACTTTTGGTTCTGTTGATTTTTTCTATGGTCCTTTTTGTTTCTACTTGGTTGATTTCAGCTCTGAGTTTGATTATTTCCTGCCTTCTACTCCTCCTGGGTGTATTTGCTTCTTTTTGTTCTAGAGCTTTTAGCTGTGCTTTCAAGCTGCTGACATATGCTCTTTCCTGTTTCTTTCTGCAGGCACTCAGTGCTATGAGTTTTCCTCTTAGCACAGCTTTCATTGTGTCCCATAAGTTTGGGTATGTTGTACCTTCATTTTCATTAAATTCTAAAAAGTTTTTAATTTCTTTCTTTATTTCTTCCTTGACCAGGTTATCATTGAGTAGAGCATTGTTCAATTTCCATGTATATGTGGGCATTCTTCCCTTATTGTTATTAAAGACCAGTTTTAGGCCGTGGTGGTCCAATAGCATGCATGGGATTATTTCTATCTTTCTGTACCTGTTGAGGCCCGTTTTTTTGACCAATTATATGGTCAATTTTGGAGAAAGTACCATGAGGAGCTGAGAAGAAGGTATATCCTTTTGCTTTAGGATAGAATGTTCTATAAATATCCGTTAAGTCCATTTGGCTCATGACTTCTCTTAGTCTGTCGACATCACTGTTTAATTTCTGTTTCCATGATCTGTCCATTGATGAGAGTGGGGTGTTGAAATCTCCCACTATTATTGTGTGAGGTGCAATGTGTGTTTTGAGCTTTAGTAAGGTTTCTTTTACGTATGTAGGTGCCCTTGTATTTGGGGCATAGATATTTAGGATTGAGAGTTCATCTTGGTGGATTTTTCCTTTGATGAATATGATTGTCCTTCCTTATCTTTTTTGATCACTTTTAGTTGGAAATTGATTTTATTTGATATTAGAATGGCTACTCCAGCTTGCTTTTTCTGACCATTTGCTTGGAAAGTTGTTTTCCAGCCTTTCACTCTGAGGTAGTGTCTGTCTTTGTCTCTGAGGTGTGTTTCCTGTAGGCAGCAGAATGCAGGGTCCTCGTTGCGTATCCAGTTTCTTAATCTATGTCTTTTTATTGGGGAGTTGAGGCCATTGATATTGAGAGATATTAAGGAATAGTGATTATTGCTTCCCGTTATATTCATATTTGGATGTGAGGGTATGTTTGTGTGCTTTCATTCTCTTTGTTTTGTTGCCAAGACGATTAGTTTCTTGCTTCTTCTAGGGTATAGCTTGCCTCCTTATGTTGGGCTTTACCATTTATTATCCTTTGTAGTGCTGGATTTGTAGAAAGATATTGTATAAATTTGGTTTTGTCATGAAATATCTTGGTTTCTCCATCAATGTTAATTGAGAGTTTTGCTGGATACAGTAACCTGGTCTGGCATTTGTGTTCTCTTAGGGTCTGTATGACATCAGTCCAGGATCTTCTGGCCTTCATAGTTTCTGGCGAGAAGTCTGGTGTGATTCTGATAGGTCTGCCTTTATATGTTACTTGACCTTTTTCCCTTACTGCTTTTAATATTCTTTCTTTATTTTGTGCGTTTGGTGTTTTGACAATTTGTGACGGGAGGTGTTTCTTTTCTGGTCCAATCTATTTGGAGTTCTGTAGGCTTCTTGTATGTCTATGGGTATCTCTTTTTTTAGGTTTGGGAAGTTTTCTTCTATGATTTTATTGAAGATATTTACTGGTCCTTTGAGCTGGGAGTCTTCACTCTCTTCTATACCTATTATCCTTAGGTTTGATCTTCTCATTGAGTCCTGGATTTCCTGTATGTTTTGGACCAGTAGCTTTTTCCGCTTTACATTATCTTTGACAGTTGAGTCAATGATTTCTATGGAATCTTCTGCTCCTGAGATTCTCTCTTCCATCTCTTGTATTCTGTTGGTGAAGCTTGTATCTACAGCTCCTTGTCTCTTCTTTTGGTTTTCTATATCCAGGGTTGTTTCCATGTGTTCTTTCTTGATTGCTTCTATTTCCATTTTTAATTCCTTCAACTGTTTGATTGTGTTTTCCTGGAATTCTTTCAGGGATTTTTGTGTCTCCTCTCTATGGGCTTCTACTTGTTTATTTATGTTTTCCTGGAATTCTTTCAGGGATTTTTGCGATTCTTTCAGGCATTTTTGCGATTCCTCTCTGTAGGCTTCTACTTGTTCTCTAAGGGAGTTCTTCACGTCTTTCTTGAAGTCCTCCAGCATCATGATCAAAAATGATTTTGAAACTAGATCTTGCTTTTCTGGTGTGTTTGGATATTCCATGTTTGTTTTGATGGGAGAATTGGGCTCCGATGGTGCCATGTAGTCTTGGTTTCTGTTGCTTGGGTTCCTGTGCTTGCCCCTCGCCATCAGATTATCTCTAGTGTTACTTTGTTCTGCTATTTCTGACAGTGGCTAGACTGTCCTATAAGCCTGTGTGTCAGGAGTGCTGTAGACCTGTTTTCCTCTCTTTCAGTCAGTTATGGGGACAGAGTTTTCTGCTTTCGGGTGTGTAGTTTTTCCTCTCTACAGGTCTTCAGCTGTTCCTGTGGGCCTGTGTCTTGAGTTCACCAGGCAGCTTTCTTGCAGCAGAAAATTTGGTCTTACCTGTGGTCCCGAGGCTCAAGTTCGCTCGTGGGGTGCTGCCCACGGGCTCTCTGCAGCGGCACCAACCAGGAAGACCTGTGCCGCCTTTTCCGGGAGCTTCAGTGCACCAGGGTTCCAGATGGTCTTTGGCTTTTTCCTCTGGCATCTGAGATGTGTGTGCAGAGAGCAGTCTCTTCTGGTTTCCCAGGCTTGTCTGCCTCTCTGAAGGTTTAGCTCTCCCTCCCACGGGATTTGGGTGCAGAGAACTGTTTATCAGGTCTGTTTCCTTCAGGTTCCTGCGGTGTCTCAGGCAGGGGTCCTGCCGCTCCTGGGCCCTCCCCCACGGGAGCCCAGAGGCCTTATACAGTTTCCTCTTGGGCCAGGGATGTGGGCAGGGGTGAGCAGTGTTGGTGGTCTCTTCCGCTCTGCAGCCTCAGGAGTGCCCACCTGACCAGGCGGTTGGGTCTCTCTCTCACGGGGTCTGGGAGCAGAGAGCTGCTGCGGGCCGGGATCTCCCAGATGCCTTTCAACAGACGAATGGATACAGAAAAATGTGGTACATCTACACAATGGAATATTACTCAGCTATCAAAAACAATGACTTTATGAAATTCATAGGCAAATGGATGGAACTGGAAAATATCATCCTGAGTGAGGTAACCCAATCACAGAAAAACACACATGGTATGCATTCATTGATACGTGGATATTAGCCCAAATGCTTGAATTACCCTAGATGCATAGAACACATGAAACTCAAGAAGGATGACCAAAATGCAGATGCTTCACTTCTTCTTTAAAAGGGGGAAAAAGAATACCCTTGGCAGGGGATAGGGAGGCAAAGTTTAGAACAGAGAATGAAGGAACACCCATTCAGGGCCTGCCCCACTTGTGGCCCATACATACACAGCCACCAAACCAGATAAGATAGATGAAGCAAAGAAGTGCAGGCTGACAGGAACCAGATGTAGATCTCTCCTGAGAGACACAGCCAGAATACGCCAAATACATAGGCGAATGCCAGCAGAAAACCGTTGAACTGAGAACAAGACCCCATTGAAGGAATCAGAGAAAGGACTGAAAGAGCTTGAAGGGGCTTGAGATGCCATATGAATAACAATGCCAACCAACCAGAGCCTCCAGGGACTAAGCCACTACTCAAAGACTATACATGGACTGACCCTGGGCTCCAACTGCATACATAGGTAGCAATGAATAGCCTATTAAGGGCACCAGTTGAAGGAGAATCCCTTGGTCCTGCCAAGACTGAACCTCCAATGAACAGGATTGTTGTGGGGAGGGTGGTAATAGGGGGAGGGTGGGGAGGGGAATACCCATACAGATGGGGGGGAGGGGATAGGGGGACGTTGGCCTGGAAACTGGGAAAGGGAATAACAATTTTAATGTAAATAAGAAATACCCAGTTTAATAAAGATGGAGGAAAAAAAATTCTTGCAAACCAAATCCAAGAGCACATCAAAACGATCATCCATCATGATCAAGTAGGCTTCATCCCAGCGAGGCAGGGATGGTTCAATATACAGAAATCCATCAACATAATCTACTACATAAACAAACTCAAAGATCATTTCACTAGATGCTGAGAAAGCATTTGACAAAATTCAACACCCCTTCATGGAAAGATCAGGCATTCATGGCCCATACCTAAACGTAGTAAAAGCAATATACTGCAAACCAGTAGCGAACATCAATCTAAATAGAAAAAAAAACTTGAAACAATCCCATTAAAATTAGGATCTAGACAAGGCTTCCTACGCTTTTCCTATTTATTCAATATAGTACTTGAAATCCTAGCTAGAGCAGTCAGACAACAAAAGGTGGCCAAAGGGATATATTGGAAAGGAAGAAGTCAAAATATCACTATTTGCAAATGATATGATAGTATACATAAGTGACCCCAAATGTTCCACCAGAGAACTACTAAGTCTGATAAACAACTTTAGCAAAGTGGATTTAAAATCAACTCAAACAAATCAGTAGCCTTTCTCTATTCAAAGGATAAACAGGTTGAGAAAGAAATTAGGGAAATGATACCCTTCACAATAATCACAAATGGCATAATATACCTTTGTGCGACTCCGACCAAGAAAGTGAAAGACCTGTATGACAGGAACTTTAAGTCTCTGAAGAAAGAAATTGAAGAAGATCTCAGAAGATGGAAAGATCTGCCATCATCATGGATTGACAGGATGAATACAGTAAAAATGACTGTCTTGACAAAAGTAGTCTACAGATTCAATGCAATCCCCAATAAAATTCCAACTCAATTCTTCATAGAGTTAGAAAGAGCAATTTTCAAATTCATTTGGAAAAGCAAAAATTCCAGGATAATTGAAAATTATCCTCAACAATAAAAGAACTTCTGGGGGAATCACCATCCCTGACCTCAAGGTATATTACAGAGCAATAGTGATAAAAACTGTATGGTATAAGTTCAGAAACAGGCAGGTAGATCAATGCAATAGAATGGAAGACCCAGAAATGAACCCACATACCTATGGTCACTTGATCTTTGACAAAGGAGCTAAAACCAATAGAAAAAGATATCATTTTCAACAAATGGTGCTGGCTCAACTGGAGGGCACCATGTAGAAGAATGCAAATTGATCCATTCTTATCATGAGAAAGAACCTCGAACACATGGATATGGGGGAAAATTTGCTGAACAGAACACAAATGGCTTATGCTCTAAGATCAAGAACTGACAAATGGGACCTCATAACATTGCAAAGATTCTGTAAGGCAAAGGACACTGTCATTAGGAAAAAATGGCAACCAACAGATGGGGAAAAGATCTTTTCTGATCCTACATCCTATAGACGGCTGATATCCAATATATACAAAGAACTCAAGAAGTTAGACTCCAGAGAGCCAAATAACCCTATTAAAAATGGGGTACAGAACTAAACAAAGAATTCTCACTTGAGGAATATGGAATGACTGAGAAGTACCTAAAGAAATGTTCAATATCTTTAGTCATCAGGGAAATGCAAATCAAAACAACCATGAGATTCCACCTCACACCAGTCAGAATGGCTAAGATCAAAAACTCAGGTGACACAGCACATGTTAGTGAGGATGTGGAGAAAGAGGAACACTCCTCCATTGTTTGTGGGATTACAAACTGGTACAACCATTCTGTAAATCAGTCTGGTGGTTCCTGAGAAAATTGGACATAGTACTACTTGAGGACTCAGCTATCCCACTCCCAAGCACATATACAAATGATGCTCTAATGTAAATGAGGATACATGTTCCACTATGTTCATAGAAACCTTATTTATAATAGCCAGAAGTTAGAAAGAAACCAGATGCTCTTCAGCATAGGAATGGATATAGAATATGTGGTATATCTACAACTCAGTTATCAAAAACAATGACTTCATGAAATTCATAGGAAAATAAATATTTTCTAGTTCTAGATAGTTCTATCTAGAACTAGAAAATATCATTCTGAGTGAGGTAACCCAATCACAAAAAACCACATATGTTACGCACTCACTGATAAGTGGATATTAGGCCAAAACCTTGGAATACTCATGATACAATTCACAAACCACGTGAAGCTCACGGAAAGACCAATGTGTGGATGCATAAGTATTTCTTAGAAGGGGGAACAAAATACTCATGGGTGGAAATAAGGAGACAAAGGGTGGATCAGAGACTGAAGGAATGGCCATTCAGAGCCTGCCCTATCTTGGGATCCAGTCCATATACATACAGTCACTAAAGCCAGACATTATTGCTCATACCAAGAAGTATATGTTGACAGGAGCCTGATATAGCTGTCTCCTGAGAGGCTCTGCCAGAGTATGACAAATACAGAGGCAAATGCTAGCAGTCAACCATTGAACTGAGAACTGGGGTCCGCATTGGAGGAGTTAGAGAAAAGATTGAAGTAGCTGAGGGTGTTTGCTACTCCATAAGAACAACAATGTCCACCAACTAGAGCTCCCAGGGACTAAACCACCATCTAAAGAGCACATGGGCAGTCCCATGTTTCCAGCTGCATATGTAGCAAAAGATGGGCATCAAATGGGAAGAGAAACCCTTGGTTTAGCCAAGGCTGGACCCCCCAGTGTAAAGGAATGTCAGGTAGGGGAGGTAGGAATGGATGGGTGATTAGGGAGGGGGATCTCCCTCATACAAAAAGGTAGCTGGGGGACTGCATAGGAGGTTAATGGACAGGATACTGGGAAAGGAGATATCATTTTAAATGTAAATTTTAAAAAATCCAATGAAAAAAGCTATATTTTTATTAAATACTGAGAATTTTATATTATCTTTTCAGAACTGTGTACTATTTCATTTTCTTTTTCAACTTCTCTGGCTAGGACTTCATGTACATATTAGCTATAATTGATAGGAGTAAATACTTCTGCACTGTTCCTGACCTTAGAGATTTTCAACATTGACTGTGAATTTTCCAAAATGAACTTTAGTTTCCCAAAATATATTTCACTGATGTCTACATTAAAAGTATAATTATGAAAAGTGCTTAATTTTTAATGAAATTTCTCACAACTGTTGAGACGATTATCTGAACTTAATAGTCTGCTAACCTCCTACAGCAATGTTTTTATTTACTTAAATCATATTCGTGTACCAGGTTTAAATTCAATTCCACTTCACCATGGTGAATAATCTTTTTAATATATGCTAGAAACCCAATCTCATTCAAATAGAGATTATGAATTAGCATGCAGAATGTGAGTTTAGGAGAATATATGAGGCTAAAAAATGTTAAATCACCTGCATACCAAACAATGTGGAAAGTCTAGAAGATAAAGCTAGCTGAAGAAGAAAAGACACATGAAAAAGTATATGCAGTGTATTATGCATAGGTAAGACAGGGTAATTCTTTAATAAGCCCAAGAATTATTAGCCAGTGAGTTAGAAGGGATGCCTGGAAGTGAGGTGTTGAAAAAATTAACAGAATAACAAGCTTTAAACAAGGATTATGGAAAAATGTAGCAAATGCTAATGAGATGTTAAGTCATGACAAAATATAGACAACACTTTGGATAAGAAGCAAAGGAAGAAGGAAACAGTTCACAGCAGTAAAACCCTAACTAAGACATCCCTTCTATTAATTTGAAGTGAAGCACACAGAGCGAAAAAAATGAATATATGCACAAGATCAAAGTAGTAAGGATTCCACAGAGAATCCTGTAATTTGGTTCAGATTAAAGCCTGGCTGAATTCTCCCATTAGAAAATGGCTATAGGGTTGAAGAGATGACTCAGTAGTTAAGAATACTTGCTGTTCAGTCATGAGGACTAGAGTTTAGATTCCAGGACCCCTGTCTGGCAGCTTCAGCTTCCTATAACCCCAAGACCAAGAAATTCCTTTCATAAGGGATATAGTTCAAATACATCAGCCAACTAAACAATTTCTGTCATAAGTTGCTTATGAAAGCAACATTATGATTTCAAAGGATCATGGTCTTTTAACTTCTATGAGAAAATGTAAAAGTAATGAACTAATTTTTTTTTTTACTTTTAGAAAAGGAGTTTTCTTATATTAATGTCTGTGGGCTGCGCTGATGCTTGGGTCCATACTGATCTGGGTGGACTACAGTATTCATTTTCTGCTGCCACCAAGGAACATGTCTGGGTCTATGTTCCCACAGTAGCCAGGGTTGTTGAAGTCCACAGCCCACGTTAAGCACTAAAGACAACATGGATATCCATGGTCTACCTGCAGCATGAAGCCATGCTGATGTCTGAGGACCATGCTCTTACTGAGGGCCATATCAATGTGAGTGGGCTGCGCTGCCACCTGAAGCCACATCGCTGTCTCTGGTTTGGGCTGACTCTAAGGAACGAATCTGGATCCACGGTCCAATTGCAGCCATGTTCATGGTCTGTGCTGTCACCAAAAGCCATGAGGAAGTCCATGATCCAAGCTTCAGCTGACAGTAAAGAGCAAGGAAGCTACTTCAGCAGTAATATCGATGATGACTTCAGACACACAATTGAAGAAGGCTTCTGTGATAACCCCCATACCCCCATGACCCCACCCTCCAAAAGTAATAGCCTAGAAAGGAAGCCATTAAAGAGAACTCTTAAAAGTTATGATAGTGATGCTGACATGTAGCTTTTCACAACTGATGGCTTCTGGTGGAGGTGCAGGTGGAGAAGGAGCCATGATTTTTAAGGCCACTGGGAGTTTTACTATGCTGCAGTGAGTATATAAACAACACAAATCGAACTTAAAATATTTTTTTGTTGGGAAAGGATTTCCAGGGTGGTAGGGGATTGGACCTGGAGAGACTGGAAGGTGAATGTGGTAGGATGTATGAGGTAAAATTCCCAAAGGACCAATAGGAATATTATTATGAAAAAGGAAAAAGATACATTAAAGTATCAGCATATAAACATAAAAACTTAATAAAAATGTTAATTAGGTTTCTCTAAGGTGGAGTGTTTAGGGCTTGCTCTTTTGTCTTTAACATTACATTTACATTGCTTCAAATAGAGGTCAGGTGAGCACAGAGCACTGGCTTTTTGAAGAAAATCTGAGCGAAAGAAAGGGGAAAAAATCTCTTAACCATTGCATACGCAACTTCCTTTCTTGTGTAATTTTAATCTCTTAATTTTTCGCAAGTGTCTATGGGAAGTTCAATCGTGAACTGTGATGGTTTCTTTCTCTTTAATTTGTGACATCTAAGCTGTACTTTTGAGTTTTCCAGTCATGTCACACTGGGTCTCACCATGTGTGCCCTGACTCAGTAGATCATGGCTAAGGTGATTTGAGAGAGGGAGAGGGAGAGGGAGAGGGAGAGGGAGAGGGAGAGAGAGAGAGAGAAGCATTCAAGAAAGCCTAAAGTTGGCTCTATCATATAGGTTTTTTTTTAATAATTATCCTTGTGCAGGTTTACAATGAAAAAGAGAAAATTGGGTAAAAAAATACAAAATATAAAGTTTGGTGAGAAAAAGATACTGGTATGCTTAATGTTCCAGCCATTGCCTGTGATGGAAGAGGGGCTGAAACTAAAGAGATTAGTGATTACTGGCATTATGGAGAGAACGTATCTCCATTGGGATAAAAGGATGCCCTCGAAGTCAGAGTAAGACTCTACTGAACTCAGTGTTCAAATTGTGAGATAGAACAGAGCATGTTTCTTGCTCACAGAAGGCAACTGCAATCAAAAGTTGTTGTTAATGTGGTTCTATCCAAGGCTGATGGACGAACTTGGCAGAGACATGCATGTGGTGTTAGATTTAGAACCACAAAAAAAAAAAAAATAGGGTCCTTCCTTAGAACTTTCTCTGCAGCTTTGAAGAGCTGTTGAGGTCAGGCCATGTGTGGTAGGAGAGCCCCTGTATACACTCTGGAAGGACAGTGGTCCCTGAAAGGCCATTGCATGAAACACTGAAAGTGAAGCTTAGGAGACATAAGAGAGCCCCAGTACAGCGGAGAAGCCAGAGCTGTCAGACGTGTGCCAAGATGAACTACCTTCAAGTAGAATTAGCGAGGGGGGGAGGAAGGGGAGGGGAAGGAGGGGGAGGAAGAGGGAAATACAGAAAAAAGATGGAGGAAGAGAGAGGGATGGGGAGAGAAATCTAAGTTGCTGATAGCAACTCTGGAAGAACACAACTAAGTCTTTTGAAATTTAAGACCAGATTTTGAACATAAAGATACAAGATTTGGTACTTGCTTTGCAGGAATTTGGTCTTGCTTTGATCCAGAATTTTCTCAATATGTTTCCACTCCTCCATATCAGAATGGTAACATATATGCTGTTTAAAATGTTTGCTTTTTGGCTTTATGGGATGTACAATTAAAAGATTTTGAATTTGTACTTCTAAATGGTGTTTTGTCTGTGAAAACCAATGGGGATTTTTAAACATTGGATAGATCCATATCAAATTATGTTGTAGTCAGAAGAGTGTGGGGGCCAGAGATTGGAGTATGGTGCTTTAAATGAGATGTTACCAGGTATTTGAATAATTGGTACCTCTTAAAGGAACCACTTGCAAAGGTTTAAGGAGTGTTGGAGGAGGTGTGCCAGTGAAGATAAGCCTTGAGTGTTAAAAGACTCATACCATTTTTTCAATTAATTAATTAATTATTAATAGCTCCTCCCACTTCCCTCCCTTCTTCTCTGAGAATGGGGAGGCTCCCCTGGATGCCTACTGATCCTGGCCCATAAGTCACTGAAGGGCTAGGTACATCCTCTTTTAGTGAGGCCAGACAAGGCAGTCCAGTTAGGGAAACACTATTCACAGGCAGGCAACAGAGTCAGGGTCAGTCCATATTCCAGTTGTTGGGGAACCCTCATGAAGACCTAGGTACATATCTGCTACATAGGTGGTGAGGCCTGAGGTCCAGCATGTGTATGCTCTTTGGGTGGCTCAATCTCTGGAAGCCCCCATGGGTCTAGGTTAGTTGACTCTGTTGCTCTTCTCATGCAGTCACTATCCTTTATTGGTCCCTCAATCATTTCCCAAAATCTTCCACAAGACTCCCTGAGCTTCACCTGATGTTTGGCTGTTGGTCACTGTACCAGGTAGAGTCTCAGAGCACAGTTATGCTAGCACAGTTATCTGCAAGCATAACAGAGTATCATCAATACTGTTGTGGATTGGTTCTTGCCAATAGGATGATTCCCAAGTTGGGCCAGTCATTGTTTGGCCATTCCCTCACTCTCTACAATATCTTTGTCCCTGAATAATTTGTAATTCAAATTTTGGGTCAAAGATTTTGTGGATGGGCTCATGTCCTTATCCCTCCACTGTAAGTCCTGCCTGGCTACAGGAGTAGGCCATTTCAGTTTCCATATCCCCCACTTCTGGAAGTCTCAGCTAGAGTCTCGCTCATAGACTTCCTAGAGCCTTCCCTATCCCAGGTCTCTGTCATGTCCTAGAAATGTCCTTCCCCCCACACCCCACATACATGGCAGATTTCTGTTCAGTCTCCTGGTTCTCTCCTCAGTTTTTCTAACACTTGATATGTACCCTCCCTTCCTCTCTCTGTACCCTTTTCCATTCAGTCTCCTCCCTCCATTCTCCTCGAGTGACTTTAACTTTCCCTTCTTAGTAATATTCAAGCATCCTCCCTTTGGCCTTCCTTGTTATCCCTCAACCAAAGTATGTTTTTAAAAATGTGGTTAATTTACACAATGGAATATGAGCCCTCTGCTTCTACTCCAACCACCATGCCTGTTTCTTGGTGCCAGAGTGAAGCACTATAATGGCTCTGATCTCTCTGGAACTGTAAGCCAAATAATAATTCCCTTCTGTAAGTTGTCTCAATCCTGGTGTCTTATCACAGAAATAGAAAAATAACTATTAGCGATACCCGAGACATAAAGATATAAAACATTTGCCAAAACTCACTTGTTTAGTAAGAAGCAAGACTACATTTCAAGCCACAGGGTTCAAACCCAAGCACTCTGATAACGAGTCTTGCTCTAAACATAGGAGTAGATTATTTAGGCTATTATGCTGAATGTTAACACATATGTGGAATGCATACACATGCATGTGCCTCTGTGTACGTGTGTATGTGTGTGTATGTGTGTGTATGTATGTGTGTACTTTATTAGTAATACAAGTTGATATACCTATGAAATAAGTATATGTTTGTTTTTAAATTCCAATATTTCTACATAGATAATATAAAAGAACTCTGGCAAAAGTTGGAAATATTGTCAAGAAAAATCCCAGTGAAATTTTTGGGAGCATAATGTCCTCTTGATTCTCTTGACCTCTTTTGAAATGGACAATGTGTGTACTACATCCAATTTTCCACTGTCTATTGTATGGTTGGAATATATCCTCATATAATCTTATGAAGGCAGCATACTCCATAACTCAAACTGAGGTAATGGCACAAAACAATCACTTTTTCAAAATTAGTTTACTTACTATTATGTATGAATATGTTTCTATGAGTGTGCAGATGGCAGTGTGTGTAGAGATCAGAGGACAACTTTGAGAGTTACTTCTCTCTTTCAGCTTTTTGAGGCAAGCTCTTTTTTGTTTATACCATGCTATTGTAAGAGGCTACCTGGATGGCATGTTTCTAAGCCCTTCCCATGTCTCTGCTTCCCATTCTGTTCTAAAAATACTGGGATTACAAATATGTGCCACCGCATCCAGCTTTTTATTTGGGTTCTGGAGATCAAATTCAAGCTGTCAGGCTTTCACTGTGAATGTTTTTACCAACTAAGCTGTATCACTTGCCCCATTTCACTTTTGAATATAAATTAAAATTTCAAAAAATTGTATTTTTTTAAAGGAAAGCTAAACAGGTCAAGTACACAGTAGGACAACAGGTTGCCTACATGATCTTAAATAATCTCAGTATATATCATTCACTTAGTTATGACATCTGCCAAGAGTTCAGTTTTTTAAGGCAAAAGGTAATTTTTAGAAACATCTGTCACTACAACCAACCAGGAACCAAAATTTAAATAAATGTATCTTTAGAAGACACTTCTATTCTAATTCAAACCAACACACGCGCGCGCGCGCACACACACACACACACACACACACACACACACACACACATGCACCCACACGCACACACACACAGAGAGAGAGAGAAAGAGAGAGAGAGAGAGAGAGAGAGAGAGAGAGAGAGAGAGAGAGAGAGACATAGAAAGGAATGCACACTTTGAAAATGACTTACAGTTTAGTCTCTAATAAGAAACACTGTCTTGTCTTTTACATCTTACTTAAAAGCATTTAAATAATTTAGTTCAATATTGATAAAACCTTTATTACAAGTAGTTTCTATTTGCTTTAGAGTTCAAGGTTTTGAAGTAATAAGTATCTTGAATTGTTTTCTAGTCATATGTTAATGACATAGGAATGGCGTACCTTTTAACTCACTTATGAATCCTATGTGATGAAGAGGAGATGGGTTTATGTCAAATAGACTGTGCAAATGAGTGAAGAACTGAGGTAAAATCTCAGCGATGCATGTCATTTTGTTGAAAATTCTTTCCTCTATAGATATTGTCTAAAAATTTGCTTTATTAAGAATAATCTTTGCTTTTGTTCAAGGAATAATATTTAATACCATATCTTTACAACTTACTAGTAGCAGATATTTTGTGTCTACTGTAAAAAGAGACATGTGAAAATTTAAAAATTTCTAAAAAGCTTTGGTAAGTAAATGTCATTTTCTGTTTACAGGGAGCTCATGAAATCCATGAAGATGAACCAATTAAAGTACCATTGACTGGTTATATAAATTGATTTTAATACATGATGGTAGATCTAAAATATTTTTTTTTACATTTTGACATTAGAAAGACTTTTGTTTGTTATCAATTAGAATAGTCAGAATGTTTTTGAAGTGTTAATAGATAGCCATTATGTAAAATTTCAGTTTTGAAATTTTTTATTAAAAATTGATTTAAGAATTTGGTGCATAAAAATTTTTCAGTCATTCAGATATGCCACTGTGGAAATTAGATTGTCTTGACTATAGTTTTAACAGAACAATAGAGTTCAGTTAAAAACATAAAACAAAGGTATTAGAATTATATTTGAATAATTCATTTTGTTTATAGTAGTCTCAATACTGCAGTAGACTATGATAGACTGGTATTTCCCCTTGCATTTCAACTTTTCAGTTGTTATTCAACCAGTGTCTCTCTCTAACAGAAAACACATATGCTATGCAACCATGTTGACATTAATTATTTCCTTCTCTGCTAGGCTATTATTGATGCCATTTTGCTAACCTGGTATGTGGAGTAAGCTACACTAACAGCATTAAGCATCATTTCCTTTCAGGCTTCTCATAAAGATAGCTATTTGAGCTCAAATACATTGTCCTGGTTTTTATTGGCCAAGTCTTCAAAGGAATCCCAGTACTGTGAAACAAAGATAGACTTCCCTCAAGTTTATAAGGTCAGGAGCATTTTTATTTTTGGAACAAAGACTCAATAAAAAGTTAGTATCAAGTCTCAAAGTAGCTTTGTTGCCAAAACTGGCCTTGAACCCTTGCTTTTCCTGTCTTTACCTTCCAGTATTAGGATTTTAAACACATGCCACCACCATCTAATTATAATAGTTAACCATAGAAGATGAGATTAGTATGTAATTAAGTAATTAATACTTAATTTTCATTCCATAGTTTTGTGTTACTGTTTCCTCTGACTTTTGTATACTTTTTAAAGAACTCTGTCTTCTAGAATTTAACTCTTTCCATTTTCTCATATTGTTTGTACCAATGAAAATTTAGAGTACAAATGACAAGACAGTTATTACATTTTCTTTTGTCTTTAGATTAACAATTACATGTTAAATTAATTGCCCTTGCGAATGCCAGCAGCAAACCACTGAACTGAGAATGGGACCCCCATTGGAAGAATTAGAGAAAGGACTGAAAGAGGTGAAGGGGCTTGCGACCCCAAAAAAACAACAATGCCAACCAGCCAGAGCTTCCAAGGACTAAACCACTATCCAAAGACTATACATGGACTGACCCTGGGCTCCAACCTCATAGGTAGCAGTGAATAGCCTAGTAAGAGCACCAGTGGAAGGGGAAGCCCTTGGTCCTGCCAAGACTGAACCCCCAGTGTACGGGATTGTTGGGGGGTGGGTAATGGGGAGTGGATGGGGAGGGGAACACCCATATAGAAGGGAAGGTGGAGGGGTTAGGGGGCTAATGGACAGGAAACCGGGAAAGGGAATAACATTTGAAATGTAAATAAGAAATACCCAATTTAATAAAAATGGAAGAAAAAAATTAATTGCTCTCCAAAAACTTAAAATACCAAATATTTGGTAGATTTCAACTATTATCTAATATAGCAGATACATTTAAAAAACTGCTAATTAGTAGAAGGTATCCAAAGGACAAAATAAATATATGTACTACATAGTACAATTTTTTAACATTGGGTAAGATTTCATATAATTTCAAATATATCAAGAGAAATAATTAGTAACATAAATCCACTAAGACAACCTTTAAAAGGAAGGTAGTAATGTTATTTGCATCAGGGATGAAGGACAGTGAAATATGCCAGGCACAGAAGACAAATATTGCATGGATATACTTACCTACAAACAATAACTTGAAAACAGGGAGTAAGAAAGTGGTTACCATGGCTGGGAAAGAGGGAGTTAGGGAAAAGGAAGATGTTGGTCTAAGGACAAAATGGCTTATCTATTTGATAGGAAGAAGTGATGTCCACTATGGTAACTATACTTAGTAACTGTGTGTAGCTCATTCCAAAATTATGTGCTGAGATTATTTTTCAGAATTTCCAACTTCAAAAATGATAACATGATAAAAGTGAAGGTTGTGTTAATCATTTTGCCTCAATCTTCTCTTAGCATTATAAATCTACCTTATATCATGTTTCTTTAAATCTTCTCTAAACTCTAGTATGTATTTCAGAAATTAAACTACATAGATGCATGTAATCATTTTTTCAATGCCACTTTAGATTGAAAAAGACAGGGGGACTTCTAGCTAATCTTTTACTTTGTGGGTTCTTCTTTTTTCTACCCTTTATCCCCATTTCCCAATTTAAATTCCTATCACTAGGTAGGAAAGATAGGAAGGAAGGGGGTGGTGAGTAAGAGGAGGGAAGGGAAAAAGGGAAAAAGAGAAATAATCCTTGAATCTAATTTAATTTCTTTCTTCTTGTTTCTTCTTTGAATATAATTACTAACAAACCACCACCAATCCCCCTGAATGACCATCAACTACTGACCACACTTCTCGGGGGCCCTACCCTTTATATACCCTCTGAAAGTTCCCAGAATTATAATCATAAAACCATGTACCACTGGCAAAACCATTCCTCTACTAGAGCATGAGGCATATCATAGTCAGATGCTGCAGACAGTTTGAAGTAGCCTCACATCCCCACGCCTGTGATAAAAATGAAAGAATATTTTTATAATATTTCTCAAAATATTATAAAATTTCAGAATTTTCATTATAGGAAGTAACTAATGATTTAATCTGTGTATGTTATTACAAATAAAATGCTCATGGCCTTGAGTCTGGCTTTCAGGTGTATCACTTTGGTATTGGCAAGTGTGGTAAGGGATGTCTTTTTCCCATATCATCTGAAAACTTTCAACTGTGCACAATTAAACTTGTGTGGCAAATATAGAGCTTATTTTTGTTTCACTGGCCATGCCTGCTGATATTTTAGTTTGAATGTTAATTCTTTAGCACAAAGAGGCAGCTCCATGAATGTCACAGGTTAAAAGGAAAAAAAATGCAACATCAGTTTGATTAATATCTTGAGCTAATGGGAAAAGAATGATAGATTTTAGTATGTTTCATTAAAATAACTGCCAGTGAAGTGAAGTGCAAACACACAAGGAAGAGGATTGATGTACTTGCAGAGCCAGGTCCTCCAGGAAGGTTAAGAGCTGAGAGGCTGCGATGTGAGACAGCACATATTCTAATTCTCACTTGACATTTATTAATGATTCCTTCCGCATGATTTTATTGGAGATTAAACAGATATTATACAGAAAGTACCTGGTGCCACATCATATTGTTGATTTACTAGAATGTTTAAAATAAAAACTGAAATGATATTAAAAATAAAGAAAATAATAAGCACAAAGAATGCATATACTACTGGATTAATGTAGTAGGGACCTAATAAATAACTAAATACATTAATGCTATTACATATTGTTGATAACAAGATATTGCTGAACTCTTAGTAAAATATATCATTTCATTTTTGCCAACCTTGCTGATGTCTAGGCTTGACACTTTCTCAGTAATAGTTGAAGATAACATATTTCTAAAGTAATATTTCATAACAATGAGAATTTAGAGCAGTGTGTTTGTGTTTGTGTGTGTGTGTGTGTGTGTGTGTGTGTGTGTGTGTATAGGCACATGATTATGATCCTGTCCAATACTTGTTACTTATAGGGACTGAAATACATTCTCTACTTTAACAATTCTGGGGCACCTCCATACATACATGATGGACCCTACTTATCAAAGAGGCACCTCTCTACATACATAGAATATGAGAATCGTGGGATTTCCTCCCAACAGACAATACACATCCATAAAGTGCACCCTCATTTGCTTATCTTACCCCTCATAACAGGGACAATGAGGTTAATAGGACAGCAAGAAGCCATGGCAGTACATACAACATAGCTGCACAACCATGATTGCTCCTACAGGTGACTCATTTTTGGCTAAGCTTCAATTGCATGTGTTACCATCTATAACAATGGTAATCATACTTCCTTCTAGACACATTTTTTAATCCTGTCCTGTTCCTATTTGAGGGCCAAACGCTGGGAGAGACAAGGAGAAATATCAATTCACTACAGATAGGGTGCCAATGACAAGACGAAGAAACAATTGCATCACTGTCTGGTTATGTAAACCAATGAATTAAACTGAGATTTCATGAAGGGGTCAGGACAAAGGGAAACATGGCAACCAATGGGCAGCTCTACCACCTAAGAGATGCCTCTCATTCTCTCCAACAAATGTTAATAGCTTATATATTTTTAGAAACAAAGGCATCCCATGCAATTTGTATGCATTTTGAGTTTCATAAGATGTTTGTTTTCATAAATGTTACTGGGGACAATCTTTTAAGGGTCACATCATATGGGAAATCACAGTTGCTCTGATTTTGAAAATGCAGTGCTAGATCTTACACAGAGGGCAAAGTTCTACATTACCTTAAATCACTGGTATGTAGACAAAGAGGTGGGGAACTACCCCTGGGAGGAGGAAGGATCCCATTCAATACCTGAGACAGATCAGAGGTGCTCAACTCTCACCGAGGTTATTTGGCTAAGAGTTAAGTACAATTAGCTATAATTTAGAATTTCAATATACTCTTGTAGCAGTCATTCTTTTAATGTTCATCTTTCCTTCAAATAAGCTAAGCTATTAGAACTGGGCTCATCTGAGTCTTTGATTGATAGCTGTCAGATGTTCTCTTTCTACCTTAGGCAGGGAACTGTCAATCAAATAAGAAACAACTCTTTGGTGTGACTGTCATAATGATAGTTGGCTGTTTTGAGTATTTCATGGTGGCAGCTAATGCAGGATTTATGTTTCAGGAGGTCTTGCTTTAGTGACAATTTCTGCAGCTCACATCAGCTCTAGAAGAATTTCACTTTGGCACAGGGAATAGATTCATCAGTGGCCCCAAGACTTCTGCGTAGACAATCTGCAATAACTGGTCCAAGGAGATTTCTGTTGCAAAGTTATCCATGGTCCACACAGCCACATTTTTGGACTTTGAAGTCTGCACTTTTTAGGAGTGCTGCAAAAGAAGGCAATAAGTCACGCATGACCAGTTTCTAGATGTGGCAGTGGGATCTCTCTACCATATTTTTCAGGACCCTATCAGACTTCTTCTGCATAGAGGACGTGAGGTGCTTGGATCAAGGGAAATAGTAACTTCATGCCTCCACTGATGACAAAATTCCCTTGAAAATGTTGCCCATTGTGTGGTAAGAAGGAGTCAAGACATTGAGTTTCTATCTTGTTATGAACTCTAGAGGTCTGATCAGGATCTGTTTCAGTTACTTGGCTAATGAGCTTACCATAGCCTTCTACTTTGTAGAGCAGGGTCCTTCAAGTGTCTGAGAGTATAATACTCACTTTTCTATACCTGAGGATTAGTATCATCATTCTTGCCATGGTCTCTTCATCCTTTAGAAAGAAGATAAGCTGTGTAAGAAAGAGATCTGTGTTCTAATGGAAGTTGGTTGTTTTGATAGAATAAAGCCTTATAGTTACATGAGCACCATTAGATTAGTCAGAGTGTGTGTGTTTCTTATTTCACTTGCCTTTTGTTGTTTGTCTTTTAGAAACAAAGAAGAAGGGGAAGGGAGAGGGAGAACAAAATGTGTTGAGTGGGCTGGGTACAGAAGTGAGGAGGATATGGGAGGAGTAGGAGGGAGGGGAAATGTGATGATAGTATATTGTATACATTTTTTTCAATTAAAATTTGTTGAACATTTTTTAATATGTAGATGGTAAAGAATAACAAGACTATTGACTGATTTTTTTCTATATGCAGCTTGCAGGAGTCTTTCTGCTGATTATTTTCAGTTCCTGGTAGGCAATCAAGGGCCTATATTCCTTTGGAGGGTATCCTGAACTCCCATGACCAACACCTTGAGAAGAGGTTTCTATTCTTTGGCATTGGGCTTCTTGTTAAGTAATCTATGGCTTTAAGGAGAACTTTATCACCTCAAGTAGTGTAACTTCATTTAAATACATATAATTATATGAAAACATCAAATAGCCTTATACACAATTGTTAGTGATTTATCCCTTCTCCCTCCCTTTCCCTCTCTCTTATACTCCATCCCTCTTCCAAGCTAATTCCCCTCCCATTTTCCCTATGTGCTCTCCCTAGTGCCTATGCCTGCCTCTCCTCTCCTCCTTCCAGTCTCTTCATTATTCTTATTATCTGCAGTTACTACAGGTTATAGTCTCACACCTAAAGATTCAGAGCTATGGTCCACAGCAATATTTGAGACATGTGCATATGAAAGGAAATAATTAGTTTTAACTGTGACACATTTTATTTGGTCACATTAGCTATGCTTAGTTAGATAAATACAGTTAAATTATAGGGCTCTGTTCTCTGACAGGGCCTAGAAACACAAAACCATGTTGGCAACAGAGTCTCCAGTAAAGTGAACAAGGTCCTTTGAGAAAGTGGCAGATTCTTGATTTGGGGTGGAAAAGTAAAAATGAACCTGAAGTTTGCTCTAGTATTAGGAAGTACTCTAAATTAAACTAAACTAAATAAGTTGAATTAGTAATAAAAAGTAGGGAGGCATGCCATATCAAAGACTTTTGCCACCATGTTGAAAGAGCTTAGAGGAGCCAGTGTTACAATTCTGAGGCATTGGAACATGTTATGGCAGTGGTGATGATTATCCAAGAACACAGGGCATGACTTAAGTGCATTCTGGTATTTATCAACTACTTTATGAACGCAACAAAGGGGGAGAAATGGCAAGCTTTTCTGGAAGAACTTTAATCAATATGTGTGCAGGCATGAGTGAAATAGAGAATAATTCTTAGCAAACTATCATAACGGCTATTACAGATGAGGAACAGCTGCTTGTGTAAACCACTGCAAAGGACTAGTGAAGAACAAAGAAATGTTTATCCATATTTCCCCTAAAATACTTAGTGATGGCCATTGAGGCAAATATCTATACATTCTTTGATAGTTTTCTTCCCCTGATATGGAGTTTAGATCTCTTCCCTATGATGAAGCCAGATTGACAGTGGTGTTTCCAGCAAATGATGTATAGAAAATGAAAAAAAAACCAATTCTTCATCTTGTAAGAAATACAAAAATAACACCTTGACTATGATAACAGATGCCATCACAGGTAGAGAGCCACACAAATAACTGAAACAGATTAGGGGGAGATGTTATGGTTTTGGTAGTCTTCTAAAAACAAAAACTTCATAACCTCAGTAGTACAATCTTTTGACAACAGAAGACAAAGAAAAAATATTTTCTATACATTCTACAAAATGCTTGTCCTTACTCTTTAGGGATATCATATTCACAAAGATCAAGAAACAGTAAACTAGGAAGAGACCAGGGAAATAAGTTGCTTGAATATTTGTAAGAAAATACCTTTGAATAATATTTTTAGCTTGGTCTTGGAGTTGGCAATGTATACCCTTTGAGATAATTAGTCCATTGCTGGTTTTTCATAAAGTTTTATTAAAACATCAACATGCCCATGCCTTATCATGTGACAGAGTTCACATGCATAAGCTGAGTTCATATGACTTGGCCATTTGCCTAACAGGCTCACATATTTAGTATCTAACTTTTATAGGACATGTTGGCATAAAGAACATCTAGGTTTTATTTTTTCTCCCTCTCCTATAAAGCTCAAATAATTTTATGATGAAGTTTAAAAGCCTCATTTGATTTAAATCATCCGTGCATTCAAATACACTCTTGTTTGTCAGATTACTATTTGTGATATACGTTGCTGAGTGTTTTCCATGCCCATCTCTAACTGAGCCTCTCAGCATCTATGATTAACCCAATTTTACATCTAAAAATCTAAGGTTGGTAGGTCAAGGGACTGTGGAGGAAGGCACAGAGTTCCTGCTGACTCAGGTTTTAATGCTTGAGTCGAAAGTTCATATTATACTTTTCTGTCACTTAAATTCCTAGGTCAAGTGCAGATGCTTAGAGTCACCTTCAGAGATGATTCAGATATAATGTATTAAACGTGTCGAACACTTACTCTGAAACAGCTTCTGTAAAAATTGGAACAGTGTCCCCTCTCTAAGATTCCAAGATGCATGGAATGACAATATCATTTATCCACCCACATTTGGAACTTGCTCTCACTCCTTCAAAGCTCTGGTAAGATTTATAACCACGTTAGTTACTTTCTCATCACTGTGATGAAACACCTGATATGAACAGCTGAAAGAAGCTTTATTTTACCTCAAGATTTCAGAGATTTTCATCCATGGTCTTTGCCCTCATTGATCTTAAGCCCACAGTGAGTAAAAACATCATATTGGAAAGGCTGTGGCGAGACAGAAACTATTTACTTCATGGTATACAGGAGCAGAGGGAGCGAGACATAAAAGGGACGGGGACAAGATAAGTACCTCCAAGAGGCTGTTCCAGGCTGCCTTCTTTCTCGGCCGCAGCCTGAAAACATCCGTAGATATCACTCTAAGCAAGGGACCCACTGATGAACACATGGTTCAATACAACCAAGCCATTCCTATTCATCGTATGGTAATGGTTCTGCACCTTCTCTTACCTGCACATTATATTGTCCCAATGAGGGACACAGCAGGTATTTGCATGGTCTTTCTCTTCTCTTTTTATGTCGTTTCTATTCCTCTCAGCCCCTTGTTTCCTATGTGTAATAGCAGCAGCGACTGACCTTGATCAACTTTGAGATTTTGTTAATTAATGCACATAGCAAACTACTTTACCTTGAAGTGAAAAGTTAACTTTGCTTCAGGCCATTAACATTTTTCTAAAATGCCAGCTGCCTAAGTTTTTTGTTTTTGTTTCTGTTTTTTTTTTTTTTTTGGCTACTTGCATTCTTAATAAGTTAGTTCACTATGCTTCTGCCTCATGTTATTAGGTATTACACATATGTCAGAAACATCTCCTTTGAATATGACAACATTCATACGATGGGCATAGTGGCAATGTTGTCATCCTAGAACTTGTGAAGTAGGGGCAGGAAGATCAGGAGTTCAAGGTTAGACTTTAGCTGTATGACATAACATAAAAAGATAGAAAATCAAAACTTGGGGAGAGCAAATTTGCTTGATAATCACTCACACTGAACAGAATTCCTGAGTACTGCAGTTTCTATTCCTTAAGAGGAAAGGGGAAAATAACCTGTTCTTCTGGACACTTTATAGCTAGGACTTGAGTACACTCTTTCCTTTGAAAGCTTGTAATTCATTTCAGTGGACATTTTCTTCCGGTTGACAGCACATTAAGTGTATAGATAAATGACTGACAAAACATCAAGCCCCATTGAACACAGTTAAGCATTCTTGCGATCTCAGTCCTGGCTTGACAGAACAGAGAAAGATTTCCTTTGAGCCATTCTTAGAACTCATGACAGGATCACTTTCAAACCCTGGATCTTTGATGGCATTGCTATCTTTACTTGATACCTCAATTCTCTGTTAAGAGGACATGATGCCTGTTGGGATTTGACATGTAAAGCCTAAGTTTTAATAACTCCAAAGGTGTGAGGTAGCCGGGAAGGAGAGACTTAAAGGGGCTTTTTGAAAGGCACCTTATTACTTTCGTATCAGAATAAATTTAAATAAAAGCCTGCCTGTTTCATTATTGTCAAGAAGCATAGTTTTTTTCAACTCTACATTTCTATGGCAACGTCTCTATCTATAGTGACAACCCACTCTTTAATTTGAGATGTGCACTATGTAAAGAGTATTTAATTTCGTACTCTCTAGGCAGCTCCTAAGCCTGCTTACGAGTGGCGGCAGCATACTTTATTAGGAAACCTCACTTGACAGTCTCTTGGACAGCGGAGAGATGATTACTTGCTAAAGTGGGTTTATGTTTCGCTACTAAGGACTAACCTCAAATTTTATTGGAACGCTTCCTCAAAGGAAATCCATGTGTAAATGCTTTCTTCACATTCTTTTCACCACTTTAATTCATTAATCATCATTTTTCCCCACCTTGAAGTGCATAATATTTGTTTCTTTGTTTTTCTGTTAATTTATTTATTTATTACTGGGACTGTCTTTGGAGACTTGTAGCCCAGGCATCAACTCACAATATATCTGGCATCAACCTGCACTCTTGATTTTTCTTTCTCAGCTTGCCAAGCAGGAAATATATTCACCAACAGACTTGACAAAATTAGCAACAAATTCTGGTCTGCTATGAAACTCAACCTATCTTCATATCACTCTCGTATAATGTCCTCATGGTCTAGATATGAATATTAAAATATAAATGCCTAATACACCCCACATTTTTTTGCTTAGATTTAGTTTGGTGAAAGCTTGTTTCCCACATAGTAATATTGGATCATATAGATGACAACAGTGAGAACTGAATCAGCTTTGGTGTCACTGTCCTCAGAAAGAACATGGGTAGTTCGCGTGGACTCTACCATTTCTCCAAGGGTGAGGTATAAAAGCAGTTCTGACTAGAGTCTCTCTGTCACTTTCTATTTAGCATTTCATGTAATCTTTCCTGTTGCATGTGCTTATACCATCATGACATCTTCTACAGTGTGACTCACCATAGGAGCTCTTCCCCAGGAGCTGAGCAAATGGGCTCCCAAACAATGGATTTTTTTTTCCCAAAATAAAACCTTCCTCTTTCCCAAGTTTGCAGACTTAAGTATTCTTTTTTAATAGGAGCAATAAATGCCAAAATAAACTTCATTTTTTCCCTAAACTGTTTTTGGCTCTGAAGCTGATAATTAGTAAAGTTGTTTCCACTCTGCTAAAGATCATCTCTTACAGGTTTTCGTGATGTCAGCTGTAGTCTTCCTGTCTGCTCTGGTACAATGAATAAGGGGAATTCTTGTATTAAATTTTAACATTTCTTACCTAGATTTTGCCGCCTTTGTGATTTGGCTTGAACTAGATATTTCACATGTCTATATAGAATTGTTTATCTTTCTTTTTTCTCACTGGCATAATGCTATATTTTGTAGATGTCTAAGGACGTAGGCAGCATGGCTGGATTTGCAGCCTCATGGGAGGTGTAGTACTGCAAACACCCAGCTATTTGCTGCTGCTTTTCTACCCTAGGTTGTGCTTTCCGTAATCTACTTCTGTTTTTTTATACAAACATCATTTTGTTGGTAAGTTTCTTAGTTATACTATTAATGACATGTCATCAATGTATCTCTTTTCACTTACAATGTACTTTATGCTGCCTGAGAACTGCTGTCAATATATTATGGTAAATTGCAATGGACTTTACCACAATTTCAAAATTTATTCAGTCTCTAGAAAATTTCCAAGAGGACCTTACTATGCACAACATTGTGGAAACTCATGAAAATGTTAGTGTAAGGAAAAGGTGAACATATAATTTAATAGATAATTACTTTAGTTTTTAAAGTACCTTGGATAGGAAAGGAAATATTTTAGAGTATAAAAAGAGTTTTTGTATTTATTATGATTAATTTTATAATTGCAGTATATTTAGTTTAGGGAAAGTTTTTAAGCATAACTCAAATTCTATTTTAAAGAATCAATTTGTGCTTAAGCTACTACTTTCTATCTAGGAATTTTTCAATTTTTTTTTCCTCCTCCTCTTCACTTTAGTATTTTTGAGACAGGATTTTGTTGTTATAGCCTTGGCTGTCCTCGAACTCTCTGTAGATCAGGCTGGCCTCAAACTCAGAGGCATCCCCCTGCCTCTTCCTCTTGAGGGCTTGGACTCAGGTTGTACATCACCACTGCCCTATGCATCCTCACTTTTTTTTTTAATTAACTTGAGTATTTCTTATATACATTTCGAGTGTTATTCCCTTTCCCGGTTTCCGGGCAAACATCCCCCTCCCCCCTCCCCTTCCTTATGGGTGTTCCCCTCCCAACCCTCCCCCCATTGCCGCCCTCCCCCCATAGACTAGTACAATGGGGGTTCAGTCTTAGCAGGACCCAGGGCTTCCCCTTCCACTGGTGCCCTTACTAGGATATTCATTGCTACCTATGGGGTCAGAGTCCAGGGTCAGTCCATGTATAGTCTTTAGGTAGTGGCTTAGTCCCTGGAAGCTCTGGTTGCTTGGCATTGTTGTACTTTTGGGGTCTCGAGCCCCTTCAAGCTCTTCCAGTTCTTTCTCTGATTCCTTCAACAGGGGACCTATTCTCAGTTCAGTGGTTTGCTGCTGGCATTCGCCTCTGTATTTGCTGTATTCTGGCTGTGTCTCTCAGGAGCGATCTACATCCGGCTCCTGTCGGTCTGCACTTCTTTGCTTCATCCATCTTGTCTAATTGGGTGGCTGTATATATACATGCTACACATGTGGGGCAGGCTCTGAATGGGTGTTCCTTCAGTCTCTGTTTTAATCTTTGCCTCTCCCTTCCCTGCCAAGGGTATTCTTTTTCCTCATTTAAAGAAGGAGTGAAGCATTCACATTTTGATCATCTGTCTTGAGTTTCGTTTGTTCTAGGGATCTAGGGTAATTCAAGCATTTGGGCTAATAGCCACTTATCAATGAGTGCATACCATGTATGTCTTTCTGTGATTGGGTTAGCTCACTCAGGATGATGTTTTCCAGTTCCAACCATTTGCCTACGAATTTCATAAACTCGTTGTTTTTGATAGCTGAGTAATATTCCATTGTGTAGATGTACCACATTTTCTGTATCCATTCCTCTGTTGAAGGGCATCTGGGTTCTTTCCGGCTTCTGGCTATTATAAATAAGGCTGCGATGAACATAGTGGAGCACGTGTCTCTTTTATATGTTGAGGCATCTTTTGGGTATATGCCCAAGAGAGGTATAGCTGGATCCTCAGGCAGTTCAATGTCCAATTTTCTGAGGAACCTCCAGACTGATTTCCAGAATGGTTTTACCAGTCTGCAGTCCCACCAACAATGGAGGAGTGTTCCTCTTTCTCCACATCCTCGCCAGCATCTGCTGTCACCTGAGTTTTTGATCTTAGCCATTCTCACTGGTATGAGGTGAAATCTCAGGGTTGTTTTGATTTGCATTTCCCTTATGACTAAAGATGTTGAACATTTCTTTAGGTGTTTCTCAGCCATTCGGCATTCCTCAGCTGTGAATTCTTTGTTTAGCTCTGAACCCCATTTTTTAATAGGGTTATTTGTTTCCCTGCGGTCTAACTTCTTGAGTTCTTTGTATATTTTGGATATAAGGCCTCTATCTGTTGTAGGATTGGTAAAGATCTTTTCCCAATCTGTTGGTTGCCGTTTTGTCCTAACCACAGTGTCCTTTGCCTTACAGAAGCTTTGCAGTTTTATGAAATCCCATTTGTCGATTCTTGATCTTAGAGCATAAGCCATTGGTGTTTTGTTCAGGAAATTTTTTCCAGTGCCTATGTGTTCCAGATGCTTCCCTAGTTTTTCTTCTATTAGTTTGAGTGTGTCTGGTTTGATGTGGAGGTCCTTGATCCACTTGGACTTAAGCTTTGTACAGGGTGATAAGCATGGATCGGTCTGCATTCTTCTACATGTTGCCCTCCAGTTGAACCAGCACCATTTGCTGAAAATGCTATCTTTTTTCCATTGGATGGTTTTGGCTCCTTTGTCAAAAATCAAGTGACCATAGGTGTGTGGGTTCATTTCTGGGTCTTCAATTCTATTCCATTGGTCTATCTGTCTGTCTCTGTACCAATACCATGCAGTTTTTATCACTATTGCTCTGTAATACTGCTTGAGTTCAGGGATAGTGATTCCCCCTGAAGTCCTTTTATTGTTGAGGATAGCTTTAGCTATCCTGGGTTTTTTGTTATTCCAGATGAATTTGCAAATTGTTCTGTCTAACTCTTTGAAGAATTGGATTGGTATTTTGATAGGGATTGCATTGAATCTGTAGATTGCTTTTGGTAAAATGGCCATTTTTACTATATTAATCCTGCCAATCCATGAGCATGGGAGATCTTTCCATCTTCTGAGGTCTTCTTCAATTTCTTTCCTCAGTGTCTTGAAGTTCTTATTGTACAGATCTTTTACTTGCTTGGTTAAAGTCACACCGAGGTACTTTATATTATTTGGGTCTATTATGAAGGGTGTCGTTTCCCTAATTTCTTTCTCGGCTTGTTTCTCTTTTGTATAGAGGAAGGCAACTGATTTATTTGAGTTAATTTTATACCCAGCCACTTTGCTGAAGTTGTTTATCAGCTTTAGTAGTTCTCTGGTGGAACTTTTGGGATCACTTAAATATAATATCATGTCATCTGCAAATAGTGATATTTTGACTTCTTCTTTTCCGATCTGTATCCCCTTGATCTCCTTTTGTTGTCTGATTGCTCTGGCTAGAACTTCAAGAACTATATTGAATAAGTAGGGAGAGAGTGGCAGCCTTGTCTAGTCCCTGATTTTAGTGGGATTGCTTCAAGTTTCTCTCCATTTAGTTTAATGTTAGCAACTGGTTTGCTGTATATGGCTTTTACTATGTTTCGGTATGGGCCTTGAATTCCTATTCTTTCCAGGACTTTTATCATGAAGGGGTGTTGAATTTTGTCAAATGCTTTCTCAGCATCTAATGAAATGATCATGTGGTTTTGTTCTTTCAGTTTGTTTATATAATGGATCACGTTGATGGTTTTCCGTATATTAAACCATCCCTGCATGCCTGGGATGAAGCCTACTTGATCATGGTGGATGATTGTTTTGATGTGCTCTTGAATTCGGTTTGCCAGAATTTTATTGAGTATTTTTGCGTCGATATTCATAAGGGAAATTGGTCTGAAGTTCTCTTTCTTTGTTGTGTCTTTGTGTGGTTTAGGTATAAGAGTAATTGTGGCTTCGTAGAAGGAATTCGGTAGTGCTCCATCTGTTTCAATTTTGTGGAATAGTTTGGATAATATTGGTATGAGGTCTTCTATGAAGGTTTGATAGAATTCTGCACTAAACCCGTCTGGACCTGGGCTCTTTTTGGTTGGGAGACCTTTAATGACTGCTTCTATTTCCTTAGGAGTTATGGGGTTGTTTAACTGGTTTATCTGTTCCTGATTTAACTTCGATACCTGGTATCTGTCTAGGAAATTGTCCATTTCCTGAAGATTTTCAAATTTTGTTGAATATAGGTTTTTATAGTAAGATCTGATGATTTTTTTAATTTCCTCTGAATCTATAGTTATGTCTCCCTTTTCATTTCTGATTTTGTTAATTTGGACACACTCTCCGTGTCCTCTCGTTAGTCTGGCTAAGGGTTTATCTATCTTGTTGATTTTCTCAAAGAACCAACTTTTGGTTCTGTTGATTCTTTCTATGGTCCTTTTTGTTTCTACTTGGTTGATTTCAGCTCTGAGTTTGATTACTTCCTGCCTTCTACTCCTCCTGGGTGTATTTGCTTCTTTTTGTTCTAGAGCTTTTAGGTGTGCTGTCAAGCTGCTGACATATGCTCTTTCCTGTTACTTCTGCAGGCACTCAGCGCTATGAGTTTTCCTCTTAGCACAGCTTTCATTGTGTCCCATAAGTTTGGGTATGTTGTATCTTCATTTTCATTAAATTCTAAAAAGTTTTTAATTTCTTTCTTTATTTCTTCCTTGACCAGGTTATCATTGAGTAGAGCATTGTTCAATTTCCACGTATATGTGGGCATTCTTCCCTTATTGTTATTGAAGACCAGTTTTAGGCCGTGGTGGTCCGATAGCACGCATGGGATTATTTCTATCTTTCTGTACCTGTTGAGGCCCGTTTTTTGACCAATTATATGGTCAATTTTGGAGAAAGTACCATGAGGAGCTGAGAAGAAGGTATATCCTTTTGCTTTAGGGTAGAATGTTCTATAAATATCCGTTAAGTCCATTTGGCTCATGACTTCTCGTAGTCTGTCGACATCACTGTTTAATTTCTGTTTCCATGATCTGTCCATTGATGAGAGTGGTGTGTTGAAATCTCCCACTATTATTGTGTGAGGTGCAATGTGTGTTTTGAGCTTTAGTAAGGTTTCTTTTACGTATGTAGGTGCCCTTGTATTTGGGGCATAGATATTTAGGATTGAGAGTTCATCCTGGTGGATTTTTCCTTTGATGAATATGAAGTGTCCTTCCTTATCTTTTTTGATGACTTTTAGTTGGAAATTGATTTTATTTGATATTAGAATGGCTACTCCAGCTTGCTTCTTCTGACCATTTGCTTGGAAAGTTGTTTTCCAGCCTTTCACTCTGAGGTAGTGTCTGTCTTTGTCTCTGAGGTGTGTTTCCTGTAGGCAGCAGAATGCAGGGTCCTCGTTGCGTATCCAGTTTGTTAATCTATGTCTTTTTGTTGGGGAGTTGAGGCCATTGATATTGAGAGATTTTAAGGAATAGTGATTATTGCTTCCCTTTATATTCATATTTGGATGTGAGGTTATGTTTGTGTGCTTTCATTCTCTTTGTTTTGTTGCCAAGACGATTAGTTTCTTGCTTCTTCTAGGGTATAGCTTGCCTCCTTATGTTGGGCTTTACCATTTATTATCCTTTGTAGTGCTGGATTTGTAGAAAGATATTGTGTAATTTTGGTTTTGTCATGGATTATCTTGGTTTCTCCATCAATGTTAATTGAGAGTTTTGCTGGATACAGTAACCTGGGCTGGCATTTGTGTTCTCTTAGGGTCTGTATGACATCAGTCCAGGATCTTCTGGCCTTCATAGTTTCTGGCGAGAAGTCTGGTGTGATTCTGATAGGTCTCCCTTTATATGTTACTTGACCTTTTTCCCTTACTGCTTTTAATATTCTTTCTTTATTTTGTGTGTTTGGTGTTTTGACAATTATGTGACGGGAGGTGTTTCTTTTCTGGTTCAATCTATTTGGAGTTCTGTAGGCTTCTTGTATGTCTATGGGTATCTCTTTTTTTAGGTTAGGGAAGTTTTCTTCAATGATTTTGTTGAAGATATTTACTGGTCCTTTGAGCTGGGAGTCTTCACTCTCTTCTATACCGATTATCCTTAGGTTTGATCTCCTCATTGAGTCCTGGATTTCCTGTATGTTTTGGACCAGTAGCTTTTTCTGCTTTACATTATCTTTGACAGTTGAGTCAATGATTTCTATGGAATCTTCTGCTCCTGAGATTCTCTCTTCCATCTCTTGTATTCTGTTGGTGAAGCTTGTATCTACAGCTCCTTGTCTCTTCTTTTGGTTTTCTATATCCAGGGTTGTTTCCATGTGTTCTTTCTTGATTGCTTCTATTTCCATTTTTAATTCCTTCAACTGTTTGATTGTGTTTTCCTGGAATTCTTTCAGGGATTTTTGTGTCTCCTCTCTATGGGCTTCTACTTGTTTATTTATGTTTTCCTGGAATTCTTTCAGGGATTTTTGTGTCTCCTCTCTATGGGCTTCTACTTGTTTATTTATGTTTTCCTGGAATTCTTTCAGGGATTTTTGCGATTCTTTCAGGCATTTTTGCGATTCCTCTCTGTAGGCTTCTACTTGTTCTCTAAGGGAGTTCTTCATGTCTTTCTTGAAGTCCTCCAGCATCATGATCAAATATGATTTTGAAAATAGATCTTGCTTTTCTGGTGTTTTTGGATATTCCATGTTTGTTTTGATGGGAGAATTGGGCTCCGATGGTGCCATGTAGTCTTGGTTTCTGTTGCTTGGGTTCCTGCGCTTGCCTCTCGCCATCAGATTATCTCTAGTGTTACTTTGTTCTGCTATTTCTGACAGTGGCTAGACTGTCCTATAAGCCTGTGTGTCAGGAGTGCTGTAGACCTGTTTTCCTCTCTTTCAGTCAGTTATGGGGACAGAGTGTTCTGCTTTCGGGCGTGTAGTTTTTCCTCTCTACAGGTCTTCAGCTGTTCCTGTGGGCCTGTGTCTTGAGTTCACCAGGCAGCTTTCTTGCAGCAGAAAGGTTGGTCTTACCTGTGGTCCTGAGGCTCAAGTTCGCTTGTGGGGTGATGCCCACGGGCTCTCTGCAGCGGCAGCAACCAGGAAGACCTGTGCCGCCCCTTCCGGGAGCTTCAGTGCACCAGGGTTCCAGATGGTCTTTGGCTTTTTCCTCTGGCGTCCGAGATGTGTGTGCAGGGAGCAGTCTCTTCTGGTTTCCCAGGCTTGTCTGCCTCTCTGAAGGTTTAGCTCTCCCTCCCACGGGATTTGGGTGCAGAGAACTGTTTATCCTGTCTGTTTCTTTCAGGTTCCGGCGGTGTCTCAGGCAGGGGTCCTGCCGCTCCTGGGCCCTCCCCCACGGGAGCCCAGAGGCCTTATACAGTTTCCTCTTGGGCCAGGGATGTGGGCAGGGGTGAGCAGTGTTGGTGGTCTCTTCCGCTCTGCAGCCTCAGGAGTGCCCACCTGACCAGGCGGTTGGGTCTCTCTCGAATTTTTCAATTTTTAAAATATTTTCTTCACTGAATTTTTTGATCTTAATACTGCTTAATAAAGTTAGTAGTGATCATCTTTAGTTATCTCACATAAAATATTTAATATATTTTATTTTTTAAAGAATTTTCAGTCTACAATGAGACAGTATACATCTAAATAAAAATACTTAATTTTTGCTAACCTCATAGTTTTAGTAAACTATGCCTTTTACCTTTTAAGTATTATTGCCCCCCCAAATTACATGTATATGACATACATGCCACAAATATAAGCAACTCAGAAAATAATTAGAATTTATAATTTTTAATTCTCATACTTTAACAGTCAAGACTCATTTAGAAATCAGAATAAATTTAAAAATTTTACCCAGAAAAAAAGATGGAGGAAATTTGATGAAAGCAACTACTCAACTGAGGCTCTCTCTTTGCAAGTGACTTTTGTTTATATCACATTGACAAAAAATTATGAGCGTGATTGACCCCCTGTTAATTTGATATAAAATACATAACTATTAAACTGTAACTTTTTTCTGGCTTGTCCTCAAGGTCCCATGTTAATATTATAATATGACAATATGATATACATCTTAAATTCTTTAAAACTTTGACACTTTAAGTATCCAAAGTCTCTTTAAAACTCCAAAGTATCCTACCTACCTTTGAGCTCCATAAAATCGAAAATAATCTATAAACTTTGCTATTCACAAAGGGAAGAAACAGGCACAGTTATAGTTAGATCCAAGCAAAGGCAAACTCTAGCAGTGTAGATAACAAAGTGTCGTAATTGGCCTTTCCTTTACTGAGACAAAACATCATGACCAAAAGCAGCTTGGGAAGGAAAGAGTTTCTCTCATCTTATACCTTGTAGTCCACCAACCAGGGAAGCCAACGTAGGAACTCAAGGTAGAAACCTAGAGGTAAGGACTGATGCAGAGGACATTGAAGAATGCTGCCTACTGAGTTGCTCCTTATGGCTTGTTGACCCTCCTTTCATATAGCACTGAGGATTACCTGTCCAGCGGTGCAACTGCCCATAGTGTTCTAGGCTCTCCTACATGATTTACCAATCATGAAATTGCCCTATAGACTTGCCCTACACTTGATATAGGCATTTTATCAACTAAGATTCCCAAAAGACCCTACCTGTGTCAATGTGTCAAAAAGATTATTCAACACACCAAGTATCTAATATCTGGAACTCACTAATGAACTTTTGAGTTCCAAAACCTGTAGTTATCCTATCATTTTAGCTCTTCCTTTTCCAACACAACACAGCTTGTTTTCTAGGCCCAGGATAGTTCATAACTGCCACTGTCCTTGATAGCCACCCAGGGTTCTGACATATCCAATATTCTGGAGTCTCCTCTGCAGTTGAGGCAGCAATTTCATCAATGGCCTCTGCTAGACGGTCCTCAGGAACTGGACACATGGTGCCAAGCATCAGCTTCTTTACACTACCCATTCATTCCTAAACCTCTACTACAACTGGAAGTGTGCCTTTACTTCCATGTCTCTCTGCAGGGGTTCCAGCTCTGTCACATGCTTCTAAGCCTTCATGCTTTCTAAGCCAATATCATGTGGGTGAAAGTTAGGCACTGCCAATTTTTTATTAGTTTGAGATTTTCCCCCTGGACCATGCTTTCTTATGTACTGACTCACGTAATGACCCTGAGAAAATACTTTCAGAATACTTTATCTCTATGCTGATGATTTCTTCTTAATCACAGATAATTGTTCATCTCCAGCTAAACTGCACTAATTTTTGCAGGAAATTGAAGATTTCACTTCAGTGGTTCTAGTGTCTTATGACTCACACACCTCCTAACCAGAAAGCATAAACCTTTAGTTCAGAATTGCACATGTACAGTCATGATAGGGCAATTGAGAGACTCTTAAAGTTTCCTCTGGAACTTTTAAAGCAGGCCTTCATCATCATCTGCATTTCTTTAATCAGAACAGCCTATAGAATTCTAAGCACCTAATTGCTTTGCCTATCTAAGAAACCTACCATCTCCCCACAGCCGTACAGGGTATAAAAGTCACTTGGTTAGGGTTCACCAGAGCAAGACTCCACTCTCTGGTACCAATTTCTATTTTAGGTTGCTTTTTCACTTTTTGTGAAACATTAAATTGTAGTAAAACAGAAAACAAAAGCAACTTTGGGAGTGACAAATTACAGTTCATCATTGAAGGAAGTCAGGGAATAAACTCAAGGTAGGACCCGAAGTCAGGAACTGAAGCAGAGACCATTGCTGCTTAATGGCTTGCTCACTGGCTTGGAGGCAATTCCTGAATCTAGGTTTCCTCTGCCTCTGTCAGACTGACCTGTGGACATGTCTGTGGGATATTTTCTTAATCAGTGATTGATATGAGAAGGTCCATCTCCTTGAGGGTGATATCATGCCTGGACAGGTGGGCCTGGGATATGTAAGACAGGTAGCTTAGCAAGCCAATGAGCAAGCCATTAAACACACACACACACACACACACACACACACATACACACACACATACACACACATATACACACACATACACACACACATACACACACACATACACACACACATACACACACATACACACACACACACACACACACACACACACACACACACACACATCTCTAGTAGATCATACTCATCTACAAACCAGAGAGCAACAGAAACTAAGGAACAAAACATCTGTCCAACAAGGACAAGAGCAGCTATCAGCAATGAAAATTATAATTGTTTTAAACCCAGATGCCTAGACGACAGCATAAGAACACAGTCAATAACTGCCAGGGTATGTTTTCCATGAGAGACCTGTAACTCTACCACAGCAGTTCCTGAAGACTGCAAGTTAGCTGGAGAAGAAGAAAAAGACTTTAAATGAGCCTTTATGATTATGAAAGAGACCATTAAAGAGGAAATGAATAAATCCCTTAATGAAATCTATGAAAATGCAAACAGTGGGATGGCCGTTTCATTTGTGAACTTGACTACATCTGTAAACAACTAGAACTCAAATGTGGCTGAGAATACACATGATGTTTTTGCTTAATTAAATACCTTCTCAGTGCAAGTAAGTGAACTTTGGTCTACTACAGTTTCTTCAATGATACGACACAGTGATAATTACAGCACTAAGCCAGGCATGGCAGCTCATTGCTGTAATACTATCACTCGGGAAGCTGAAGCAGAAGGATTGCCACAAATATGAGCCTAGCATGGGCTATGAAACAAGAACTAGTTTCAAAGCAAACCAAAAATAGGAAGATCCACTTCTTGTTTTTTTTTCCTTTTTTTATTGTGTATTTTATGTATTATATTTCAAATGTTATCCCCTTTCCAAGTTTCCCCTTTGGGACCCCATACTCACAAGTCCCTGCTTCTCTGATGGTGCTCCCCTACCCACTCACCCACTCCTACCTCACCATTCTGGCATTCCCTTACACTGGGGAATCAATCCTTCACAGGACCAACAGCCTTTCCTCCCATTGATGTCCACCAAGCCCATCCTTTGCTACATAAGCAGCTGGAGCCATGACTCCCTCCATGTGTACGCTTTGGTTGGTGGTTTAGTCCCTGGGAGCTCTAGGGCATCTGGTTGGTTAATATTGTTGCTCTTTCTATGGGGTTGCAAACCCCTTCAACTCCTTCAGTCCTTTCTCTAACTCCTCTGTTCTCTAACTCTCCTTTCTCTAACTCCTCCCCATGCTCAGTCCAACGGTTGGCTGCGAGCATATTTGTCAGGCTCTGGCAGAGCCTCTCAGGAGACAGCTATGGCAGGCTCCTGTCAGCAAGCACTTCTTAGCATCCACAATAGTGTCTGGGTTTGGTGTCTGTATATGGGATGGATCCCCAGGTGGGGCAGTCTCTGGATAGCCTTTTAATTCCTATCTTTGAGGTAGGAAGTTGCCCTTCTAATCTGAGTTACCCTTTCTGTTGGAATTCTAGATAAAGAACATAGATGAAGGAAACTTGCTCTTTTTGCCTGCCTGCTCTTGCCCTCACTACCATGTCAATTCCTTCACTAGGATAGAGTTTACTTCTTTGGAATTCCATTATATAATGAAGACCAGCAAAGACATCTATCTAGTCTTGTGGACTGAAAAACTACTGGATTCGTGACCTTCAATTTTTAGACAGCTGTGGTTGGATTAGCAAAAAACCATGTCATTCTATTATATTCTCTTTCTCTCTCAAGAAAACAAGATGCTCTACGTCTAAAATATTGTTGAATAAATGAACACAGAACTTGAGGCAGTAAACACCAGGCCTGCATGGGTCTGCATCACATGGGTTCCCAGAGCTGAAAGAAGAAGTAGATACATGCCTTATCCCTAACCCAGAAGCAATCTCCAAAAGAGTAACACTGTAAATGTAACTTTAGTTTCTTCCAAGGGAAACAAATTATTCTTAAGCAAAGGCTATTTGGCCAGCACTACCTACATAAAAAGAATTCAATGGCATCCTGGGAGGTCTGGTTGTTTGGTATTGTTATTCTTATGTAGTTGCAGGCCCCTTCAGCTCCTTCAATTCTTTCTCTAATTCCTCCAATGGAGACTCTATTCTCAGTTCAATGGTTTGTTGTTAGCATTCACCTCTGTATTTGACATGTTCTGGCTGTGCCTCACAGGAGACAACTATATTAGGCTCCTGTCAGCATGCACTTCTTGGTTTCAGCAATATTGTCTAGTTATATTTTGGCATGCCAAAATAAACATACATATACATATATGTATATGTATATTGGTATACAGTGTATATATACACTTGTGAAGCAGGCTCTGAATGGCTAGCTATTCCTTCAGTCTCTGCTCCAAACTTCACCTCCATATCCACTCCTACGAATATTTTTGTTCCGGCTTATAAGAAGGACTGAAGCATCCGCACTTTGGTCTCCCTTCTTCTTGAGCTTCATGTAGTCTGTGGATTGTATCTTGGGTAATTCAAGCTTTGGGGCTAATATTGATTTATCAGTGAGTGCATATATGTGTGCTTTTTTGTGATTGGGTTACCTCACTCAGGATGATAAATTCTAGTTCATTCCATTTGCATTTGAATTTCATGAAGTCATTGTTTTTGATAGCTGAGTAATATTCCATTGTGTAGATGTACCACATTTTCTGTATCCATTCCTCTGTTGAAGGACATCTGGGTTCTTTCCAGCTTCTGGCTATTATAAATAAGGCTGCTATGAACATAGTGGAGCATGTGTCTTTGTTGTATGTTGGAGCATCTTTTGGGCATATGCCCAGGAGAGGTATAGCTGGATGCTCAGGTAGTTCAATGTCCAATTTTCTGAGGAACCTCCAGACTGATTTCCAAAGTGGTTGTACCAGTTTGCAATCTCACTCACAATGGAGGAGTGTTCCTCTTTCTCCACATCTTTGTCAGAATCTGTTGTTACCTGAGTTTTTGATCTTAACCATTCAAACTGGTGTGAAGTGGAATTTCAGAGTTGTTTTGATTTGCATTTCCCTGATGACTAAGGATGTTGAACATTTCTTTAGGTACTTGTCAGCCATTTGATATTCCTCAGTTGAGAATTTTTTGTTTAGGTCTGTAAACCATTTTTAATAGGGTTGATTCTCTGCAGTCTAACTTCTTGGGTTCTTTGTACATATTGTCCATTAGCCCTCTATCGCATGTAGGATTGGTAAAGATCTTTTCCCAATCTGTTGGTTGCCATTTTGTTCTAATGACAGTGTCCTTTGCCTTATAGAAGGTTTGCACTTTTACGAGGTCCCATTTGTAGATTCTTGATCTTAGAGCATAAGCCATTGGTGTTCAGGAAAGTTTCCCCAGTGCCTATGTGATCGAGACTCTTCCCCAATATTTCTTCTATTAGTTTGAGTATGTCTGGTTTTATGTGGAGGTCCTTGATCCACTTCGACTTAAGCTTTGCACAGGATGATAAGAATGGATTAACTTGCATCTTCTACATGCTGACATCCAGTTGAACCAGCACCATTTGTTGAAAATGCTATCCTTTTTTCACTGGATGGTTTTAGCTCCTTTTGTTAAACATCAAGTGACCATAGGTGTGTGGGTTCATTTCTGGGTCTTCAATTCTATTCCACTGATCTACCTTCCTGTCTCTGTACAAATAACATACAGTTTTTTTTATCACTATTGCTCTGTAATACTGCTTGAAATCAGGGAGGGTGATTTCCTAAGAATTTTTTTTATTGTTGATTATAGTTTTTGCTATCCTAAGTTTTTTGTTATTCCAAATGAATTTGCAAAGTTCTCTTTCTAACTCTCTGTAGAATTGGATTGGTATTTTGATGGGGATTGCATTGAATCTGTAGATGGCTTTTGGTAAAATATCCATTTTTACTATATTAATCCTGCGAATCCATGAACATGGAGATATTTTCATGTTCTGAGATCTTCTTCAATTTCTTTCTTCAAAGGCTTGAAGTTCTTGTCATACAGATCTTTCACTTGCTTGATTAGAGTCACACAGAGGTATTTAACGTTATTTGTGACTATTGTGATGGGTGTCATTTCCCTAATTTCTTTCTCAGCCTGTTTATACTTAGAGTAGAGGAAGGCTACTGATTTGTTTGAGTTAATTTTATACCCACTCACTTTGCTGAAGTTGTTTATCAGGCTTAGAAGATCTCTGGTGGAACTTTTGGAGCCCCATAAGTATACTATCATATCATCTGCAAATAGTGATATTTTGACTTCTTCCATGCCAATTTGTATCCCTTTGACCTCCTTTTGTTCTCTGATTGCTCTGCCTAGTCCTTTGAGAAATATATTGAAAATATATTGAAATATATGGAGAGAGTGGGCAGCCTTGTCTAGTCCCTGATTTTAGTGGGATTGCTTCAAGTTTCTCTCCATTTAGTTTAATGCTGGCTACTGGTTTGCTGTATATTGCTTTTACTGTGTTTAGGTTTGGGCCTTAAGTTCCTGATCTTTCCAGGACTTTTATCATGAAGGGGTGTTGAATTTTGTCAAATGCTTTCTCAGCATCTAATGAAATGATAATTTTTTTCCTTTGAGTTTGTTTACATAGTGGATTACGTTGATGGATTTCCATATACTGAACCATCCCTGCATCCCTGGGATGAAGCCTACTTGATTGTGATGGACAATCATTTTGATTTGTGCTTGGATTCAGTTTGTAAGAATTTTATTGAATCCTTTTGTGTAGATATTCATTAGGAAAATTGGTCTGAAATTCTCTTTCTTGGGTTTTTGTGTCATTTCGGTATAAGCATAATTGTGGCTTCATAGAAGGAATTAGGTAGTGATCCTTCTGTTTCTCTTTTGTGGAATAGTTTGGACAGTATAAGTATGAGGTCATTTATGAAGGTTTGATAGAGTTCTGCACTAAACTAATCTGGTCCTGGGCTCTTTTTGGTTGGGATACTTTTAATAACTGCTTCTATTTTTTTAGAAGTTATGAGATTGCTTTGATGGTTTATCTGATCCTGATTTAACTTTGGTACCTGGGATTTGTCTAGAAAATTGTCCATTTCCTCCATATTTTCCAGTTTTGTTGAATATATGCCTCTGTAGTAGGATATTGGATTTTTTGAATTTTCTCAGGTTCTGTTTTCAATCTCCCTTTTGATGTCTGATTATGTTAATTTGGATACACTCTTTGTGCCCTCTGGTTAAGCAGGCTAAAGGTTTATCTATCTTGTTGATTTTCTCAAAGCACCAGCTCCTGGTCTTGTTGATTCTTTGTATAATCTTTTTTGTTTCTACTTGGTTGATTTCGGCCCCGAGTTTGACTATTTCCTGCCTTCTACTCCTCTTGGGTATACTTGCTTCTTTTTGTTCTAGAGCTTTTAGGCATGCTGCCAAGCTGCTAATGTATGCTCTCTCTGGTTTCTTTTTGGAAGAACTCAGATCTATGAATTTTCACCTTAGCTGTGCTTTCATTGTTTTCCATAAATTTGGGTGTGTTCTACCTTCATTTTCATTAAAATCTATAAATTTCTTTCTTTATTTCTTCCTTGACTAAGTTATCATTGAGTAGAGCGTTGTTCTTCTTGTACCTGTTGAGGCTTGTTTTGTAACTGATTATATCGTCAATTTTGGAGAAGGGACCATGATTTACTGAGAAGATATATTCTTTTGTTTTAGGATGAAATGTTCTATAAATATCTGTTAAATCCATTTGGTTTACAACTAACTTCTGTTAGTTTCTCCATGTCTTTTAATTTCTGTTTCTATGATCTGTCCATTGATGATAGTAGGGTGTTGAAATTTCCTACTATTATTGTGTGAGGTTCAATGTGTGCTGTGAGCTTTAGTAAGGTTTCTTTTATGAATGTAGGTGCCCTTGTATTTGGAGCATTGATGTTTAGGATTGAGGGTTCATCTTGGTGGATTTTTCCTTCAATGAACATGAAGTGTCCTTCCTTATCTTTTTTGATAACTTTTGATTGAATGTCGATTTTATTCAATTTTAGAATGACTACACCAGCTTTTTACTTGGAAAGTTGTTTTCCAGGCTTTTACTCTGAGGTAGTGTCTGTGTTTGTCTCTGAGGTGTGTTTCCTGTATGCAGCAAAATGCTGGATCCTCTCTAAGTATCCAGTCTGTTAGTCCACATCTTTTTACTGGGAATTGAGTCCATTGATGTTAAGAGATTTTAAGGTATAGTGATTGTTGTTTCCTGGTTTTTTTTTTTTTTTTTGTTAGAGGTGGAATTATGTTTGTGTGTCTCTCTTCTTTTGTTTTCGTTGGAAGATTACTTTCTTGCTTTTTCTAGGTTGTACTTTCCCTTTTTGTGGTGGAATTTTTCCATCTATCCTTTGCAAGACTAGATTTGTAGTAAGGTATTGTGTAAATTTGAATTTGTCATGGAATATCTTGGTTTCTCCATCTATGTTAATTGAGATTTTTGCTGAATATAGTAACCTGAGCTGGCATTTGTGTTCTCTTAGGGTCTCTATGACATCTGTTCAGGATCTTCTGGCTTTCATAGTCTCTGGTGAGAAGTCTGGTGTAATTCTGTTAGGTCTACATTTATATGTTACTTGACATTTTTCCCTTACTGCTTTTAATATTCTTTCTTTGTCTTTTGTGTTTGGTGTTTTGACTTTCAAGTGATGGGAGGAGTTTGTTTTCTGTTCCAATATATTTGAAGTTCTATAGGCTTCCTGTATGGTTATGGGCATCTCTTTCTTTAGGTTAGGGACTTTTCTTCTATAATTTTGTTGAGGATATTTATTGGTCCTTTAAGTTAGTAGTTTTTGCTCTCTTCTATACCTTTTATCCTTAGATTTGATCTTCTTGGTGTGTCCTGTGTTTCATGGATGTTTTGGCCCAGTAGCTTTTTGCTTTTTACATTATCTTTGATGGTTGTTTCAATGTTTTCTATGGCATCTTCTGCCCCTGTGAGTCTCTCTTCTATCTCTTGTAATCTGTTGGTGATGCTTGCATCTATGTCTCCTGATCTCTTTTCTAGGTTTTCTCCCTCCAGGATTTTTCTCCCTTTGTGATTTCTTTTTTGTTTCTATTTCCATTTTTATATCCTGGATGGTTTCATTCAATTCCTTCACCTGTTTGGTTATGTTTTCCTGTAATTATTTAAGGGATTTTTGTGGCTCCTCTTTAATGACTTCTTGTTTATCTGTGTTGTCCTGTATTTTTTAAGGGTGTTATTTATATTCTTCTTAAAGTCCTCTGTTATTATCATGAGATGTAATTTTAAAACCAAATCTTGTTTTTCTGGTGTGTTTGGATATCCAGTATTTGCTTTGGTTGGGAGACCTGGGCTCTGATGATGTCAAGTAGTCTTAGTTTCTATTGCTTAGTTTCCTGTGCTTGCTTCTTTCCATCAGGTTGTCTCTGGTGTTAACTTGTTTTCCTGTCTCTGACAATGGCTTGACCTTCTTGTAGGCCCGTGTGTCAGCAGTCCTGTAGACTTGTTTTCTTTCTGCTAGATCTGGGAATAGAATGCTGCTCCTGGGTTTGTGTGACCTGAAGCCTCCAAGGCTGGTTGCTTGGCACAGAGGAGTTGGTCTTACCTCTGGTTTCAGGTGTGTAGGTGCTCCTGGTGACTGGCTTTCAACTCTCAGTGCAGGCAGAAACCAAAATGATCCTGCCCTTGACTGTGCCTAGATGCCTGTGCCCAGAGGGCACAGAAGTCACTAGGCAGGTTGCTGTTAGGTCAGAAATGTGGGCAGAAAGTAGTCTTCTCTGAGTTCTCAAGACTGTCTGCACATCTCTTTATTTTATTACAGGCTTATAATAGTTCTTGATGCTGAAGTTTCAAGTTCATTCTTTACTTTTGTATTCTGTTGCACATTCTACATTCGTATACAATCCAGATATTTATGAAATAGCTTATTGGCTTTTTGGTTTTGTCCTAATAAATCTATAATTATACTATATTTGATATCATACCAGTGTCAATATTCCAAACATTGAATTTTGAATCTCTTCCAATTTAGTTTTTATCATAGTATTCAGTGATGTTTGTAATTTTGCAATATAGTTTGTCAATATTTTGTAGATTTATACTGAAGTATGCCACTTGCAGGGCTTTATTATGAATTATATATATTTAAGTGTTTAATAAAAATTTTCATTCCTGGTCCACTCATTCTTTATTATATTAAGGAGATTTTAAATTTCTTTAAAATGAGGCCCCTAATTAAAGGCTTGTCCCATCCCACCTGTGGCACTGGGGACAGAAGCTAGATGCTTCTGCTTCCTGCTAACTAGATGAATGTTCTACTAACTGAGCTTCAGAATAAGCACAACATACTTGCTCTTAGTCTGACTGTAGGAGTTATTGACAATACAAATGCTTCCTTAGACTGCTGGAATTTGAAAATCATAGAAAATTTGGTATTTATTTATATCACTGGCTGCTAAAACCTACAGATTCAATTTTTGATTTTCTTTCAATCAATCAGGTTAGTACATTTTTCTGTTTAGAACCTGAGAAAATTCTACTAAAATCGAATGTAAGGAAATAACTCAAGCTGATGCGATTCAGGAGTGAAGCTCTTTCTCAACCCCAATATCTCTTCATGTCTCAAATGTCTCCCTCTCCCTACCACGATAAAAAGACTGCCTTTAAACTGTGATAATGGGTACTGTTTTGTTAAAGCTCACACTCCCCGTGAAAATGTCGTCCTGATCTGCAGTGTCTTTTAGAAGCAATTATCAATGAAGCAGCATTAGCCACTTAACAACAGCTACAAGAAAAGACATGACTTGATCTAGAACTGATCATCAGCTTGATGTGCTATATAAGACTTCTGGTGTTTCACTCAGCCATCCAGATGTGCTCTGTGGCTTTTGACATTGGATTTTTATATGTTTTTCTCAAATAGACTTTACTGTTTTTATGATCTATTACCATGAGAACAATATGTGACATTTCTGGAGAAAGAAGAAAGGAAATTAAATTCTCTTGAGCTAATTTATTTTTATCAATTAAATGTAAAATAGCAGTGAAACATTCAAATGCCTTTTGCAAAATAAACAGAACACTGTCTATTTTCCCTGAAGTGCAGTGTTTTTGAATGTGTAAGATACTGGCTAGATGAATTGAATTTATGAGTGCAGGGTTGACATAACTAAATTTTGTTTTAATATCACTAGCACAATGTTTAGTGTATAATAAAAGTTCAAAACCTATGTGGTAATATTATTAAAGCAATAAGACATCATTATTTTACAGACAGAAAGAATTATTTAAACTTTTAAAAACTTAGTTCAGTCGAGCCAGCAAGATGATCCATTCAGTAAGTCACTCGCTTCTAATCCTTATAATGTGAAAAATGTCACCTAACTCTCACAAGTTGTCATCTGCCCTCAGCTCCCTCCATGATATGCATAAAGACACTTGCATACATAAAAATACATAGTAAAATAATAGTACTTATATTTTTTAAAAGATAACTTTATATTTAAAAAAACCTAAAAAATCGAGGCTTCTTGAATAATGAAATAATATGTGAGATAATTTATAATTTCACTTTAATAACTTCCATGAATATTTTTAAGTGCTGAATTTTATAATAATGACTGTTCTTGACTATGCAATACAACAAAATCAGAAGTTGTCTCTTTTTTTCCATTAAGTAAGCCATTCTCTCCTGTGATGATGGTTTACAGCACTATTATGAGGTGTGGCCTTGTTGAAGTAGATGTGGCCTTGTTGAAATAGATGTGTCCCTGGGCTTGGGCTTTAAGAGCCTAGTCTTAGTTTCCTGGAAGCCCGTCTTCTCCTTTTTGCTTTTGGAAGGAGATGCACAACTCTTGGCTCCTCCAGCACCATGCCTGTCTGGATGCTTCCGTACTCCCAATTTGATTATAATATACTGAACCTCTGAACCTAATAGGTGTTTTCTTGGTCACAGAAGCAAAATACTACCTAAGGTAACTCCCAACCTATGCCCAAAAGGTGTTCTACTAAGCAAAATGGATTTGGCCGTTTCAAAAATTCAAAAATTCAAAAACTGGCTAATAGTCTAGTTTTTAAATTATTTTTTAGATTTCTTTAGAAATCTGGAAGCTGTACCTCTTGCTGATAGTGAAAAAGTTGAAGTCAAATGAACTAAAAGACTGAGAAACGTAAGGGCATAAGAGCAGTTAGCTGTTTCTCACAATCCAAGAACATAAATTCATCAGGGAAAGGTGTGACTGCATAGTAATTTCAGAACCTGGGATCAGCCTATCAGGACTGAAAATCTAATCCACCATTCACGAAGGGCTGACTTCAGGCAAGTTTCTTAAATGTCTGTGGATTATTTTATATGTAAATGGGGTTTGAAATAGGTTATGCTACATGTGGTGGTTGGGAGAATTAGAAGCAATCCATGGTTATCACTTAGTAAATATTAGATATTATGCCATAGTCATCATAGGCAATCCCTTTAATCTTCCTGCCAACAGGATGCTGTACACTCCTCATTGTTAATGATCCACATTCTGTTTGCAATTGCTTTGCTCTCTCTTCTGGCTTTAGAGTGATGGAAACATGTTCACACATGTGTTTCAGATCTATTAAGTTTTCAAAAGCTAGCATAGGATTCTTTTCCCTTTGCAGCATTCATACCAGTAGAAGAGTGCTCCTTACTCAGGCAGAATCTATCTTGCTGTTTGACATTTTTGCACCTAAAATTTCTCATGGAGCAGAAATAGTTAAGTCCCTCCAAGACTTTTAAGAGAGAACCAAATAAAATTTATGTTTCTCAGTAATTTTCTTCATCTTTTTAGCCTAAAAATCTTTAAGAATGTACTCCAGGGTGTTAGAAAAGAGGAACCGCGTTTGATGAGTTTCATGAGTGTGTACAAGAGTGGCTGTCTGTGGAATAGGCATTTTTTCGTTCCTATTTTCCATACACAGTTCACTAAAATTAGAGAAAGCTGCAAAAAGTAGTTCCCTCAACAGCCAGAAATGTTTTTTTTTAGTTGCACACCAAGAGAAAATTCAGGGAAAAAACTCTGAAAACTAAGATAAGTACTTGAACAGTAATAGGTCTCTACTCCATTTTGCCTCTGAATAGTTTCTCTAAAAAGCAGCGAGAAAACTGTCATGTCCTTTAAAAACCGTGTAGATTCAGAAGCAAGGGTGAGATGAGTCTGTGGTGTGTCTTGGATGTATCCTGATAAGTGGTTGTGTTATAAGCACTCTTTCCCTTCTGTTCAACATCCATTGTGGATTGTTGTTGGTAAAGAAGCCTATACTATTTTCTTTGTTTCCTAAGGGATAAACTCTAAATACATGGAAATTAGAGCAACACACTAATTGGATTCAGAATTTTATACACATATTGCACACACATATACATACACATAAAAAACAAAGTACTTACTGTATAAGTTACTATTATTATATACATGCAATATAGTAGATAGTATAAAATATGTATTACTTTAAAATATAATATAGAATATTATTTATAAGAAGACACTCTGGTGATAGAAAAGGGGAAGCAAGTTTAACAAGTTTCTTGAACATGTATGAGAGTGGGTATGGTATAGGCATTCTTTCCTTTCTATATTCCATGCCTATGTATGTATGTACATATATATATATATTTATATATATGTGTGTGTATGCATATATATGTGTGTATAATATGTTATATTACATATGCATAATATATAATACATATATACCTTTTAAAAGTCATTAATTTGGGGTTGGGGATTTAGCTCAGTGGTAGAGCGCTTGCTTAGCAAGCTCAAGGCCCTGGGTTCGGTCTCCAGCTCTGAAAAAAAAGAAAAGAAAAAAAAAGTCATTAATTTGTAGAGGAGGTGGTTCAAAAGCCATAGAAGGAATTGGAGGTGGAGAAAGGAGTGGAAGGCATCTAAATACGGTGTAGTCATTGAATGAAAGGAGGACATGGCCGCACAGTTGCAGAAAAGGTATTATTTTAAACATGAGGGAAAGTATATCCAGAATCATCAAGAAGAGTCCAGAGCAGGAAGAAAAGGTGGGTTAAACATGACTAACAGACTGAGCCAGACCGTGAGAGGAGGGGGTGGGGAGAATGAAAGAGGAAGAAAAGAGAGAAGGGGAGACAAGAAGGAGGGAGACAAGCCAAAGGAACATAAAACTCTTGACAGAAACTCCGTGGTTATGTAGGTATCAGAAGCTGGGGAAAGGGAAGACAAGGCCATGAGCTGGAGATGTTTAGGTTTGGGGGCAGGGCGAGAAAGGCTGAGAGGAGCCACAGGTATTGAGTGGGCCTAGAAGCTAGCATACACTTTGGTATACTAATAGGCACTACAGTTAATCATTTGTCCTGAGTTTCTCTGGGACCTGACAGTCAAGTAAGAAATACTCAAAAGCAGGGTTGGGGGTGGGGTTGTGTTATAAACACTCTATCAATTCAGTTCAATTAATTTTAGTTATTAAAGTATTAAAGTAAGTTATTCCAGGCACTTACTTTCCTATTGCTGTGATACAACGTCATGACTGAGGCAACTTAGAACCAATTTATTTGGCTTTATGCTTCCAGAGGGATAAGACTCTCTCATGGCAGGGGGACATGACCTCAAGTAACAGGCATGGAGGCAGAAGCTGGAAGCTGAGGGTTCATATGATGAACTGTTAGCTGAAAACAGAGAGAGTAAGCTGTGAGAACTGTGAGTGTGTGAGGCTTTGAAGCCTTACAGTTAATTGACTGAGAAGGCAGCATCCCTGCTGCTGCCTGGGTGAGCCACAACACCTGCAGTGAAAGGCTCAAGTTGGCACAGACTGCCTGCTGCACCCAGGAAGAAACCTCCCAAGTACAAAAGTAAATTCTAGAAGGTAGGCCTCTCAACACCCTGACCTTCAGAACCTGATTCAGAAAAGCCCAGTCCTGACTTGTGAACAGAACGGTTCCCAAGTGTAATTGGCAATAGAGGGGAACTCATACCAGAGCATTCCAACAGAGAGTGGACTTAAGTCCTGCTCAACAGGAAGCAGTTTGAATTGCTGAAGCTAGTCACCCTCCTGCAGAGTGGCGGAGGTGGCTACTATAAGAAGGAAAATATAAAACAAACGAAAACACCAAAACAAATTTGAATGGGGGAGGGAAGCCACATTCATCCAGGCTAGAAAGAAATACTGAGACTATACAGTCTTATATCACTTTATTTTTCAACACTTTTAATTATACTATGTGTGTGTGGGCGGGAAGGATCAGTCATGACTCTCTCTCTCTCTCTCTCTCTCTCTCTCTCTCTCTCTCTGTGTGTGTGTGTGTGTGTGTGTGTGTGTGTGTGTGTGTGTACACATGAGTGTGCCAGGGCATGCATGGGAAGTCAGGGGACTTGCAGTCAGTGCTTCTCTCCTTCCATCACTAAAGTCCTGCATGTGAAGCTCAGGTTCCTAGGCTTGGTGACAAATACTTTTCCTTGTTGAGCCATTTTGTCAGCTCCTGTTTTTCTTTTGTAATTTGAATTGCCCTATTGTTTCTGCTTGCATTTCTGTACCTGTTCAGTTGTTTTGCTTTAGCTTGCATCTTGTCCAAAATAGACTTTTTATTATTTTGCAGTTCATTTTCTTTATCTACGCCACACTCTTTATTGTTTCTCATACCTTTAGCCTATGTACTTTCCTTCTGATTTATAATTTACTGCCGTGTTTTTCCCATATCCTATTCTTCTCTCATTTCAATATGTAATTATTCAGATTTTTAACTCCAAAAAACCTATACAGTCAATTTTTCCTAATCGGTTTTTAGTGCTACTGTCTCCTAATATTATCATGGACACAGATTAAGTAAGCAAGTGACTGTACTCCTAGTTAGCAGTGTAGCTACTCTCAAATAATGAGGGTATAACTGTGGCCTAGTGTACCACCCAGGGCTATTTGGATTTTCATGGTCTGTGCTGCTACAGAGGGTCATGATGTGGTTCAGGGTTCTGCTGCACCCAGAGATCTTGTTGATGCCCATGTTACCACGGACGGTCAAGTGGATGCTTGTGGTCCTTGCTGCTGCCTTAAGCTATGCGAAAGTCAACAATCCATACTCCTGCTGACTGTAAAGGGCTAGGAAGCTACTTTTGTAGTAGTCTGGATGATTGCAGACTCACAGTTGAGAAAGAGGGACATAGAAGGCTTCTGGGACAATACCTTACCCCCTCCCACCCCTAAATAACAGCCCAAACAGAAAGCCATTTGAGAGAACTCTTAAAAATTGTGATAAGGCTGCTGACTTATAGCTTTCCACAATTGATGACTTCTGGTGGGGTGGGTGTGGGTAAAGTCTCTGTGTTTTTTAAGGGACTGGCCACTAGGAGTTTGACCATGCTCCAGTGAGTATATGGGCAACATAATTGAACTTTTCTCTTCTTTTTGTTGGTGGGGACAAAATTACAATGTTAGGGGTATAGAGATGAGACTACTACGTGTGTGACTGGGGTATATGGTTTGAAGTTCTTAAATAATCAATAAAAATTGTGTTGAGGGAAAAAATAAACATTGTTTGAAACTTGCCCTTTACAAATCAAATTTTAATCCTACCTGGAATCAAGGCAGCAATGTGCTTTGGGAACCCTTTAAAACTATGTGTTTCTTCTACTTACATACTGTGTGCTCAACATGTTCAGATTTAACTGACCTTTAAGAAAAACATTGTAATCAATCTTATTCTGCTTTGGACTTCCAATATAATTAACTTCTCCAGCTTGGCAGAATGCACACATTCAATGTACCATGCTCCTAATTTCTCCCTGGTGATGCATTCATGTCTCTGACTCAGAAAAAAATAATGTATGGATGTGGAAGATGTGGGATTAAACCTAAGTTTATGCCCAGAAAACAGCAAGGCATTGACAGGAATGCCCTCACTTGAAAGATGTTGGGAACAACATGTGGGCAGAGAGTGACAAAACCTAACTGTTGGCTGTCGTGAGCTGTTCTGAGACTCCTGTAAAATATTAAGCCAAAAGTTCCTCATTCATTTTCTGTACCATATTTGGCATGCTAGTCAATTAAAAAAAAGTTTAGTATTTGTTTGAGAGACAAAAACAGGAGAGAAATCAATTTTTTTCTGTACAAATTGTTTACCACTCTAGTTGGTGGTATGATTCTGAGAGAGCAGGGGAGGGAGGAGGGTTAGAAAGAATCACAGGAGTAAGGTGTTCAATCCTGAGGACAAGCCACACCTGGCAAAAACGTTTTTCCATAGACCCATGTGAATAATAACAGATGAATTAAACTCATTCCTATCTAACACACTGGTAAGAGCACAAAAACACATTCCAAGAACAATTCTGTGTTTTAAAGAAAACGAGGTCACAAGACTCTTATTTTTCCATTCCTTTCTTTTTTGTTTTGTTTTGCCTTTTGAATTGTCTTGAAAGTACTCACAATTCCTACATGACTCCATTCTTGGACTGTGTTCTGACACAAATCAGGCTCTTGCTTTAATAAACAAAACCAGGGGTCAATTTTTCTTTTGAATCATGACAACTGAAAATGGTTTTCAGCCCCTTCAATAGGAGTATATATGAGAGAGAATCTCTATATGACATTAAGTTCAAGATGTAAAACTACAAATCAAAGATACAATATAAAAAATAGAAAGAACGTGAACTAATCTTTATAAGTAGGAAAATCAAAACAACATCAGACTTTGCAGCCACACTAATATCCAGGAGAGCATGGAATGGTGTATTCCACTTCAGACCAGGAACAATTAAGTGCTTTTATAACTCTTACTATTAATGAAAAAAATTACAGGTGAAGACAAGCACAGAATAATGCAATTATGACAACCAAGCCATCACTGCAGAATAAACCTAAAGGCAAATAATGTGCAAAGGAAGAAGAAAATCTCATTCCCAAGAATACTGAGAATAATTTATTTCATGAGAGGCATGGGTTAAAAAGTAAGAGCTGGGAGTGGATTCATCATGACCCCCCAAACACACAGGAATAGCAAAAAGGGACAAATAACTAACAATAATCCAAACTAGACAATACCTGAACCCCAGAACAATAACAAGCCTACAAACAAACAAAAAAAAACTCCCATAAAACAAAAAAGTATTGGGGTTGGGGATTTAGCTCAGTGGTAGAGCGCTTGCCTAGCAAGCACAAGGCCCTGGGTTCGGTCCCCAGCTCCGGAAAAAAAAAAAAAAAGAAAAAAAAAGTATCAAAAGTATCAAACTAACCAGGTGTGGTTTAACATCAGCAGTTGGAAAGATCCATATGACTCCAGACTAGCCTGGTTCACATAGAGTTAGTTCTAGGACAGCCAGGGCTATACAAGAAGACCCTATGTCAATATATACATCACAAACCCCTCTCAATTATACCATAAATGCAAATAAACCTGACACAGAATTTTTAAAAGATGCAGTGCTAATTAGATTTAAGAGGAATCAAGCTATCAGATGTCTAACTGATGTATGCTTTAATAGCAAATGCAGGCAGAAACTTGGAGTCAAAGAATGACAATGAATCTCCTATGCACATGAAAGACATAAAGATAATGATGTAGCTACCCATTCTTGCATTTGATAAGGTAAACCTCAGACGAAACTAGTCAGACGGCATACAGAAAACTATTTATTAATGAAGGAACCAATTAAGGAGGAAGATTCAACTGTAAATATGTATAAATCAAATTATGATACTTATTTAAAAAACTAGGTTGGTTTATTTTTTTCTGTGGATGATTGCTTTGCCTGCATGTTTGTAGGTTCGCTTTGTATATGGTGTGGACCTTGTAAGTACTCTTAAGTGCTGAGCCATCTCTCTAACTCAGGGATGCCAATTTTATAAAACAAATAGAAAAAGGCTTGAAGTTCTAATACACTAAAAGGAGAGGGTATCAGTAGCTTTCTATGACCTTCAGGGATGTCTTCCAAGTTAAACATTAGCAAATGGACTGTTGGGCTAAACTAGAGGATTTGACAAATATTTTCAGAATATTTCATCTACAAGATATAGAACAGACATTCTTCCCAGTGGCCCACTGAACCTTCTATAAAATCAGTCACATTATAAGTCAAAAACAAAACATCTAAAAAATGTAAAACAAACAAATGAGCAAATCCCCTTTCTTTTATAAGACCATTGCAGAATAAAACTAGAAATCCACTCAAGCTACCAAAGCAACTATACAAAAATAGATATTAAACAATAAATGTTTTAATGAACAGTGACTCATTGAAAATATGAAGAAGAGAAGCTTGGGAGATGGCTCAGGGGTTAAGAGCACTGACTGCTCTTCTAGAGATTCTGAGTTCAATTCCCAGCAACCACATGATGGCTCACAACCTTCTGTAATGGAATCTGATGCCCTCTTCTGGTGTGTTTGAAGACAACTACAATGTACTCATATACATAAAAATACATAAATAATTAAAAAATAGAACATGGCTGGATTAATAGGCAGAATTTCCCTCAAAAAAAGAAAATATAGAGAATTTTTTTAAGTTTACAATCAAATGAAAGCGATAACATAACTTATCAGAACCTCCAGGACATAGAGTGGATTGTTCTAAAAGAAATCTTAGAGCCGTGCTTACTATATATACACATTATATATACATGTACACAGGGAAAGGTCCCAATGAACAACACTGGAAAGTGAAAGGAAAAAGTTTAAAATTGCCCCCTAGACAAAAGTTGAAGCCAAAAGCGGGCCCTGGAACTGCCTGTTCCAGAAACTAGATGATAACAGAAAGAGTAATTGCACCAGCTGGTTCAGCCACGTTGTTCCAGAAACTAGCTAACCATAATAGCAGTTGTCCATAATAGCAGCCAACCATAGTAGCAGGAACTGGTTAACCATAAAGTTAGATTAAAATCTTAAAGAACAATCATGAGAAACAGGAGGTTCTTCCTTGTGATTAGATATGGCTTTTCCTTTAAATACTCCTTCTCCCAGCCATTCGAGATCGAACTCCTCTACCCCTGCGTGGGATATGAGTCTTGACCCCAGTGCACTTGTTTCTGTCGTCCCTATCAATAAACCTCTTGTTGATTGCATCAAGATCGGTCTCTCATGAGTTCTTGGGGGGGGTCACGTCATCCTGATACTTGAGTGACAGTCTCCCCATGTCAGAAAGCAGGAATTTATTACAGATTCCGACGGAAACAAGAGATTCCTTAGGGCCTACTTTGAAAACCTATATTGCATAAGCTGAAAAATCTATATGACACATGGAAATTAAAACAAATATGACCTGTGAAAATTAATCAAGAAGATAGAACCGGCACAAAATTATCCCATTAGGCATAACAAGATCAAACTAGGAATTAAAGCTTTATCCATAGAGATAAAAGCAGGGCTGGATGGTTTTTCTGCTGAATTCTAGGATAACTCCTGAGTGTATGAATGAGGAGATCTCTGACTTTTGCGCCTTCTCTTGGGCTCTTTTCCTTCTGTTTTTTTTTTGTTTGTTTGTTTGTTTTTTTTTTTTTTTGTTCTTTTTTTCGGAGCTGGGGACCGAACCCAGGGCCTTGTGCTTCCTAGGTAAGCGCTCTACCACTGAGCTAAATCCCCAGCCCCTCTTTTCCTTCTGTTAATTTGCCAGTTTCAGTCTGATGGCCTTTGTTTTATCTTATTGTATTTGTTTTATTGTTGTTGTTGTTATCTCTTAGAAGCCTGCTTTTTTCTAAGGGATATTTCTGTTTGAAAGGGTGCAGATCTGGATGAGATGAAAGGTAGGGAGGAGCTAGGAGTAGATGAAGAGGAAACTTTAATTGTGATATAATTTATTTTCAATTAAAAGGGAAGAGAAGAAATTAGGTTCTCTTAATATAAGGAAAGTACTATGATGTAGTAAACTGAAAATTAAATATAAGAAAATCTCATTATAAGAACAATTTAAATACATTAGAATTAAACTAAAGTATCTAAACACACATTAGATTAAGTTTTATTAATTATACTAGCATCAAGAGAATATTCTAAGTATTTAGACGATTTTTTTAAAAAATCTGAGACAGTACGTTGTGTATCCTAGGATTCCTTTGGACTGTGTAGCCACGAATGACCTTGAGCTCCTGATTGTAATGTCTCTGCCTAGACAATGGTGACCTCATCTTAGAAGAGATTTGATGCCGGTAATTGGTTACTCAAATATTGGGTGAACAAAATGCAGGCAATATTTACTTAGTAGTCCATACAAAAGGAGAGTTGGAAGAAGGGAGGAGAAATGGATGAGGAAGAAGGGAAGGAAGGAAAGGAGAGAGACACTGAGACCTACACCTTGCTTGCTGTGACGCTGTAGACTGGCACGTCAGAATCTGTGTGTCACCCCTGCTGATGAACTGATGGCCTATTATTGCTGTTGTCATCTGTGGCTGAGCTGGAGCCACTTTTGTTCTCTCCGTGCTGTGGCTGCTTCTGTCACCACTGAAAACTTTCACAAACTGGAAACAAGATGAAAGGGATTTCACAATATAAACTCCCACCAGGACACTACTAACAGCATCCTGACAGGGAGCCAGTTGGTAAGAGATATTGAAAATGTCATTTGTAAATGCCAGCTCCCCAACACAGAATAATAGAGACATGTAAGGCCAGGGGCTTAAAATAAACATATAAACAAGCAGCACTATTGTCTGTGAGGTGTGCATTTCAACAAGAGAAGATGGAAGTGTTCATTCATTCATTCATCAAATATTTGTGCAGTGCCTCTCAGGTGTCAGCAGCTCTTTCAGAGGTTGGGTTCAGAGAAAGCATGGCAGATGAAAAGAGCTTCTCACTGTAATCTTGAACTTTCATTTCAGGAAAGACAGCTGGCAAATAACGAGTCGTTAAATTCTCCAGCATACTGAAATGTGATAAATATAATAGAAAAATGTAGGGGAGAAAAGAACAAGGCCAGAGAATTCTGGAAAGGTCGTTGCCATGTTACACAGGTATGAATGAGAAAAGGCAAGACTGGATGTAATATCAAATAGCTGTTTCAATAATATGCAAATTAAAATAAAATGAAACATAATGGTGGGATAGAAGGATGGTATTTGTTGGCACAAGACATATTGAATGTGGAAGGCACTGTGATCATGTATATAATTTGCAGGTTTTCAGGGCAGCAACAAAGCATGGGTGGCAGCAATGTTCTGAGGAATGAATAATAGGCATGTGGAAAGCTGTGAACTATTGAGAGATGTAACAAAAGTGAGCTCTTTCAATGGTAGATTTACATAGCGATTGAAAGGAAAACATTAGATTTATGTAGAAATATATATGTTATATATTTATATGATATATATATATATATATATCAGCAGCTACACAAAAGCCTTCCTTCAGTTAATTCATAGATTTTATGTATAAGGCCACAAATAGATCCTCAATAAACTTTTAACAATGAACATTACATTAAGATCATGCTAAGTTCAACAAACTTAGAAGTCTATAAGTCTATAGCAAGTGACAACTTGAAAATATCCCTTCTATTGAGGACCTAAAATAAATACTATTCTTACTACAGGAACTCATGAGAAATTATGAACTGCAAATGATGTGAAAGAAAAATATTTGTGGCATACATTTTACATAAACTTTACCTAGAGACAAAGAATACTGGCAAAAAAACAAAATAAAACAAAATAAATATTTTGAAATTTTGAAAAGCGCGCGCACACACACACACACACACACACACACACACACAGTTGGAAGAAATTGCAGACTAAAAATCATAGAAATAGGGAAAAAGGGATCAGCAAGATGTAGAATAATTTGGAACGAAACCTTTAGTGAGGTTTATGTAAATGTTATAAAGTAATAAAGTGAATATTAGCAGGAATGAAATAATCTTCTGAAATTTAGTAAAATTATACATCACTAACAGTTATAAACTAGGTAGCAAATGTGGTACAAACTGTTGAATTCGTGTATCTTTTATTTTAAAATTTTAGCCATGACCCTAAGAACAAGAGTTCTGTGCCTACAGAACAAACATGGATGAGAGACTGTCAAATTGCTTTTTCTCCTATTGTTTTGATCATTCTCAGGTTAGGGATACATGGAAAGACGAAAGTGCTATGGGAATAAAGATTGTATGACTATCAGGAGAGGAGGTATGGGATGTGGAACAGTCTGATGGGTGGACTGGGAGGGGAATAAAATCTGGAGTATAAAATTAAATAAATAAATAAATAAATAAATAAATAAATAAATAAATAAATTTATTTTTAAAAATACCCATTCTCCCTTACATCTCCCCAGAAAAAGTTAATGTGCAGCTGTGAATAAACACATTCAGGATGTTTACGTAGAATAAAGAAAAATGTAATACTGAGGCTTTTAGAAAAGGTTGGGGCTGATATTTTCAGAGAACAACCATTTTGGCTGAGTATGTAGTTGATTACCTGTAATGCTTTCCTCTTGATGGTAGTGTCATTTTTGTCATGACTTCATTCTAGTACCATACTCAGAAAGGCATAAACAAGAGTTTTCATGTGGCATCAGCCATTATGGTAATAAGGATAAAAAATAATCCCATGTATCCAAGCACAGAGAAGAAAGTTGGGAGTCATGCATGTAGTAGGTTGATAGAGGATGTAGAAGCATATAAAATTCAAATGTATCTTCGCCTTTTCATATAGGAGCCAATCCATCATTATTTTAAGTGATTCTGTGTGAAGTCTCTGTGGAGAATTATGTTTTACCCTTTCTAGAACTGAAAAGCTTTAGTTATCTGTGCTTCATTTTAGAGAAATTCCCAGACTGCTACTGTTGCCAATTCTTATTTTTCATTTGTTTCAGGAACTTGATGTGTGGCCATTTATCAGTAGAGGAGTTTTCTGGTTTAGAAGTATAAGGCACATAGGCTGGAGAGATGCTTTAGCCATTAAAGGCTAAGCACACAACCAAAAAAATATAAGAACCATAATGCACCCCGCTTTGTTGAAGTTAGTTTTCCTTGCTGTCAGCAAGACAGACAGCTCAACCTGTCTTTCAATTTAAACAGCTCTCAGAGACAGCATTTGAACATAAGTAGCATATTTCAGACCACTGAAACATTTGTGTGAATTTTGTATGTTTTAAAACACAGTCACAAAACTGCGCAATTTCTTATTTTAAGTATAGTTAGGAATATGCATGTGATGATCGCTGGCTACTTTTAGATTGGGTTTGCTTAATAATTCTGGACGCTAAAATCAGAAAAGAAAATGTAAGCACATTTAGCTAATCAGACCTAAAATGAGTGATTTGCTGCTTTTCCTCTCGATGAAATTAAGAACCACCAGACATAGCATGGGTGATGTCTGGGACAAGGCTGTCCTTGCATGCCCTGCCTGTCTTTCTTTGATAGACAATGTGGAAACAATGGCTACTGCTCCCTTTCAGTACCTCCACAATCCTCTCTGCACTGAACAATGGAGCATGATGCTCTATTTTAGAGCTGGACACATTTCTATGGAAGAATCATTGCTTCTCAGGGGTTTCTGACGAGAACTGTAAGCATTAATATTTCCTTTTCATACAGTGGTGATAATTTGAGGCTAGGGAAATCACTCAAATATTTATGAACTACCTGCCCATGCTAGTGCCTAGATTCTCATCAGACTTACAGTAAAGCACAAATCTTGTCATCAAAGACTGGTGTGTTCAAAGGAAGAAGCAACATATAGTCTCATACATCTTTAATTGTAAAAACAAACCTTCGCATTTCTGCTGAAGGTGTTGGTGTCTATGACATGGTAAAGTGTTTTCTATTCAAAGAAACAAAGACTGTTGAAATGTGTTATTATTTGTGAGATTTTTTTTTTTTGCACTTCGGGAAAAATAAGCTTGACTAAGTTTTGAGTGTGACGGTCCTCACTAGTCAGCAGGTACTGGAGGTGTTCCGGTCCACTGGTGTCCTGTTTAAGCTGATTCTAGTGACTGCATTCCACCATAGTCATTCTCCTTTCTCTAATCTCAAATAAGACACCACAGCTACAGCAATTAAATGCTGAAATGTGCTCATCAAACTAAAAGAGCAAAACAAAACAGTAACAACAGACAGCCCTGCTTTCGCTATTTGACGAGATGGGCTATGCTATGCTGTGTTATGTATTTTGTCTTTAGAATTACTTTAGGATTGTTAAGGATTTTTGGTTTTTTTTTTATTTTTATTTTATTTTTTTTTATTAACTTGAGTATTTCTTATATACATTTCAAGTGTTATTCCCTTTCCCGGTTTCCGGGCAAAATCCCCCTCCCCCCTCCCCTTCCTTATGGGTGTTCCCCTCCCAACCCTCCCCCCATTGCCGCCCTCCACCCATAGTCTAGTTCACTGGGGGTTCAGTCTTAGCAGGACCCAGGGCTTCCCCTTGCACTGGTGCTCTTACTAGGATATTCAAAACTTTCGTGTTCTGAAGAAACCTATAATGGTCTACTTCAGCCTAAATAATCTGATTTTACCTTTTCTCTCTACCTTTTAATGACTCAATTCATTTCTCCCTTTGAGCTTCATTAGCAGGGCTGTTTCAAATGGTATTCAACACACTTCCACATTATTAGAAGATTGTTTTAAATTGGGCATTAAGACTATGCTTTGAATCAGAGATGTACTAGAACATAGATGCACTAATAATTCTTTCATTCTTGCTTCATTTGTTCATATTAGTTGTTAAGTAAAGCAGTAACTATGTAGAATATTTGATAGTGATGCGATGCCTTATTGCCAGTAACCAAACACATGCTGAATATTCTAGATACATTCAATGGACATTAGTACTTAGATTTTCACAAGCATTGATGCATTTCTTAGTTAATTCTGACTGTAACTGTGGGTACCCATGGCTTGCTGCCAGATACTTTTAATCAATAAACAGGTGGCTGCAAGAAAAATTGCCATTAAATGTGATTATTAATTTTGAGGATTTCCAAATTTATGTATTTATAAAGATAAAATTATTCCCTTTGTAATCTTTATATTCTTACTCTTCTGTTTCAGATTTATCCATATCTTGGTCACATGTCTGTGAAGTTATTCAACCTTTTTCCAAGTTCATTCTGAGAAGCATAGAATCAATCAACATGTTGTTCTGATTACTGTCATATTACATTTTTGAAAAAAGAATTAGTGTTTTCATGATTATTTGGTAAATATGCATAGTATGGAATAACTTAATCAAGCTGGCAGAATGTGGAAAGGAAGTGTCAGAGCATTACCTTTGGTTTACTGTCAATTACTGATTGCTATTGTTTACATCTGTTTTATGCTGATTAAAGTTTCTATCTTACATATTTCTCATTGTTCTCCTAGATAGGATGTAACAACTTTTCCTTCATTCATAATGGTAATGTAAATGTGAATATACACAGTGAATATAGCTCAGAAGTAGATCACTTGTTTGCCATACCCAAGACCTCAATTCCAGTGTGACTACTTTGTTATGGCTAATTTTATGGTGAATTTGAGTGAATTTAGGATCCAGTACAAGGATTCTTTTCCTTTCTTTTTCCTGTTTTCCTTTTTATTCATTATTTGTGTATTTCACATCATTCATCCAATTCCACTCACCTTCCTCTTCTCTCAAACCCACCCTTCACCCTTGCAACCTCCCCCACAACAGAAAAATTCTTGTGGAAGCTGTAGTATGTGTCCCACAGGATACCCTTTTTTCATTCTTTTACTTGCAAGTGTTCATTGCAATAACTTGTTGGTCTGGTACAAAGCCTCTGCTACTTTATCAATACTGAAACACTCTAGGACTCCACTCAGACATAATGATATGGGCCTGTGTCATGGAGATCCTGTAGTTTTGGATCTGTAGGACTGGCCCCTTCATTAACTCCAACAGTTCATCAATGGGGTAGCTGTTGGGATGGAAAAATTCAAAGCCCTGGATCTGGGCTAAGAGGCATCTGAGATGGTCAGCCCAATGGCTCTCATGCTGTCATGCCCTCAGGGCTGGCTCACTATCAACCCCCATAACTAGGACTGGCTCTACCCTACTGTCCAGGTGAAGTGCACAGAATGCTCTCATGAGTGGTGCAGCTGGTGATGGATATACCCAGCTCTCCCACACTCAGGTCCAAGGGCCAGATCTCCTGCCTGCCATAGATAGTGAGGTTTATGAGGGAGTATAAGGGAATTTCTTTCTCATCTATGCAACTGTCCAGCAGACAAGGGGGAGGCCTAGCCTTCCTGTTTTCATGCCCTTGGGGCTAGCTAACCTGCAACTCCCAACCAGGGCCAGTTCTACTGTGTTAGGTGAAGTGCAGGGCCCACTCTCCCAAATGCTGTAGCAGGTGAGGAGAAGGGACAGCTCTCTTGCTCTGATGACCTCAGTCCTGTCTGCCATGAGTGGCAAGGGTTGAGGGGAGTGTCTCTCTCACATATTTCAACACACACTGGGGCCCGTTCTCACATGCTCACTCCCTTAGGGCCAGCTTGCCTGCAACTCCTACCATCAGGGTCAGCTGTACTGTGCTGTCCAACAAAGGTGCAGGGACTGCTCTCCTGAGTGGGGCAGCTGGTGAGAGGCTGGGCCAATTCTTCTATCATAATCCCAGCGTCAGGTCTCCTGCATTTTACTGGTGGTAAGGGGAAAGGGGGAGCAGGGTATCTCTCCCTTATCAATGCCATCACATGAGAGATGAGTGGTATGACCAGCTCTCCTACATTCATAACCTCAAGGCTGCAATGTGCAAGGCCAGTCTCCCAAGTACTGCAGCTCGTTAGGGATGAGCTCAACTTTCTTGCTTTCGTTCTTTCAGGGCTATCTCTCCTATGATGCTCAGGTAAAATGTGGGGACAGTTCTGTAGAGCCCATGGACAATATTAAGTCCCCAGGGGGTAGCCCAGACCAGGGATATTTGCCTGGCCTTTGGTGGTAACAGACCCCCTGATACAGCAGAGCCATGGGAGCAAGATATGTTCTCTAGTGGCAGCATACGCTAGGACTCTACCATGGTACCAGGTGACACCTCTGCCTACTCATATCAGGCTGAGTCTCCAGTTCTGCCTTTCTTCATTGCTTCCACATCCTTCTGTTTCTCTTTCTCTTCAATTTCTCCACCACTTAAATGCTTTTCTTACTGGTGCCCAGGGCTCTGAGTGTCAGGGGTCATCTCAGGAGTAGTGTCAGGGGTGCTATGCCTGGTCATAGATTATGGTTTTCAGCAAGTCTGCACCACCACCACCTCTTCCCTCTAGACATGTGCAGCACCCGACTGGTGGTGGTCATCTCAGGCTTGTTCCCTGTTAAGGTCGCATGACTTTGGTGATCATTTGTGGTTCACTCCTTGCAGGAGTGTCCCCTTACCTGCCACGGGCTTACTCCTGCTCATAGTCCTCAGTACCAGGAGGGTTTCGTCTAGTTTCCAGCTTGCTTTTAATCCTAGGAGCCCTTTGGGTCTACCTGGCACCAGAATGGTTTTTTGTCTCAGGCTAGCTCCCTGTCCAAATCCCCTGGTGCCAGACTGGTGATCATTTCAAATGTGCTTTTCTCAGGGAGTGTTGGGTTACTAATCATTTGAATGTTCATAAGTCAGAACACTGAACATAGACATAATCTCTCTCCTCTCTGCCACCTACCAACCCACTTCTGACATGGCAGTCATACCTGCAACACCTCTAGGGGTAACAGTCCAAGGATTCTTTTGTTTATCTTATTTTGTTTAATATTAAAAATCAATTTATTTATTCACTTTACATTCCAATATCAGCCTACCCATCCTCCCAGTACCCCTCATGCAGATCCTTTCCCTATTTCGCACTTAACTTCTCCTCTGAGAAGGGGGAAACTCCTTTGGGTATCCTGTCCGCTCCCTCCAGACATAGGTGCATCCTCTGTCACTGAGGCAGCCCAGTTAGGGGAATGAGATCCATAGGAAGGCAACGTATTTAGAGACAGGTAGCACTCCAGTTGTTGGGGGAAGTGCATGAATATCAAACTGCAAATCTGGTACATATGTGCACGGGACTAGGCCCAGTCCATCCTTGCTCCTTGGTTGCTTGTTCAGTCTCTGGTTGGTTCTGTCTCTTCATGTCCCTAAATTCTTTCCCCATCTCTTCCATAAGACTACTTGAGCTCCATCCAATGTTCAGCTGTGGGTTTCTGCCTCTGTTACAATTGGCTGATGGATTGAGCTTCTCAGAAGGCAGCTATGCTAGGCCCCTTTCTGCAAGCATATCTTTATAATAGTGTCAGGGATTGGTTCTTACCATAGAATGGATCTCAATGTGGGCCAGTTATTGGTTGGCCATTCCCCTTGCCTCTGCTCTATCTTTGTCCCTACATATCTTGTAGGCAGGACACATTTTGGGACAAAGGTTTTGTGCATTGCTGTGCTTATCCCATCATCGAGAGTCCTGCCTGGCTAACGGAAGTAGACACTTGACAATCCATATTCCACACTGCTAGGAATCTCAGGTAGAATCTCCCCCATAGACACCCTGGGGCCTACCCCATCCCAGGTCTCTGTCATATTCTAGAGATTGTCCTCTCTACTGCTGATTTCCATTCTTTCTCCCCTGCCCCCTATGACTCTTTCCTCCTGCTCCACTCCCCTCCTCATCCCCTTTCCCACCCAGTTCTTTCCCTTCATCCACCTCTGATTTCTATTTTATTTCTTCTTCTGAGAACGATTCGAAAATTCTCCCTTGGGTCCTCCTTGCTATTTGACTTCTTTGGGTCGGTGGATTTTAGCGTGGCTTTCCTGTGCTTTATGGCTAATATCCACTTATAAATGAATATATACTATTGCATGTCCTTTAGGATCTTCTTAAACACTTTTTACTCTGTGGTTTTTGTTTTTAACCCTAGAATTTCTTATGTGACTTTGGGTATATTCAGTCATAAAATAGGTATACACATGAGAATTTAATGATAAAAATAACAATAAATTTATTTTAAAATAATGATTTGATATGTATTTACTATTTATTAAAGATAAAAGAGACTACTAACGAGATGCATAGACTTGTATTTTTATGCAAAAACTTAAATCGAGGCTGAATATTTGCTACTGCAGGGCACAGAGTATCTTCAACATGTTTCATTTCTTGATGTTGATCAATGATTATCATTATATAGACTATAATACAAGTTTGATAAATATGTAATAAAAATTGAATTATATCTGGGATTATTTCAAAATTTGTGGAAAAATTGGTACTAATCTCTAATCTTAAATCAAAAACTGTAATATGTTTTCATAAAATACAAGTTAATAATTCCAAAGGCAGTTTTAAAACTCAAATATGTTAACACAGTACAACTAAAATATACACTAATTTGACACTTACCTGATGGAAAATGATGATTAAAAAATGCTAAAACCCTTCGTTTTTGGTGATTTAATCCACTATGTTTTTAGAAGAACAGAAAACATCACAGGTAGAGTAAAAACAATATGCAATAACCTTGAAGCAGAGTCAAGTTGGGTGGGTAGCATTTGTTGGCCTTGCATGGCATGAAGGCATGCTTAGTACAGAGTGACAGTGTTGGGAATTCACAACCAAAGCTACAATGAAGTCACTAGGTGCAGCATTGGTGAGTGCTGTCCCAAATGTCTCAGATCCATTTCAAATTCAGTTTTTAATTAATCTTTTCCAAACATGTTCCGGAACTAAACCCTTTGATTATTGTAGCCACATTTCGTATTTCTAACACATTACAGTACTACCACTTACAATTTCCTCTTTTTTTCCTGTTAATTAATTATTTAACTCATCTGTAACTTTTATTGGCTCCTACCATGAGTCCAACATTATGTTACACAAATAAGAAAGACAATTTTTATTATTGAGGTGCTTGTGCTCCAGGGAGAGACCAAGAGAAAAAGTGTCAACCTCTGAGAAAGGGTCACACAGAACATGAAGGACTGTCAGCAGGACAGAGGACACAGTGTCCACGTGGTACAGCAGTAAAAAGCACCTGCCTGTTCCTGCAGTGTTGTCACCATTGAAACAAATTGCTTTCATGCCACAGGTCCCATTTGGTCTAGAATGTGATACTAGCAGGACTGCCTCCTGTGGACTTTCATGAGAAGGGAAGGAAAAGAAAATATATACACCTTATTCTGATATTCTGATATAAATCTTAATGATTTATAGCTACTCTATGCTATTAATTTTATGATTATTATCACTGCCCATTCAACTGTAGCAGAGAACATGGTACTTGGGACAACTGCAGATTGCTTTTGGGAACAAAGCTTTGAGCTATGAGATTTCGTTTGGCTTCAGGATCTGCCACATGAGGATGATATTGCGTGCACCCTTTGAAACTCAATTATTTAATGTCATATGAATGGGTTTTAAAAACCTTTCCTCTCTAAGCTTCAACTTAGACTATATGGGGATCCTTAAGTGTATCTTCTTAAAGATTGCAGAACTTTTTATTATAATGTTAATTTTACATAATGAAATATGATTGTAAATTATGTAAGACAATATCATACTTACTATATAAAACCAACAAAACAAATACCTTCTGCTTTTCCTTATTTTAACTTCATTTGTTTTATTTGAGTCTATAAACTAACAAATAGAGCATGACGTGGTTTTCCCAACAAAAATCAGCTTTTCCTTTTTAGCCCTTTGATGGCACACTGCACACTAGATTTTGTTCTTTTCAGTTATACTCAAGTATGGGATGATTTCACTTTCAGGTACGAGAAAGTTTAATTATCTCTTAACAGAATTAGGAATGGTAATGGACAAGCATGAAATCATGCACTACCACAGCATGCACAGAGAGTATAGCATATCTTCTCCAATTTTCTATAACATTCTATTCTATAAATTAGATAAATGTAATTTTCAATAGATGAGATGTAATTTTCAAATTATAACTTACAAAGCTTTATTCATACTAGCCAGGAACTGGAAACAAACTAGATGTCTCTCAACCAAAGAATGAATAAAGAAAATGTGGTACATTTACACAATGGAATATTACACAGCAATTAAATAACAATGATGTCTTGAAATATGCAGGGAAATGTATGTAACTAGGAAAAAATCATCCTGAATGAAGTAACTGAGATTCAGAAAGACAAGCATGGTATGTATTCACTCATAAGTGGATATTAGCTATAAAGTAAGAGACAGTGATACTGCATTCCACAAACTCAGAGAGGCTAAGTAGTAAGATGGGTTTAAGGAAGTAGGATCACATGGATCTCTCAGGGAAGGTGAAAGAGAACAGATTTCACAGCTGGACTGCAGGCAGGTGCTTTTAGGAACACAAAGAATGATGTGAATTGGGGGAGGGAGAAAATCCTGGGAAAAACAACTGGAATTGGGGTATTTTGGGGTCAGGTGGAAGCCTAGTACCTGGTCTTACTGTACTGTCTTATGCTGTGTTTGTTATTGTCCCTGGCAGGCCTGCTCTTCTCTAAGGGGAGAATGTGAGGGTGGATCTGAAGGAAAAAGGAAGCACACATGGGGAGTGGGGGAGGTTGGGAGGAGGAGAGGGATAGAAATTGTGATTGGGATGTAGTATATGAGAGAAAAATAAAAAAAAAAACTAAAAATGGGGTTGGGGATTTAGCTCAGTGGTAGAGCGCTTGCCTAGGAAGCGCAAGGCCCTGGGTTCGGTCCCCAGCTCCGAAAAAAAGAACCAAAAAAAAAAAAAAAAAAAAGGACAAAATAACAGACACACAAGAGTAAATTGTGTGTGATTAGATTGTATCTCCAGATGCATACCACTGGTGTAGCTAAAATGATTAAGTGAATTCTAATTCACTTAATGCCATTAATGTATCAATATTGCTGGGCTGGTTAGTTTTTGTCATCTTGATACACCTTAGAGTCATCTGGAAAGAGGGAACAGCAGTTGAAATCATGCTTCCATCAATTTGCCTGTAAACAAGTCTGTGGGCTATTTTCTGGTTGAGTGACGTGACAGAATCTGTAATCTTATTTTTTTAGACTTTTAACACAGTGCGCAGATACCTTCTCAGCAGAGTTCTCTGACAAATGTAATGTATGCTCTAATTTCCAGTCACAGGAATTTCCCCACTGGAATGTTTTAGTGACTTTTCTCCATATCCCCTTAACCACATTAATATCTAAAACATCCATTGTTTTCTTGGAAAGTTCATCACCTCCACACTACAATGTTCTGAGTTTTTAACAAGTCATCAATTTTAGATTTATATAAATATTTTTATGTTGACATATTTTACTAAAATAGTCTTTTTATTGAATTTTTTATTTATTTACAATTCAAATGTTATCTCCTTTCCCAGTTTCCTGTCCATAAGTCCTCCATCCCATCCCCCTCTCCCTTCTTCTTTGAGGGTGTTCTCTTACCCATCCAACCACCCCTTCCCACCTCCCTGCCCAGACATTCCCCTACACTGTGGGGGTCTAGCCTTGGCAGAACCAAGGGCTTCTCTGTCCATCAGTGCCCAACAAGGCCATCCTCTGCTACATATGCAGCTGGAGCCATGGATCTGCCCATGTGTATACTCTTTGGATGGTGGTTTAGTCCCTGAGAGCTCTGGTTGGTTGGTATTGTTGTTCTTATGGGGTTGCAAACCCCTTCAGCTCCTTCAATTCTTTCCCTAAGCTCTCCAATGGGAACCCTGTTTATTCTTATTTCAAGGGTTGGTGCGAGAGTTTGCGTTTGTATTTGTCATGCTCTGGAAAAACCTCTTATGCCACATATATATAATATTCATGACTCAGTGTTTCTTTTTAATAAAGTAATTCTATCATATCTTTCCTCAATTCAAGCTACTCGGCATCTTGATGGTTTGGGTTACTAAAGTGACTTAATTATTTAATTAGGCTTTAAATTTTAATATTTATAAATCATGATTGGAAACACAGTTAAACATAAGTCTCTGGTTTCATAACACTGACAAAGGGTTTATTCAGATGGTTATGCATAGATTTGTGTTTTTAGGTTATCACTAAACTGCAAATCTGTAATATGATGAACTCTGGTTGAGAAACAAGGCAAGGACAAAATAGTTCCATGCTTTCTTTTAAATATAGAATTTCTATGACCCTAATAGCATGAAATGGTTCTTCATACTTAATCCTATATGTGGTTGAAGATAATCTGGTTTTGACAAAATCAAATTGGTCCTTTAAAACACTGGACATATTTCCTTTTTTGGTTACATTGTTTTAAGGTCCACTCTCCAATTATTCCACATCCCATTCCTCCTCCCTATCCCATCTCCCCAAGAACCTCCTCGGCACCCACCCCATCAGACCTCTAAACTCCCTATTGAGGGTTAGGTGTGTCTTTTCTGACTGAATTCAGTCCTGGAAGTCCTCTGCTGTGTATGTGTTGAGGGCCTCATATCAGCTGGTGAATGCTGCCGGGTTGGTGATTCAATGTTTGAGAGATCTCAGGGGTCCAGGTTAATTGAGACTACAGGGTTGTCCTCCTCCTCAGCTTCCTCCAGCTTTTCCCTAATTCAACCACAGGGGTTAGCAGCTTCTATTCATTGGATGGGTGCATATATCTGTATCTGACTCTTTCAGCTACTTTTCCGGTATTTTGGAGGGAAGTCATGATAGTTCCCTTTTTGTGAGTGCCCCAGTTTTTTTTAAAGAGTTCTTGAGATGTGTCCTTTATTGTTAATGTCTTTAGAATGTTTTGAGGAGTTATCCTTCTAACTCCCCAATTTGGAGAATCCATAAGGAAGGAAAAGAAAAAGAGGGTGTAAACTCATGGGTCTGGAAAGCTGCTTATTGAAAAAATTCTGCTTTCAAATGCCATGGCATGAATGAGGGTCTCACTAAGCACATCAAAGTCTGCTAAGATCACACGTCCTTCAATCAAGTCCTTCGGAATCTCATAGTGGATAAATGTTAAAAATCTTACAGACATGAGATGGTTAGAAAAATGCTGTATATGTCTTAGCAAATTAGTCAGGATCAGAAGAAGGAATTCCATGAGAACTGCAGGTTCACATATTTGGTAAGAGTGTATATCTTAAGTATATACACAAGTATATACATGGTGGAGAAGATAATATTGAATGATCTCAACAAAGAATCTTAGCTTACTGTATTTTTTTGAACTTCATACGGGGAAGTTTGTTCAAGATATATACTTTCAAAACCTATTCATAACAGTAAGAAATCATAGATTTTCTAACATCAACATTATGTGAGATTTCTGTGTTAAAAGTCCTGGGCTCTGCTCTAAAGTACACCTTTCTGCATTATTTGGTTTGATGATATATAATTCATAACCCTGCTAGGCAGAATGCAGTAACAGTCTTCAGGGTGCCAATGAAGAAAACCATTGTTTCTTGACATATTGATCACAAGAACTTGAGAATACTGTACTAATAACATAACCAATAAGCATACAGAAAAATGATTTCCAGTTTCTCCTGGAAATGTGGTAGCTAGGTTTATCTGAATAAAAAGTGTGGACCTTACTTTTATTTATTTTTTGTCCTATTTATCTTTGAAATTAGATTGCATTTGCATGTTCAATGAGGAAATGGTTTTAAAGGGACCTTAGTAAGGTTAGCATTTGTATACTTGCCTCATACTTTTACTAAAATGACAGTTAAGGAATGTTTAGCTCAATGTGGAAACACAAAATTTATATAATAATTAACTAACCCATTACTCGTCAACTTTCAAGATAATACGCATGCTAATTATGTTCAAAACAGAAGTCACAAAATTCACTTGGATCAATAATGGAGGAGTTTAAGGAGCTAACTGATTCATGGAGAGAGGAAGGCATCATTGTTATTAGCCACCAGGTGAGCTCAATTACACTATAGCAAACTTTGGGCTAAAAGTTTGAGTATTTTACATATAAATTAATACTCATTATTATATACATTAACAGCCATGGTTATATACATTTCCAAACATTTTCTACAACACATATTTACAGTATTATTAGCATAAAAGAAAAGTATGCTGATTAATAGTTGTGGAAGTGAAGTCAGTATCTTCAAGCTCATAGCTAAAAATAACTGAGTCGCATAAAGCCACCAATCAAAGGAAAACAACACTTAGCACTGTTCTCATTTTCTCTGGTAATTGGTTTTCTCTCTTTATGCCTTTGGAATTGGAGACTTGACAGTGGAAGAAAATAGGCACAGAAAAAATGAGTCCATGAGGGAGCCCCTGGATTCATGCTTTGCCCTTTGCAGATCTGTTCATGAGAGATATGGTCACAATGGCCCCACTCTGGGGAGTCTCCTTCCCTGGCCCACACCTTTCCTTTCCTTCTGTTGGTCCAGATCATGTATCTGTTTTATTTTGCTCATTTGCATTTCCTTCCCAACTGAGGAAAATATTGGTTTTGGATTGCAAATGATGTAGTAAAGTTTGTCAATGTAGATGCTGTCCTCCCATTAGATTAGCTTTTAAACGTGGTCAAACTGAAAATGAGGGTAGAATTGTGTCCTTGACACCACGCTCGGCATGTTTTTCTCTTGTTTCTTTTCAGTCAAGAACATCTTAATTGGGGACAGACTCCTTACAAGGACCTCAGTGAATGAATTCATTGAACCTCACATAGCATCTACATATATTATATCGGCTCACATTTGCACATACTTAAAAGTTAACCTATATATTATGTACAGCAAAAGATTAAAAACAATATCATTATAAAAAGAAAATATTCCAATATAAACCAAAGTGAAGTTATGGGAATGTGGTCTTGTTTCTTTAAAGAATTGGAAAACATTACCATTTTCTGATGATGGTTAGCTGGGTCACTGAAACCACAGAAACATATAAGGGAAGGGTGCTATATTCTATAACAGACAAACAGAACCCAACAGTCAAAGCTGGTAAAGGAAAATATTAGGCCTCAAGCATGGGAGTGAGAAATGGTGCCTCACAAGTGTGGCTAAGACCCTTCGATTTAGTTTAAAGCTACCTTTTACATTGTTCCTAGACAAGTGCCAACCCATTACCCATATATCCCACTAGAAATATGATGGTTCTTGAAATCTTTGTAATTAAGATTTACTGTATTTTATTCTAAAATGAAATATTCTATTATTACTGTGTTATTGCTGGATTATAAAAGTAAAATATTTTGGAAAAAATATGGTATGTTGTGTGTTTGTGTGTGTGTGTGTGTGTGTGTGTGTGTGTGTTATGAGACACCCAGGTACCAAGAAACCTCATCTGACTGAACAAGAGGCAATATTCATAGCTATCTATCCCATATCTGTCTGTTTGTCATCTATCTGTCTTTCTGTCTGTCATCTATTTTTCCATTTGTGAAGGTATTTATATCCATTTCTAAACTGACATACACTTAGTATATAAATATTAGTAGTTGTGGAATTCAGAAATATATCTTGTTTACAATATCATAGGGCAAGACAATTCATTGTAAAATTGCTTTTTAAACATGCTTATAATTGCTTCCATAATGTGCCTGATTAGTTTTCTATTCTTGTATGTTTTATTTTATTATGAATAACATTACAGAAGCTACTATTGTGCAATTTGTGGATGTCACAATTATTACCAGTTGAATTCTGTAAATGTACTTTAAGTTAAGAGCATGCCCTTGTGTTCTTTCTCATGATGCAAAATGGGTTCACAAAGATAGAGCAAGCAGCTCATCTTTCCTAATGAGTAGCAAATATTATTTTCCTAGTATCCTTGCCAATAACTTCAGTGAAAAATGTTGCTGGTGTTCACACTATGACTTTACAAGTATTTTTTCACCAATATACTCTGTATTACAGATTAAAACCATTTTAATTTTTATAATTTTAATATCATTGATAATAAGGCTAAATATATTTATATTTAATACATACATGCATTTCACCTGTTAGATGATTTTGGTACTGTGTTTTTCTCTGTTGCCAGATTTGTAAAACTTATCTTTTTCACAAATTCTTCATATTTATCTCATATTCATAGATTAATTTTCATTTACTTTGCATATTGATTGTACAAGTTTTATGTTAAAGACAAACAATCACTTACAGTTAAACTAGCAGTATTTTTATTACTTATTTATATGTTTTACATCAAGGCTACACATATTCATCTGGGAACTGAGAATACAATAAATCATGAACATTTTTAACTAGTGGAGGTAGCAACTTCTTTGAAAGTGTGAATCACTTGTGCTTGTTGATTATGACATTCTTCACATAACTTACCTGGCAACGAGTTTGTCAAAATATCCCAGTATTGCTTTTAGGACCATAATTCACTAATTCTGGGTCAGTTTCTTTTTCATTTATTTTGCTAAACTTTAGTGATTTCTTAACAGATGCCAAATATTGCGTTTTCATTAAATTCCACTTGTTTTAATTTCTATTTGTATGTCTTAATTACATTGGCTTGTTAGCTTTTCAAATTATTCAAGGTTTTACTTTCTTAATTTGCATGACTGTCCTCAATTCTTATGTTCTCTGGCTGGAATGGCCATCTTGGATCATGGAGTTTCAGAGAGACAAGGGATGTTTTCTCTCATTCTTTAAAATAATTCTCATTATAGCTTCAACTTATAGAACAAACCAGGCGGTGCTTAAAGGTGTTTATTGAATGAGTTATTGAATGACTTTACTAAATAGAGGTAGAAGTCACAGTTAGGCAAAGAGGGAAAGTGTGCTGACTAGTGTCACGAGAAAAGAGTAAGGAAAATGATGAAGGTAAATGTGAGACAATCATACACAACCACACATACTTCTCTACCATAATCATACCCTGCACATTGACCTTAGCAATTGTAGATTGTTTTTGTCTAAAATCTAACCATGAAATGAGGGCAGTTTTCTCAGCCTGTATGTGAGGAGCAAGATTCCAGCTACGGCTGACTCAAATCATGAGAACACAGGTTATGCTCTTATCCTGTGCTATGGAGGTCAGAAGGTGATGGCTTCTCCATTCTCTCACTTAGTGGAGCAATAGAACCTCAGGGGATGGTTTCAGGAATTCGAATATAATCAGCTTAGGGTAAGGAGGGATTGAACTCTTTAAATTGGGTTTTGTAGGGGGGAATTTATATGTCTGTTAAAGTCCCTTTCTTCCTTCCTTCCTTCCTTCCTTCCTTCCTTCCTTCCTTCCTTTCTTTCTTTCTTCCTTTCTTCCTTTCTTCCTTTCTTTCTTCTTTCTTTCCTTTATCTTCCTTTTTCTGTCTCTGTCTCTCTCTGTCTCTGTTTGTCTCTCTCCCTATGTCTCTTCCTTCCTTCCTTCCTTCCTTCCTTCCTTCCTTCCTTCCTTCCTTCTCTCTCTCTCTCTCTCTCTCTCTCTCTCTCTCTCTCTCTCTTTTATTTTGATTTTGAGACAGGGTCTCTCTCTAAATAACCAAGACTGTTCAAGAACTCACTATGTAAATCAGGTTGTCCTTGAGCTCACCAAGGTCCACCTGCCTCTGCGTGCCAAGTGCTGGTATTAACAGCCTGTGTCACCATGCCAAGCTCTTAAAGTATTTCTCATGTGTTCTCAGGAGGTTAATCCCACTCAACTTTCTTCTTTGAGTCATATCATATACCTCTACATCACAGTATCTTTACCAGAGGAAGAACTTGTGACCAGGGTTTTGTTTTATTTATTTTGCTTTTGCTTTGCTTTAGTTCTTTCCTTAAGCTGCTCACTTTATGTATTGAATCAGGAAGAGGATAGCAGAGCATCCAATCAATTTCTTATCTGAAGCATCCATCTGCACTACCCTAAATCTATTTCTACAAGGTGGTGACTTTTCTGAAGGTAAACTGATTTCTGAGATAGTACAGATAGGACTACTTGATGTCGTGGTTGATTTACAAGATTTCATTTCGAACAAGGGCATGATTTTAAAACATGAAAGAAATACTATAAAATGTTTTCTTTGCAAAGTCTCTAAGCCAATTTTTATTACAGTTTTAAGGCCAACAACTGTTAAATTTACATGGTAGCACAACCTTTCCATTTTGGAAAAGTTTGTGATTAATTTTTTTCTATTGTGCTTTGCTTAATATAAATTCTAAATCAAACAGCGTGTGCCAGATGGTAATGTTCCAGAATAAAGACATAGAAGAGATAACAGTGCATTGGGGAAGTTGACATTAAACCAGTGTTTAAAATGAGGTATGCATGCATATTTTTAAAATTACAAAGGGCTGTAGAAAGTCAAAGGTAGAAAAAGAACTTAAATTTCTTATTTAAGTCGACATAAACTCTTTACTTTTTCTTATTTGTTCATTTATTCATTTTGAGTCAAAATCTCACTAGGTGGCCCTGGTTGGCTTGGAATTTTCTGAGAGAAGGCTGGACTTGAACTCTGCATGAATCTGCATCCCAAGTGCTAGGCTTAAAAGAGTACATCACCATGTCCAACCCTCAACTTCTGTTATTTTAAATACAACTATTCTGGTCCATTCGATGTTTGCATGTTTTAAAAGATTGCTGTCTTCCTGAAAGCAACCACAAGGGAGGAGGAAGGGAAGGAGGAAAGGAGAGAAGGAAGAGGGAAAGAGGGAGGGAGGGGTAGGGGACGGAAAAGGGATGCCGGTGGCAGGAGAGGGGAACCTGATCTGGTATTGGGTGGGGGAAAAGGACTGAGGCCCCAAGGGCCAGCAGAAAGAATGGAAACAAGTGACCTCTGGAGGAAGGAGGTTGAGAGGACCCTCCAGAATGTACCAGAGACCTGGGAAGTGAGAGACTCTGAGGACTCAAATTTGGGGGGGGGATCTTAGATGAAATTCCCTATAGTGGGAAGAGGGAAAGTGTTGAGCCCACCTCCAGCAGAAATGGATCCATCCATTCATCAAGTGAGGGATGGAATAGCTATGCCACAGTCAAAACTCTGACCCATAATTCTTCCTGTATGAAAAAAAAATGCAGGGATGGAAATGGAGAAGAGCCTGAGGAAAAGAAGGTCCAGTGACTGGTCCAAAGTGGGATCCAGCTCAAGGGGAGGCCTCACGACCTAACATCATTAGTGAGGCTAAGGGACACTCATAAAAAGGGACCTACCATGACTGCTCTCCAAAAGACCCAACAAGCTGCTGAAAGAGTCAGATGCAGATATGGGCACCCAAACAAGGAACAGAAGCTGCTGACCTCTTTAATTGAATTAGGGAAAAGCTGAGAAAGCTGAGGAGGAGGACAACCCTTTAGGAGGACCAGCAGTCTCAACCTGGACCCCTGAGATCTCTCTGACACTAGATCACCAACCAGGTAGCATACATCAGTTGATAAGAGACCCCCCCACACACACACACAGCAGAGGACTCCCGGGTCTGTGTTCAGTTGATAAGATACACCTAATCCTCAAGAGACTGGAGACCCCATGAAGTTTAGAGGTCTGGTGGGGTCTGGGGTGGGGACACCCTCATGGAGATGGGAGGGGGCAGGGAGGAGATATGGAAGAGTTGGAGGGTGGACCAGGAGGGGAATAAAATCTGGAGTGTAAAAGTAAATAAAAATTAAAAGAAAAGGAAAAAGAAGATTGCTATTTTCTCAGTGTACCTCTTCAAGATGCTGTCAGTTCAGAAAAAACAAACAAACAAAACAAAACAACAAACCCCACAAAACCTCTCCAGAGTAGCAGAGTGTGCCTTCTTGCCTTGTTGTCTTCTAGTTTCTCTCTCCCCCGGCAACCATTTAATATCTGTTAACCTCTTGGAGGAGTGGCCCTCATGTGCTCATCTCCATAATCTACCATTAACATCTGTAAATAATCAGGGGTATGTGTGTACTTGCAGGTATGTTTTTCTCTGCATGATGGGTTGTTTGTTGGTCTAGACTTACGACGTAATCACAGCTGCTGTAAATTCAAGTGTGCAGTGACATTGCCTTTTGTCCTATAGCATTTTCCCCATCCTCTGGCTCTTATAGTCTTTCCACCCTCCATTCTGAGTTATGAGAGGATTTTACATATGCCCCACTTGTGCATAAGCACCCAACTTTTACTTATTCTCCTCACTTTGACTGGTATAAATATTTATAGTTAAAGTTCTACTTTTCTGTTGATGAGCATACATGTGGTTCCTAATTTCTGGCTATTATGAATAAAGCAGCAATGAGAATAGCTTTTCTGTAAATGTGTCTGTTGTAGGATGTAGCATTTTTGAGAACAGGCTCAAGAGTGGTATAGCTGGGACTTGATACAGATCGACTCCCATCTTCCTGAGGAACTCCACACCAACTATTCCTATAGTGGCTGCACAAGTTTCCATTTCCAGTAGCAGTGAGTGTTCCTCTTACCCCGCATCCTCACCAGAATGCTCTATCATTTGTTTTGTTGATATTATCCATTTTCACATATGTAAGATGAAATCTCAAAGTAGTTCTGATCCCCAATGGCTAAGGAATTTAAACATTTCTTTCAGTGCTTCTCACCCATTTGAGATTCCTCTATTGAGAATTCTGTTTAGATCTGTATCTTTTTGAGATAGACTTATTTGTTTTCTTGATATTCAGTTTCTGAGTTTGTAGAGTATTTTATATAGTAACTCTTTTTAAGATGTATAGATTGGTAAAATCTTCTTGCACTCTACAGGCTACTGCTGTGCCTGAATACCTATGTATATGTCATGCAGAAGCTTTTCAGTTTCCTGGGTCCCATTTATTAATTATCGATTGTATTGCCATCCCTAATGGTGTTCTGTTCACAGATTCTTTTCCTCTGCCAATGACTTAAGTCTATCCCCTTCTTCCTTTTCTATAAGGGTTGGTGTATCTGGTTTTATATTGAGGTCTTTGACATATTTACAATGGGGCTTTGTTCTTGGTGATAAGTATGAATCTACTTAGATTCTTCTACATGTCCCGTATGACAGTATCCTTTCTTGATGATCCTGTCTTATTTTTCCAATGTATATTTCTGGCTTATTTATCAAAAATCAAGATGATATTCTATGGTCTTCTTGGTTTATATGCTCTGCTCCTTTGTAGGGTCATCTTCCTGAAACCATTGCTTTCAGTAGCTAAAGATGACTTAAAACACTTTATACACATAGTTATATGATTTCCCCCCAACATCAGCTTCTGATACAGTTATTTGTTTTCTGATTTATATGTGACTGGGTTCTGTCTTTTTTTGGAGGCAGAACTGGGAAAGAAGCAAATTTCTTTTGTCTGGCTATGCTTCAGTTCACTATAATGTGTTTCCAGCCTAGAGAGGAGATCAGAGGCTAGCATCAGGATAGCTAAAGAAGTCCTCATGGGTTTGAGAGACTTGCATATTTTGTACATGGAAGAAGGAGAATTCATTCAGAAAACAAAACAAAAATATTGTCTGATGCCTGGTTAATATTATTACCTAGTTACACACATAATATTCGGAATATAATCATCACTTGTCAGCGTTAGAATGGAATAGAAAAGTTCCTTTTGGATGTGACTCTGAAACATGTAAACTATTTTGGTTGTTTCTGTTTTGCTTTTTCTTCTTATTTGACCCAGTGTTATATTTTGCTGTCATTATGACTAATAAAGTTGAGGTTTATAATAGGTGGTCAGAATCTAATCATTCTCTACTCACCCCAGTCAGCTGAACCCATTAGCATAATTCACTTTGATTATTATCTGGGAAGTTTTTTAGCTGAACTCTTTTTTTTCTTTATTTTTTATAAACCAACCATCTGTAGGGGAGCCAGAGTGAGTGCTTTAAAAGGTCAACCAGATCATGGGTTTTCTTTGTTCCACTCTATGAATATTTTGCTCAGAAAAAAAAACTACAATTATCTTCTTCAGTCTTTTGTGACAGCCCTCACTGAGTGCCCTTCTGACTTTGTCCCCTATTTGTTGTTCCTAGTCTCACTAAATTGGCAACTCTGTAGTCCCCCACTCATATCAGAAATCATCATTTATATGCAGTAATAAGGTATTTTTATTTACAGAACAAAAGCTCAAGTCTCTTATATCTCTACTGTGCTCCCTCATTTATCTCAGGAATACTCCAATTCATTTCCTTAATTTAATGAAGCCTTCCTTGTTCTCTACTGTGTGTAATCTCCTGTCTTTAGTCTATTTCTGTGACTTTGCCATTTACTTCCTGATGTTTACTGTTATTTAACAATATCATTCACCTTATTGTTTAGAATCTTCCTCACCCACCTATTCCTACCTATTCTTGGGCACATAGTTTTGTTTTTAGTTTGTTTGTTTTGTTTTATTTTTATGAAAACAGAAGATTTGAGATACTGATTTTTAAAAATTTGAAATGATCAAGAGGACAATTTGATTTGAATTATATCCAATATACTTAAAGATAAATTTGGTATGAGAAAAAGTCATCCCTAATATCAGAGAGCTGAAAAACTAACCATTCGGAGAAAAAAAACCACTATGTTTTAAATAGTATTTTGGACACTATTAGAACCTAATACTTTTACAATTTAATTAAATAAAAACAAATGACAAATTGACATTTCATAATTGTTTAAAGAATCAAATTTAATTTTTTCAGTATGGAAAATTTTGTTGTCGCCATTTTGCTGCTGATAAATTGAAACACTACATGCAGTTAATGTGGGGGATTAGCAGGTAGAGACACTGCTAAAAAATAAAGTAGCATGCATATCATTTCAGGAGATTTGTTACACTGATGTGTGGGTGAACAGCTTTGCTACTGTTCACACTATGCTAGCTGTGAGATTAGAGTTGTTTTGTGAGCAAAGGAGAGTATACCTGTAATGGGGAGTTCTCAATATAAATAACTTCATTTAATAACTAATACTTCGTGGTGTGTGTGTGTGTGTATGTGTGTGTGTGTGTGTGTAATATTCATAAAACTTGCTTGCTTCAGGAGGTTATTTGTTCTAGGAAGAAATATACTGCTACATTTAGCTAGATGAGGATGGTGACACATTACCTTCTAAATATTTATTTGTTCCCATAGATTAGTTCTGCTCTCAGCCTCCGTCAGAAACATTTCTATTTGCAATGGGCAATAGTTACTGCTTGGAACTATAAATTAAATTTCTCTTTAAGGTTGCAGAGATATCCTCGCCACTGTTATTTGAAATATTGTGTTATTTGTGAAGAAGAATTGGAGAACAAAATATAATTTATCACTGCTTTGAATGTTAGGTAATGTGAGAAACAATACTTTAAGCAGCTCTCTGTGTTCCTTCTCAATGTAACACAAGTAGATGTGAAAGTTCTTAGTAACACAGGCTACTTGCTGCTGTCTTATGCAAACATTTACAGGATTTGACAACTGAAAAAAATCTTCTTTCTTTAAAAAGGGTGTGGTAGTTAATCTTCATTGTCAGCTTCAATGAGTTAAGAATAGTCTAGGCATATATCTTTGGCCATGTTTATCCAGAGTGGTTGAAGAAACTGGAAAGACCTGCTGAGAATGTGTGCAGCCCCTTCCAGGGCCACAGTCTTCGAGTGAAAACACAGGGACCAATGGAGAATGTGAACTGAGCAGCACACTCGTGCTCTGTTTCTTCTATGTGGACAGGATGGTCCGCCTCCTCCCATGCTTGCACCCTTCTTCCCTGTCATGATGAACTGTGTTCCTTCCACTATGGACCCAAATTAAACCTTCTTTCCTCAAGTTGTTTTCTTTATGTTTTTATCTCGGAGAAACATAAAAAGTAGATAACACAGAGAGCAATCACTTTAAATTTGTTGACCATTCGGAAGTTGAGAAGATATATTACACAAAATACTATGTTTTAAAGGAAAAGTGTATCTTCAAGTTAAAGGTATAATTTTAGCACAGAGAGATATTGAATTCTTGTTCAGATAACTTTATGCCACGAGAAGAGAATTTTGAAAACATATAATTCAAAATGTTCTGAACTTCATGTGGTTTGATTGACAAAAGCAATTGCAGATAAACCACCTCTACATTATGAGGGTTATGTATCAGCAAGGAGACCTAATAATACCCTGCAAATTGTCTGAAATGAAGTATCTATGCTTCATTATTATCTATCTAAAGATTTGAACCTAAGTTTTAAATAGAACAAATTTTTTTATTTTATAAGATCTGATTAACATTCAAAATGGTAAAAATTTCCTAGCTCAATTTTTTGTGTCTCTGTTGATGGATTGGATTGAAACAATGTATCATGATTTAGTAGATGTGGTGAGATAATTTTTCTATTTGAATCATGTTTTTATAGTTGCAACTGTTTAATTCAAGCATTAATTAAAATTTCACATGGCAACCTAATTTATACATTAGTAACAGAATTGAGAATAACATAAGAGGATTGTTAAATAGTTATAAAAGTGCTTATTGTGGCTTATTGTTTCAGACAGAATTAACAGTTACAAAACGTCTCTCAATGAAAATAATCTCTAAGTCTCTATAATCTATCAGTCTCTGAGTTCATATGTGCACTAGTCCTTTTGTGTCTAGAAGCAGAGCTTTTGGAGCACTCAGTCCAGAAGGATATACTTGTGAAACACCATTTCTTGAGACTAGGGTATCTGTGCAGAAGAGGAAGCATAAAATTGTATATGCCAGAGGTGGTGGATGACTATAAAGACTTCTCTTTCAAAGTCACTATGTCTACATGATAATTAAATAAGCAGTTTGTTATCCTGTTCCTCATCTTTCTACAGCAAATAACACTTAAAAACTCTCTCTCTCTCTCTGTTTTTATTTTTTTAATGAGATCATTCTGCTTCACCAACATTTCTTACTGTTCCTTTGGCATGTTTCTAAATGTTCAAGAATTTGTATTACTCCCTGTTTATTCCCAGAATCTTAGATTACCAGTATCTTTCTTTCATATACATGTTTTATTGTATTTGTCTCCCATTTTCCTTATATAATCATGAAGCTTATAATAAGACATTTAAAACAATTACTCAGGTATGGTCAAGTTAAGAGCTCATAACGTGGACAGTGTGTCACTGAGAACATAGAGGTCAAACATTACTAATATGAAACTCTGAAATCTGTGTATTCTAAAAAGTAAGCCTATTGAGCACTGACCTTGTGTTACATGTGGAAATTTTCATATGACCTCATATGATATGCCATAGTCAATGGGTAGGTACTGTGGGAAAGCTTATTACATTAGCTCCAGGATAAATGTATAAGCTAAATATGAAACATAATTTAAAAGCTGGGAAAGGTTGTATACACTCAAAAGGATTAATAGTGTAACCCTAACACTCAAAAGGATCAAGGTTTGAGGTTAGAGTATGCATATAGTAAGACAATGTCCTAAGTCTCAAATGTGGATGTACATATATAGAGATATATGTATATATGTATATATATATGTAAAATTAGGGGCCTTATCCTTTAGATAATGTGTATGTCATATATATATATATATGTGTGTGTGTGTATGTGTGTGTGTGTGTGTGTGTGTTTGTGTGTATGTGTGTGCTAGTATTTATGTCCATTCCCCAAAAGAATCCTTATTGCCTTCTGAAACATATGATGGTCCGCCTCTGTCCATGTTTTTACCAACATCCATCCTTGCTTCCACAGAATGGCCCATTAATCTTTGTTTACAGCATTTTAGGGCTTTTGAAACCTAAAGTCTCCCACTCATATTCTTCCAGCAAACCAATTTTAAAGGCTAGAAACCACATGGTCAGGTTTACAAAATTAAAGTGCATATCTCTCAGCACCATGTTTTTGTATTACTTTTCTTATTACTTGGTCAGAATAACAGACAAGCAACTTAAGGAATGAAGAAAATGAGGGTTTTATTCTGATCACAGCTCAAGGATACAAGCCGTCATGAGAGGTTAGGGTAACTGCTCACTACATGTACAGTCAGGAGGCACAGAGAAGTGCTCAATCAGAGACATGTTCAGCTAGACTTCTCCTTTTATGTAATCTTAGACCTGAATTCACCAATGATACCTCTATATCAGGGTAGGTATTTCCAACAATATTAAAAATCATTCCCAGACATGCTCGGAATTTTTCTTTTCTAAAACGATTCAGAATTTCATCAGGCACACAACCGAGATCACCCATCACAGTCATCATGACAGAGAACAACATTTTGAAGATGCTATAACATTTTATTCTGTTTCTCAAACAGAACAAGATGAAAAGCAGCAGAGTGGCTTTCTTTTTATCTCTTTGCCAGCTTATTTTTTCATCATAGGCATTTCATCCGTTTACTTCAGTAACAAGAAGTTAGGCCGATTTGCACTTAGATCTGTGATACACAGTAATCCTCAGGACAGTCAATATGTACACAGAAGGAGATCACAACTGGGGGTCATATCTGATGAAAAAATTATTCAAAGATCATGACAATAATACAAAAACACGTCTATTTTCTTTGATAAAACATTAGGGAAATAGAAGAGTGGTTTGTGTGGTCTTTAAAAAAATAGTGTTGGTCTTTCCTTCCGACTCATTCTTTCCTTTGATGAATATGGTCCAGAGTTTGAAATGCAAAGACAATGTATCACACAAGATTCTTGGGTACTTTGCTTAATTCAGAGACTTGAATAATGTAATCTTTCAAAGAAAACACTAAAGGCATATAAATGCTGCCCTGTTTTGGCAGTTCACTCAAAACTATTTCTAATATTGCACATAAAATACAAGTCATTCTCTGTTGTTCTCTGTATAGCTTTGCTTTATCAATATTCTCTGTAAGCAGGAGAGGGTTTTGAAGATGACTGTGTGTGTGAACTGCTGTATCTTTCAATGGTAGAGACAATGAATCCTTCCTGTTGGAGTAGGTAGAGTAAGCTATTCCATTTCTATGACAAAAAAGGTAAGAAGACAAAATAGGAAATATTCATCTCAGTCAAAGTAAATGCTTAAAGATACTATTGTGTTAATTTTCATTTTACCTGTAATTAACTGTATAATACTTGTTGCTAATTCTACAATGAAAATTATGCAAAATAATGGAAGATTTTCTAGTATCTTCTCTCTGACAAAACAAAACAGACAATAAAAATAAGAGGAAAAGAAGGAAGAAAACCAGTTAAGAATAACATTTGAAAATCTAAATTTAAATGTAATTGTTTTATATTCTGATATTAAAAATATGTGTTAGTTTTCTTTAAACAAAATCCTACTTTGCCTTAGAAGCATCTTCTGGCATTTAAATGCTAGCCTAAAATCAGTTTCCCCTGATTTGGGACTGGAGGTGGTTATATATCCAGTTTGCTTAATTTGTTTGCATAGAACCTTAGTTTACTTCATAACTACCTACTTCTCTGGTTCCTCCAGTACATCTCCTGACCTTCACAGTCACACACACACACACACACACACACACACACACACACACAAACAGACACACACACAGAGACACACACAGACACCGACACAAAAACATACACACATACTTACATGGACACAGACAGTCAGACAGACATGGACACATGCAGAATGGACACATATATGAACACAGACATACACATGAACAAATACACATACACACAAAAAGTAAGTCTTTAAATATTCCCCTGACTTGTGTTTGAATCATCAGTACCATGTTATTCTGAACAACATTTTAGAAGAGTCCTTTTCATTGTGCTATAATTCCTTCTATCTGTCTTACTGAATTATACTCTTTTTGAATTCAAAGTTAGAAGGGGGAACAGATGCCTGGGATACACCTAACAAACAGCAATTGCATTGTCATGTGTGACTCTTCCCTATATTGGGGTGAACCAAATATTCAGAATACCTTTTAGATTTATATTTTTATCTTTAATTATGTGTTTGTGTATCCGTGTGTTTGTGTGCATGCACACATGTGAGTATGTGAATATGACATGAGTGCAGATGACTGTGGAAGCCAGACCCATCAAGAGATCTGAAAACACATGTGTTAGGGCCTGAGCTCAGGTCATCTGGAAGAGAAGTGGGTGTTCCTAAGGGCTAAGTCATCTCTTCAGCTCCCCGAATATTTTTGAAGTAGGCTGGGATCAAACTCTTGAAGGCATGTGCCACCATGCTTGGCACTCAAAATAATTTTTTAAAATGAAGCAAAACTTCTTTGTCCCCTGTAGATTGTATAGAATCCATGTCATAATTGCTTCACAAACAGATTTGGAATTCTTTGGTATGGAGCATTTGTTTCATATTTCTTTTATTCATATTGTCATATAAACACTTTACGTACAATGGCTCATAATTAACAAACAGAAATCTCACCCTTTCCACTATATTTTCAACTTATTGTTTTACGAAGATTATTTTCAAAAGTATTTTATCTATATCATAAAAGACTTACCGATGCTCTGAGAAAGCTAGGGCGTTTTTTTTTTCAGCTGTAGCAGACGAGTTAACTCATTTAATTCTCATTCCTCTCAGTAGAGATGGTGAAAGTGGACAGGTTATACAATGTGCCTGTGTCTCCTATTCCTTTTCACACATGTTCCAGCCACACTTCTAGAGCAGGTCAGTGGTTCACTATCCCCATTCCCTGACGCTGCGTGAATACTTATAGTTACCATGTACTGTCTTCCTACATTATATGTAGTATGAAGCAGGTAACCCCTCTCCTGAGCCAGTTTCTCAGGAATACCAAAAAAGCATGTGACAATCTGCAATTATAATATGTTATATTAACTTTAAGCTAAGCAGAGAACACCAAGGGAGAGCGTTTCCTCTCAAACTGGGAAAAATCAAGGGTGCCTAAATATAGTACTCAGATTTTTTTTAGAACAATAACAAAGGTCAAAAGAAGCAAGAAGGTTCCAGATAGATAAGAAAAATGCTACATGTTCCATTTGCACATGATATGATCCCATACCTTAATAATCCTCTGGACTGTGCTAGAAAATTCCTAGAAGCTGATATTTTCACTACAGTTGTAAGATACAAAACAAAATCAATCTATAAACTGAGTAGCTTTTCTATGAATCTATAATCAACTTACTAAGAAATGAATGAAAATATCCCATTTATACTAACTTCTAAAAGATATCTTTAAGGATAAATTGAACAAGCAGAAGAAATGTATTTTACAATAAAAGCATTGAAGATATAAACTGAAAGATATTAGTATTTGGAAAGACTTCTATGACCATGGATTGGTAGAAATATCTGCAGACCCATGTGGTCTAAAAATTCAATGCAACTCTTATCACTATTCTAATGATGTCATAACGTTGATTTGGGATAGGAAAAAAATCTAATAGAACAATCATAAGCAGAAAGAACAGTTTCATATACCTATCTCAAATTACACTACAAAAGTATAGAGCTTAAGAGTTAGAGCTGCAGAGACAGCATAACACACATAACACACACACACACACACACACACACACACATCTAACATGTAAATTAAGAAAACATAAGAGTGCAGCACCCAGGAATAAACTCATTTTTTTTTCACAAAATGTGAAGAACATACATTGAAAACAAGACAACCTATACATCTCAGGATATTAGAAAAACTGGACATCTACATTCAAATAAATTGAATCCATTACTCTTACCTAAATAATAACCAGTGTAAAATATAGCAAAGCGTTTTGGGCCAGGCACAGTGGCACACTCCTTTAATCTTAGTGCTATGGAGTCAGAGGAAGATGGATCTCTGAGTCTGAGGTCAGCCTGATATACAAAGCAAGTTTTAAGACTGGGAAGATCCTTCTGAAATCAATTCTACCAACACAGTAAATACAATTAGACAAATGCAATTCCATAAAATTAAAAACTTATACAGAAAAATAAGCTATTAGCAGAATACAAAGAAAGCATACAGAACAGGAGTAAGTCTTTGGCAAATTTACTTTTTACAAGCTCGTGTCTAGAATGTACAAATAATTTAAGTTAGGTGCCCTTTCTCCACTCCAAGACACCAGAAATGGAGAAATGTTCCAGTCAATAACTTGGCTAAGGGCCTTAAAACCATAAATGGCAAACAAACATTCTATAAAGTGTTCAGCATCCTAAGATATTTGGGAAATAGAAATTAAAACAACTTTAAAGTTCCATTTCATTGAAAGCAGACTTATCAACACCAGGAAAACAAAGTACAAGTTCTGGCAAGGATGTGAGGGAAGACGAGACCATTCCACAATTTGTAGGGGTATTACTGGAACAAGCTTTGTGAAAATCAGTAGATTACTGGAAAAGCTGAAAATATAACTAACTACCACGTGACCCAGATATATTAATCATGTGGTTTTCAGGGAAAAAAATCATTGAAGCTTGAAATGACATTTAGTAAAGTATTCAAGCCTTAGAAAGACATCATGTTTTATATTTGTGTTTTGTTTTACACACACACACACAAACACACACACACACACACACACACACACACACACACACACACACACACACACCGTCCAGACCAGCTTTGCTTATAGTAATGTCTAAGGAATAATTTCTTTCTTTCTTTTTTAATTTTAATTTCATTTTACATCTGAACCACAGTTTCTCCTCCCTCCTCTCCAAGTCCCCCTCAAGTTGCAGTAAGAATAAACACCTCCTCTCTGTCAAGGCTAAACAAGGCAACCCAGTAGGGGGAAAGGGTCGCAATGGCAGGTAAGAGAGCCAGTCTGCTCCTCTTCTCACTGTTAGGACTCCTACGGAAAGATCTATCTACGGGACTATAACATATGTGTAGTCTAAGTCAGACCTACACAGGCTCCCTGGTTGGCAGTTCCTCTCTGAGGGGCCCTATAGATTACTTGATTCTCTGGGTTTTCTTGTGGTGTATTTGGCCCCTTTGACTTCTGTAATCTTTCCTGCTCCTCTTCCACAGGATTCCCCAAGCTTTGCAAAATGCTTAGCTGTGGGTCTCTGCATCTGTTTCCATCAGTTACTGGCTGAAGCCTCTCTGACGACAATTGAGCTAGAGAGGAGCAGTTTCATAATTACAAATTGATGTAGGAAGGCCCAGTCGGCTGCGGGTGGTACCATACCTTGTTAGGTAGATCTGGGCTAGACATAAAAAACAGCTGAATGATAGCATAGGGAGAGCCAGTTATCAGCGCTCCTCTGTGGTTTTTGCTCCAGGCTCCTGGTTTGAATTCTTGCTTCAGTCTCCTGCCTTGGTCTTCCTGGATGATAAACTGTATCCTGTAGGCTGAAATGATTTCATAAGCTGGTTTTGGGCATGGTTTTATTATAGCAAGAGAAAGCAAACTAGAATAGCAGGTTTGGGTAGATAAGTTTCCATAGACGTCATGAAAGGATGGTAATTACATTGTACAGACTACAAGCAGTAACTTGATTACTTTTCTCATTGCCAAAACAAGATTTTTGACAAGAAGTAATTTTTTTTATTTTTCATTTCATTTTATTTTATCTTATTTATTAATCATTCTGTTCGTTTACATCTCAAATGGTATCCCATTTCCTGGTTATCTCTCCACAAATAACCCATTCCATATTTGCTCTCTCCTACCTTTTGCCTCCATGAGTGTGCTCCTCACATCTCCTGCCACTGCTCTAGTATCCCCTTACTCTGGGGCATCAAGCCTCCACAGGACCAAGGGCTTCCCTATTGATGTCAGGCAAGGCCATCTTGTGCTACATATATATCTGCAGCCATGGATCCCTCCCTGTACACTCCTTGGTTTGTGGTCTAGTCTCTGGGAACACTGGGTGGTCCGGCCAGCAGATGTTGTTCTTCAGGATTGCAATCTCCCTCAGCTCCTCCAGTACTCCTGCCTGTTCCCATACTAGGATCCGTAAGTTAGGTTTGATGGTTGGCTCTAAGCATTCACATCTGCATTGGTCAGATGTTGGCCAGACCTCCCAAGGAACAGACATACTAGTTCCTGTCAGCAAGCAACCGCAAGAAGTAATTTCATCAAAGAATGTTGTATTCTAACTTATAGTTTGAGAGGGCACAGTCATCAAGATGGGGAAGGCATGACAGCAGGAATTGGAGGACATCCATTTCTTAATGTATGGAGGAAGCAGAAAAGCAAACAGGGCACAGAAGCTATAAGAATTTCACCAATAATCTGCATTTTACAGTGACACACCATCTACTAAAGTTTTCTAAACCTTCTCAAATCATACCAAAATCTATGTTTCTATTAATGGTTCAAATGGATGAGTCAGATAGGACATTTCACATTAAATCACAATATCTGCGCTCCTCCAGGCCCCTAGTCCCAGAACATCTCATAAAGTCAAATGCATTCAATCTAATGTCAAACATTCTTACATTTTTTAACAGTCCAAAATAACTTGAAAGTACAGTGTTTAGTCTCTTTTGAGACTCAAAGCAATTTCTTTACTGGGACTTCCTGTAGAACAACAACAAAAATCTGCCATTCAACACTATAGTGGTGTAGAGTAAACAGACAACTTGTAGCAACAGAAGATCATACTAAAGCAAGGAAAACACAAAAGCCTGAAGTGTCACGTTGGACATCTGGAGCTTCTGATTTAATCATTAGGGTCCCAGAAAGCTGGGGTAGTCCCATTGCTCCTGCTCTGCTATATGCAGCACACAGGACATTTCTCCTGTGCTGGCTTCATTCTATTCCAATAGCTTGATTCGATAACATTCTAAGGTTCTGACAGCTCCAGCATCTAGCTGTCTCTTTTTACCTTGGCCTTCAGTTTCAAAGCTTCAAGCAATGGTGTTTCAGGATATTCTTGTAGATCAAGACTTCATGGCTCATTGAACATGCATCTTTCATGGCTTAAAAGCTAGTGTCATGTACACAGTGTTATTAAGGGCAGCTGCCAGATTGGCCTGGATCCTGGCCACCTTAGACTGTTGTATCTGCAGCATTTGTATCCAAACTTCCTAGGTGATTGCTTTCCAGGAACAAGAGATTACTATAGCACTTTGAGTCTAGGTTCCTTCATTTACAATTGATTTACATTTCATTTCAAAAGTTAGGCCTTTACTAATGCCTAAATTTGTGGCAATTTACCTTCAAAGACATTTTCCATTACCCTAGAGGAGAACAGTGAGAACTTTTGCTGTTTTATTTTTATTTCCAAGTTTTGAAAATTAAAAAATATAAATTACATACTTTCCCTCTCTCTCTCCAACCCCTCTCCTATCTTGCCTCAGTCAGTCTCAAATTAATGGTGTCTTTATAAAAATTATTGTTGGTACACATACATACCCATGTATTTATAAATATATAAATAAAATCTGCTGAGTTCATTTAATGGTATGATTTCTGGGCTTACCATCTGACATTGGATAACCAATTAGGGGGTTCATCGCCAGGAAAGACAAAGTTTCTCTCTCAGCAGTTGTTAGTTGCTCATCTCTCTTGGTCTAAAGGTGGGGGCGCTTGGTCTAAAGGAGATTTCTTCCTTTCATGTTAGCATCTTTACTGGTGTTGTCATTTTTCACATCTTGTTTGGCAAGTAACGTTCTAAAAGTTATCATGGGTGTAGCATTCCTGTCATTTCTAGGAGACAAAGTCTTGTCTTGATGATAATAGCTTCCTTGTCTACTGGCTCTTACAATCCTTCTGCTCCCTCCTCCATGATGTTTCCTGATAGAAATATTTTCTAAGCATATGTATTGACTAAAAATTTAAATTTGCTTAAGCTCTTTTCAAAAACTGATGTGCATGTGCTCAATAAATCAATACTCAACACCATCCACAAAACTCAACTCTCAATGTTCAATGACCTCAACATAAAACCATATACACCAAACTTGATAGAAGAGAAAGCAGGGAAATAACCTGAGAAAACAGGAAAAGACTTACTGAACAGAACTCAATAACAGACACTAAGATTGATAATTAATAAGTGGGACCTTGTGAAGCTGAATAAAAGTTCCTATAAAGCAAAGAACTCCATCATTTGGTCATAGGAGCAGCCTACAAAGTGTGAAAAGATTTTTACCATCTCCACATCTGACATAGAACTAATATTCAAAATATATAAAGAACTAAAGAAACTAGATATAAAAACCAAACAATCCAATTAAAAACGTTTATAGATCTAAAAAGAGAATTTCTAATAGAAGTAAATAAAAGACTGAGAAATACTTAAAGAAAATTTGAACATCTTTAGTCATTAGGGAAGTACAAATCTGTCAGAATGGCTAAGATCACTAACAAAAGTGACAGCTCATGTGGATGTGGATGTTAAATAAGGAAATCACTTTTCCAATGCTGGTGAAAGGCGAACTCGTACAGCCACTATGGAAGTCAATGTAGTGTTCTCCCAGGAAGATGGAAACTGATCTACCTCAAGATCCAGTTATATGATTCTTTGGCACATAACCAAAGGATACTTCATCCTATTCGAAAGACACTTACTCAGACATGCTCATTGCTGCTTTACGTATAGTAGCCAAAAACCGGAAACAATCTAGATGGTCATCAACAAAAAAATATTGATAGTGAAAATGTGATATATTTAAACTATGGACTATTACACCATGAAATTCACAGGCAAATGGATGGAATTAAATGAAATTAACCTCAATAAGATAACCCAGACCAAGAAATAAAATATAGTATGCATGCCCATTTATGTGGACATTATCTACTAAGTAAATAATAATCAACTTATACACTATAGACCCAGAGAGGTTAAGTATAGCAAAAGAGACTAGGAGGCCACATTGATATCTCTGGGAGGAGGAAATAGAATAGATTTAGTAGGCAAATTGAGGGTGGCAGAATGGGAACAGGAGGAACAGGTAAGAAAGAGGAAGGAAGATAAGGTTGATGGAGGGAATGTGAAGAGAGACAGGTAGAGTTAAAGAACATTTGATAACTTAACAGAGTGGAAACTTTATAACATGTATGAAGGTGATCCTAATGAAATTAGGATCCCTAATAATGGAGGAGATGGAATTCCAACTGACTATCTCTTCTCACCAAGCAATGCTTCCAGTACAGGGATTGGGTTGTATCTAATTGAGTTATTGGCCAAAGGCTTCTCATAGAAATCTCCAATCTTCTCAGGTTTTTGCCAAGACGATAGATTGCACTCCACAAACTAAGAGAAAGGCCATATTGAGGAAGACAACTACTACACAAATCATTAAACGTAGAGAAGGCAAGTTGTTGCCTACATAGAACCTTCATCTCTATGTTCTAGTATCTTTGGTATGGGAAGGTACTCAGCAGGTTATCAAAAAACAAACTTAGCCACAACCTTTTGATCTACAATGCTGCCTTGCCTACAAAACATGCTAGGGCAATGGTGGTACAATGCTCATGGAGTAACCAACAAATTTCTGATTTTACTCAAGGTCTATCCCATGAGATGGAACCCATACCCAACAATGCTTGTGTGACCAAAAACCAGAGTCAAGATAGCCCATAGACCCAGTGTAATACCAAATACTACTTGTCTTTAAAAAATAGTAATAAAATGACTCTTAGTGATATTCATAGATAAACAAAGATTTAGCCATCATCAAAGACGCTTCCTCTTGCATCAAATGGGAACAAATACAGAGACCCTCATCCAATCACTATGCAGTAAGATAGACATTTTAGAACATGCAGCTCTGAATGGGCTATCTCCATCAAATTCCATTCCTCAGATCTCAGAGATCCCTATGGAAGAGACATTGTTGAGTGTTTAAAAGACAGAGGATGGAGACTACCAGGAGAACAAGTCTCTCTTAAACCACTGAGCAAAGCTCATAAGCACTTACAGAGACCAATCCAGAACAGGTAACAGGGGCTGTATAAGTCTGCACCAGGTCATCTGCACATATAGTATGGTTTTGGTTCAGTATTTTTAAGACTCCAGAGTATGTTACTGAGAGGGTCTCTGATTCTTGTAACAACAACAACTTCTTCTTCTTTTTCTTCTTCTTCTTCTTCTTCTTCTTCTTCTTCTTCTTCTTCTTCTTCTTCTTCTTCTTCTTCTTCTTCTTTTCTTCTTCTTCTTCTTCTTCTTTTCTTCTTCTTCTTCTTTTTGGTTTGCCTTATCCAACTTTGATGTGACAGTTTTTGTTTTATTTCATTATATGTTTTGTTGTTAATTTGCAGAAGCCTGTTGTTTTCTGAGAGACAGAAGTAATGGGAGGAGTAGAGGGAGAGGAAAATATAGTCAGGATATATTATATGAGAAGTAAATCTCAATAAGAGTGGAAATGTGTATCTTAATACTTAGCATAGTCTTTCATTTTCTTACATTTCCTATGTATTAATATTGTGTTATCAATTTGGAGGATTAAAATTTTCACCAGTGGGCCAGTGACATGGCTCAGTGGGTAAAGGGATTTGCCACCAAGCCTGACTACCTGAGTTTAATACCAAAGATCTATGTGGTGATATTGGGGGAACAACTCCTGAAAGTTGTCCTCTGACCTTTACCTACATTCTGAGGCACTTGAATCCACCTGCATGTGCCCTCACACAAAATACAATGAAAGAATTTAAAAGCAAAGTTCCATTTGCCTACTTTTTTACATAACACTGGACTGGTGCCTTTCTTTACTGTTCTTCCTTTCATTCTAGGTATCTAATTTATCTTACCTCACCTCACCATGTTTTAGAGAGCAATAATGCACAAAAGTTTGAAGCTTAAAAGATTGCTAACCAGACTTTAGTCTAGACAGTCTGGTGAGAACACATTTTAAAAGATTTAAATTTCATCTTCAAAAACATTTTCTGTTTTTTATGGACTTTCTATATACTTTAAAATAAATAAAATGTCTCGTTGATAAACTGTTGCAATTTACTTGGATTTCCACCCTTTCTGTATACAAGTATGCAAAGCCTGGGGTTTACATATAATTTTCTGTGCAACTTACTATAGGTTGTTTTTTCCTGGTTGGTAGTACATACATTTTCTTCTTTGTATCAATTCTTTTTAATGGAGAAAAATTGCTATTGCCACCAAAAGAGAAGGGCAATCAACAGCCTGTTTCTTTTCTATTTTCAGTGATTTTGTGAGAAAGGAGTTAAATCCCCTGGGATGATAATGCTATATAAAATGTGGGACAGCTATTGCGGACCAGGAGAATAAAGCGCCTTCGTGGGAAGAAAGTATAGGAAATTTACAGGGGAGATTAAGAAGTGGCTGAGATTTTGACCAAAAAAAAAAAGCAGAAGCAATAAACTTCTGAAGAAGATAACATGGTTCATATCTGCAGGGCTGGTTGAGTATATATAAGTATTAACTTTTATTTATTGGTTTATTTAGTGCATTGCATACATTGGAATTTAGTGCTACAAAGCTTTGAATGGAAATTCCTTACATTGCTTGTTGCATACCTTTAATTGACAACTTACTTGTGTTTGCAAAGTGTGAGTGAAGCTTCAGTAATGAAATGAAGGGCTGTCCCATCATGCTCTATGAATCTGTGAATTGTCGGCTTTAATTCTGCTGATAGTCCATCCTTGCAAAGAAATGAAACATGGTAAAATCCAGCTGATTTTCAGAACACCAGCCTGTCTTCTGCAGCCAATTATCATGCCTTCTTATGAAAGAATTAGTTACTTTAAATTCTAATGCATTATAATGTAAAGCACTAATTTATTTTCCTTGTCCTTAGTTCTGTGACATATAGATAATTTTCTGTGTAATGTGGTATTTAGGCAATGTAGAGATGACAATACACTGCCCCCACTTTTTATAACTGAAGACCTTAAAATTAATGTTTGAAGTAGAATAAAATTCATGCAGGTTGTTGAGTTCTATGGGAGTAGTCACATAATCAGTGACTAAGTCTAATGGGACTTAGTCATATTATCAGTAGACAGATAATGCTGAAAAAAGACATACACATTAAAGGTAACAATGCCTTTGTTACACAGGCAAGCCGAAACAAAGGTGTAGATGGAGAACACGGGGCAAAACAAATGGATAAGACATTTTTCTGTAGCTATGCCACTCTACCACTAGGCTATCTTACCCCACAAAGTCTCTTCCACTTCCTCATCCAAAAATGCTGGAAACTATGCCTGACCTATGTAATGCTCAGTATCGTTGCCTAGAAAAGCACATATATGTCTTTGTGACCTTTTATGTTTATGATTAAAAGATGTACCTATTGTTGCTCTTTTGATCCTACAGTAGCAGAAAACATGGACCATGTGTTGGGTCTTATTGTTGTTTGTTTGTTTTGTTTAGTTGGAAATGGACTTCAGATAAGTCTATGACTTGCCCAGCATCAAACAATGACATATTTATTTCCCTTTAGCATCCTCTTTACAGCCTTTATTTTAAAATATCACAGAATTAGTTTATTCTGTTGTTGCTGTTGATGATTAGCTTATTGCTAAGCTTTTTGATTGGTAATTATATATAGGTTAATTGGTACATATTAGATTAGACAGTATTTTGGCTTCCAGTAGTAAAAAATAAAATCCACATGATTTAAAAAAATATTTAAAAGGTATGTATTTGTATCCATCCACTTATAGTAGTCAACAAAGAGATGGTTTCAATGAAATCCACCTCTTGGTATTCAATGTTTTATATTTTCACATTATGCTATGGTGGGTCTCTGTGACCAACAAAATATGCTAAACATGATAGTATATGACTTTTGGGGAGAAATAATAAAGGGCTTCATAGCTTATTATATCCTCTCTTAGATCGCACAACAGTGGGAAAGATCTCTCTGATGCGCCACGAAGGCTACCAAGCAGCACACAGTAGAGTCTATGTTTGAAGACCCAAGCCCTCCATATATGTAAGTAAAACACTGAGGCTTCTGGGTAGAAACCATATGACATCTTTTCTTCATTTTGAGAGATCCTAGAAAAGACTGCCATTCAATCCATTTCTACATTCCTAACTCTCAAAGCTAAATAACACTCTTTTGATATTTTAATATGCAACAGTTAGAGATAATTTGGTACATAGAAATGTGTACCAATAAAACAATTGAGAAATGGTAGATTTTACTAAGGTATTCAAGGCTTATAATATCTCCATTTCTTGATTTATTCTTCTGTCTTTTACTCTTAGGATTCCCCATGCTATTGAAATAAAGAACCCTGGATAATACTAGCAATATTAACTTACAAATGTTAACTTAGATGGAAAGTAAGTTCTTCTGTATCTTGCTGTATTGATATGACATAGTGTATATGCATTTTTAGTTTTGTGGCAACATGAAGCCTCATGAATGATAGCCAACCATTCTTTGAAAAACTGTAATGGTAGGCACTACAATTTTTTTCTAAACTAAACATGTTTTCAAGGCTACATTGGGAGTCATCCTCTTGGTCTTATGTATTCCAAATATCTATGATAAAAATGTGTATTAACCTCATTCATCTCATACCTTTTTTCAATTGTGAATATTTATGAAGTATAATGAGACATCTCAGGAAATGCCTATAATGTCTAGTGATCATATCAGCGTTGATATTACTTCAAACAGTTGCCATTTCCCTAGGCTTGGGCTGTTAAAATATTTCTTGTCTTGTGTAAATGTATTACATTTCTTTTATCCACTCTTGCATTAATGGACAACGAGGAAGATTTCATACTTTGGCCATTTCAAATAATGTTGAAATAAACAGAGACTGATAATTTCAGTAAAGATTTGTTTTCTTTTTGTTTTGTATCAAGTACAAGAATTATTGGATGACAAGCATCTTATTTCTCGGTTTTGGACAACATCTACACTGTTTTCTCTAATGGGTGCATGTCGTTACAGTTCAGTGAGTAGTGTGTGAGGTTGCATGCGACTGCATTCCTTTAAATGCTGTGTGATAGGTTCTCTGTATCTTTAGCAGCACTGATTTATTTTTATTTTTTCTTTAGGTAATAACTATGTAGCTGCAGCATGCTAATATCTCACTAGGATTTTATGGTGACTTTCACTGTGAGACTCAACATTTTCTCAGACACTAGCTGGATAATTGTGTCTACTAGGCTTTTTTGAAAAATGTCTACTCAGATCATTGATTATTTTCTAATCAGATTATTGATTTTAATATTTATTGTTGGGTCTTTCGAATGTCTGATATAGACTGGTTATTAACTTCTTGTCAAATATACAAAGAGCAAATATTTTCTCCTGTTTTATGGTCCATTTACTTTTTTGAATATGTATATGCATATAATCTTATTATCTATGTTGCCTTTTATATGCAAGCATAACTTTCACTTGACATAATAAATTTGTTTTGCTTTGTTACCAATGTTTTTGGAATCATATGACCCTATTTTTGGCTTAGATCAACACTTTGAATTTTTTTCCTTTTTAACTACTTCATTGCTTGAAAATGTACATTTAAGTGTTTGTTCTGTTTTGAGTTATTTTTTAAATATAGCGTGAGACAGGAATCTGACTTCATTAATCTCCATATGGAGATCTAGTTTCCCAAGCATTTGTTAATCAAAGGAGAGGACTCTCTTTAATTTATGCTCTTGGTTCCTTTGTGGTAAATCAGATGAATGTAAACGCAAGATACATTTTGGGTTCTATGTTCTGTTTCATCTATCTACCATGCTGTTTTGGATAGTTTAGGATTTAGTATGTGTTGGTATCTAAGTTTCCAAGTTAGAATCATATAAGACACTGCTATTAGGGACACATGCCACTCTTTTTTGGGGGTAGAAATTCACTCCAGGTTACTTTCTGTGGTCTAATTTTACTAAGCAACAAATCGCATATGTACTGCAAAGATATGTCATGGGCAGATAGTCCCATACAATCATAATGAATAAAGTTGAGACTATTTGCATTAGAAGGGCCAGTTGGATAATCAAATAGCATGTTTAGTACAGGAAAGGTATCATGCCAGAGAACTAAAAGGATAATTTTAAGCCATTTATGCTTTCATTGAGAGAAGAACATTTTCAAATGGGTTACCTGTAGGTGAGTTTGCGGAGACTGAAGGATAATGTTTCTGTAAAGGTTATCTCAGGATTTGCCACCAGGAAAAAGAGCAATATGATTTTAAAATTTTGGATGAATCTATCTGAACTATTTTGTTAGTGGTTTTAAAATATTTGTAAATGAAAGTTTACACATTGGAAGAAAATTAAATCCACTCGATGTTGGGATGCTGAGAATAGATCTTCATAATGTATTATTTGGCTATAAAGGTGGCACAAAGCATTTATGAAGCCCTCTGATATAGTCCACTCCCTTTAGCTTCAATACATGTCAGAGAAGAGTTATCAGGTTTCTTACAGCCTCATGTACTGTGGTGAGGCCAAGACATCTGCTGTGACATTGCCACAACATTGTACAACCCATTATCAATCTAATACTTAAACATATCATTCTTTTTTTTATTAACTTGAGTATTTCTTATATAAATTTCAAGTGTTATTCCCTTTCCCGGTTTCCGGGCAAACATCCCCCCCTCCCCTTCCTTATGGGTGTTCCCCTCCCAAACCTCCCCCCATTGCCGCCCTCCCCCCATAGTCTAGTTCAATGGGGTTCAGTCTTAGCAGGACCCAGGGCTTCCCCTTCCACTGGTGCTCTTACTAGGATATTCATTGCTACCTATGGGGTCAGAGTCCAGGGTCAGTCCATGTATAGTCTTTAGGTAGTGGATTAGTCCCTGGAAGCTCTGGTTGCTTGACATTGTTGTACTTTTGGGGTCTCGAGCCCCTTCAAGCTCTTCCAGTTCTTTCTCTGATTGCTTCAACGGGGGACCTATTCTCAGTTCAGTGGTTTGCTGCTGGCATTCGCCTCTGTATTTGCTGTATTCTGGCTGTGTCTCTCAGGAGCGATTTACATCCGGCTCCTTTCGGTCTGCACTTCTTTGCTTCATCCATCTTGTATAATTGGGTGGCTGTATATGTATGGGCCACATGTGGGGCAGGCTCTGAATGGGTTTTCCTTCAGTCTCTGTTTTAATCTTTGCCTCTCCCTTCCCTGCCAAGGGTATTCTTTTTCCTCATTTAAAGAAGGAGTGAAGCATTCACATTTTGATCATCCGTCTTGAGTTTCGTTTGTTCTAGGGATCTAGGGTAATTCAAGCATTTGGGCTAATAGCCACTTATCAATGAGTGTATACCATGTATGTCTTTCTGTGATTGGGTTAGCTCACTCAGGATGATATTTACCAGTTCCAACCATTTGCCTACGAATTTCATACACTCGTTGTTTTTGATAGCTGAGTAATATTCCATTGTGTAGATGTACCACATTTTCTGTATCCATTCCTCTGTTGAAGGGCATCTGGGTTCTTTCCATTTTCTGGCTATTATAAATAAGGCTGCGATGAACATAGTGGAGCACGTGTCTCTTTATATGTTGAGGCATCTTTTGGGTATATGCCCAAGAGAGGTATAGCTGGATCCTCAGGCAGTTCAATGTCCAATTTTCTGAGGAACCTCCAGACTGATTTCCAGAATGGTTTTACCAGTCTGCAATCCCACCAACAATGGAGGAGTGTTCCTCTTTCTCCACATCCTCGCCAGCATCTGCTGTCACCTGAGTTTTTGATCTTAGCCATTCTCACTGGTGTGAGGTAAAATCTCAGGGTTGTTTTGAGTTGCATTTCCCTTATGACTAAAGATGTTGAACATTTCTTTAGGTGTTTCTCAGCCATTCAGCATTCCTCAGCTGTGAATTCTTTGTTTAGCTCTGAACCCCATTTTTAATAGGGTTCTTTGTTTCCCTGCGGTCTAACTTCTTGAGTTCTTTGTATATTTTGGATATTAGGCCTCTATCTGTTGTAGGATTGGTAAATATCTTTTCCCAATCTGTTGGTTGCCGTTTTGTCCTAACCACAGTGTCCTTTGCCTTACAGAAGCTTTGCAGTTTTATGAGATCCCATTTGTCGATTCTTGATCTTAGAGCATAAGCCATTGGTGTTTTGTTCAGGAAATTTTTTCCAGTGCCCATGTGTTCCAGATGCTTCCCTAGTTTTTCTTCTATTAGTTTGAGTGTGTCTGGTTTGATGTGGAGGTCCTTGATCCACTTGGACTTAAGCTTTGTACAGGGTGATAAGCATGGATCGATCTGCATTCTTCTACATGTTGCCCTCCAGTTGAACCAGCACCATTTGCTGAAAATGCTATCTTTTTTCCATTGGATGGTTTTGGCTCCTTTGTCAAAAGTCAAGTGACCATAGGTGTGTGGGTTCATTTCTGGGTCTTCAATTCTATTCCATTGGACTATCTGTCTGTCTCTGTACCAATACCATGCAGTTTTTATCACTATTGCTCTGTAATACTGCTTGAGTTCAGGGATAGTGATTCCCCCTGAAGTCCTTTTATTGTTGAGGATAGCTTTAGCTATCCTGGGTTTTTTGTTATTCCAGATGAATTTGCAAATTGTTCTGTCTAACTCTTTGAAGAATTGGATTGGTATTTTGATGGGGATTGCATTGAATCTGTAGATTGCTTTTGGTTAATGGCCATTTTCACTATATTAATCCTGCCAATCCATGAGCATGGGAGGTCTTTCCATCTTCTGAGGTCTTCTTCAATTTCTTTCCTCAGTGTCTTGAAGTTCTTATTGTACAGATCTTTTACTTGCTTGGTTAAAGTCACACCGAGGTACTTTATATTATTTGGGTCTATTATGAAGGGTGTCGTTTCCCTAATTTCTTTCTCGGCTTGTTTCTCTTTTGTATAGAGGAAGGCAACTGATTTATTTGAGTTAATTTTATACCCAGCCACTTTGCTGAAGTTGTTTATCAGCTTTAGTAGTTCTCTGGTGGAACTTTTGGGATCACTTAAATATACTATCATGTCATCTGCAAATAGTGATATTTTGACCTCTTCTTTTCCGATCTGTATCCCCTTGATCTCCTTTTGTTGTCTGATTGCTCTGGCTAGAACTTCAAGAACTATATTGAATAAGTAGGGAGAGAGTGGGCAGCCTTGTCTAGTCCCTGATTTTAGTGGGATTGCTTCAAGTTTCTCTCCATTTAGTTTAATGTTAGCAACTGGTTTGCTGTATATGGCTTTTACTATGTTTAGGTATGGGCCTTGAATTCCAATTCTTTCCAGGACTTTTATCATGAAGGCGTGGTGAATTTTGTCAAATGCTTTCTCAGCATCTAATGAAATGATCATGTGGTTCTGTTCTTTCAGTTTGTTTATATAATGGATCACGTTGATGGTTTTCCATATATTAAACCATCCATGCATGCCTGGGATGAAGCCTACTTGATCATGGTGGATGATTGTTTTGATGTGCTCTTGAATTCGGTTTGCCAGAATTTTATTGATTATTTTTGCGTCGATATTCATAAGGGAAATTGGTCTGAAGTTCTCTTTCTTTGTTGTGTCTTTGTGTGGTTTAGGTATAAGAGTAATTGTGGCTCCGTAGAAGGTATTCGGTAGTGATCCATCTGTTTCAATTTTGTGGAATAGTTTGGATAATATTGGTATGAGGTCTTCTATGAAGGTTTGATAGAATTCTGCACTAAACCCGTCTGGACCTGGGCTCTTTTTGGTTGGGAGACCTTTAATGACTGCTTCTATTTCCTTAGGAGTTATGGGGCTGTTTAACTGGTTTATCTGTTCCTGATTTAATTTCGATACCTGGTATCTGTCTAGGAAATTGTCCATTTCCTGAAGATTTTCAAGTTTTGTTGAATATAGGTTTTTATAGTAAGATCTGATGATTTTTTGAATTTCCTCTGAATCTGTTGTTATGTCTCCCTTTTCATTTCTGATTTTGTTAATTTGGACGCACTCTCTGTGTCCTCTCGTTAGTCTGGCTAAGGGTTTATCTATCTTGTTGATTTTCTCAAAGAACCAACTTTTGGTTCTGTTGATTCTTTCTATGGTCCTTTTTGTTTCTACTTGGTTGATTTCAGCTCTGAGTTTGATTATTTCCTGCCTTCTACTCCTCCTGGGTGTATTTGCTTCTTTTTGTTCTAGAGCTTTTAGGTGTGCTGTCAAGCTGCTGACATATGCTCTTTCCTGTTTCTTTCTGCAGGCACTCAGCGCTATGAGTTTTCCTCTTAGCACAGCTTTCATTGTGTCCCATAAGTTTGAGTATGTTGTACCTTCATTTTCATTAAATTCTAAAAAGTTTTTAATTTCTCTCTTTATTTCTTCCTTGAGCAGGTTATCATTGAGTAGAGCATTGTTCAATTTCCACGTATATGTGGGCATTCTTCCCTTATTGTTATTGAAGACCAGTTTTAGGCCGTGGTGGTCCGATAGCACGCATGGGATTATTTCTATCTTTTTGTACCTGTTGAGGTCCGTTTTTTGACCAATTATATGGTCAATTTTGAAGAAAGTACCATGAGGAGCTGAGAAGAAGGTATATCCTTTTGCTTTAGGATAGAATGTTCTATAAATATCCGTTAAGTCCATTTGGCTCATGACTTCTCTTAGTCTGTCGACATCACTGTTTAATTTCTGTTTCCATGATCTGTCCATTGATGAGAGTGGGGTGTTGAAATCTCCCACTATTATTGTGTGAGGTGCAATGTGTGTTTTGAGCTTTAGTAAGGTTTCTTTTACGTATGTAGGTGCTCTTTTATTTGGGGCATAGATATTTAGGATTGAGAGTTCATCTTGGTGGATATTTCCTTTGATGAATATGAAGTGTCCTTCCTTATCTTTTTTGATGACTTTTAGTTGGAAATTGATTTTATTTGATATTAGAATGGCTACTCCAGCTTGCTTCTTCTGACCATTTGCTTGGAAAGTTGTTTTCCAGCCTTTCACTCTGAGGTAGTGTCTGTCTTTGTCTCTGAGGTGTGTTTCCTGTAGGCAGCAGAATGCAGGGTCCTCGTTGCATATCCAGTTTGTTAATCTATGTCTTTTTATTGGGGAGTTGAGGCCATTGATATTGAGAGATATTAAGGAATAGTCATTATTGCTTCCCGTTATATTCATATTTGGATGTGAGGTTATGTTTGTGTGCTTTCATTCTCTTTGTTTTGTTGCCAAGACGATTAGTTTCTTGCTTCTTCTAGGGTATAGCTTGCCTCCTTATGTTGGGCTTTACCATTTATTATCCTTTTTAGTGCTGGATTTGTAGAAAGATATTGTGTAAATTTGGTTTTGTCATGAAATATCTTGGTTTCTCCATCAATGTTAATTGAGAGTTTTGCTGGATACAGTAACCTGGGCTGGCATTTGTGTTCTCTTAGGGTCTGTATAACATCAGTCCAGGATCTTCTGGCCTTCATAGTTTCTGGCGAGAAGTCTGGTGTGATTGTGATAGGTCTGCCTTTATATGTTACTTGACCTTTTTCCCTTACTGCTTTTAATATTCTTTCTTTATTTTGTGCGTTTGTTGTTTTGACAATTTGTGACGGGAGGTGTTTCTTTTCTGGTCCAATCTATTTGGAGTTCTGTAGGCTTCTTGTATGTCTATGGGTATCTCTTTTTTTAGGTTAGGGAAGTTTTCTTCTATGATTTTGTTGAAGATATTTACTGGTCCTTTGAGCTGGGAGTCTTCACTCTCTTCTATACCTATTATCCTTAGGTTTGATCTTCTCATTGAGTCCTGGATTTCTTGTATGTTTTGGACCAGTAGCTTTTTCTGCTTTACATTATCTTTGACAGTTGAGTCAATGATTTCTATGGAATCTTCTGCTCCTGAGATTCTCTCTTCCATCTCTTGTATTCTGTTGGTGAAGCTTGTATCTACAGCTCCTTGTCTCTTCTTTTGGTTTTCTATATCCAGGGTTGTTTCCATGTGTTCTTTCTTGATTGCTTCTATTTCCATTTTTAATTCCTTCAACTGTTTGACTGTGTTTTCCTGGAATTCTTTCAGGGATTTTTGTGTCTCCTCTCTATGGGCTTCTACTTGTTTATTTATGTTTTCCTGGAATTCTTTCAGGGACTTTTGTGTCTCCTCTCTATGGGCTTCTACTTGTTTATTTATGTTTTCCTGGAATTCTTTCAGGCATTTTTGCGATTCCTCTCTGTAGGCTTCTACTTGTTCTCTAAGGGAGTTCTTCATGTCTTTCTTGAAGTCCTCCAGCATCATGATCAAAAATGATTTTGAAACTAGATCTTGCTTTTCTGGTGTTTTTGGATATTCCATGTTTGTTTTGATGGGAGAATTGGGCTCCGATGGTGCCATGTAGTCTTGGTTTCTGTTGCTTGGGTTCCTGTGCTTGCCTCTCGCCATCAGATTATCTCTAGTGTTACTTTGTTCTGCTATTTCTGACAGTGGCTAGACTGTCCTATAAGCCTGTGTGTCAGGAGTGCTGTAGACCTGTTTTCCTCTCTTTCAGTCAGTTATGGGGACAGAGTGTTCTGCTTTCGGGCGTGTAGTTTTTCCTCTCTACAGGTCTTCAGCTCTTCCTGTGGGCCTGTGTCTTGAGTTCACCAGGCAGCTTTCTTGCAGCAGAAAATTTGGTCTTACCTGTGGTCCTGAGGCTCAAGTTCGCTCGTGGGGTGCTGCCCAGGGGCTCTCTGCAGCGGCAGCAACCAGGAAGACCTGTGCCGCCCCTTCCGGGAGCTTCAGTGCACCAGGGTTCCAGATGGTCTTTGGCTTTTTCCTCTGGCGTCCGAGATGTGTGTGCATGGAGCAGTCTCTTCTGGTTTCCCAGGCTTGTCTGCCTCTCTGAAGGTTTAGCTCTCCCTCCCACGGGATTTGGGTGCAGAGAACTGTTTATCCGGTCTGTTTCTTTCAGGTTCCGGTGGTGTCTCAGGCAGGTGTCTTGCTGCTCCTGGGCCCTCCCCCACGGGAGCCCAGAGGCCTTATACAGTTTCCTCTTGGGCCAGGGATGTGGGCAGGGGTGAGCAGAGTTGGTAGTCTCTTCTGCTCTGCAGCCTCAGGAGTGCCCACCTGACCAGGCGGTTGGGTCTCTCTCTCACGGTCTCTCTCTCACGGGGTCTGGGAGCAGAGAGCTGCTGCGGGCCGGGATCCGTGGGTCAACATGTCATTCTTAAAAGAAGAATGGATAAGTTATTAACTCACCCCCTTACATAATGAAGTACTACTCAGCTATTAAAAACAATGACTACATGAAATTCTTAGGCAAACGGATGGAACTAGAAAATATCATCTTTCATGAGGTAGCCCAGCCACAAAAGAACAGGAATGGTATGTACTCACTGATAAGTGGATATTAGCCCAAAAGTATGGAATACCAAAGAAAAAATTCACTGATCATATGAAGCCCAAGAAGAAGGAAGACCAAAATGTGGATGTTCCATTCCTTCGTAGAAGGGAGAACAAAATAATCACAGGAGGAAATACAGGGACAAAAAGTGGAGCAAGAACAGAAGGAAAGGGCATCCAGAGACTGCTCCACCTGGGGATCCATCCCAAATGCAGCCATCAAATGCAGTCACTATTGCTGATGCCAAGTTGTGCATGTTGACAGGAGCCAGATATGGGTGTCTTCTAAGAGGCTCTGCCAGAGCCCTACTGATACAGATGAGGATGCTTGTAGCTAACCATTGGACTGAACAAGGGGATCCCAATGGAGGAGTTAGAGAAAAGATTGAAGGAGTTGAAAGGGGTTTGCAACACCATAGGAAGAAAAACAGTATCAACCAACCAGACCCCACCAGAGCTCCCAGGGACTAAACCACCAACCAATGAGTACACATGGAGGGACCCATGACACATATGTGGCAGAGGATTGCATTGTCTAGCATCAATGGGTGGAAAAGCCCTTGGTTCTGTGAAGGCTTGTTTCTCTAATTTCGGATAATGCTAAGGTGTTGAGGTTGGAGTGGGTGGATGGGAGTGGGAGCATCCTCATAGAAGCTGGGAGAAGGGGAATGGGAGAGGTCAGAACCAGGAAAGGGATTAACATTTGAAATGTAAATACATAAAATATCCAAGAAAAATAAAAATTATTTTAAAAATTACTTAGATAGAACCCATAATACTTGGTATCACATTTGCTGTTGCTGCCCAGTTCCAGTTCGGTGCTTGAAACTTCTTATAGGCTTGGTGTAATGCTAGTGTCAACTACTTCCTACTATGTTTACTCATTAGTTTACTCTCTCTAAGCCATCTGAATTCCTCCCATGAATTGCAGCAATAGCTCTCCATTTCTTCTATAACCTCCAATTTGCTGCCTGGGCTAAAGTAAAGTTTCTAACGTCTGAACCAAAGCACAGAAGAATTCATTAAAATCTTTGTCTATTTTAATGAGAATACAATTTCAAAGTCCTTACCATGGCTGACAAAATGACAAAAGTTCTGCCTAACAACTTGTCTGCAGCTGTACCTGCAACCACTCTCCTCTTCCTCTCCACTTCCTTTTTCTCTTCTTGGTTTAATAAAGTAATTGGTGTTTCTCAAACTTGTTGAACTCTCATTCTAGTTCCCTTTGAACTTGGTTGCTTTGGTTTTCAAGTGTGTTTTCCTGCACTTGCACACATTTCAATGCGTTGCTAAGGTTTCTGTTCAATCATCTCCTCATGTAGAGATTGCCCTGCTGAATAAATAAGTTTGCATACTCTAATAAAGTATACTTAGTTGTCAGGCAGCTTATCAGTCAGGGTGATATTAGGCCCTTAGCCAACAAAATACATTAACAAGCAATGACTACGTGTATTATTTTATAACAAAGTTTACACATACAATGAAAATTTGTGTTTTCTTTAAGATCTTCTATTTTTCTCTATGTTTTCATTAATTAATTTATTTGTTTACTTTACTGATCAGGATACCACAAGAAAATCTAAAGAATCAACTATCCAGAGCCCATGGGGGCTAACAGAGGCTGAACCACCAACATGAGAGCATGCATGGGACAGACATAGTCCCCCTACTCATAGTAACATATGTATAGCTTGGTACTCCTGTGGAACCCTTAACGGCAGGAGTAGGGTCTGTCTCTTACTCTGATGCTTGTCTTTGGATACCTTTTCCCTAACTGGATGGGTTTGTCTAGCATCAACAGAAGAAGATGCGCCCAGTGCTGCAGCAACTTGACAAATAAAAATTTTAAATTAAAATACGATTCAATTATTTTCCCCATCCTCCAATTCCTCAAGTGTTCCTTATTTTCTCCTTCTGAAAATTAAGGTTTCTTTTCTTACATACCTTTATACAGATATGGTAAAATTAGATTCTTCAGACAAAAATAATCTACATGCAAACAAAGGCTGTCTTAGCACACTACTCTATGAAGAGAAAGTTATACATTAACATATAGTTTTCAGAGATTTGCCACACAGAAAGTGGAGAAGATAGGAAAAGTTTTAATATGTCACATTAGATAAATCATTTAACAAAGCAAAGGCCTGAGTGGCTCATTGAATATATAAAGGGTAAAAAATAATTATAAGTGTAATATCTGAGAAATTACCTAAAAACTTGTTATTTGCTGGGACCTTGAGAATTAAGGACTAGCTTTCAGAAATTGATATAGAACAGTCATTTCTGCAAAATCACTAATCTGAAACTTTGTTAGTTGGGATTTAAATAAGTGAAGTACATTATAGTGTGCTTCTAACATGCAGAGAATTTCCAACAATGAAGTTTATACAGCACAGGCTATGTGTTTGCAGAAATACTTCTACTTTATAATAGATCAGCATCTTCATGGAAGTGTCCTGCATTTCTGGGAGTAGGATTGTGCACTTTGCAGGGTAAGATGAATTTCTTTCAGTATCAACAGAGTGGTATCAGACCTGGGCTGTATGTACTGTTATAGATATATCTATAGTGCCGTGCTTAGATTTCAGGTCTGCAGTAGTTTGTAGAGTCCTGCTAAGATAGGCAGAATTCCTTGGGGCTGAAGTGGGTCTAATGAATCCTTGCTTGGAATATGCCTTAACTTAAATGAACTTTATCATGACAAAAAATCTAGACTGATTTTTTTTTTGCTATTTTACTTTTCAATTTACATCCGAACATTTTTCTTTTGAATTAAAAAATGACTTGCCTTTTTAACAGACTCAACATCTTTTGGCACCTGTCCAAATGGTGTTACAAATGTAAGCTCTGACACATAGAAATTCTCTGTCAGTTTTGAAATATTTCTCTTTTAATGGATATTTTATGTATTTGCATTTCAAATGTTATCCCCTTTCTTGGTTGCCCCCTCTCCCATACCCCCTACCTCTGATTCTATGAGAATGCTCCCACTCCCACCCATCCACTCCCACTTCAACCCTGGCATTACCAATACACTGTGGAAACAAGCCATCTCAGGACCAAGGGCTTCTCCTCCTATTGATACCAGGCAATGCCATCTTCTGGTACTTATGCCACTGGAGCCATGGGTCCCTCCATGTGTACTCTTTGGTTGGTGCTTTAATCCCTGGGAGCTCGGGGGGGGGGGCGGTCTGGTTGGTTGATATTGTTGTTCTTCCTATGGGGTTACAAACCCCTTCAGCTCCCTCAGTAATTTCCTTAACTCCTCCATTACAGTATCTGTACTCAGTCTTATTGTTAGCTGCAAGCATCCTCATCTGATTCACTCGGACTCTGGCAGAGGATCTCAGGAGACATCCATATCAGGCTCCTGCCAGAAAGCATTCCTTGGCATCAACAATAGTGACTGGGTTTAGTGACCACATATGGTGTGGATCCCCAGGTGGGGCCGTCTTTAGATGACCATTCCTTCAGTCTCTGCTCCACTCTTTGTCCCTGAATTTGCTCCAGTATTTTGTTCCCACTTCTAAGAAGGACCAAAGCATTCACATTTTGGTCTTTCTTCTTCTTGAGCTTCATATGGTCTCTGAAATATATCTTGGGCATTCTGAGCTTTTGGGCTAATATCCACTTATCAGTGAGTGCATACAATGTGTGTTCTTTTGTGACTGGGTTATCTCACTCAGTATGATAATTTCTAGTTTTATTCATTTGCCTAAGAATGGCAGAAAGGCACCTAAAGCAATGTTCAGCATTTTTAGTCATCAAGGAAATGTAAAACAAAACAACCCTGAGATTTCACCTCATACCAGTCAGAATAGCTAAGATCAAAAACTCAGGTGACAGCAGATGTGGAGAAAAAGGAACACTCTTCCATTGCTGGTGGGACCGCAAACTGGTACAACCATTCTGGAAATTAGTCTAGTGGTTCCTCAGAAAATTGGACATAGTGCTACCTGAGGACCTAGCTATACCACTCCAAGGCATATATACCCAAAAGATGTCCAACATATAACAAGGAAATATGCTCTGTTATGTTCATAGCAGCCTTATAATAGCTAGAAGCTGGAAACAACCCAGATTTTCCTCAACAGAGGAGTGGATACAGAAGATGTGGTACATTTACACAATGGAGTACTACTCAGCTATTAAAACATTGACTTCATGAAATTTGCAGGCAAATGGATGGAACTAGAAAATATCATCCTGAGTGAGGTAACCCAGTCCCAAAAGAACACACATGGTAACCACTCACTGAGAAGTGGATATTAGGCAAAAAGCTCCGAATACCACAATACAACTCAGAAACCCTATGAAGCTCAAGAAAAGGAAGACTAAAGTGTGGAAGCTTCAGTTCTTCTTAGAAAGGGGGACAAAATACTCAGAGAAGGTAGAGGATGGGAGAGAACTATGAGGAACAGAGGAGGGGGAGGGGAAAAGGGAGGGTCAGGATCAGGTATGGGAAGAGATGAGGATGATATACAGAGGGTCAGGAAATTGAACAGAAGTGTGTATCAATGGGGGCATGGGAGTAGCCACCATAATGTCCCAGATGTCAGTAAATCAAGAGGTTTCCAGAACCCAGTGGGGATGACATTAGCTGAAATACCCAACAAAGGGGAGGGAGAATCTAGAGAAACCATGTCCAGAGTTTAGGTAGGGCCTCTGTTTAAGGAACAGGTCCACCCACTCATCTCCAAATTTTTAACCCAGAATTGTTTTTGTTTAAAGGAAATACTGGGGCAAAGTGTGGAGCAGAGACTGAAGAAAAGGCCATCGAGAGACTGCCACATCTTGGGATCCATCCCACATACAGACAGCAAACTCAGACAATTTTGCGGATGCCAAGAAGTGCTTGCTGACAGGAGCCTGATATAGGTGTCTCTGCTATGGTTTGACAAACACAGATGCAGATGTTCACAGCCAACAATTAGACTGAGCATGGGACTTCGGTGGAGGAGTTAAGAAAAGGACTGAAGGAGCTGAAGGGGTTTGCAACCCATAGAAAGAAGAACAGTGTCAACCAACCAGACCCCCACCCCCTAGAGCTTCCAGGGACTAAACCACCAACCAAAGAGTACACATGGAGGTACCCAAGGCTCCAGATGCATATGTAGCAGAGAATTGCCTTATCTGGCATCAATGTGAGGGGAGGCCTTTGGTCCTCTGAAGGCTTGATTCCACAGTGTAGGGGAATGCCAGGGCGATGAGTTGAGAGTGGGTGGATGAGTGGTGAAACACCCTCATAGAAGCAGGGGGAGGAGGGATGGGATAGGTGTTTGTGGAGGAGAGGGTATAACATTTGAAAGGTAAATAAATAAATATCCACTAAAAAAAGACCGCATAAATGGAATGCATTGTATAGTATATACATGCAGCAACACACAATACACTGAAATTTCATATGTAAACATCAATGACTGTCAATATTAAGGGTGTTTTTCAAAGCATTCTAAGTAAAATTTTCTATAGCCAAACAGTCTCTCTCTCTCTCTCTCTCTCTCTCTCTCTCTCTCTCTCTCTCTCTCTCTCTCTCTCATCTAATTAACTTAAAACAGCAAATATCAAGAGTGTTACTGTGTCAGTTGATGGTAAAATAAGCCATTAAACACTTCAGTAATGGGCAGAGTATGATGTCTTAAACTTTATGGAGTAAAGAATACCTGTAGTTTTTTTTTAGAAAAAAGAAACAATATATTAATTTATAGTGAAAGACAACTATTAATTCCAGATATTCTACAGATGCCTCAGAAAAATGGAAAGGAAAATTGCAAATACATTTTAGAGCTGAAGACAGACTGCTTTTCTCCACACAAGGTTGCTTTATTCAGGTTTCTAAGCTTTATGTGTTGAGAAAGGATTAATCTACTCGATGCTTTTGTCTTGGCATCAGAGTCTCCTGTACAAAAGGGCTATTGATCAATGTTTTCTGCTGACTACTATCATCATGTCTGTCAGGTGGACTGCTCTGGCTGACAAAGAAGCTCTTTGAGAGCTTATAAATAAGCTCCTGACAGTCTTAATACCAGGAGGTTTGTAGGCTGGGTACGATGCTATCAGTGGAAGCATAACTTAAAAGGCATATGGAAAATTTGGGGAATAAATCTGAGAACTTATGGCTTTAGATGACTTGTCCAAGGGTAGGGACAAGAACGAAACCCAAGTAAAGTTGCTCTCTCCTTACTGAAGGAAAACCATTCATTGTAGGAAAGTATCAGACCATAGAGCATACTACTTGATATGCAGCCACACTCTGCCATCCTCCAATGGCAAAGGAGCCACTTTGGAATTTATTATATGCATTAATTTGATTGCATAGTGATATATTCACTAGACAGATTACCACAGGTCTAATTAAAGAGCGGTCTTAAAGCCAGCTGATTACTGATTTACATTGCATTTATTTGATGTCAATGTATTTGTGTAGATAAATTAGATGTAATTTCCAAGTAATAAAACTTAAGTGGTATAAAATCTCTAGGTTGCTAGATTGAAAATGAGTGGAGAAACTTCACCCCATCATTAAACGCGAGAACTCCTCGAGGTACCATTGTGCATCAATATCACAGGCACAGCATAAGAATTGGGACACTTACCTCTTTTCTTTGTTTTGCGAGGTTCACGTATATTCTCATATCAAAGAACCCCACTTCCTCCACTATGGATGAATTTATTTTCATATAGTATCTAACCTTATTTTAAAAGAAGTCTAGAAAGATGTGAAAACTGACTACTTATTAATAGGTACCTCACAGAGTACCAATGGGCCAATAATATGTACATAGCCAAAGAAGGTGTTTAACCCTCTGTTTCTTTTAGAATAATTGATGACCCGAAAATGTGAGTATGCTGAGTTTGTTTAATTATGCCGCTTGCATGTGAAAATATTTCTTATCAAAATACCCATTCATTAAGTCTAAGCAAATGGTTAAACTTGGAGTAAGTTTAATAACAATATGTCAATAAGTAAATAATGCATTCTTATGAAACAAATATTTCTAGTTGTTTTGGATGCAATAGTATTTGTATTATGAAGTGAAATACTCTTTGTATTAAGAAATAAGACATGAACAGAAGACTATTATTCTGGGTTTGATATAGTTATTTTACTGTGGCTCATTGGTGAAGTTCATTGCTTTTTAATGGCTTGGCAGCAAGATGTTTGAAGTAGTCTATTGGAATATTGGCAAACTTTTAGAATTCTGAACTATTAATTCATGAGTCATGGCTGAGATGGAATGTGGAAGAAGACTGGATGAGAAGACTCTTCATGATTGCTGCATGCTCTAGTAACTGGCCATTCTACAAATCTGCCTCACTGTCAGAAAAGTGAATGTGTCCAGGAATCTTTTGGGCATGACCTTCATTGCTTTTTGTCTTTGTTTCTGTGTCTCTATGTCTCTGTCTGTCTCTCTCTCTGTCTGAATATATGTATATATTTTGTGTATGTGTGTGTGTGTGTGTGTGTGTGTGTGTGTGTGTGTGTGTGGTGTCTGTGTTGGTATCAGGAGGTATGGGAGGTGTGTTATGTAGTATGTATGTTTTTAGTGTGTTTATCTCTCTGTGTGTAGTGTGTTTTATGTGTATGTGTGATATCTGTGTTTTATGTAGGAGGTATGGAGGTGTATATGTGTCTGTGGTGGATTTGTATTTGGAGTGGCATGGTGTGGTATAGTGTATGTGGTGTGGTATAATGAGTGTGTGTGTGTATGTGTGTGTGTTGTGTACTGTGTGTGTGTGTATGTGTGGTGGACTGTGGGTGTGGTGTACTCTGTGTGTGTGTGTGTGTGTTTGTGTGTGTGTGGTATACTGTGTGTGTGGTATACTGTGTGTGTGGTGTACTCTGTGTGTGTGTGTGTGTGTGTGTGTGTGTGTGTGTGTGTGTGTGTGTATGGTGGTAGTGGTTGTGTGTATGTATGTTTAGCCCAAGTCATATGATTACTAGTCTCTTTTTCTTCTGTCTGGTGCTGGGAGGCCCAGTATACTGAAAGATTCATATTTGCTGTCTTTTGCCCTCTGGGATCTGAGTAAAATGGAACTATCCTAAGATTTGTTAAAACATATCCTCTAAAGGCCATTTTTTTTCCTGTAAGGACCTAGAAGTCAATCGTTTAAATGGCATCACTTTAGGCTACTTCTGTGTTTACATCCAGTTCATGGCTTTGATCCAGTAAGCCCCACTCCCTAAATGTGTCTGTAATCTCCTATAGTCACATATCTACGTGATATATTTGTTCATTCTCAGAAATGGTATTTCTATTTTTTAAAATATCACATTACTTCTGAAATATTCACTTCTATATCTTTCCACTTTTATGTATGCTATCTGCTTTCTTTTGTCAAGTTAATTCTGTTTGCCTGGATGGCAGCTGTCTTGTGATACATATTCGCAAGTTCAGTAAATGCAGCTTAAGGTGAAAAACTGAGATAAGCCTCACTACAAGTCAAAGACACTGCTTTATTTACCACTCTTTCTAACGTTGACTAAATTGACTCCAGTTGTGAATTAATAAAATTATTCAGAGTTTATACTTAAGCTTAATGCAATAATAACCAAAGTTATCTTTTCCAAATACTGAGAAAAAAATGGCAGTTTAGGGTTAACACAGTATTTCTTCAAAAAGTAAATTTAATTATGTTGATGACTGTGATGGTTTGCATATGCTTGGCCCAGGGAGTGGCACTGTTAGAAGATGTGGCCTTGTTGGAGGAAGTGTGTCACTGTGGAGGTGGGCTTAGAGACCCTCCTCCTAGCTGCCTGAGGATGCTCAGTCTGTTCCTGGCTTCCTTTGGGTGAAGATGTAGAACTCCCTCCTGTACCATGCCTGCCTGGATGCTGTGATGCTGCCATGCTCCCACTTGATGGTAATGGACTGAACCTCTGAACCTGTAAGCCAGCCCCAATTAAATGTTTTCCTTTATAAATAAAACTTACATTGGTCATGGTGTCTATTCACAGCAATAAGACCCTAACTAAGACAATGACTCAAACTTAAATTTCCAAATACATGGTTATTTGTCATATTTCTATATAAGAATAAAGTAAAAACATGCCTGATTAAGGTGTGTTTTTGTCTAAAAATACATCTTTCCTCTGCATAGCTCATGAGATGGTATATATTTTACTAAAATAAATGTTACAGTAGAAATGTTCTCTTAGAAATTGTAGTGGAAATTTTGCATATATTTTCTAGATTTAAAATTGAGAAGATATAAAACATTGTACGTGATCTGCAACAATTTGATTCAAAGTGTTGAGATGATCCAGAAGTGCAGTATCTTTCTTAGCATGTAAACAGGTTGGGAAGCTCACAGAAACATATTTTAACAGAGTTAAACACAATATTTTAACAACATGAAAGGGACATATATGATTTGGGCTTTGCAGACCAAGTTTTTCCCAAAGATGTTTGAAGATTCTGTTCTGCATCCAAAAACAGGAGTTTGATTAGTAATGGGCATGGTAGGGAGAAGAGATCTTCATGTGGTCTCTGAATTGTGTCTTGGCTAATTAAAGTTTTGGGCTATATACACTTATCAGGGAGTGCACATACCGTGTGTGTGTGTGTGTGTGTGATTGCATCACCTCACTCAGAATGACTTTTTCTAGTTCCATCCATTTTTCTATGCATTTCATGAAGTCATTGTTTTGATAGCTGAGTAGTATTCCATTGTGTAGATGTACCACATTTTCTGTATCCATTCCTCTGTTGAAGGACATCTGGCTTCTTTCTAGCTTCTGGCTATTATAAATAAGGCTGCTATGATCATAGTGAAGCATATGTCCTTCTTCTATGTTGGTACATCTTTAATATATATATATATATATATATATATATATATATATATATATATGTCTCACAGTGGAATAGCTGTGGTCCATTGGTAGTACTATGCCCAATATTCTGAGGAAACAACTGACTGTTTTCCAGAATGGTTGTATCAGTATGCAATCCCTATTTCTCCCTTCCCAGCAACTACTCTCTTCTAAGTTTTTTATCTTAGTCATTCTGACTGATGTGAGGTGGTATCTCAGAGTTCTTTGATTTGCATTTCCCTGATATCTAAGTTGCTTCTCAGCCATTTGGTATTCCTCAGTTGAAAATTGTTTGTTTAGCTCTACACCCCATGTTTTAATAGGATTATTTGACTTTCTGGAGTCTAACTCTTGATTTCTTTGTACATATTGTATATTAGCTTTCTATAGGATGTAGTATTAGTGAAGACATTTTCCCAATCTGTTAGTTGCAGTTTTGTCCTAATGACAGTGTACTTTGCCTTACAGAAGTTTTGCAATTTTGGGAGGTGCCAGTTTTGATTCTTGACTTAGAGCATAAGCCATTGGTGTTCTGTTCAGGAAAATTTCTCCTGTGCCCATGTGTTTGAGACTCTTCCCCATTTTTCCCTTCTATTAGTTTCAGTGTATTTGGTTTTATATAGAGGTCTTTGATCCACTTGGACTCCTATGTAGATCTCTCTTGAGAGACATAGCCAGAATACGGCCAATTCATAGGTGAATGCCAGCAGCAAACTACTGAACTGAGAGCAGGACCCCAGTTGAAGGAATCAGAGAAAGGACTGAAAGAGCTGACGGGGCTTGAGACTCCATATGAACAACAATGCCAACCAATCAGAGCTTCCAGGGACTAAGCTACTACCCAAAGACTATACATGGACTGACCCTGGGCTCCAACGTCATATAGGTAGCAATGAATAGCCTAGTAAGAGCACTAGTGGAAGGGGAAGCCCTTGGTCCTGCCAAGGCCGGACCCCCAGTGAACGGGATTCTTGTGGGGAGGGCAGTAATGGGGGGAGGATTGGGAGGGGAACACCTATCTAGAAGGGGAGGGGGAGGAGTTAGGGGGATGTTGGCCTGGAAACTGGGAAAGGGAATAACATTTGAAATGTAAATAAGAAATACCCAATTTAATAAAGATGGGGAAAAAAAGAAGATAAGAATGGGTCAATTTGTATTCTTCCATATGCTGACCTCCAGTTGAACCAGCACCATTTGTTGAATGTGCTGTCTTTTTCCATTGGATAGTTTTAGGTCCTTTGTCAATGATTAAGTAACCATAGATATATGGGTTCATTTCTGTGTCTTCAATTCTACTGCATTGATCTACCTGCCTGTCTTTGTACCAATTCTGTACAGTTTTTATCACTATTGCTCTGTAATACTGCTTGAAGTCAGGGATGGTTATTCCTCCAGAAATTCTTTTAGTGTTGAGAATAGTTTTCGCTATCCTGGGTTGTTTTGCTTTTCCAAATGAATTTGCAAATTCCTCTTTCTAACTCTATGAAGAATTTAGTTGGAATTTTTATGGGCATTGCATTGAGTCTGTAGATTGTTTTCGAAGAGATGACCATTTTTACTATATTAATCCTGCCAATCAATGAGCATTGTAGATCTTTCCATCTTTTGAAATCTTTGATTTCTTTCTTCAGAGATTTTTTTAAAAATTGGATTTTTTTAATTTACATTTCAAATGTAATTCCCTTTCCTGGTTTCCTGTCCATAAGCCCCCTAACCCATTCCCTTCTCTAAGGGTGTTCCCCTCACTGCCTACCCTCCCTCCCTTCCCCTCAACATTCCCCTACACTGGGGGTCCAACCTTGGAAGGACCAAGGGCTTCTCCTTCCATTGGTGCCCAACAAGGCCATCCTCTGCTACAGATGCAGCTGGAGCCATAGGTCAGTCCATGTATAGTCTTTGGGTAGTGGTTTAGTCCCTGGGGGCACTGGATGTTTGGCATTGTTATTCTTATGAGTTTGCAAGCCCCTTCAGCTCTTTCAATCCTTTCTCTAATTCCTCTAACAGGGGTCCAATTTCAGTTCAATGGTTTGCTGCTAGCATTCGCTCTGACTGTGTCTCTCAGGAGACATCTTTATCCAGTTTCTGTCAGCATGCACTTCTTAGCTTCATCAATCTTAGCTAGTTTGTGTGGATTCTATACAATCCATTGTGTAGATGTACCACATTTTCTGTATCAATTCCTCTGTTGAAGGGCATCTGGGTTCTTTCCAGCTTCTGGCTATTATAAATAAGGCTGCTATGAATAGAGTGGAGCATGTATCTTTGTTGTATGTTGGAGCATCTTTTGGGTATATGCCCACAGGTAGTATAGCAGTGTCCTCAGGTAGTGCAATGTCCAACTTTCTGAGGACCCTCCAGACTTATTTCCAGAGTGGTTGTACCAGTTTGCAATCCCACCAACAATGGAGGAGTGTTCCTCTTTCTTCACACTCTTGCCAGGATCTGATGTTACCTGAGTTTTTGATCTTAGTCATTCTGAGGTGTGAGGTGGAATCTCAGGCTTGTTTTGATTTGCATTTCTCTGAGGACTAAGGATGTTGAGCATTTCTTTAGGTACTTCTCAGTCATTCGATATTCCTCAGCTGAGAATTCTTTGTTTATCTCTTTACCCCATTTTTAAAGGGTTATTTGGCACTCTGGATTCTAACTTCTTGAGTTCTTTGTATATACTGGATATTAGCCTTCTATCAGATGTAGTATTGGTAAAGATCTGAAATTCTTGTCATACAGATGGTTCACTTGCTTGGTTAGAGTCACACCAATGTATTTTATATAATTTGTGGCTACTGGGAAGGGTATCATTTCCCTAATTTCCTTTTCAGTCTGTTTATCTTTTGAGTAGAGGAAGGCTACTGATTTGAGTTAGTTTTGTATTCAGTTACTTTGTTGAAGTTATCAGCTATAGGAGTTCTCTGGTGGAATTTTGGGGGGGTCACTTACATATTATATCATATCTGAAAATCATATTTTGATGTTTTCCTTTCCAATTTGTATCCCTTTGATCTCTATTTGTTGTCTAATTGCTTTGGCTAGGACTTCAAGTACTGTATTGAATAGGTAGGTAGAGAGTGTGCAGCCTTGTGTAGTCCCTAGTTTTAGTGGGATTGTTTCAAGTTTCTCTTCATTTAGTTTGATGTTGGCTACTGGTTTGCTGTATTTTGCATTTACCATATTTAGGTATGGGCCTTGAATTCCTAATCTTTCCAAGACTTTTATCATGAAGGGCTGTTGAATTTTGTCAAATGCTTTCTCAGCATCTAATGAAAAGGTCATGTGTTTTTTTCCTTGAGTTTGTTTTTATAGTGATCTGTGTTGATGGATTTCAGTATCTTGAACCATCCTTGCATCACTTCAATGAAGCCTACTTTTTCATGGTAAATGATCATTTTGATGTGTTCTTGGATTTGGTTTGTGAGAATTTTATAGAGTATTTTTGCATCCATATTTACCAGGGAAATTGCTATGAAATTCTCCTTCTTTGCAGGGTCTTTGTGTGGTTTAAGGGATTGTCATTTCAAATAAAGATTTTAGTAGTGTTCCTTCTGTTTGTATTTTGTGGAGTAGTTTGAAGAGTATTGGTACTAAGTCTTCTTTGAAGATCAGATAGAATTCTGCACTAAACCACTCTGATCCTGGACTTCTTTTGGTTGAGAGATTTTCAATGACTTTGAATGCCAATAATAGTATGTTTTAGGGATTAGGGGACTGTTTATATGGTTTATCTGATCCTTATTTAATTTTGGTACATGGTATCTGTCTAGAAAATTGTCCATTTCATCCAGATTTTCTAGTTTTGTTGAATATAGGCTTTAGTAGTAGGATCTGATAATTTCCTAACTTTTCTTGGTTTCCGCTGTTATATCTTCCTTTCCAGTTATGATTTTGTTAATTTGGATACTGTCTCTCTGCCTTTTGGTTAGTCTGGCTAATGGTTTATCTACCTTGTTGATTCTTTTTCAAAGAACCAGCTCCTGGTTTTGGTGATTCTTTGTATTAGTTCTTTTTGTTTTTACTGTGTTGATTTCAACTCTGATTTTGATTATTTCCTGGAGCCAACTACTTGTATGAATTTGCTTCTTTTTATTCTAGAGCTTTCAGGTATGCTCTAAAGCTGTTAGTGTATACTCTGTCCAATGTCATTTTGGAGGCACTCAGAGGTATGAATTTTCCTCTTAGTACTGCTTTCTTTGTATCCCATTAGTTTGGGTATGCTGTGCCTTTATTTTCATTAAATTCTAAAATGTCTTTAATTTCTTTTTTTACTTCTTCCTTGACCAAGTTGTCATTGAGTAGAGAGTTGTTCAGCTTCCATGTGTATTTGAGATTTCTGTCTCTTTTCTTATTATTGACGATCAACTTTATTCAATGGCTATCTGATAGAATGCATGGGATTATTTCAATCTCTTTAGTTATTGAGGCCTGTTTTGACATCATTACATGGTCAGTTTTTGAGAAGGTATGATGAGGTTCTGAGAAGTTATATTCTTTTTTATGATAAAATGTTCTGTAGATGCTTGTAAAATCCATTTGGTTCATAACTTCAGTTAGTTTCACTGTGTCTCTGTTTAGTTTCTGTTTCCATGATCTGTCCATTGATGAAAATGGTGTGTTGAAGTCTCCTACTACTATTGTGTGTGGTGCAATGTATGCTTTGAGCTTTAGTAAAGTTTCTTTTATGAATGTGGGTACCCTTGCACTTGGAGCATAGATGTTCAGAATTGATAGTTCATCTTGGCAGATTTTTTTCTTTGATGTCTATGAAGTGTCCTTCCTTATCCTTTTTAATAAATTTTGGTTGAAAGTCTATTTTATTTGATAATAGAATTGTTATTTCAACTTATTTTTGGGGACCATTTGCTTGGAAAAGATTTCCCTCTTTTACTCTTAGGTAGTTTCTGTCTTTGTCCCTGAGGTGTGTTTCCTGTGTGCAGAAAAATGCTGAAACCTATTTATGCCAGTCTGTTAGTCTGTGTCTTTTTATTAGAGAATTGAATCCATTAATGTTAAGAGACACTAAGAAATACTGTTTGTTTCCTGTTATTTTTGTTGTTAGATTTGGAATTATGTTTTGTGGCTATCTTCTTTTGGGTTTGTTGCAAGAAGATTACCTTTTGATTTTTCTAGGTGTAGTTTCCCTCCTTGTTTTGGAGTTTTTCATCTATTATTTTTTGTAGGTCTGTTTTTGTGGAAAGGTGTTGTGTGAATTTAGTTTTGTCAAAGAATATCTTGTTTTCTTCATCTGTAGTAATTGGGAAGTTTGGTGGATATAGTAGCCTAGGTTGGCATTTATTTTCTCTTAGGGTCTATATGATGTTTGTCCATGACTTTCTAGCTTTCATAGTCTTTTCATAGTCTGTTGAGGAGTCTGGTATAATTCTTATAGGTCTGCCTTTATATGTTACTTGACCTTTATCCATTATTGCTTTTAATAGTCTTTCTTTGTTTTATGTGTTTGGTCTTTTGACTACTGTGTGAGGTGAGGAATTTCTCTTCTGATCCAATCTGTTTGGAGTTCTGTAGGCTTCTTGTATGTTCATGGGAATCTCTTTCTTTAGGTTAGGGATATTTTCCTTCTATAATTTTGTTGAAGATATTTACTAGTCTGTAAAGTTCGAAATCTTCAGTCTCTTCTATACATATTATTCTTAGGTTTGGTCTTCTCACTGTGTCCTTGATTTCCCGGATGTTTGATGTAGGAGCTTTTTGCTTTTTGCATTTTCTTTGCATATTGTGTCAATGTTTTCTATGGTATCTTCTGCCCCTAGATTCTTATCCTATTGGTGATGCTTGTGTCTATGACTCCTGATCTCTTGCCTAGGTTTTCTATATCCAGACTTGTCTCCCTTTGTAATTTCTTCATTTTTTTCTATTTCCAATTTTAGATCCTGGATGGTTTTATTCAATTCCTTCACATGTTTGGTTGTGTTTTCTGTACTTCTTTAATGGATTTTTGTGTTTCCTCTTTAAGGGTTTCTCCTTGTTTATCTGTATTCTCCTGTATTCCTTTAAGGGAGTTATTTATATCCTTTGTAAAGTCCTTTATCATCCTTATGCTATATGATTTTAAATTCAAAAACTTGCTTTTCCAGTGTGTTGAGATATCAGTATTTGCTGTGGTGATAGAACTAGGTTGAGATGATTCCAAGTTGTCTTGGTTTCTGTTGCTTAGGTTCTGGTGTTTACCTTTCAACATCTGGTTATCTCAGATGTGAATTGGTCTTGCTATCTCTGACTGAAACTTGTCCCTCCTTTGGGTCTGTGAGACTGTGGTTTTTGGAGCAGTGGTAGTGATCCTGAAAGACTAGCTCTTGGCCAGCAGCTTTTGGGTTTGAGAGCTGTGGGACAGCCCCAGTTTTGGGTGCAGATAGAGACCAGATGAGACATGTCCCAGGCCACCCTGCAACTCCTGATCCCTGTGCACTCCCAGCAGGTCTCTCTTTGGATAGTCATAGAGAGAAAGTGGAGTCTTATCTGTGACATGACGGTTTAGGAGGAAGAGTGCTCCTGGAAGACCAGCTCTCTGTAGGAAGGTTTTGTGACCTAGGGCTGTGGTATATCCCCAGCTCTAGGTCCAGTTCTGGAGGCATTTTTTTAGTTAAAGTCCCCCCCTGATGATTTTGGCTCATGTAAACTTAATAGAAAACTATTCAACACAATGACCAAAGCTCATAAGCACTCAGAGAGTGATGCAGTATGTTCACATCCTGCATATGTTTCTACCAGATCCATAATGTATATATTATGCCTTTCAGTTTAGTGTTTTATGGGATTCCTGAATGGGTCTCTGATTCTTTGGCTTCTCCTTAGTTCTCTCTCTCTCTCTCTCTCTCTCTCTCTCTCTCTCTCTCTGTCTCCATCAACTCCAGTGTGGTAATTTTTTATTTTATTTATTTTATTTTATTTATTGTTAATCCTATGAAGCCTCTTGGTTTCTAAAGAGAAACAAAAAGGAAATGAATTCACATGGGAGGAGATGTGGGGATGAAGTAGGAGGAGTAAAGGGAGAAGAGAACATAAATAGGATATACTATGTGAAAAAAAGTATTTTCATTAAAAGGAAATAGAAAGTGTGAACACACACACACACACACACACACACACACTACCCACCACCACCACCACCACCACCACCACCACTACCACACTACCACCACCACACAGTAAGACACGAAATGAAAGTATAATAAATAAATTAAAACTGAATATATGGATGAATTAGAATTTGTGCAAATTGAGAAGCAAGTTATTTCAAAGAACTAAAAGAATCTATACTATAAGAAATGTTATGAACAAGTATCACTTTGTTCTTTAAAGCAAATGTAGCAGCAAAGGAAAAAATATTGAATCACAAATGTTTTCCCAACAGTAGAAAATTTAGCTTAGTTTTGACATATTTGGACAGATTTTGTTGCCTCACTCATTCATAAATATACATTTGAAAATAGGTATAATTATAACATATTTTATACTATTGGCATCTGTGTTTTTAATGCTCAACCTTTCCTTTAATTACAGAATTTTACAACAGGATTTATAAACTTTCTGCTCATGTTTATTGTATATATTGTTTTTCTATTTTTTGTTCTACATAATAAAGTAGATACATTAATTCAGAGAGTTCTTTCTTGTCCACTAAAATAATTTTCTTATTTTTAATATAAAATTTTTATTGTTAAGGTTTCACTTCATGTACCCCAATCACATTTATTTCCAAGTCCTTCCATATCTGTACCCATTCTAGTTATCTCTCCTTCAAGGCAAACAACAACAACAATAATAATGATATTAATATTAATAATAGAAAAGTCAAATTTGTGTTGTCTATGTACACACTGTCAGTCAGGTTAGTGGCCTGCCCTTAAATAGATCTTAGTCATTCCCCTCTCATACCCTCACCAGAAGCCATCAATTGTGGAGATCGAATGTACATTTACACAATAGAGAACTACTCAGCTATTAAAAACAATGACTTCATAAAATTTGCAAGCAAATGGAAGGAACTAGAAAATATCATCCTGGGTGTTTACCAGGAGTCCCAAACCCGCAGATCCCTGCCCGCAGCAGCTCTCTGCTTTCAAACCCCTTGGGAGAGAGCCCTCACCGCCTGGACAAGTGGGCACTCCTGAGACTGCAGAGCGGAAGAGAACACCAACACTGCCCACCCCTGCCCACATCCCTGGCCCAAGAGGAAACTGTATACTGCCTCTGAGTTCCCATAGAGGAGGGCCCAGGAGCAGCAGATCCGCTGCGTCTGAGACACCTCCAGAACCAGAAGGAACCTACAAGATAAACAGTTCTCTGCACCCAAATCCCATGAGAGGGAGAGCTAAACCTTCAGAGAGGCAGACACGCCTGGGAAACCAGAAGAGACTGCACTCTGCCCACATCTCTGACTCCAGAGGAAAACACCAAACACCATCTGGAACCCTGGTGCACGGAAGCTCCCGGAAAGGGCGGCACAGATCTTCCTGGGTGCTGCCACCATGGAGAGCTCGTAAGCAACACCTCATGAGCAAACTTGAGCCTCAGGACCACAGGTAAGACAAACTTCCTACTCCAAGCGACCTGCCTAGTGAACTCAGGACACAGGCCCACAGGTACTGTGTTACAGCTGAAGACCTGTAGATAGGAAAAACTACACGCCCGAAAGCAGCACACTCTGTTCCCATAACTGGCTGAAAGAAAACAGGAAAACAGGTCTACAGCACTCCTGACACACAGGCTTATAGGACAGTTTAGTCACTGTCAGAAATAGCAGAACAAAGTAACACTAGAGATAATCTGATGGCGAGAGGCAAGCGCAGGAACCCAAGCAACAGAAACCAAGACTACATGGCACCATCGGAACACAATTCTCCCACCAAAGCAAACATGGAATATCCAAACACACCAGAAAAGCAAGATCTAGTTTCAGAATCATATTTGATCATGATGCTGGAGGACTTCAAGAAAGACATGAAGAACTCCCTTAGAGAAACACAGGAAAACATAAATAAACAAGTAGAAGCCTACAGAGAGGAATCACAAAAATCCCTGAAAGAATTCCAGGAAAACACAATCAAACAGTTGAAGGAATTAAAAATGGAAATAGAAGCAATCAAGAAAGAACACGTGGAAACAACCCTGGATATAGAAAACCAAAAGAAGAGACAAGGAGCCGTAGATACAAGTTTCACCAACAGAATACAAGAGATAGAAGAGAGAATCTCTGAAGCAGAATATTCCATAGAAATCATTGACTCAACTGTCAAAGATAATGTAAAGCTGAAAAAGCTACTGGTCCAAAACATACAGGAAATCCAGGACTCAATGAGGAGATCAAACCTAAGGATAATAGGTATAGAAGAGAGTGAAGACTCCCAGCTCAAAGGACCAGTAAATATCTTCAACAAAATCATAGAAGAAAACTTCCCTAACCTAAAGAAAGAGATACCCATAAGCATACAAGAAGCCTACAGAACTCCAAATAGATTGGACCAGAAAAGAAACTCATCCCGTTACATAATAGTCAAAACACCAAATGCACAAAATAAAGAAAGAATATTGAAAGCAGTAAGGGAAAAAGGTCAAGTAACATATAAAGGCAGACCTATCAGAATCACACCAGACTTTTCGCCAGAGACTATGAAAGTCAGAAGATCCTGGACAGATGTCATACAGACCCTAAGAGAACACAAATGCCAGCCCAGGTTACTGTATCCTGCAAAACTCTCAATTAACATAGATGGAGAAACCAAGATATTCCATGACAAAACCAAATTTACACAATATCTTTCTACAAATCCAGCACTACAAAGGATGATAAATAGTAAAGCCAAACATGAGGAGGCAAGCTACACCCTAGAAGAAGCAAGAAACTAATCATCTTGGCAACAAAACAAAGAGAAGAAAAGCACACAAACATAAACTCATATCCAAATATGAATATAACAGGAAGCAATAATCACTATTCCTTAATATCTCTCAACATCAATGGCCTCAACTCCCCAATAAAAAGACATAGATTAACAAACTGGATATGCAATGAGGACCCTGCATTCTGCTGCCTACAGGAAACACACCTCAGAGACAAAGACAGACACTACCTCAGAGTGAAAGGCTGGAAAACAAATTTCCAAGCAAATGGTTGGAAGAAGCAAGCTGGAGTAGCCATTCTAATATCGCATAAAACCAATTTTCAACTAAAATTCATCAAAAAAGATAAGGAAGGACACTTCATATTCATCAAAGGAAAAATCCACCAAGATGAACTCTCAATCCTAAATATTTATGCCCCAAATACAAGGGCACCTACATACGTAAAAGAAACCTTACTAAAGCTCAGAACACACATTGCACCTCACACAATAATAGTAGGAGATTTCAACACCCCACTCTCATCAATGGACAGATCATGGAAACAGAAATTAAACAGAGACGTAGACAGACTAAGAGAAGTCATGAGTCAAATGGACTTAACAGATATTTATAGAACATTCTATCCTAAAGCAAAAGGATATACCTTCTTCTCAGCTCCTCATGGTACTTTCTCCAAAACTGACCATATAATTGGCCAAAAAACGGGCCTCAACAGGTACAGAAAGGTAGAAATAATCTCATGCGTGCTATCAGACCACCACAGGCTAAAGCTGATCTTCAATAACAGTAAGGGAAGAACGCCCACATATACGTGGAAGTTGAACAATGCTCTACTCAATGATAACCTGGTCAAGGAAGAAATAAAGAAAGAAATTGAAGACTTTTTAGAATTTAATGAAAATGAAGGTACAACATACCGAAACTCATGGGACACAATGAAAGCTGTGCTAAGAGGAAAACTCATAGCGCTGAGTGCCTGCAGAAAGAAACAGGAAAGAGCATATGTCAGCAGCTTGACAGCACACCTAAAAGCTCTAGAACAAAAAGAAGCAAATACACCCAGGAGGAGTAGAAGGCAGGAAATAATCAAACTCAGAGCTGAAATCAACCAAGTAGAAACAAAAAGGACCATAGAAAGAATCAACAGAACCAAAAGTTGGTTCTTTGAGAAAATCAACAAAATAGATAAACCCTTAGCCAGACTAACGAGAGGACACAGAGAGTGTTTCCAAATTAACAAAATCAGAAATGAAAAGGGAGACATAACTACAGATTCAGAGGAAATTCAAAACATCATCAGATCTTACTATAAAAGCCTATATTCAACAAAACTTGAAAATCTGCAGGAAATTGACAATTTCCTAAACAGTTACAAGGTACCGAAGTTAAATCAGGAACAGATAAACCAGTTAAACAACCCCATAACTCCTAAGGAAATAGAAGCAGTCATTAAAGGTCTCCCAACCAAAAAGAGCCCAGGTCCAGACGGGTTTAGTGCAGAATTCTACCAAACCTTCATAGAAGACCTCATACCAATACTATCCAAACTATTCCACAAAATTGAAACAGATGGAGCACTACCGAATGCCTTCTATGAAGCCACAATTACTCTTATACCTAAACCACACAAAGACCCAACAAAGAAAGAGAACTTCAGACCAATTTCCCTTATGAATATCGATGCAAAAATACTCAATAAAATTCTGGCAAAGCGAATCCAAGAGCACATCAAAACAATCATCCAACATGATCAAGTAGGCTTCATCCCAGGCATGCAGGGATGGTTTAATATACGGAAAACCATCAACGTGATCCATTATATAAACAAACTGAAAGAAGAAAACCACATGATCATTTCATTAGATGCTGAGAAAGCATTTGACAAAATTCAACACCCCTTCATGATAAAAGTCCTGGAAAGAATAGGAATTCAAGGCCCATACCTAAACATAGTAAAAGCCATATACAGCAAACCAGTTGCTAACATTAAACTAAATGGAGAGAAACTTGAAGCAATCCCACTAAAATCAGGGACTAGACAAGGCTGCCCACTCTCTCCCTACTTATTCAATATAGTTCTTGAAGTTCTAGCCAGAGCAATCAGACAACAAAAGGAGGTCAAGGGGATATGATTGGAAAAGAAGTCAAAATATCACTATTTGCAGATGATATGATAGTATATTTAAGTGATCCCAAAAGTTCCACCAGAGAACTACTAAAGCTGATAGATAACTTCAGCAAAGTGACTGGGTATAAAATTAACTCAAATAAATCAGTAGCCTTCCTCTACACAAAAGAGAAACAACTGGAGAAAGAAATTAGGGAAACGACACCCTTCATAATAGACCCAAATAATATAAAGTACCTCGGTGTGACTTTAATCAAGCAAGTAAAAGATCTGTACAATAAGAACTTCAAGACTCTGAAGAAAGAAATTGAAGAAGACCTCAGAAGATGGAAATATCTCCCATGCTCATGAATTGGCAGGATTAATATAGTAAAAATGGTCATTTTACCAAAAGCGATCTACAGATTCAATGCAATCCCCATCAAAATACCAATCCATTTCTTCAAAGAGTTAGACAGAACAATTTGCAAATTCATCTGGAATAACAAAAAACCCAGGATCGCTAAAACTATCCTCAACAATAAAAGGACTTCAGGGGGAATCCCTATCCCTGAACTCAAGCAGTATTACAGAGCAATAGTGATAAAAAACTGCATGGTATTGGTACAGAGACAGACAGATAGACCAATGGAACAGAATTGAAGACCCAGAAATGAACCCACGCACCTATGGGCACTTGATGTTTGACAAAGGAGGCAAAACCATCCAATGGAAAAAAGATAGCATTTTCATCAAATAGTGCTGCTTCTACTGGAGGTCAACATGTAGAAGAATGCAGATCGATCCATGCTTATCACCCTGTACAAAGCTTAAGTCCAAGTGGATCAAGGACCTCCACATCAAACCAGACACACTCAAACTAATAGAAGAAATACTAGGGAAGCATCTGGAACACATGGACACTGGAAAAAATTTCCTGAACAAAACATCAATGGCTTATGCTCTAAGATCAAGAATCGACAAATGGGATCTCATAAAACTGCAAAGCTTCTGTAAGGCAAAGGACACTGTGGTTAGGACAAAACGGCAACCAACCGATTGGGAAAAGATCTTTACCAATCCTACAACAGATAGAGGCCTTATATCCAAAATATACAAAGAACTCAAGAAGTTAGACCGCAGGGAGACAAATAACCCTATTAAAAAATGGGGTTCAGAGCTAAACAAAGAATTCACAGCTGAGTAATGCAGAATGGCTGAGAAACACCTAAAGAAATGTTCAACATCTTTAGTCATAAGGGCAATGCAAATCAAAACAACCCTGAGATTTCACCTCACACCAGTGAGAATGGCTAAGATCAAAAACTCAGGTGACAGCAAATGCTGGCGAGGATGCGGAGAAAGAGGAACATTCCTCCATTGTTGGTGGGATTGCAGACTTGTACAACCATTCTGGAAATCAGTCTGGAGGTTCCTCAGAAAATTGGACATTGAACTGCCTTAGGATCCAGCTATACCTCTCTTGGGCATATACCCAAAAGATGCCCCAACATATAACAAAGACACGTGCTCCAGTATGTTCATAGCTGCCTTATTTATAATAGCCAGAAGCTGGAAAGAACCCAGATGCCCTTCAACAGAGGAATGGATACAGAAAATGTGTACATCTACACAATGGAATATTACTCAGCTATCAAAAACAATGATTTTATGAAATTCATAGGCAAATGGAGGGAACTGGAAAATATCATCCTGAGTGAGGTAACCCAATCACAGAAAAACACACATGGTATGCACTCACTGATAAGTGGATATTAGTCCAAATGCTTGAATTACCCTAGATGCACAGAACACATGAAACTCAGGACAGATGATCAAACTGCGAATGCTTCACTCCTTCTTTAAAAGGGGAACAAGAATACCCTTGGCAGGGAATAGGGAGGCAAAGATTAAAACAGAGGCAGAAGGAACACCCATTCAGAGCCTGACCCACATGTGGCCCATACATATACAGCCACCCAATTAGACAAGATGGATGAAGCAAAGAAGTGCAGTCAGACAGGAACCAAATGTAGATCTCTCCTCAGAAACACAGCAAGAATACAACAAATACAGAGGCAAATGCCAGCAGCAAACCACTGAACTGAGAACAGGACCCCCGTTGAAGGAATCAGAGAAAGAACTGGAAGAGCTTGAAGGGGCTCGAGACCCCATATGAACAACTATGCCAAGCAACCAGAGCTTCCAGGGACTAAGCCACTACCTAAAGACTATACATGGACTGACCCTGGACTCTAACCTCATAGGTAGCATTGAATATCCTAGTAAGAGCACCAGTGGAAGGGGAAGCCCTGGGTCCTGCTAAGACTGAACGTGATTGTTGGGGGGAGGGTGGCAATGGGGGGAGGATGGGGAGGGGAACACCCATAAAGAAGTGGATCGGGAGGGATTAGGGGGATGTTGGCCCATAAATGGGGAAAGGGAATAACACTAGAAATGTAAATAAGAAATACTCAAGTTAAAAATTAAAATAAGGGGCTGGGGATTTAGCTCAGTGGTAGAGCGCTTACCCAGGAAGCGCAAGGCCCTTGGTTCGGTCCACAGCTCCGAAAAAAAGAACCAAAATAAATAAATAAATAAATAAATAAATAAATAAATAAATAAATAAATAAATAAAATAAAAAGAAAATATCATCCTGAGTGAGGTAACCTAGTCACAAAAGAACACACATGATATGTACTCACATATATGTGGATATTAGGCAAAAAGCTCAGAATACCCAGAATACAACTCATAGACTATATGAAGCTCAAGAAGATGGAAGATCAAAGTGTAGATGCTTTAGTACTTTTTAGAAAGTGGGACAAAATACTCACAGGAGGTAGAGTGTGGGAGAGACTTGGGAGTTAAGAGAGGAGAGGAAAAAGGGGGGCAACATGTATGGGAGAAAATAGGGATGATAGACAGAGGGTCAGAAAATTGAACAGAGGTGTGTAGCAATGGGACATGTGGAACTGGGAATAGCCATTAGAAAGTCCCAGATTTCAGGAAATCATCTGGGACCCAATGCAGATGACATTAGCTGAAATACCCAACAGAGGGAAGGGAGAACCTGTACAGACCATATACAGAGGTTAGGCAAGGCCCCAGGTTGAAGGATGGGGCCACCCCCTCATCTCAAAATTTTTAACCCAGAATCGGTTCTGTCTAAGAGAAATACTGGGGCAAAGTGTGGAGCAGAGACTGAACGAAAGGCCATCTAGAGACTGCCACACCTGTGGATCCATCCCGTATACAGACAGCAAACCTAGACACTATTGTTGATGCCAAGAAGTGCTTGCTGACAGAAGCCTGATATAGCTGTCTTCTGAGAGGGTCTGCCAGAACCTGACAAATACAGATGCAGATGTACGCAGCCAACCATTGGCCTGAGCATGAGTCCCAGTGGAGGAGTTAGGGAAAGGACTGATGGAGCTGAAGGGGTTTGCAACCCCATAGAAAGAACAACAATATCAACCAACCAGACGCCATCAGAGCAAAGAGTACACATGGAGGGACCCAATGCTCCAGCCCCATTTGTACCAGAGGATGGCCTTATCTGGCATCAATCAGAGGGGAGGCCTTTGATGCTGTGAAGGCTCGATGCCCCAGTGTAGGAGAATGCCTGGGCGGTAAGGTGGGAGTGGGTGGGTGGAGGAACACCCCCATAGAAACAGGAAGATGGGGATACATTAGGGGGTTTGCAGAGGGGAAATCAGGAAAGGGGATAACATTTGAAATATAAATAAATAAAATAACCAATAAATAAAATATGGGGAGTAAAAGAGTTCTCTTCAATGGATTTCTGTTTAAGTTGCTACTTTTTGTGGGGTTGAGAGGTGAGGCAGGGCTAGGGGTGTCACAAAAGCCTTCCATATACCCCTCTCTTCTCTGTGTGTGCAATCAACAATATCACAGCATAAGTAGCTTCCTTGCTCCTTACAATCAGCAGGAGCATGGTTCACGGACTTCTTCCACATCATTTCCCGTAACAGCACAGACTAACAGACCCTAGTCTCAGTAGACCCACAAAGCCAGACAAGATCATTAGTGGCAGTCTGGATTGTGGACATTACCATGTTCTCAGGTGACAGTGCGGGCTATTCACACCAATATGGACCCCAGAAGCAGTAGGGCCAAGAGCCATCAACATGGTTTCAAGTGACCTGCCCAGACTATGGACCTCAGCATGGCTTTTGGTCCCACAGACCATGGACATCCACACAGACTTCTCAGACTATAAAGATTGAACTGTCCCCGCCTCCCAAACAGTAGAATTAAAAACTTGTCCTATTTATCACACCCGGACTTACACTGCAAATTTTTTGTGAGAAGGGTTTAAGCTATAAACAGAAGCTCTGAAGTGCATCTTGAAATTGTAGATTGTTTTTCTCCCTTGGAACAATTTTTCTGTATGCATTTTTAAGTAATTTATTCATTTAATCTAAATAGAAAACTTTAATGATATAAAGCTGTTTATGATATCCCATGAGCAGCTCACTGATGACTCTGGGGACTTTTAGCTAAGTTTTCTTATTGCTCTGCTTTACATTTTTTGAGACCCATGAGTACTGTGATTATATTGTTTTCTCCTCACACTACTCTGCTGCCTCCAGGTCTTCCCATGATCTTCCAACTCCTTCCCAAATTAATGACTTCTTGTTCTTTAATTACCATTATTACATTTATATGTAACTATATGCATAACTAATAATTACATATCCTGTTAAGTATATTTAGTGTTGCCTTTTGAATATGGGTTGAGGGTTAGCCACTTGGATTGGGTGTCCTATTATGGGGCTCACTCTTGTAAAAAAGACTTTCTTTTAATTATCAATCATTCATTGTCTGTAGACCTTCTGCTAGGGGTAGGGTCTTGTGAATACAGCCACTCCATCCATATTTAGATACAAATGCAATTGTGTGGAGGTCTTTTTGAGGGTATTATATTGTTAATTTGTTGAATGCTTTCTTTTTGTCCTGGTACTGCTTCTGCCTGGTATTGCATAAAATATGAGTAGTAGGATATATAAAATATATATTTATATTCATAAGACAGATATCATAAAATAACATGTTTTCTACAGTTTCTTAAGTCATATTGTTCTTTACCCCTCTTTCCTCTCTTTCCATTTCTGATGCCCTTCCTCTATCCCCTTAGAAAACTTTCACCCCAGTTTTCCAGTTTTTCTCTTCATAGCAACTGTGTATTATCCCCCTCTTTAAAGATATTTCTTCTCAACACCATTGAACTCTTCTTTTTATCTGGTTTCTGTAATTGCTTCAGGTTATATTAGGATCCCCAAAAAATAGATTATGCAGTGTTTGTCCTCTGTATCTGGGTTATCTTACTCACTAACCCAGTATTACTTTTCTGCTTTGAGCCATTTACCTGAAAAATTTATTAATTCATTGCTACTCTACAACTGAACAGCATTGCATTATGTATAGGCATCACTTTTCCATTATCCACTCCTCAGTTGAATATTTAGGCTGTGTCTTTTTCTTAGCTATTGTGAATACATGGGAATGAACATGGCTGAGAAAGGTGCCTGTAGAAAGAAGGTTGAGTGTTTTGAGCATATGCAAAGGAGTGCTATACCTGTTCATATGGTAGATAGACTTCTACCTTGTAAGAAACATTCAAGTTGATTTCCACAGGGGCTGCATTAATTTACAGTACTCACCACAGTGAAGGAAGGACTCCTTTCCCCCAACATTTTCAACAGCAACTGCTGCCACTTGTTTCCTTGCTCTTGGCTATTCTGTCTAGCATGAGATGAAATCTCTAAGTAGTTTTCCTGTGCATTTCCCTAATGACTTGATTTTTTGTTTTCTATTATTATTTTTCTTTGGTTCCCATGACTAGTGTCATGGATATTTTAAGTCTCTCTCTCTCTCTCTCTCTCTCTCTCTCTCTCTCTCTCTCTCTCCAGCCAATCAACTTTGCTTTTCCAGACTAGCAACTCTTTCCTTTCAGCTCTAAGGTTGTTCATATCTGTTTCTATTTCCTTTTGGAATTGGTTGTACTTTACCCATTATTTACAATTATTCTCCTGTTTTAACTCTTTATTTTTATGTAATAGCCATTCTCTCAGGAAGATTGTTGTATGAATAGAGGGTATCTCACAATTATTTCTTTATATTGTTTCTGCTGACTCTCATGTTACTTGGTTGTAAAACTTGAATTGAGTATTGGTATGATATAAGATAATCTGTTCAGGTGGTCTGACTGTACTCTTTACATATAATTTTTGTGACTTTTTAATGTATATATATATATGACTTTATGGATTCCACTCCAAAATAAACAGTAAACTATATATGGTTTTCACTGTGAATTGATACTTAGGGATGATTTTTTCACCCCAAATTTTGATGACATTCAAAGTATGTAAAATACAAGGTGACTTTGCTTTTGGTGACAGGCACTTTAATAACAGTGCCATTCCTTAGCAGATTTTTCCAATTATCATATTAAAATAATTAGATTTATGTCATTTTTATCTGAATTTCTTATAAAATATACTAATGAACCAGTAAGTTATTTATAGTTTATCCAGATTTTTAGATCTTTTCTGAAGAATTTTCTCTATATTTACACCATGATTTCAGAAGCAAATAATGCGATATTGTCCCTGAAATTGTTAATAAGCAGTGCATGGTATCAGTGATGCTCTTCTTAAATCTTAAGTGTATTTATACTATAATATTCTAAGTTACTGTAAAATTAAATACTACATTAAAACACAATTGAAATGTCTCATCGATTTTGCATGACCTGTAGGAATAGAATCCTGTGGTTGAGGGCCATGGCTGTAGAAGAGGTGAGCTTGTTCTGGATTTGCAGACATGTTCATAGACTTTACACCATGCTGTCTACGTAAGATGCCCTGTCTCAGGGTCATCCTTTGCCTGCCAATTGTCTCATCCTATTCCTTTCTCAGACACAGCATGGAATTAGAGTACATTTTATTCTTCTCTATATTCTCCCATCCCTATACTGCTTAGTATTCACTACTATCTTATGCTGATGTCTAAGCCGAAGATCATGCTCTTTTTGTGAGTCTTCCTAATTGTTTCATGCATTTCTCCCCCTGCTGAAATGAGTTTCTTCTAAGGCTAAAAATCAGTTTGAGAATAAAACCTTGAAATATGTGAGGACAGATTTACATCATAACAGTCTACCATCTTCTTTTTTTTCTTTTTCTTTTTTCTTCTTCTTGAGCTTCATGTTGTTTATTAATTGTATCTTGGGTATTATGAGCTTTTGAGCTAATATCCACTTATCCGAGAATGCATACCATGTGTGTTCTTTTGTGAGTGGGTTGCAAAACGATGATGTTTTCTAATTCATCCATTTGCCTAAGAATTTCATGACATCATTGTTTTTAATAGCAATGTTTTTTTAAATAGAGTTGTTTTGATTTGCATTTCCCTGATGACTAAGGATATTGAATATTTCTTTAGGTGTTTCTTGGTCATATCATCTTCTAAAGATGCAGCTGAATTCTATGCCTTTTAGGAACTCGGTGGGTGTTTCTGTGGACAATGATCATCACTTGAAGTTTTCAAAAAGAACTGATTCCTCGGTTTTATTTTGAATTCATAAATAATATCAAAAATTTATAGTAAATTAAAGTCTTCTTAAGCTATTATTTACTTTTCAATGAATTCTTAGAGCACCACACCCCACATTAAAACTACTTTTTTTTCATGTTTTTATTTATGCGTCTTGGTGTCTCTGTGTGTATGTGAATGTATATATATATTTTCACAGCAGGAGCTGTGGTGGTCAGCAAAATATGTTGTTCAAGTGGTTGTAAATTTTCTTTTGTTTTTTTTTTGTTTTTTATTTTTTATTTTTTTATTGGATTTTTTAAAATTTATTTAATACTCCAGTTTCTTGCTTGTGTTCCTCATGAATGATGGCATTTAAAATTTATTGGAGGAAATTTGTTTCATGGATGAAATTTGATCTTATATACTTATGCTGATAGATTTCCTTTATAATATATATTAAGAAATATAAAACAGTATGTTGGTCCATTTTTTTGCTATTCCTGCATAATTGTGACTGCAATTTATTTAATAATGGAGTTCCTTTTGTGTCAAGGTTCAGAGCCTGGCACTGGGATCTGGTAGGCATCTAGTGAGTCTTCTTGATATATCATGCCTGGTGGAAAATATCACATGACAGGGTAGTGTGAGTCCACTCTGATATTCCCTTCTCTTATAAGTTCAGGCCCACCAGAAGCCCACATACATGTGAAAAGGGCACATTTACACGCACCACTCACATACAGGTGACAAAACCCATCAACTCTCCACCATACAGAGGAGAGGCTTCTGAAACTCCACCCTTGACTTTGGGTAGCTAACGATTACAGAGAGCATTGTCATTGTCTTCACTGAAGAACAGTCCATGCTCAAGCATGTAACTCCCTACTTCTCTTTATTTATCTAAACATAGATAAAACACTGTGGTTAAAATAAAAACAAAGTACAAAAGCAAGTCAGGTGTGGAAATAGAAGGATGACTTGTTGTGAAGAAAAATTCAGTAGAAAGAGAAAGGGATAAGACAACCATGGGGGTAGTAATAAACAAAACACACTATATATTATTATTAAAAATTATTAAATAAAGAGTTGGGCTGATCCCAAGGTTGGGCATAGAATATTAAATAGTGTCACTGTGACTTCTTGAGTCAAGAACAATCAGTGTCTATCATACTTCATATTGGAATATGACTGTCTTAGTCAATGTCTTATGAATTGAAACCGGAGAAGAAACAGCAATGGGCTTAAGAGAAGGTCTCAAGGGGACTGATTTGGGATCATATTTTTCTGAAATGTTAAATGACTTTTTGAAAAATTAAAATCTTATGAATCCCTTTTGAAAATGTTTTTGACAACTATTGCATTTTCACATACAATGAGTAACAGCAAGAATGTCGCACATTCAATATACAACATATATTATAAATGATAATTTACAATATTGTCAATTTTTAAGTAAATACCAAGTGTTATCCATACAGCAATAGCCATATAAATGTTTTTAAAATTATGTTTCTGAAGTAATAGACTATACATGTGTTGAGGAACTTACAGTTTGAATAATTAAAATCTTGACTTGTAAATCTGATTGTGGGTCTTAGACTTAATATTTGGTATTATGGAAGAATCTGGCCCTTCCAGGCACATAATATCAAAACACCAAATGCAGAAAAATGAAAGAATATTAAAAGCTGTAAGGGGAAAAGGCCAAGTAAAATATGATGACAGACCTATCAGATTTACAACAGACTTCTCAGCAGAGACTCTAAAAGCAAAAAGAGCCTGGGCAGATGTCATACAGACCCTAAGAGAACAAAATTGCCAGTCCAGGAAAACTCTCAATTAACGTAGACAGAGAAACCAGGATATTACATGGCAATAACAAATTTACACACTACATTTCTTCAAATCCATCCCTACAAATGATAATAGATGGAAAACTCCAACACAAGGAAGGAAACTACACCCTAGAAAAAAAAAACAAACCCAAAAGAAGATTTCCACACAAACATAGTTCCACCTCTAACAACAAAATAACAGGAAGCAACAATTACTTTTCCTTAATATCTCTCAACATCAGTGGACTCAATTCTTCAATAAAAAGACATAGACTGACTGGATATGTAAACAGGACCAGCAGTTTGCTGCATATAGGAAATGCACCTCAGAAACAAAGATAGACACTACAGAGTAAAAGACCAGAAAAAATATTTCAAAGAAAATGGTCCCAAGGAAAAAGCTGGAGTAGCCATTCTAATATCAAGTAAAATTGACTTTCTACCAAAGGGTTTCCAAAATGATAAGGAAGGGCACTTTATATTCATAAATGGAAAAATCTACAAAGATGAACTCTCAATTCTGAATATCTAGTGCAATGACACCCACATTTATGAAAGAAATTTACTGAAGTTCAAAGCCCGCATTGCATCTCATACAACAGTAGTGGGAGACTTCAACACCCTACTCTCAGCAATGGACATATCATGGAAACAGAAGTAAAACAGAGACACAGTGAAACAGAAGTTATGACAAATGGTTTAAGAGATATCTATATAACATTCCATTCTGAAACAAATGCACCTCATAGTACCTGCTCCAAATGGACCACATAATTGGTCACAGAACAGGCTTCCAACAGATATAAGAAGATTAAAATAATTCCATGCATCATATCATATCACCATGGACTAAGGCTGGTTTTCAAAAACAACAAAAACAACAGAAAGTCCACATACACATGGAAACTGAACAATGCTGTACTCAATGATAACTTGATCAAGGCAGAAATAAAGAGAGAAATTAAAGACGTTTTAGAATTTAATGACATACCCAAACTTATGGGACACATTGAAAGCTGGGCTCTGAGGGAAATTCATAGCTCCGAGTGCCTCCAAAAAGAAAATGGAGAGAGCATAAACTAGCAGCTTGATGGAACACTTGAAAGGTCTAGAAAAAAAGAAGCAAATTCATCCAAGAAGAGTAGGCAGGAAATACTCCAACTCAGGATTGAAATCTACCAAGTAGAAACAAAAAGAACCATACAAAGAATCAATAAAGCCAGAAGATGTTTCTTTCAGAAAACCAACAAGATTCATAAATCCTTAACCAGACTAACCAGAGAACACAGAGATAGTGTCCAAATTAACAAAATCAGAAATGAAAGGGGAGACATAACAATAGAAAGTGAGAAAATTAAAAAAAATTATCAGATTCTACTACAAAAGCATATATTCAACAAAATTGAAAAATCTGGAGGAAATGGACAATTTACAAGAAAATGATTAGTACAGAGGCAAAAACATATATTTGTTTCTTAAGATTATCATAAAATGCCACAGACTGAGTGACTTAAACCACAGACTTTTTTTTTGTTCAAAATTCTAGAAGTCTGCAATTACGGCTTTTGCAGGCTGGTTCATTGGTAGAGGTTCAGAGTATCTGGCCTCCTGGTTAGCGTCCCTTTATACTGACAAAGTCTACCTTGTCACATGTCACCCTGTTAGTGAGTTTTTCTCTGTGTCTCAATTTTCCTCTTTTATAAGGGGACTGGCCCTATTGGATTTAGGGGTTTAATCTGACCTCACTGTAACTCAATTCCCACTTTGAAAATCTTATTACATTCACAATAGGAGGAGAGGCTCTTGGTCTGGTGAAGGCTCTGGGCTGCAGTATAGGGGAATGTCAGGGAGGCAGGAGGGAGTGGGTAGGTAGGGAATCACCCTCATAGAAGCAGGGGGAGGAGGGGTTGGATAGGGGGTTTCCTGAGGGGCAGCTGGGAAAGGGCAGAATAATATTTGAAATGTAAATAAAGAAAATAGTCAATAAAAGGAAAAAAGTAAGAAAGAATCTGGCAATATAAAAGAAATACTGATCTTCTAGTAACAATCTTTGTCCTACCTTTCCAGACTGTGCTGCGGACTTCTATGTCCTGCAGGCTTCTGGAAATTGGGCTGTAGACCTGCATAGTGTCAACATATCAACACTTGAATATATTGCCATTTCTAGATCATTTTTATCCTTCAAGATAGAGAAAAAATAAAGACCATTACCTACCTGGTAAAAAGTTCTTAGGCTTTCACAAACTGATACTGTGTCACCAAAGTGTTGCCTATATGCCTATAAATGATAGTTACCACTATCACCAGATTCGTTCATATGTAGAAATTCCCAGAATTTCAGATGGGTTCCCAGCTTTTGTTGTTGTTGTTGTTTCAGGTATTAGACCACTGACTATAGGCTGTCAAAATTCAACATTTTTCTTGATCCTCAGCAATGTCTAGTGAAAGAACCTTCACTGTCTACTCAAGAATAGAAAAGTTATTGAGTAAATATCCTAACCAGCATTTTTATATTTGCTAGCTAAGTACTTTAAGTTTGAGCTATGATGCCCACTCTTCAAGACATATAAATAGTGGGATAATGTTCATGAGCTTGTCATTAGAAGATGGAGAACTGAGAGATGAACATGAGTAGTTTATCTCCAGGACCCAGATATTTTGGGCTTTCATATCATGAGCTTCTTTTAGCAAAGCAAAGACATTGCACATTAACATACCTTGCATTTCCATACAAGAATGACTGTGACATTTAACTGATGGGTATATTTTAAATGATGTATATGATCATAAATATGCATATTGTGGTTTCCTCATAATGTACATCTGACCATAAATTTTCAAGAACTTTTGACGCTATAGTATAAATCAAGTCAAGGTAATCCAGCCCCCATATCCTAGTCTACTTTTAATTTGTATGTCACGCTCTTCATATTCTCATCTTTTATAAATATAATATTAAAATTACAAAGCTTATTTACTGTGTTCTCTCCCCAAGACTTTGCTCAGCTCTCCACTGACGACTTGCTATTGGGTATTCTGAAACATTTTATATCTGTTGTATATGTTGGATCATAAGATATCTTCCTTTGAATCTAATATTTAGAATGCTAGAATTTCTCCATGAAGAAAAATTGCCTGGGAAATGGATGACATGGTGGGTGTCAAAGGTGGCCAGTTAGAAAAGCAAAGAAGAGTTCAGAATATTGTCAGAATACTAAATACTAAAGGACTTAGCTGACCTGCTACAAAACTAGGAGATTGACTAAAAATGGACAAATTCATGAAAGATCCCATTAAATGTGCGAGTTTTGCATGGTGAGGCAATGGAGATTGCTGGTTAGCCACACTCTAGTTAAATTTTTCCTGTGTCATATTTTTATTTATTTCTATAAATAGTGATAATATCAAGTACATATTTTGAAGCTTTGAGAAGTTTTTCAGTACAGATAAAAATTGTTTGAAGTTATGTTCTCTTAATGAAATCAATGGCAACACATCAGAAAAGAAATGCCATATTTAGGAGATTTTTTGTGATAAATTCACCAGAAGGAGAAAGAATCAGGTTTTGACTCAAAAATGCAATTTATACCAGTACCATTGCATAAAAGATTGGAGAAGAGAGATGTGTTGATATCCGTTCACAGTGGTGTTCAAGTTATTAGATGACAGAGGACAATCAGAAGCTAGAAACAGATGTCTGAAATGAAATATACACAGCAGATATACATTGAGATTGTCACTATTGTTGACTCTGTAGGTTTGAATTAGAAGACCGAGGGACTGTAGAGAATAAGTGAATGGAAAAAACAGAAAACAAGGTCTTGAAAGTTAGGATTAGAACAGAAAAATATTTTCCTGATCCTCCTGCACAGAAGTCCAGTTATTAAAGGGTTCTCTCTTTTTTGCATTATTGAACATGATAAAACAATGCTTACAACAATCTCTGTGTGCCCACTGGTTTTGATGTTTGGTTTGATGTGTATAGTGAATGTGTAACCTGGCAAATATATTTATTTCAACATTTTAATTCAGCAGCTGCAAATCTAGTTTTGCATGTGAGTGAAAAATAAATTCTGAGGGGATGAGACAGAATGCAATCATTATACATAACCAAAACTATTGTGCATTTAAATTGAATTCCTTTATTTTAAATATTCACATTACAGGAATGCATTAGGCCCAAATAGAACATAATTATTTACACATCCACTGGCTCCAGTGTTATATCCGTGAGGTATTTACATTGAATACAGTAAATCTGACATAAGGAATAGACTTTTTACAAACAGGCTCAAATTCCTTATGTATTTACTTCTGCCTTGAAATCGTTGTTCAGATTGTTAAAGTCATTAATTGCTAAACAAAATTTCACAAAGCTGTAGTAGTCACATCATGTATTTATACGTCTGAAAAGACAGCGACGAACATACAGTGTTACAGCATATTTTTAAGGGAAGGAAATTTCAAACGGCAACTCCACTTTAATTTATGGAAGGTACAATTTTTTCCCCAAACACCTGAAAGTACAGATTTCTTATATCATGCCTTTCATGGCTTATTAAAATATTCGCTTAGCTGCCACAAAGTGATGTTATTTACAGGTTATTTAAATGAAGGGATGCATGCAGTACCAACCGAGAGCCCAGATCAGATGTTTGCTGAGTGTTACACATCTATAGTATCATGAATGGTGTAGAACGTTCATACACCTACAATGTCATGAATAGTGCAGCAATTCTTTCTGCTGCTTACACCTATGGTATCATGACTGCTATAGTTGCCCTCTCTAAGGCCGGGCAGGCTGCTCATCATTTGACTCAATGTTTTATTTTGGATTGCAGCAAGACCCAGCTTCAGGATTGTGACCTGAGATCATAACCAGAGTCAGTTTTCTTAGCATTATATTAACTCATTTGATGCTGTCAACATCAGACTTGAAAGAAGCAATTTTCTATAAATAAATACATGAGAAAAATGAACGAATAACTAGGGTTTCCATTGCTCTCATAACATCACAGTGAAATCACCTTCTAACATTACGAATGTTTATACTGGTGATTTGAGTAACTGACTGAAAGCTATGTTCTACCCATTACGTGTTACAATAAATGACTTATCATTTGGAGAAGGAACAGGTGGTCTACATATATTAACTGTTTGAAATCCGAGCTTTCAAAAACACAAGTATATTTCTGAAACAAACAAAAGACCTGGGCATATCTTTTCCAGAATGGAATGAATTTTATTTAAAATGTTGCTGTGAGTTAACAGCATGTAAAGGCATGTCTCTGTTGCCAAAATTTATATTCCTTATACATTTTCCAAATGACTAAGAAACAAAGGAGTGGGTCTGTCCCTCTAATTTGCTGTACTGATTGACAGTCTACACAGTCTGGATAGTCTGCTATTGTTCAGGTTAATGTAATGCAGGTCTGACTTGGTGTTCCTCCCTTTTGGCAGTATTACTGACTTTGGCAGTGTTTTGAAAATGATAAACTCTTCTTAATTATACAAAAAGATGCCAGAATATTGTATTCATAGAATGGAATTAGTAAAATGATCTTTTCACATCATGCTTTGTAACAGTAAGTTGCTGTGCAGTCACTTGTAAGATTTATCAGCAAATTCTTTTTTTTTTGTTATAGTTTATTGCCAACAACTTCAAGAAAAAGTTTTCCGAGAAAATTTACAACATAATAAGTTTGAAGAAAAATGAAAGCAAAACAGTATTGCATCTTGGCTCACTGGCTTATCGGCACTAAAAATCACATATCACTTTGTAAATATTAAAAAACGGACTCTGGAAAGCATGTGAAACATGCACACAGATTCAGACAAAGCTTGCATATCAGGTGGCAGTGGAAAAAATATGCCACCAAAGCTGTGTGATTCATTAGAGCATGCACTTTCACTTACAAACACAATCTCACTATTGTCATATAATATTTACCATCTTATTTCAAACATGCAGTGGCTACTAAAATAAGATTTTAAAGAAAACTGATGTTTGATATAAAATAATCATGTTTTTTTTCAAGTGTGGAAAAATACTCTACAAAAAAATAAGTAGAAAAGTGATTTCTGATCAATGTATGATTTTATCTATAAAACCCCAGATGACTAATTAGTGTGCTTACAATAACCCTGTTGGATCTGCATCATAACAACACACCCAGGGTAAGTTAATGGTATTAAACAACTGGAACAATGCAATGAAACACTTATAAGAAATAACACGAACCTATGAACTGTACATTTGGCATTAGATTTCAGAGTATTTTAGTTTGTCCGAACATAGTAATATCATAGTGCAAATTACAATACTAAAATATTCAATTGCTTTCAAAGTAGTTTTATGAATTACTGAAAGAATTGGCACATTTTGTTCCAGTGTGATTGCTTTGCCCTCAATTCTTTGAGTATAAAACCCTTTATGAAAATTACTTAAACTCCTCAGCACAAGCATTGGTAATGGCCTGAATGGAATCAAGATGGTAGGCACATTCTCTGACCTTGCTTTGTGATGCTTCACTCACTACAACTTTCTTCTTTTGCAGCACTTAAAGTTGTATGGAAATTTCCCCTCACCCTTCCCTACCACTCATTGAACAAAGCCACCTAGAAGAGAACATGGAAGAAGAGCACGGAATATATGGCAGACCATATACTTACACCAGAGTTTCAGGTCAATGCCAATATTTTGAAGACGTTCTTATGTGGATCTAATGTACAATCTATCACCTGTAGATAACACATGAGAAATCTGTGGCTCAGAAATGCTAGTAAATTACACTACAGATGTTGAAAGCTAAAAGGATGGACTTTGATCATGAGTCTATTTCACATTTTCTTGTTTCTTCTTCATGCTTTCTTCTTTCTGAGTCTTGGTAAACCTATTTAGACTTTTAAGCCTTTATCATGTATCTTAAGAAAGCACTTCTTGATCCCATGCTGGTATAGATGCAGAATAAGCCACATTACTACTGAGAAGATAATTGAATTTTAAAAGTGTATTCAACATATTTATATCTTATCCCCATTCCTGCTTTGATTCTTAAGGAGTCTACAAAAATATTATTTTTATTACATTGTTATACTCTGTAATTCCTGACTCCTATCATACTTGATTTTAAGGGATAGAAAGAGAAAATGAGGGAAAACATAATCCTAGCCCCTTGGTTATTTTTATAAAAAAAAATCATGGTATTAGAATCTGTGATAGATCATGTTTCCTTATAATGTAGATGGCTTCCAGTGTTATGTAGACAATTGGTCTTGACCCTGGTCTTGACCATGGAGATACATAATATGTGAACACACAGGAGCATACCTTTGCTGATTTCATATTGACAAAAATGGCATCTCTAGGATTGTCTCAATCCTGGGCTGAAGGGAGCTAACGAGACAAGTCTGAGATGAGGGATGGATTGGAACCTGCTCCTATGTCTTATATTATTAGTAGTACTGAGTCTTGAATGCTAACTGAGTCTTAGCAAACCATTTTTCCCAAGCTTGATTGTCTAGCTGCTACAACCTCATTAATGAAATGGAATGTAGGCCTCTGTAGAAAATTTAACATGCTTCTGCAATTTTAGATTGTATAGAAATCACCTGTAAAACCTTTTTTTTAGTAAAATCTGAATGTTTTTCATAATGAAACTCCAAGTCTATTGTTGCATGTCCTGTATAGGTTCAGCTAAATTAAAAATATTTGATTGCCTAAGAATTCAGTAAACCAATTCAATTTTTGAAGTTTTGTGATGTTATAAACTATGGCTTTTCTAGCATCTTTTAAAGAAACATAATTAAAAATAATTAATACACTATTTTAATTACTACTCATTTTTTACCTGTGAAACTTTTTCTTAAGTGTTCCTTTTTTTGGGCCATTCAACTAATATATATATATATATATATATATGCTCAATTGAGATTACTCATTGGCTAAACCTTAATTTTCATAGAATTCGTGGAGTCTTAATCACAGCCTTCTTAGTTTTTCTGATTTCTGTACCACTGAAGAAACTATTTTTAGTTTAACGAGTTTATATCTTCACATTTTGACTTCTTTCTTTTTTAAAAAAATCTCTAGGAAAGGTTAAGGGAGACTCAGCTCTCTTATAATCTACCCTTAGCTGGTTCTGTTCCTGAGCCAACAGTTGATTTGAAATACTTAGTCGGGTTGATGGATATGTCTAAAAACAATTTCTTCATTAGAAAATTATCTCTGAGGATCTTTCTGGTATTCTGTCTGTGGACTTCAGCTGTATGAACAGCTAAGAAGCTAAATTAGTAATAATCTACTGATTTCTAATAACAGTGAAGAAAAGTTAGACCTGCTTATTTTAGGAAATGCTCAATGCAGTTAGTGAGGTGATCAGTGTCTCCATTTCACTGCCACCACCCCCACATGCCTTCTAATACTTTCTCATTGTGGTAGATGTTACTGCATGCTTCATCAGTATGTTTATGCATATCCCTTCTATTGAAGGTTAGCTCTTTTAATTTCAGTAATGTCATTCTTCCACACTATGTTTATTTGTTTCTCTTCTATTGCGAGAACAACCCTTCAGCTTGTTTAAATTTTCAGCAACTTTTTATGAGCAGAGATGCCAACCTAACATCAATAGATATTAGAGCTGAAATTTTTATATATTCTAGATTTTTCTTATTTTCATTTTTTACAACCAAAGACTTATCTCAGTGGTTGAACACTCACACAACACACATACATATAATTGTCTAATGTTTTAGCGATGCACTCATTTGTTTTCAAAATAGGCTACCCATACTATACACATACAATCATGATACTAAGAGAGATGAGATCAGGCACAGAGAGTGATCTAGTGAGTGTATAGCTCACCTTTAATATTAAATTCATGATTGTGGACAATCTAAAGTCTTATAACATGTAGCCATATCCTACCTATCAATTAAGCTGCTGAGATTCAGGAAAGCAATTGATCTTATGTGTGCAATTTTGATGGCTCCTAGAAATCCTAATAACTGTCTACTTTTGTTTTGTATTTAAAATAGAATAAATGCATTTAAAATCTAAGGGAGGGGCTGGAGAGATGGCTCAGCCGTTAAAGGCTAGGCTCACAACCAAATATATAAAATCTAAGGGGGATCATGAAAAATAATTTCCAGGAACTGGTGAACAGTTTGACAAAATTATAGCTGAAGAGCAGCACCATGTACAAGACATAACTAGGCTTACCTTGGGTTTTGAAATATAGTAACACCTACAGATATATTTAAGAAGATCCCAAGTGAGCTAAGGAAAGGCAATATCTCATACCTGTAATGTTTAAGTATAGATAACTTCTATTTAATAGACAGGACCCAGACTTCCAAAACAAGCAGCATGTTTGAATTGCCTATGGATTCATTAAAAATACAGACCTAGGTCATCATATGTATTATAATTATAACAATCTTTCAAATGATGTAAATAATTGTTATGCTATTGATCTAGGAAGTCCTCAAGGCAGATGTGAGTCTGAGAACATCTGGCAGGCATAGGATAACTTTGTACTAACACCATGTTTTCTGTCTTCTTTTATTGTTTTTTGATTTTTGGTTTGTTTTCTTAGTTGAAAAGGTTCCAATTACGTGGAAAACGGACCAGGTGTAAGTATTATTAATAAATATCTCTGCAAACTCTAGATTTCATGGCTTAGGAACAGTGCCTTGAGTAATGCTCTAAAAATTAGTGGTATGGAATTTGCTTTTAAATGAAAATATATCCAAAGTATATTGAATGAAAATAAATTAGTCTTGAGTCAAAACAATAAGTTTTCTAAATATAGTCAATCTTATACACTCAAACTCTATATTCCTGTTGATGAAGGAACTCACGTGCTTCTGCTAATTTCCCAAGTTTTTCATCAATAAATAGTGTAGATTATTATAGTAAGAATGTAGATAGTATAGGAAAGTCTGAAATGTCTTAGAATAGGGTTCAAAATATGGTTGTTTGGTATAGGAAACTAAGGGTAAGCGACAGTATGTTACAACAGACCTAAGAGGAAGAGAAATATAAATGAGGAGGGTTAGTTAATTGGGCACTTGCTGTCTTGAAAGGTTCAGTAAAGTACCAAGATTATGTTCTTTATTGTTCTATAGAAAAGAAAGGGAATTCTATTTGAAGTATTAAGTTTCCAAAATATTTTTAGATGGACAAGAAAATTTGAAATGCAAATTTATGCACATATCAATTTAGGCCTCATATTATCGAGCAGTGGTGCTGAAGGAATCCTTACTAACACAGTCATCCAGAGAGGTCAAGTGAGTTCCTCAAGGCTTCAATTTGTTGCAATGATAGCCTAAGGTACGATTACTCATATTTCTAGTTTAACAGTGTGTCTACCATTTAGATTCTATTAGCTGCTTATGAATATGGATGGATTGAATGTAAATTACAAGGACCATACTTTGGATAGTAGCAGAGCTTAGCCATTTTTAAGGTGTCATAAAGACTCCAAAGGAGAAATGCCCATCAGCAAAAATTACCTGATTGACTGGTGTTTGCAGTATATTCACTATGCAACAAATCCAATTAGCAAGAACGATGGGCAAACCTCTGTTTCCTTCCCCACAGTTTGGTAATACACATTTGCCTATCAAGGTGCTCCATATTTTATTCTCCTTACATACTGATTTCATTTCTATTAGACAGTTAGTGAATGCTTAATGTTAATATAGAATCCCAAGAAGTTCCAAATCTAGTTTAATCTTCCATAACATTGAATTCTTTTGGTTTTTTAAAAAACATATGATACTAAGAACTTAAACTGTATTCTGTTTGAATCTGGGAGCAATGTGAACAGAAAAGATTATCCACATTTAGAGTGGAAAAGCTGATATTTTGATTACATTAAAAATATTTTTCATGTCCACTAATTTCATCGATGTAACTATTTACTGAGCATCTTTCTTTGTTTTTTTCTGGAGCTGAGGACTGAACCCAGGGCCTTGTGCTTGCTAGGCAAGCACTCTACCACTGAGCTAAATCCCCAACCCCTACTGAGCATCTCTTAATAACCCTTCCTGTATAAAGAACTGCTTATCCTTTAGTTTCTAAAATTTCTTATATCTAGATCTTGATTACAACTTTTAACAAACCCCCGTTCTTGAGATTAGAGTTGAGGAGAGCTGACATCAAGCACACACACACAACAAACAAACAAACAAACAACAAAAAACAAAACAAAACAAAAGCCATGGAGAGCTAGAATGTTTTGAAATGTTAGATCATACAAATACTTTCTTGGTGAGTAACAGCCATGAAATCTACCCTGAAAAAAGTTCAGTAAAAAACGAATTTAAGTAGCTTCTTTTATGTTTCTGTTCTTTTTTTTTAAATTTAATTTCCAATTAAAGGCAAGCATTTAAAGACTCAGCAAATAACTCCTTAAGTATTCTGTCCATTTTCACCTCAACCATTTTGGTTCAAACTTTATACACTCTAGGACTGAGTTTTTTGGAGTAAATATGAACTTTGTAAGCTGATACTGGTTTTCCACTAAGATTATTTTTTATACTTTCACTTCAACGGGTCATGGCTGTCCTAAAATATATGGCAAACATGATCTTCCTTCTTTAAAATACAATACAGCTAAATAGATAAGCAAAAACATTTCTCTTCAGTAAGGCTTAGAATAATTATTTTTGTATTCCGACTATTGCGGCCTGAAATACTTATTGATTAAATACTCAGAGCCCTGATGATACTGACTTTCTGCACTTTTAGATGAAAACTTGTTCATGACCTTTTCAGAGACATCATTGATCTCTAGGCATATTAATCTGCTTTTATTATACCCACAACAAGCCAATTTGGTTGAATCCATCTATCTTTCATAAAAGATATCCTTACAAAAAGTGTGAGCCACAGGATTTATTAACAGAGTGGCCAGTGGCATGTCTTTTCAGTGGTAATTTCTCACTTACACATATTAAAGCTCGTTCTTTCTGCTAGAGTGCTAAAACAATAATATCAAAAAGAGTGTCAACATCTCAAAGCTCGGTTTACTATATATTCAAAAGCTGAAGTCCTCCCAGAACATACTGTCCTACGAGCACTAAATAATTCCAAGGTGTTATTCACATTTATAGGAATTGAGTTATATTCATACAATAAGTTATGGATAGGGCAGAGGAAACAAGATTCACAGCAATAGGATCCTTAAATTCTAATCTCTGCTATCATTATGTGTGGGGTTGACATGCCTGTCTCTCAACATATCAGAAATAAATAGGTCATAAATAAATAACTAGCTCATTAGAAAGGAAAAAAGCTTGACTTATGTATATTCTTGTATATTCTTCTAGTTAAAAGCTGGTTCATTGACTGTGGACTTGAAATTCAGACATTTTCTGTGGCTTGGCATTGGGCAATCAATATACGGATGTACCTGTGGAATACTTGATACCCTTGCTAGGCATGGTATCTACTGATACCCTTACTATTGGCATTTAATTGTAGTTCAAGTCTAAGAATGAGCTCAATAAAAGAGGCAACTGCCTTCAGGTCTCTTGGCATCCGAATTAGCAATGAGAGATGAAAGTCACATAGAGTGTGTTCTATCTTTCCATGACAGTAAGTTCTAAACGTAGCAATGCATGTTTAGGTGTCTACAGTTTATGGACTAAAAACATAACAAGTAAATGCATAAAATTGACTTTTAAACAAATAAATATATGAATAGAGCCTTTACAAGAGTATCTATGTATATGCACTATTTCTTGATATACATATAAAAATGATGTGTGGAAAGAAATAATCTAGAGAAAAATCTACATTGGGTCAACTTAGTAGAAAAGGCTTGCAACTCTAAAACATGTTAGGTAGTTAAACAATGGGGGTAAATTTACTGGTATTGTTTAGTACCCTTTCCCACTAAATCATACAACCTTCATTGAGAGTGGTACAAGATGCAAATTATAGGAAGCTTTATTTCACAAGCCCTTAAGTGATGACCATTTTCATTTTGACTTCTGTGGCAATTTAGGACTGACAATATCACCTGTTTGACCATATCTTTAAAAAGTTAAAAAAGAACATGGGATCAAATTCTGTTTAATTCTGTGGTCTTTCTTTGCTCAAATATTTCCCATGCTGAAGTAGCTTATCTCTCACAAAGCACATAATGCTTGCTTATTAAACTGAAATGCATCTTCTCTATAGGTAAGAATAAGCCTGAGTTCTGTTGACTGAAACACATAATAGAAAAATGTAGCGAGCCACAAAGATTCAAATAGATGTCATTGGAACATTATTCTTTCTATAGGGTTCAAACAGAATAGAACGCAGGCATTAGAAACCCTTTGAAGAAAAATTTTCTGTAAGAGTCTCCAGTCTCTAGTTTTTTTCTAATCTATTGTATTTGCATATGCCCACATATCTCCTCTAAATTTATAGAAGAGACATTTGCAGGCAGATGAAAGTTCATAGATAACATTCCCCCAAATTCAGTGCAACAATAAGTTTACATTGGTTCTGTAAAGCCCTGAATATATTAGCAATATATGCTAAGTATGGATAATATTTTAAATGGAATATAAAAGATAACTTTCAATTAATAGTTCTAGGCTAGAAGTGTTCTTTTATCAAAAAAACAAGAATTTATCCATGTCTTTTGTAACACTTAATAAATTTACATAATAAAATCTTCACATTGAAATCTTACTCTGTGTCAGTACTGTGTCTTCCCTGTAGGTTTCACTTTTGTGTTTCATGACATGTTTGACTCATTGCTAAAAATTTTAAATGATATTTTAAAGGATCATCTAGGTTTTTCAAGTTATTTCTATTTATTACCAAATATGGTAAAATGAAACTTGAATAGGAATACTTTGGAAAAATATTTCAAATGGATAGAGTAATTAAAGTTCTATAAATATAATTTATAATATATATGTTTATTTATAGTGCCAGGTATCATTTTTATTGTTATAGGGGATTTATTTAGTTTTACAATAATGATTTTCCTCATGATATAAAAGGGAACTGTTAGAAGATTCTCTCATGTATTATTAGGCAAAAAAAAAAAAAAAAAAAAAAACAAAAACAAAACAAACAGCCTCCCCCAACCACATAAATTGTATTTCTTGCTTTCTTTAACTTAAAATATTGAGATCTGCATTTGTAAAACAACTTAATGAAAATGAGTGTGGAGTCTACTAACATTTCTGCTTCCTGCCTTTCTTCTTCACTACATCAATTAGTCCACCATCACAAACATGGTACAGGTAAAACCTACATCAATTGTGAGTAGTGTTCAGCTCTGAAGTCAGAGAGATTAAGAATTAAGTGGTTCAATAATCCTTTTTTGTTAGCATTATACAAGTTAGAATCTAAATTTCATAACACTTGGCAAAGAGTCCTTCATATTTTAGAATATGTATTTTCATTTCCCAAGTAGATGAAAGATCTGATTGATGTGGAAACAATTAAATCACAAACTTACTTTACAGTCAACTATAAAATGTAAAAACAGAATGCTTCACAAATGAGAATGATGAATAAATTATTTCCAGTGCTTGTTATCACATATATACAGGATAATTTAAAACCAAATTGAGTGATTTGCTGATTCTGGTCTCTTAAAAATTTCATCAAAATATACATGGTCCTCAAGGGAGAGCAGGAAAAATAAACTGTGACCCAAATGCAGCGTGTTTCTTCTTATCCTGAACACTTGAATGGTGTCTCATTAATCTATTTCACTGTGACGATGATGGACATTTTAATTCCAAAACCATTTCTCTAAATTGCCAACAGACTTATATTCTTGATGCCTTTTTACATGATCGCATGCCAGGCATGCATGTGATTCCCAAAACCGTGGGAGGTTTACAGTAAAATCCTTCCTCCAGTTGAAGTAACTAAGATATAACTTATTGTTTTTGTCAACCTCCTTCAGATATTTTGCCAACTCACTGGGTGAGTTAAAATCTTCCACATGAATGAATGAATCAGCTGGAATATAATTCTCATAGTTTTCCCTAGATGGTCCCAGGACAACAGGTACCGAACCAGCCAAAAATGCATTGTAGAGCTTTTCTGTGATGTAATCTTTGTGAATTGAGTTTTCAAAGGAAAGATAAAATTTACAAGTAGATATGGTGGGAATCAGATTTTTATCATTCACATATTCTCCAAATGCTTGCCCATAGGTGTGGATTTCAATACTCTTGCTGAGCTCGTTGTAATACTTGACCCTGGCATGCTCGGGATTCCAGTTACTCACAACCCAGCACACTAACTTCTCTTTGCTTGGCACTTCAAACACAAAGGGGCTTGTGCTCACCGTCAAGAAGCCGTAAGGCACTTGTATATCTGAATCACGGCGATAAGTTAGAGTCAGGTTGAACAAGTGCTCAATGCCACTCTTTTGGGGGGTGTGAGTGGGTGACTCTAAGTTCATCCAAATCCATTTCTGAAAGGGCGGCCTGGCCTGCTGAGGTAAGTTAGTCAGATCCCAGCTGATGTCTCTGTGGTGTATCAGGACCGCATGGGATTTGTTGTACAACGAGCGGTCCGTTGTGAGATGGCACCCTTGGATGTTGAACATGGCTTGGCAGGATGTAAGGTCAAAGGTCTGCCCAAATGGCCACACCCAAACCAGAATAGTAGTTTCATTAAAATAATCAGTTTTCCTGGAGAAGAAATTTTTCATTTTCAGCACAGAGCTTGCAGACTCCATTGGACTGAAGACCCAGCTGTTGGTGGGCTTGATGTAGATAAGTAGACATGCCACGAAGCAGCCCAGGATAATGCAGACGATTAGAAATGGGCGAAGAATGCCTTTGGATGTTGAGGTCATAATTTTTCCTGGGGAAGAGAGAAAGGTAGAAGAAGATAAGTTTAGAAACAAAGAGGAAATTATAAATACAATGTAAGAGAAATGGTAAGACTACTTTAATCGTGAAACCAATTAGAATTTCTTTTCAGTTTTAATAGCCACTGTGAGAAACCTGTTTCATCTAGACCTAAAGCGACTTTTAAATGGAAGTTTCCAAAAGATTCTGGCCTCGAAAGAATACATCGGAATCCACTCTCCACATCTTTGAGTTAGATTAACCACTTCTTCAGGGTCCTTATTCTGCTTTGGTTAGTTAAAAGCTGACAAAACAGACTGTCATTATTGAAAGCCATGACTGAATTTAATCACTCAATTGTTACTGTATAAATTTATAAACACGACATTTTTGCTTGTTCACAACAAAACAATGTTTAAAATCTTTCCATTTTAAGAAACAGAGATAACATGGAATTGAGCTTATGGGCAGAGAGTTTTGGAGGGGTTTTGGAAGGGTTAGAAGATGGAAAACAGTATGGTAAAATATTCTGTTTGAAATCTCAAGGAATAAATAAAAAAATAAAAAGATTGTAGTATACTCTGACCATCAGAGTGAAGTTAATAGAATATTAATATTTTTGAAAAGTTAATGTTTGTTTCTGGAAAAACATTTATTTTCATGATTTATATATAAATGCAAGATAGTCATGTGAGGAAAACTATAGCCCTTGACTTGATGTCTCCCTTTTGTAAATAACCTCGTTAATAAATCTGCTGCTGCATTTATCAATTAATACATTCACATTTATCTCACAATTTTATTTCAATAACCTGGTAGCGTATTCAGTCATTAGCAGTATTTAATAATCAACACATTATTGGCATTAGAACCAACTCTGCCTTATCAGGATTAGAGCATTAAGCTAAGTTCAGAATTAAATGTAATTAATATCCTTAAGATAAAGATAGACATCATGGAGAACAGCAGCAATCAATTGAATTTTAATAGTTTATGGCTAAAGCAAAGAGCTGCTTTGGTTTATTGTGTGTCTTCTAAATTTTTCTTTTATATTTGTGTTTCTTTCTTTTATTTTTTTTCTTTTTCACAACTGAGATTTTACTGGTCAAGGAGCAGAGTACACAGATATTCCAATTCTTATCACACGCACCCAAACTCTGAAGAGCCATATAGTGTACATGTACTCAAACACTGTGTTCATGTATGCAAACGAAGAGCTACATACTGTTTTTGTTTGAACTGATTCCAGTGATGTTCCAGCCTTAAACTTGGCAAGTTTCCCTAAGACCTCTCATAACAACCGAATGCTCCTAATGCTCAGTTCCAAGTCACACTTTTATGTCACGCACAGAATATACTCAAAATCTCCATCTTTCACAGCACATTATCACAATTGTTAGGAGAATAGACTACCATGACTACAGACATCACAGTTCTGACAGGGCGAGAAGTAAAGTCCTACTAAGCATCCATGATGTCTGTTAGTGGTCCCTGCCTCCCTTCTTGTACAATCCAGAGGAATATTTTTATCAACTATTTTGTAAATGCAAGCTTTTTAGTAGCTCTAGAAACATTTTTAAAAGGTGAGGGAATTTTTTTAAGTGTAAATGGATTTTTTTAAGACGTTAAATCATTTGCTGGTTGTTTTTTTTTTGGCACAACCAGAAAATAGCAGGATACTGCATCAGGAGAGGTTGTGTCTGTCACAGGGGTCACCATAACATTCCATAGAGGAATTTTATATTCTACAGTACAAAGCATATTAAATGGCAATTTGGGGTCTCAAGTCATGCATTCATGTCTGGAATATTTTCAGTTATATTTGGTCCCATGTTTCTAGTAGAACCATTTTGTAAGAAAGCCAATTATGAATATGAACATACACAAGATTCTTTTTAATAGAATTTTTGGTGGTCCTTTGAAATTTGTGTCATCTTCCCAATGTTAACATCACTTACAAATTTCAGATTAATGACATATCTTAAAATCTCAGTCAAATATAGTGTATGAGATAGAGAGTACTCAAAATAAGAGAGAATTACCCTTTACTTATCAAACATTACGTGAAAGTTTGAAATAATTTCATATACACATTTTCTTCACAACCTTTAATAAATTATATGTATGTACTATAAACCTAAATTATCAGTATGCAAAAATTGTAGATATTTAATACTAGAACATTCCCTGTACCGAATTGTTATAAAAACAAAAGCCTCTCAAAGAAACATTCAGTCTCAAACTCAGTAAATGAAGATATTGATAAAAAAGAAAACAAAATCTACAGATGTTATATCTAGAAAAATGCTTCCTTTTTTCAATGAATGATTTTGGCTTCTGTGTCAAAAATGAAGTGTCTGTAGGTATGTAAGTTTTTTTCTGGGTCTTCGATTCAGTTCCTTTGATCAATGTATTTGCTTCTACAACAATACCATGCAGGGTTTTGTTTGTTCGTTTGCTTGTTTTGTCTTTTAACTATTATTCTATAATACAGCTTGAAATAAGGGATGGTGATTCATACAAGAATGCAAATAGATCTATATTTATCAAAAGTCCAAGTGAATCAAAGACTACAACATAAAACCAGTTATACTAAACCTAGTAGAAGAGAAAGTCGGAAATAGCCTTGAACTCACTGGTACAGGAGACAGCTTCTAGTACAGAACACCAATGGCTCAGGCACTAAGAGCAAACAGTAATAACAGAGTGGGGAAAGAGGAACACTCCTCTATTGTTGGTGGGACTGCAACCTGGTACAACCACTCTGGAAATGAGTCTGCAGATTCCTCAGAAAATTGGACATTCCACTACCTGAGGACCCAGTTATACCTCTCTTGGGCATATACCCAAAAGATGCTCCAACATACAACAAGGACACATGCTCCACTATGTTCATAGCAACCTTATTTATAATAGCCAGAAGCTGGAGAGAACCCAGATGCCCTTCAACAGAGGAAGGGATTCCAAAAATGTGGTACATCTACACAATGGAGTACTATTCAGCTATCAAAAACAATGACTTCATGAAATTCATAGGCAAATGGAATGAACTAGAAAATATCACCGTGAGTGAGGTAACTCAATCACAGAAAAACACACTTGGTATGCATTCATTGATAAGTGGATATTAGCCAAAAATCTAGAATTACCCAAGATGCAATACACAGACCACAGGAATTTCAAGAAGAAGGATGACTGAAATGTGGATGCTCCCACTCCTTCTTCAAAGGGGGCAAATATCCATAGGAGGGGATATGGAAGCAAAGTTTAGAGTAGTGACTCAAGGAATGGCCATTCAGAGCCTGACCCACATGTGGCCTATATATATACAGCCACCAAAACTAGATAAGGTTGATGAAGCTAGAAAATTCATGCTGAAAGGGACTGGATATAGATCTATCCTGAGAGACACATCCAGAGCATGTCCAATACAGAGGTCAATGCTAGCAGCAAACCACCGAACTGAGAACAGGACCCCCTTGGGGGGAATTAGAGGAAGTATTGAAAGAGTTGAAGGAGCTTGCAACCCCATAAAAACAACAATGCCAATCAACCAGAGCTTCCAGGTACTAAATCACTACTGAAAGACTGTACATGGACTGACCTAGGGCTCCAACTACATATGTAGCAGAGAACAGCTTGTTGGGGCAACCAGGGGAAGGGAATCCCTTGGTCCTGCCAAGGTTGGACCCCCCAGTGCAGGGGAATATGGGGGGGGCAATAGAGGGAATACCCATATAGGGGAGGGGAAGGAAAGGGAATGGGGGTTTATGGATAGGAAACTGGGAAGGGGAATTACCTTTGAAATGTAAGTAAAGAAATGTATCTAATAAAAAATTTAAAAAGTAGAGACTTCATTAAACTGAAAAGGTTCTGTAAGGCAAAGGACACTGTCAATAGGACAAAATGTCACCTACAGATTGTGAAAGGACGTTCACCTACCCTACATCTGTCAGAGGGCTAATATCCAAATGTATCAAGAACTCAAGCAGTTAGACACTAACAACTCAAATAACCCAATTCAAAAATGGGGTGCAGAGCTAAACAGAGAATTTTCAACAGAGGAATCTTGATTGGTTGAGAAGCACTTAAAGAAATGTTCAAAGTTCTTAGTCACCAAGGAAATGCAAATCAAAATGACCCTGAGATTCCACTTTATACCAATCTGAATGGCTAAGATCAAAAACTCAAGGAAAAGCACATGCTAGTGAAGATGTGGAGCAAGGGGAACTCCATTGCTGGTAGGAGTGCAAACTTGTAGAACAACTCTGGAAATAAATCTGGCAGTTTCTCAGAACATCAGGAATAGTTCTACCTAAAGATCCAGCTATACCATTCCTGGGCATATACTCCCTATGTTCCAACATATGTTTCACCATATGTTCCACTGTACCACAAGGACACATTCTCCCCTATGTTTATAGCAGCTTTACTTGTAATAGCCAGAAACTAGAAACAACCTTGATGCCCCTCAATCTTAGAATGGATAAAGAAAATGTGGTTCGTTTACACAATAGAATACTACTCAGCTATTAAAAACAAGGACTTCATGAACTTTGCAGGCAAATAGATGGAACTAGGAAATATTATAAGTGAGGTAACCCAGACCTCAATGGACACCTATGGTATCTATTCACCTATAAATGGATTTTAGGCAAAAAGTACAAGATACCCATGATACACTCCACAGACCCAAAGAAGCTAAACAAGAAGGAAAGCTCAAATGCGGATCTGGAATCTTACTTAGAAGAAGAATAAATAGACAAGGGAGGCAAATGGAGGGAGGGAACTGTGTGGGAGAAGGGTCAAGGAGGGTGATGGCAGGTGTTCAGGATCAAATCTGGGGAGAGACAGGAGAAAGGGTCAGAGGGCTAGAATGAATGGAAATCAGAGGCCAGCAGGGGACAGGGGATGACTGGAGAGGCATCTCTAGGACATGAAAGAGACCTGGAATGGAAGATACTCCCAGGGGTCTATGAGGGTGATTTTAGCTGAGACTCCTAGCAGTGAGGATATGGTCATCTCCTGTAGCAAGGCAGTATCCCCCACCAGCCAATCCACCCAGAGAACTTCTGACTCTAATGTTTTTCTGTCTACAAAAAAAATAATGCAGGAACAAAGGTGGAACAAAAGGTGAAGTAATGGCCAACCAATAAATGACCTAATATCAGAATTATCCCAAGGGAAAGCATCAATTCCTGTCACTATTAATGATATTCCAATGCTAGCCAGGCTAAGAGCCTAGCATAACTATGTGCAAGCTTCCACCTAGCAGCTGACTGAAATAGATGTAGAAGCACAAAGTTAAGCCCAGGAGACTTATGGAAGTTTGGGGTAAGATTGAGGGGCCTGGAGAGTATTGGAACTCCACAGGAAGACCACAAGTGTCAACAAACCTGGACCCTTAGGGGCTCCCAGAGAGTCAACCATCAACCAAAGAGCATACATGGCTGGACATAGACTCCCCACACATATGTAGCAAATGTGCTGCTCAGTCTTCATGTGGGGTCCCCAACAACTAGAGCTGGGGCTGTCCCTAGAGCTGTTGCCTGTCTGTGGCTCTCATTCTCCTAACTAAGGCTGCCTAGTCTGTCCTCAGTGGGAGAATATGTACCTACCTCTGCAGAGACTTGATGTGCCAGGGCAGGATAAGGGGAAGGGGACGCCATCTTCTCATAGGAGAAAAGGAGGCATGCAGGAGGGACTGTACATGTGTGCGTGTGCGTGTGTGTGTGTTTGAGAAAGAGAGAGAGAGAGAGAGAGAGAGAGAGAGAGAGAGAGAGAGAGAGAGGAGAGAGAGGGGGGAGAGAACAGGGAGGGGACAGTGATTAGGATATAAAGTGAATAAATAAGTAAATTGAAAAAGAAAACACACACATATATCTAAGAATTATTCATTCACCCTTGGTCTACAGAAAAAGTCGGGAAGGAGTTATAAAGGAAGTCTCAATATTTACAATAAAGTGATATAGCAAGTACTCTGTATATGTGGAAAAACAATGGTACTTAGAAGTTTAGAGCTACAGTTTATTTGATTAACCAATTATTTGATTAACCCAGGAATATCTTCAATGAACAATGAACAAAGCTAAAGAAAAGAAAAACCAAATAAACAAAACAACAAAAGAAGTAGAAGTAGAATAGACAAAGTCAGTGAAGTTGAGAGCTTAAATTTGAGTTGATTAGAATATCCCAATGTCTGATAATATCAATAAAATAGACAAGACAGAAAATAAGAAATCTAGGTTAAATATGAGAAGGGTAAACAATGGCTGAATTAATGTAGATTAAAATTAGGAATGATTATTAGTGTTTATAAAGATATATAAAAAATTTTGATAAAGTAAATGTGGTTTGGGCAAATGGAGAAAAACAAACTGCCCTATGGGGAGGGGGAAACACTAACAACGGAATTTATTAAAGAAATGAAATTCAAGCAACAGCAGCAGCAGCAGCAACAGCAACTGCAACAACAACAACAAAAATTAAAAAAAAAATAACTGAGAGCAAACACTAAGCCTAGATGGTACTGGAGCACCCAGAATAGTAATTCAACAAATGAAGATTTTTATGACACCTTTAAAAACAGAATTATTTTAGAAAATAAATATTAAGGATAAATTTTTCAACCACTATACGAAGCCACCTCTAATCTTGTTAAAACAATATATCAGAGGAGATATTTTAAAAGGCCAGTTTTACTTAAAATTACAATAAAAATTGCCCAATTTAGCAAAAATAGATTTGTAAAAAAATATCAGAATGCTGACCCAGAATAAGTTTACGAAAGTCTAGTTGCATGAAACTCTGTAGACATCATGGAGTCAGTTCATATTTAAGAGTTTGAAGAAATTTTTATGAAAGTCATGTTAAACTATGTTAACGTGCTCTTCTGTGCTATTACAATCAGTGCTACTGGCTGTATGTGACCAGGTTACAGTGACAGCAGCCACCACTCAAATAACTGCTGTTCCTGCCCATTTTAGTAGAGCGGCTGTGGAGAAGGCCATCTGTCATCTCTTCTTCAGAGATGAGCGAATGAGGGCAGAGATACAGCCAATGAGCAACTAGCTTAGCCACTGACCTGCTGTCTTCAGTCAACACCGAGCAAACAATACCTCCAAACTCTGTTCGTAGTTTTACAGTGGGTTTCATTGTCCTGATTTCTCTGGCATCACTGTGAGCCATTTAACATTTTAAACGTAGATCGGGTTCTCTCATCAAACAATACCTCGCACTTACATGGTGCTCATTATTGCCAGAAACGAGCTGAGCCCTTTCACTCACTCATACACATCAGCGTGTCTATTACTTCATACTACCATTTAACTAAAAAAATAACTGAGGAATGAAATAGCTAATAAGCAGCTTGCCCAAGGTTAGTCGGCCAAGAAGTTGCGGGACATTCTTTCCAATGCAGGTTGTTGGCTGTGTGCTATGAACACTTGACGATTGTGTTGTATGGCCTACTCTATGCTCACTGCGGGTAGAATTTGCAAGCCAAGCAGTATAGTGATATTTGTTTTCTTCACTGACATACCATTACCATCTGAGTACAGTAGGTGCCACATAAGTGTTTCAAGAGCTGTGTGAAGGAATCAGTGAATGAAAAAGCTTCAGACAAGTGTAAGGTCCTGTGTCAGTAACTTCAAACACAAAGTGTGAACCAAGTGTAAATTTGTGTTCATTTGTTTTATCTATGAGCTTATCATATGCTCGTGTAGACAGTGAACAGCACTGGAGATGATAAAAAATATATGGGTACAACTGAGCCTTGGGTTTTTCTCCTGTCTCAAAGTTAGTGTACATGCAGTCAATTTTAGCAACTCTTTGTTTTACTTTCCATTCTCTCTCAGCATCCCTCCTCCTTCCTCCCTCCTTCCTTTCCTCTTCCTTTCTTCCTTTCTTCCTTTCTTCCTTTCTTCCTTTCTTCCTTTCTTCCTTTCTTCCTTCCTTCCTTCCTTCCTTCCTTCCTTCCTTCCTTCCTTCCTTTCTTTCTTCCTTCCTTCCTCTTGTTTGTTTCAGTCAAATGAAAAAGATTTTTGGTACTTAGGTGGAAAAAAAATGTTCCTTTTGCTCTGTGTTCAGTTTTCCTGTTCCCTGGGCATTTGGTCTTGCTTATACTTCTTTTTAGATGTTCTACCTCTAATCTTCACTGCTGCCAGGGTTAATTACTAAACAGTGGGGTAGTTAGTCAATGAACCCTACCACACTCAGAAGTTGTCAGGAATGTTTGCCTCCTAGAGCCAAGTTGACATTTCTGTGACAGGAACCATTTGACGTATTCCTTAGAACTGAAATTCAGGTGAAAACCCAACATGTTTTGATCTATCAATCACTCCAACCTATTTTTTAAAGCCCTTAAATAGAGGTGCTATACACCTCTCTCCAAAGACAGCAATGAATGTGTAGATAAAGGGGAATTGTAGCCATACATAGACTAATAAGAACTTTTCATTTAGTCTAAATTGCCTTATAGAGTATGAGAGATGACAAAGACTTAAGGTTTAAAGAAAAGAACAGAATCCTTGGTAAAAATAATGCTTGCTCAGATTTGGTATAGGAAAATATTGTGTAATGAGAAACTACTATTTTTCAATAGTGCTGTAATGCATGCTTTAAAAAATGAAAGTAAACTTTAAAATACAAAACATTTAGAACTGTATTTGCAAATGATAGACTCATGTCTGGATACTTGTGAGAGAAATGAGAAGCTAAGGAAAATGAGAAGATTCTTCAGAGACAAGTAATTCCCCTGTAAGTCTCTGTGCTGGTGGTGCTGTTCAGGATATTTTCAAGCAAGTTTTCACCCTTGTTTTAAAATAGAGATAACATCAAGTAAACTATAAAAGAGAACTCAGTCATAGCATGAAACCGGGAAAAAGCCAGCTTCCTGCCATGTAGCTCAGTCCTTGTGCATCATCTCTCTTCGGTGGCTACTGCAGCGTATTGCCTCTCCCACATTACATCGCAATGTCAAGTTGGAAGACAGAACTAGTCAGATCGATAGAGGTTCTTCACTCCACATGGTTTGCTATTACTGTGGAGCCACAGTCACTTTACAGTGTGTGTGTTTCAACTTTTTGTCATTGGGTAAAGAATAAAGTTGAGGACACCAAATCAAAAAGTCAAGAGTGAATTTTAGTGGAAAATTGATGGTATGTTAAATTAGAAATAGTTTAAAAATAGTTGTCAAAAAGTGATCCTTTGTCCTAATTCTTTGAAAGTAAAGTGTGATAATTACCAATTTATTGTTATTCTACTAATCTGTGGTAACAGATCAGGAATTAGTGCTGTGAGCAAAAACTCCTGCAAAAGTAGATCTTTTCTGTAGATCTCCGTAATTGTCCTCTGTAATTAATTACCCATTCACATACTATTCTTCTCTAAAGTTCAAAGTATAACTCATTAACTATTATATATATATATGTGTGTATATATATATTTATGTATCATAATACATTCCTAATATATACAATTCTGCAATATAATTGGGCTTTTTTCTTTTTATAGTTTATGGAAACTTCCTTTTTAAGAGACATTATCCTAAATGTTTGTTGGTTTTAACTATGTTGATAAAACTCTTGTCTCTCTCTTCTCATGTAACCCCCCCCTCCCTCTCTCTCTCCATACATTGAATGATTCAAACTCTTGTGCATGCTGTGTTCTTCAGCTGGATCTTCGTTTCATAATGGGCAATTACCTCTGCTGGGAAAACCTGTAGGGACAATAGAAAAAAGTCCCCCCCAACCCCAAACAGTGTTGATCAGGAAGTCAGATGGACCATGGGGATTTCTAGGTCTGATGACCCAGAATAGGGCTACCTGGTAAATTCTGGATTAATGGAACTATTCTGGGCTCATCTTTCTTTGGTATTCTTCAACTCAAGAACTATACTATAACCATCTAACAGTTTCACTTGCATTATATTAGTTATAACTGTTTTATTGATTGAAATAGACAAACAAAGGAACAGAACAATTGTTCTAAATAATCAGAAAAAACAAATTATAGAAACTAATATTTAAACCAATTATTTTCTTTTTCCCTGAAGACTCAATCTGTTTTTCTAGAACCCTTCAAAAATATATAATTATCCTGATTAAAACTTTATAAAGTACAGAATATACATATATATGTATATATATTTAAAACTGGAATAATTATATTACTTCATATAAATACCTGTATGAACTTTAGGTGATGTTTAGAAACTTGCCAATGCTTTCTAAATGGAAACCATTATGTTCATGGTAAGTTCAGAGAACTACTTTCTTCTAGGATGATCATGATCTATTAACGGCATCATATTAGTTTGGAGTTACCCAACCTCCAAAGAATACAAACACTTATTAGTATTTGTTTGCTTGCTTGTTTTTCTTATTTTGTTTTTCTTGCAGTTTTACACCAAAAACATTTAGACATTTTAAAACAAAACCATATTCCGTCATTCTATACCATAATATACTGTGTCTTATACTATAAAGCTGCATATATTCATGACTTCTTTTTCAAGGTCCTTTGAAACTTATCTTGGCCCGTTCTCATGGGCTTTGCTGGTTTTAGTTCCCACAGTTCTCTACAATTGATGCTGAGCTGTACACCTCCTGTCTTGGGAGAGAAGCCATTTACTTTTTGGCAAGAAGACACTTGTTGATTCCTGGAATGCTCTCAAGTTTGTGTCTCTGATCCTCTATCAAAGATTCTTAAATAAAATGTCTGGTGTTTCCATGAGTAAACCTTTGTTTTACTTCCTTGGACTCTGGGGAACTTTCTACTAATGTACTCTAGTACGGACAGGGTCACCTGGTCTTCCCCAGGGTCATTGGTCTTTTCCCTGAGTTTTTTCCAGAATGGTTTCCATTGGAGTTCTGCCTTTAGGCAAACTAGTGAAAGTTTTTTTTTTACCCTGCCTTTCCTTTCCTTTCCACTTTCAAATATTTGTTTCCATTAATAAATGTGCTACCAAATGCTGTTTTTCATGCACTATTGACTCTTTTATTTCAGTGCTTTTTTATGTTCATTCCCTTTGAATTTTTGTTTTAATTCAGGGATTAACCTCTTTTTCTTTGTTCTTTCATCTGATCTTTCTCTTCTATCAGTAGTTCTTAATCACTGTCTTTATTCACTGTAGAAGCTCTATTTACCAGCTTGAGCTATAGTCACAGGAATCAGATTTGACACGGAGCCCAAGTATAGTCTGGCTTATACTCCTTAGGGATTGCTGTAGACAGGATCCACGATCCCTTCATGACGTTTTCCCCCTAGAATATGCTTTGTGATGCCCCTGGAGGCCAGTGGTCTTTCATAACTGGGTTGTCGGTGCCAGCATTCACTATGATTACTGACAGGTATTATATCAGAGCACATAGTCCATGAAACACAAGGAAATATTGTGTGTGTGTGTGTGTTTGTGTGTGTTTTACTTTGGTATATTAATATTTCTTCTTAGTTTAAATATGAAACTCCATTACATTCAAGTGATAAAACAGAGCAACCAACTCAGTCAATTCTTTTTGGTAGTCCTGCATCATTTAGGTTTACACCAGTCCCCCACCTAACGTTATGTTCTAGGTACTCATTGCATTATTTGATTATTCTTCGTTTATTTAAGTAAAACACCTGCTGATTCTTGGATAGAAAACTGACATTACTTCGAAGTCATCTACTTGGAATTAAGTTTTTAAAATTTTACGTTAAATGAAAAAAACCCCATATATTTGTACATGGAAATGGAATACCTACCATGCAGTGTTCAATATGTCGTGTAATCTTTCAATCAGATAAAACTATTTTAAACATTTACCATTTCTTGACACGAAAAAGCTTTTTCTGCTTTGTCAAATGTCCAGTATATAATTAACACACTTGAATGAATAACCACACTGTACCTGAACTACATATTACAATAGTGTCCAGTAAGATAATAGCTCTTAGCAACTTATTTTGTAAAGCTTACATATTTTGCAGTAACTTCTTAGCTGTGAATTAGCCTTTTCCCATTTTTCTCACTCCTTCTCCCTTCGGTCTCTAGGTATCCTAAGTGGCCACCATGTGCTTGTCTCCTTCTAGGAGTTGGATGCTCCTTTATTCTCTCTCTCTCTCCATATATATATGTATATATGTGTGTATAAGATCATACGTTATTTGTCTTTCTGCTAGCCCTCACAATTAACCTTTGAATTTGTTCACATTATTAACACGTGTAGTCTGTACGACATGATCCCAATACCAGAAAATATATCCTTAGCATTTTGACATTCAGAAAATAGCACACCAATGAGAAGCTCAAATTGGTCTCAGAAAAAAAGCTTTTTTTTTTTCTGACCTCCTGTTCTCTTCCTGTCTCCTTTGTCTTCTCCCTTTAAAGCAAGCTAAGCTATAGGAATTGCCATTCTTTTTCCTGGAGAAAAGTTATAGAAACTGGAAGCCCCTTTTTCAAACAAAGCTGCACTAACCTTCCAAACACTGCTTCACTATTTCATGCCATTCAATCATGGAACTGGTGGTGGAGAAATTCTTTGACCTACCCTGTCGTTTAGCAGGTCAGAAGATCCTTATTTCAGAAGGGTCCTGGTTTATGATGTAGAGGCCATGCTTCAGAGGCTTAGATGAATCTGAATGGACTACCCTTGCAGGGTTCCTGTGTAGTCCAGGTATTAGATCATAATCTCTTGTCCAATCAGGTTTCTGATGATGCCCACGTTTTACAAATCTATACATAAAAATGGGTTCCTTATCATGACCGTCTATATCCATATTGCCAGATTCCCTTGCCTTACACAGTCAACACTGGGCACGAGGTTTGGAACTTCACTGTTCACCATCATCTTTCAGGATGTCTATTTCTACAGAAACACTTGGGATATGGTTAGAAATGCATTATTTTCCCAACGAAACACAGTTATGTGAAATTAGAAACTAGAGTGAGGAAAAGCTATTATTCAAAGACCCCTGAAGGCAATCATGGTGGACACAGAAGTTCAAGGACTCCTGCAGATGAATGACACCTCAACTCTACTCACAGGATACTTTTTGTTTCAGGCTTCTTCATTTTAATGGCATTTCCGATGGAGTTTAAAGCAGACATATGAGACATATACAGATCCTGATGATGGGGCCCTGTCAGCATCTTTAACCTCATTTTTGCTACATTTACATTGGCATGCTCTTGCTTGTCCTTGGTACACCAGTTCTCATCTCTGCCTGTGAGGTGAGGGTTTCCTCCCTCTACTTTTGAGTTACTGCTCTGCAGGCTTGTGTTCAGATCTACCTAAAGGTTCTTATGGAACAGACTGCTAATGATCTTCCCCAACATACTGCAGAGTCCCTAAGCACATGGTGCTTTTTCTAATTTCTGTTATCACCACATAATGTATTATGAATATGCTATAATGGCATTAATTAATTAATTAATTAATAACAACAGCTCTGGGACTTGAACTTAGGGCTCCATAGTCTATCACTGAGCTATATCCCTGAGTTCTCCTTTAGCTTTTAAAGACAAGATCTCTTTAGATTGTCCAGGCTGGCCTCGAGCTCATTGTGTAGTGCTGTCATTTTATCTCAGCCTATCAGCTAGCAGAGATTATAAATATGTGCCACCAAACCTAATTATCATTACAAATAGATTTTAATAACTCAATGACACTCCATCACATGTGCTTTCTCATAGCTTTCACTGTTTGATAGGAGCAAGTTCTCACATTTGTATATTTGACATTGCTTCCCCTGTTAACTGAAAGTAGGCTCATAGAGTAGAGATATACCTATACTTGGTCTTTATCTGTATCTTACAATAGAAGGTCATATATTTTAAAAGACAGTATCATGGTGGCTCAATCCTCAGCAGGCTGGCTGAAAGGAGATCAGGTATGTTCCCCAGATGTTGTCTTGTATATCATTTGACTGCCATTAATTTGTAAATTCATATGCTCAACTTCATCCCTGTTCATATCCTCTTAGTACTTAGAGCCAGAGTCTTAAATCCAGGTTTTGACTGAACTCTAACCTCTCTGCTGCTAGTATCTAGGTGTCTGCTGCTATTGCAGAATCTGTCACCTGAGTCAAATGTGTCATTGACAAAGCAGCTTTGAGTCTACTGAGGTGATCACATTTCTCTCAGACTTTTGATTTCTAATCCAGTTCTCAATGGAAAGTAGTGAAACCATGTGAAACTGCCTGCTACATCCCACTTGGCTCTTCCCTGGAGTACTCCTGGACACTCTTTTTCGTGTGCAGGTGTTCATTTTTGTTTCCCCTGTTTCAGCAGGAAAGTCTGCATAGGCTTTATTACTGTGTATATCTGGGAGGGTGTCTTTGGTGCCAGGGTAATATGTGTAATAGGTAGTCTGAGTAAATAAGTGATCCTCTGTGTGGTTTGGGAAATAGAGGAAAAATCTAACTTTGCTTTCTGCTTGGCTGGCTGACTTGGAGTATGGTCTTTCATGTTCAGACCCTTAAACCTATAATGAAACACACACTACTGAACATTGTCTCTTAGACATTATGTTTTTCCAAGGTGTCTACTTTGCAGGCGGCAGATTGGGAAACTTCTCATCCTTTCAAACAATGTGAAACAATGTCTTATGGTTCCTTTCTATTATATAATATATATATATTCTATTTATAATATATATATAATATAGTATTATATAATACTAATAAATAATAAATATTATTTTGTAAAATGTGTGCAGAACTCTGCATGATACACAACTACAAAAGAAACACTATTGTGTTATCAAAAGCTAACCGATCTAAGAGTAAGTGGTCTAATTAAGGCCATCTACCTGCAGAGATAAACATTTTATCACAGGAAGCATAGTCATGACAGCATGTATGGATCTGACTAAATTTTTCAGGCTTAAAACCAATTAGCACCAGTTGTATAGGTCTTAGGAAAGCATATCACTCTAGAAAACAAGGAGCACTTGAACCTCCATGTAAAAGTTGCCAGGAGAAAACAAGATAGAAGGAACTGAAATAGGAAAGATGAGTCATCAAGAAGTCCAAAGACTAAAAAGACAATGTGAGAAATGCAAAGCCAAAGAAATTTTTATGAAATGTAAGTTTAATTAATGCATAGCTAAATAATCAGAAGCAATTCACATATTTGTACTTTTGTGGGTGTGTACGGGTAGGTGTACAGTGTCACCTGTGTCTTCATGTGTGGAGTTCAGAACTCCACATCTGTTGTCTTCTTTTTGTAATTTTTTGATAATACCATATTTCCTACATTATGGTAAGACACTGCTAAATTTTAAACCTGAGATTAATTTTCTCCCATTCACAGGTAAGACTCTGATTTGAGGTCAATCTTTCTCCCTCCCACCCCCCTCCTCTGTGTGTGTGCACGTATGTGTGCCTGTCTGTCTGTGTCTGTTTCTCTCCTCTCCCTTCCTCCCTTTTTTCCTTCCGCCCTTCTCGTCCTTTGTTTTGATTGTATGTGCTTGCTATGTAGAATAGGCTGGCTTGAAATTTGTGATCCTTCCAACATGGCCTTAAAAATAGGGTCAAAGGCATGCACTATCACGCATGGCTTCTTTGGAAAGATTATAATGTGAGGAGTTACAGTATCTACTCTTTGATTTTTTCTGACTACTAAAAAGAACGTCTGGGAGAAGAGAGAAGAAAATCTGTGACATGGTCTAATCTACTTATAAACAGACAGAGATGCAGGCAAACATACTAATAAGGTGTTTTGGAAGGAGATTCCTATCCATTTAGAACATTTTTACAGCTTTCTAAAGTAATTTATATAATTCTCAATTGCCAACTGTGTAAACAAATGGAATAAATAAAAATCATTGGGAGAACTAACAGATGGAGCAGATACAAATATTTTGTTTTGTTTGTTTGTTTAGTTCACATTATGTTGTGACTGTTTGTCACTGTGTGTGATGTTTTAAATGTCTGGATAATCTCACGACACAATGTAACTAATTTAAACATTCATATACTGCCACTCTGATGGTTATTTTCCATTTCTGCTCAATTTAAATGCTACCACAAGTGCAATTATACTTCATATCATTATCTTTAATGTTGATACAGAGAAAGGAATACAACAGAAAGCCACTGAAATTTCTACAGTAAAGATGTAACTTTATAGAAGTTAGTGGAACTCATCATGTCTTAAAAATGAACTTTTAAACTAGAATGACAACTTGCTTGATGTTTATGGTGTGTACTTTTTCTGCATGTGATGAATCTCATACTTTTTAAAGCTGTTTGATAGGGTTTTGTGGCCGACTAGTCCCTTTGCTATTGGGTCAAGAAATCTCTCTAAAACCACACTACACAAGAGATTTGTGGGAGGGTGGTATGCAAAAGGCTGCCTCTGAGTGGGGATGAGAGAGAGGGAGAAAGGGCAGGCTGTCATAGCAGGGGTTCTATAAGTGGGCATGGAGCATGTACATAGGGAAAACATGGGAGAGTGGTGATGGTAGAAACAGTTTTAATGGCCTTTAGTGGTGAAGTTGTTGATGACCCTTAAAAGCATCAGAAGCCTGGTTCTAGAATGTGGGCAGGAAGGCAGGGTGGATCCTGGTGCTGGAAGGTGGGTGGTTCTTAGTTGACTAACTTTCCTCCCCTTGTTTATTATAAACAGTAGGGAATCAGAAGGGGTGGTTGGTGAGGCTAGAGTGAGGGCAGCCCACTCTCCAGATTGCTTTATAGTGTTTCTTCAGTTGTTCATTCAGTTGAGTTGTATAATTAGATCACTTATTTGGATTCTTTCTGATTTCTTTAAATGTAGTCAACTTACAGCTAAATTTCCCTCATAGGACTGCTTTTAAGATGTCCCACAGGTTTTGAAGTATTGTGGTTGTTTTCCTTTATTTCTAGGATTTTTTAAAAAACAATCTGTGGATTTGCTTTTCTACACAGAACTAATGAATTAATTTCTATCTATCTATCTATCTATCTATCTATCTATCTATCTATCTATCATCTCTCTATCTCTCTCTCCCTCCCTCTCCTCCCACTCTCTCTCTATCATTTGTTCCTTTAGATTTGCCTTGTGTCTCAGTATATGTTCTATGCAGAACATTTCATAAACGCTTGAATAGAGTGCATATACTTTTGGTCTGGGTCTATTTGTTCCTTGTAATGTATGATGCCATTTAATTCTAATGTTTAGCTCTTTATTTTTAGTCCAGATGACCATGTCTTAGCAAAACATGGGGTGTTAAAACCAACCCCTATTATTAAAATCTGTGTTTTTATGATCAGTAGTGTAATTATTTCTGAAATTAAGTACATCACAATTTGATTTATTTATTTTGAGGATTTTGGTAATGTTTTTCTTGGTGAATTGTCTCCTTGATTAGAATTAAGCATCTTTAGTGAGAAGTGAAATGTTTTATTACACATTTGCTGTGAGCTTTATTTAGACAAATCACATAATCGTTAACCCTGAATTTCCTCTGGTTTCTAAATAAGAACATTTACTATAGACTTGTTTTGATGAATCCATGTAAGAACACATTTCAATACTTGATCATATTTTTATGATTATATGTTAGCTACATGTTTGATGCTACATACTATATAAGACTTTTGTCTAGTAATGATTTACATCCCGTTGACTTAACCTACTCAACTGTGACAGTTTTTAATTTAGAATAAACATCAGATGTCATCAGGAATGAGCTATGCCACACTGTCTAGTTTTTAAAAGATAGATTTCAAATCAAAGGAATGATCTTTACAAACTGATTTGATGAGGATAAGCACAATTATAGTGTCTTAAGTAGGCATATTTTGGTATGAATTAAAAGCAAGGAAACTGAAGTAAATATAATTGTCATCAGTTATATAAGGAAGCACTGACTTATTAAATTATGGGAATAATCAGAATAAATTTTATGATATTATATGCAAAACTTTGTCACATATAAATATTTTATGGGTCAATAACAATGATAGAATGATAAGTGCTCTTAAATGTTCAATATGACATAAAAAACTTCTAATGTGCAATCAAAAGCTGAAAACTTTGTTGACTTCATTGTCTCCTAAGTTATCCCTAAAGAATGATTAATCACTTCATTGTACACTATAAAGTTAATCAAAAATGGGAAAGATGTATGCTTTCAATATAATGTAATCATACTTAGCAAAAATGGAAGAAATATTAATGATTTCTACTATCCTTATATTTTAAGTAATTATAGCTCAGAATCTAAATTCTACTTTGAATATAAAAGATCACTTATCATTGTGCCACTGTTCCTTAAATAGTCTCTTAACTGTGTCACAAATCATTGAAACTAAAGTAAATTTTATTTAGAAATTGCTGAATGGGACATATTTGTTATATTTGAGGAAAAAGCATTATCACTAACCATACGAATTGTTCATTTTGCAGATGAGAATATTAACACTAAAAATGTTCTGTGTTTTCTGGGAGTAGCAGAACCAAAAGGGAAACTATCATCATCTTTTCTTTCATGTTCAGATATAAAAGACAATTGAAGCATAAATGTTTATACTTACAGCTTTTTATTTCATTTTATTTTTGTTTTATTTTATTTTTATACATTTCACTTCCATTTTGTGTGCGTGTGTGTGTGTGTGTGTGTGTGTGTGAGAGAGAGAGAGAGAGAGAGAGAGAGAGGCATGTTTCTTGCTAAAGAGAGTATCAGATCCTTTGGATCTGGAGTTATGGTTACTTGTCCGTCATCATATCAATATTGGGAATTGAAGCCGCACTCTCTGAAAGTTAAATAAGTGCTCCGAAATACTAAACCATTATATCAGGCCCCAGAGTGTCTATAAAAGCAGAAACAAAAACGCACAAAAAAATTAAACCTTAGGAATCAAATCAGATGAGGGGTTGGTAAGGTCATAAAACCAAAGGAACTGCAAATTTGCTGTGAGATTGTGCATCCTAGGAATCTCATAAACTATACCTATACTGTCTTATCTAAACATAACCTGAGTAAGGACAGCATCAATAGACATCCTAATGTGAATGAGAGAAAGCTTAGGAGGCCTCAACTCCCTAGAAAGAACTATAGGCACCTAAGAAGTGCGGACAGTAGGAAGAAGATAAATATATACAATAAAAGGAGAGGAGGTTATACATTTGAAAGAGAGGAAAGATGTTAGACAAAAGAAATTGGGGCGAGAAAAGAAAAAAGGGTATATTGATGTAATTATGATACACTCTCAAATATTAAATTCAATATGCTAGTGAATTTACTTAAAAGTTATTAAAATATTAACAGGTCTTTCAGGAAGTATTTTTGAAATGTATACGGCTCTCATGTAATAAGAGCAGACTGCTTAGCATTTTGTATAGGAAAGTAAGTATTGCTAAGTAAATACATTAATATTTTGGTGATAGATCATATTAGGCTAAAAATGTTGCCCCAGGAAATTTTATCTAGTATTTTGACGCAGTATATTCTGGCCTTCAACAGAAATGTTATTGTCTCATAAGATGCAGTAAGACATGATTCAAATTATATTAATTAAAATACAATTATCTTAATATGTTTTTGAGTGAAGATGCAGTCATTACATAAAAAAAGTTCTCATTTTCTCTTGAAAAACAAACAAAAACAAAAAAGGATCCTTTACTTCTTTTTATTAGTTTTAGTTTGAAGTCCCTTCCTCCCCCAGATTACAGTTGTAGCCTTTGATTGCTTTCTAGTTCTATTTGCTTCAGATATATTTTTCTTCATTTCAATTAAAGGTAGTTCCTATCTGTAAAAGTAAGATGAGTTTCTATTAGATCAAGATAGTTGTTTTTTTATTTTTAATTCATTCAACTAACATGGTGGTTTTGCTTGCACAGTTGAAGCTTGCTATTAGCCACACTCAGATCTTCTGCAAGAACAGCAAGCATTCGCAACTGCTGGGCCTATTGCACTGCCTGAGGACCCAGCTATACCTCTTCTGGGCATATACCCAAAAGATGCCCGAACACACAACAAAGACACGTGTTCCACTATGTTCATAGACGCCTTATTTATAATAGCCAGAAGCTGGGAAGAACCCAGATGTCCTTCAACAGAGGAATGAATACAGAAAATGTGGTACATCTACACAATGGAGTACTACTCAGCTATCAAAAACAATGAGCTTATGAAATTCATAGACAAATGGATGGAACTAGAAAATATCATCCCGAGTGAGGTAACCCAATCACAGAAAAAATGCACATGGTATGCATTCACTGTTAAGTGGATATTAGCCCAAAAGCTCGAATTACCCAAGATACAACTCACAGATCACATGAAGCTCAAGAAGAAGGATGACCAAAGTACAGATTCTTCACTTCTTCTTGAAAGGGCGAACAATATATATTCATAGAAGGTGATATGGAGACAAAGTTTGGAGCAGAGACTGAAGGAAGAGCCATTCAGAGCCTGCCCCACATGGGTATACAGCCCATATATATATATATACATCCATCTAAACTAGATAATATTGATGAAGCCCAGAAGTACATGCTGACAGGAGCCTGATATAGCTGTCTACTGAGAGGCACAGTCAAAGTATGTCAAATACAGAGGCAAATGCTATAAGCAAACCATTGAACTGAGAGCGAGGTCCCTGTTGGAGGAGTTAGAGAAAGGATTGAAGGAGCTGAAGGGGCATGCCACACCATAAGAACTACAATACCGGGGCTGGGGATTTAGCTCAGTGGTAGAGCGCTTACCTAGGAAGCGCAAGGCCCTGGGTTCAGTCCCCAGCTCCGAAAAAAAGAACCAAAAAAAAAAAAAAAAAAAAAGAACTACAATACCAACCAACCAGAGTTTCCAGGGCCTCAACCACTACCCAAAGACTATACATGGACAGACCCATGGCTCCAGTTGAATACATAGCAGAGGATGGCCTTGTTGGGCACCAATGGAAACCCTTGATCCTGCCAAGGTTGGATCCTGCAGTATAGGGGAATGTCAGGGGGGCACGGAGAGGGGGGTGGTTGAGGAGGGGCAGCATCCTTATAGAAGAAAAGTGGATAGGATGGGGGCTTATTTCCTAGAGAATGGGAAAGGGAATAACATTTGAAATGTAAATAAAAAATATCCAACAAAAAATAAATTTAGTGTCCTGGCATTTATTGCGGTAATTTTTTTGGATAGGATTTTCTATAGGACTAGCAGAGTTTTTTGGGGGGGTGGGGGTGGGATGAGGAGGCACTTGGGAGTACAGATTCTGTCTTGGCCTTTCATACTATTTATGCTTTTCAATGTGACCTGAGAATGTCAATTTCTCTCCTTGCTTGTGTAACTGAAGTGGGATTCTAGTCTACCTGAGGCCAGGCTGGGGAAGAAGAGAAAACCAGAGAGTGAGCTGAGTGACCAAATATAGGCTGGGAATATGGTACACATAACAAGAACAGACTCCTAAACTTTTATTGAAGTGTGAGTACATCTTTTTCTGGAGAAATTAGTACTGATTATTAATTTGGCTATAGGAACTTTTACATACATACCCAGAGTGATATAAATTTGTAATTTGCTACAGAAGTTCTTTTTTGTTTGTTTGTTTTTTATTACTGCTAAGATACCTACATAAACAGTTATATGCAATATTGTAGGCATCATAATTGTCCTAGCAAATTGCATGTTCAGCATAAATGCTAATATCAATTTTAGTATTCACTTTATGTAGTAGGTAGTAATTTGTTTCACAAAGATCACCTTTCCTTTAGAGCAATCTTGACTGGACCTGATCTTCAATTTCTAGTGCATTTAATGGTATTTCTACAAGAATTTTATTTTTATATCACTTGAGTATACTTTAAAAATTTGATTTTGATAATTATTCATAGTATCAATTTTAAATTTTTACCACTGTTTATATCTGCTTGCATATCTGCTTGTATATAGTACTTGGTAAAAAGTAACAGGGAAAGCCAACACTAGCTATGTGCTCTGATTTGTTCCTATGCCAGTTCTCCTAGATCTCATTTTGTATGTTTTTTTTTCTTAAAGGTATCAGTTGCAGCACTATTTTCTGTCATACAGAAGAGGAGTGTCCATTCACACATTAAAAATCAACTTTCGCTGGCTGTATTTGTGGGTTGGCCTTGAAAGAAGTAATTAAGGTTAAATGGAGCACAGATTCAATAGAAAGCTTATTAACCACTCCAAAATGAAGTGTTCATTGAACATGTAGACAAAGATGTGCTTGCTAGACCATTGTATATAAAATGAAATGTAACAATAACTAATCTTGTACAATTCCAAGCACAAAGTAAATACTCGGTAGTAAATATAGACACTAATCAGAGTTACATGTTACAGTGAGCTTAAGAAGTAATGATGTTTTATTCTTGAATGTAAAATTGCCTTTATAGCAGTAGCAATCTACAACCCTGCACTTCCCCTGAGACTGACTCACAGGAAATTTTATCACAGTTAACCTCGCCACTTAACTATGAAACAGTAAAAGCAAGTGCTACTTGCATCATTATGGTGTCATTGGCCACGTGAAAAATCTAATTTGCTCAATTTGAATTTGATTTTGTTTCATCTTTTAGAATAATTACCAGGCAATTATTTTGTCATAAACGGCATGTTCAGATGGCAAATCTGGTGCCATGAGATTAAGAAACTAATTTCCTCTGATGTGGTTTGCTCAGCTTTGACCTCCCTCAAAGATGATGTTCTGAGTAAGTAATTTTCCATTTGTTTTCAGAGTTCTTAAATACTTTTAATATTTGATGACTATATTTGTTGTCTATTTTCAAAAGACCCTGTTCATCACATGTTGCTGAACAGACAATGCAGATGGTAATGCACTCAGCTAAATTAAAAGGTGAAAACAGCATAGAAGGGAAACGACAGTGTTATTGCCTCCCTTGTGCTAAATAGGGAAGAGCCACCTGGTTAAGTGGGCGAAATAACCAGGGATTGGGACCAGCTAGAAGGGGGTCTTCCTCTTTGGTGAACTCCAGATTTACATCCTTTACTGTAGTCTCTTGGAATTAAGACCCAAAGGGGGCATTCTTTAGTTTTAAAAGGCACCCCGCCAAAAAAAATCAAGGACAATTTCTCAGTCTGGTTCCAGGAAGGAGAACACCATTCAAACTTCCTTTGAGCAGGCAAGATCCTGTTTGGCAGCTCCTGGTGAAGAGCAGTATTGACCTTACCCTCCAAAAACGTTCTGTAGTCAGCCACCCTTTAGACCAAATGAATAATTTTGAATTTGATGAAATGAAAAAGGTGTATATATGAAATCATTTGCACTGAATTTTAGAGAACTCTGTTGTGGAGTTGGGGTTCCACGTAATTCCTTTTGGACATTAGAAACAAGGAAGCATAAAATTGTCCCTGGGTCAGCTCTTGCTCCTGGGTCACTTCGCTCAAGAGTTCTTGTTTCTATTTTCCTCAACCCCTGATATCTGTTTACTTGATTTTTTTTTTTACCATGTCGTTCCAAATGAAAGCATGACAGTGGAAAAAAAATCAAAGCATAGCTATCTTGTTAACATGGCAGCAAACAGTCTGCTGTATTGGGAGAGCTATGAACCTTTTGCTGCCAAGGGAAACATCCTGGCAGCCACTAATCTCTTCATCCTTTGTCTCATAGCTCTAAAACTTAATCAGTAGAAGTGAAAGATGAATGTCCCATGTCAATGGCCTTCTTGATGGTCAAGATCTCTCTCTTTCTCTTTTTCTTTGCTTTTTACTTTTGGTTTTGTTTTTCACAGACAATCTTACTTTGCAACTGTCACTGACCCTAAATTCCTTCTCTAGTCACAATTGGCCTTTTCTCCTTTTTGCCTTTACTTTGTAACATACTGCAAGTTGCTTCAGTTTATTTTCATTCTCTCCCATGTATGTGGAAAATGGCTGGTCACTCCTAAAAGGAGCATTGTGTGTGCTTAAAAAGTTATAAGCAGCACTCAGCTGCCCTGTCTTTAAAAGCAGCATTAAGTGTCTTTAATATCTGTTTAAAACAATGTGCTGCCCTTTAAATAAAAATAAAAATGTGCTGGGATTAATTTTGCTTCTTTTATGGAACCAGTGAAGAGATTACCCATAGTCACTTTTCTGTTACTTGCATCTCTTATATGTTGTTTGTAAGTTTCAAAATGATGAATGGTGCTGTCTCTCTGCACACATGCATGTGGAATTACTGGGCCTGTAGAACCCATAGAAGATATTTTTTAGAACCCCCATTAAGTTCTTATTTCTCAGAATCTTAGATTGTACAATAAAATTTCACATCTGATTTTAGAAAACCTATACTATGATCAGGGCACATTAGTAACCATTTTGCTAAGCAAAGGATTTCTTAAAAGATGTTTAATGACAACCATCTGGCAATCACATTCATTTGAAAACTCTTACCAGTGTTATAGCAAGACAGTAACTATTATGAAATGGTAAAGTATACAGAACAAAATCTGTAGAAATTTTCTTTTAAACATCCATAATATATGTTAAATTATATTGTGCATGTAAAAGTCCAGGTGCATCATTTGACAAATTCATAAAATAGATTCAAGATTATTCGATCTCAAGAAAAAAAGCAGTTAGAAATTTTGTATTTTTTAAACGTAGGCATCAAATGAAGCAAAAATATGGATCAACAAAAACTCTAATGAACTGATGGAAGAACATGACCAATTCCAAAGTCCCAGGAAAGGAGAAATGGTCATCTGTCATTAAGTGACTGGTTACAACATCATTTCAAACACTTAAAAGATTAGCAGGCAAAGAAGAAAAACAAGTTCTCATTTCTCAATGGAGGATGGCAAAAAAATGTAATGAAGTTAAGTGTGTAAATATATAACATTAGCTCAGACAAATTCTGAGAAGGAAATAAAGCACAGTGTGTGAGAGATTGACTCTTGTTAACTTAAATAGCATGGTAGGGAGAGGGTATTTAAGGAAAAACTTTAATTGTGCTTCATAACACCAAGGAAGAAGTAACAGAAAAACTGAGAGGAATGAAAAACATCCTTGTCATGGGGCAGAATGATGTGTATCTGTGCAACTCCTTGTTCATTTTTCCCAACAAATGATGCTTTTTCCAAACCTGTTTTCTGCCATTCAAACTCCCCACATTTTGTGAGACCTTCTCCAAATTCAATCAGTTATTTGGAACATAAGTTCATTAAAAGAACCCCATTTAAATTAAAAACAATATTTCAACAGTACTCAGAAACTTCACATCTAATTTTGTACATGAGTCTTCTGTTGCAGCATGAGAATTGGGTTCTTTATTTTGCTTTCCATCATGTCAGTTTCTTGGAACAAATATTATTGACAATATAGGAATCTTCAGTGTTGTGAAAGACTAGGAATCAGAAGCTGTCTGGTAGTCAAATAGAGAAAAGAACACTAAGGAAGATTAATGTCTTTTTCATTTAAACATTTAAGATGGAGATGTTCCAGGATTTTATTCTTTAAGGGAAAAAAAACCTGATATCCTCAACCCCCAGGAGTTGGCTAGACTCCAAGGCTAGTCTTTCAAATCTTCCACTAGAGACCTGCTGTTGAGGTAACCAATCATCTTCTCTGTCTTTGTCTAGTTTTCCAAATCCCTGCTCTAGCCCAAAGCAGCCAGGTCTGTGGGAAAAAAGGAAATCATTCCTAAGCCAAACACAGCAGGTTTACTATTGTCCAGGCAGACTCAGAGACCATCTTGAAGTTGTCTGTCTACCTGGGAATCAATTTATTTCTTGAGTGGTTTGCCCCATACCCCTGCTTGTGGCGTGTGTGTGTGTGTATATGTGTGTGTGTGTGTGTGTGTGTGTGTGTGTGTGTGTGTGTGTGAGAGAGAGAGAGAGAGAGAGAGAGAGAGAGAGAGATTCACATTCAATAAAACTTGGTTGACTGATGAGATGTTTCCCTATCTTCTTATTCATTAAAAATGGCAGAGAAAAGGAAACCCTTTCCCTCAAGAATAAACAGCATCACCCCGGCAGCTGTGGAACTGACTCAGATATTCTACATTCAAAAAGAGGTTTAATGAAAAGAAAGGCAGTTGAGATGAATAATTGACATACCTTAAAAAATAATCATAAAATAAGGTAAGCAGCAAAGAAAATGGTGGATCCTATCTATATGGATATGGTGGTGCATGTATGTAATTCTGGCATACTGTAGGTGGAGACAGGAGGATTGGAGGCTTGAGGCCAGTTTTTGCAATAGAAACTTTAAGGTTGGTAAGACTTAAGGTTGGTAAGACTTAAGGTTGGTAAGAGTTGTACAATGAAACTGTCTTGGAAAATCAACCCCCCAAGAAACAGTGAAGTAGCTGATCTCTAGCTTCACTCTGCTGCTGTGATGAAGAAGAGAGCAATATTAATTTTTGTTTGCTGGTTATAGTCTGCCATTGAGGAAAGTCTTAGGAGAGATTCAAGCACATACTTGAGGTAGAAACCATGGAGGAACACTCCTTTCTGTCTCACAGACTCATGCTTAGCTAACTTCCTTATACAGCCCAGTAGCACCTGACCAGGGAATGGTGCCCCCCACAGTTGCTTGGACCCTAGTACATCAATTAAGAAAACAACCCCCTTGCTATGTCCACAGTCAAATCTGATCTAGAAAATATCTCATTTGAGATACCTTCCTCAGGTGACTCTAGCCTGTGTCAAATTGATCGTAGAAACTAGCCAGGGAAGTCCATCTCTCCTTGGAGGGGGAAGCTTCAACCCTTCATTTTGATGAAGAGCTTGAGTACTTTCATTCTTAGCCTTAAGTATCAGATGACTGCTCACTTTAACATTCAATGATTGCTCATTTAATTGTCTCTGACAGCCTTCTCTGAAGCACACTAACTAAGGCTTTATCTTCAAGAAAGAGCAGAAAATAATTAAGGTTTCATTAGCTAATTAGCCACGTGAAGGTATATTAAATGTCAAAAAAAAAGAGTTTTTAAAAAAGTCACGTGAAATGGTCTTTAAAATTTGCACACCCTAAGTAGTAGGCATTTGGGAAGTAAGAAAAAAAGAAGCCAATGTTCTGGTGGAACGTGAAGCCACTTCTACAAGATGGACCTCAAACCTAGTTCTGCAAACCTTCTGAAGAGCCTTTAGCTGGAGAGGTCATAGGCCATGGGGGAGTGGGGACTGGGGTGGTTGCTGCTATGTTTTTGATAAATGCTCGTATTTTCCAGCTGATTTCTAAACACACTTGCTTATAGATGAGTGCTGGGCCAAGCTTTTATCAGGAAGTTTCTTACCAGAGTGGGAGGTGCTTAATGCAGAGACTGGCAGATCTGCAAAGGTAAGAGATGAGAGTGCTCTGCTATAAACAGGAGGGGTATTTTGTCCTCTGCCCCCAAGGTTCAGAAAACATATGGAAGTTGCGGTTGTAAAGAATACAAGAGACAGACACTCAGAAGATGCAAAATGTCTCTGAACACAGAATAACCATTGCACTAGTGAACTGCATGCAGCAACGATTACGTGCCAAGACGTTATGGGTGTTAAACTCTAGGGCCTCTTTTGGCTACACTCTGAGCCCCACCTCCAACCTTAACTCCCAATTTAGTAAATTGGCAGGCTCCAGCTGTGGATTCCAGGGTGGATTACTTTGGGCAATGTGTCAGCTCTCTAGTTTTCTTTGATTGGTGAATATGGGATAGTCTTGGAATCTTCCCAAGTATTCATTCATGAGCAAGGAAAAAGTGTTGGCCAGTTAATACCAACTTCCTTAGCCTTGGCTAAATGCATCTGGGAATAGATAGTGAAATGCTCTTGTCTTTGATCCCTTGTAGCACTCATAGTGATACAGGCATGATTTGCCACTTAAGTGTGCTTGGGCCAGCTTTTTCCTTTTCTCTTATAGGATTTTATTTGCTGCCACCCCAACTGATGCCAAAAGAGTAAGGATTTAAAGAAAGAAAATGCCAGGAGAAATGAACCATATTTAACACCCTAGCACCTCTGGCACATCCCTCCCTGCACAAACAAAGGTTACTTCATTTATCTGTTCAGTTATTGCTTTGAGTTACAGGCATGAGTACAAGGTTTTCAGATCCCTGGAAATTTCTGTTTTCATTTGACTTGAAATCATTTCCCATACCTCATCCCCTAGTGTTTAGAATATATTATATGAATAGACAACCAGAAAAAACTGTTACATCTTGCAAAGACTGCTTTGCAATTATTATAGTTTCATTGGCTTTTAGCAATTCAAAGCAAATATTTTCAGAAACCATTATTATGAATCTATAAGGTGATGATAGATAATGTAGCAATGGTCTTGATGCGTTAAAGTGAATTTTGTTTTTCAGGTTTGTGGTTAGTACAAACAACTAATCTTAATATTAAAACTTACACAATGTTCTTTTTTAAATTCTAAAAATCAAAACTAAGTTTTTATAGTTATCAAGCAAGAAACACTTAAGTCTCAGGGATCACAAGATCTATTTGATCTGCAGCTAACATTGTAAGCTATTTATATTCATTTCCCTTGAAACGTCTTAATCCTGTGAGATTTTGGTATAAACTCATTTTTTTCCTGCATGATTTCATACCACTGGCTTATGAATAGGAGACACTTCAAATACAAAGTGATTCTGTTATGCTGGGCACATATATTTTCTTCTCTGAAACATGTAATTCTATTAGACACTCTGAAACCTATCTGAATGTAAGTGTTTTTCAATATCAAATTTAGTTTGAACTGCAGATGAGTCCTATGTGTTTTCAGGATTTGTTTTATCTCGTTAGTCAATAGTATTTGTTCTATGATTATATGCTGAAGTAAATAGCCTTTCACAGGCTGATGCTAAAATGTTGTAACTTGTTTTCAATATATTTGGTTGGCAGGAAAATAAATCTCATCATTGCCTTATGCTATTAATTTCCTTTCTAGTACAAGAAAAATTGAGTACTACAAAAAATTACCCCAAAGGAGATAAAGTAAGAACAATTTTGAAAAACCAAAGAAAAATACTAGAGAATTCATTGCATTTTAGAAAAGATGTGAATATTAGGGTGAAAAGTCTGGTTTATAATATCTGGACACTTTAGAATAGTTACACAGTTAACTAGCAAGCCAAGATGAGTTAATGAATACCACATGAAGTGAGAGACTCTGTCTCAAAAAATAAGAAATCAATGACTGAGGAAAATATCCATTATTAGCCTCTGACCTCCACACACTCATGCACAGATGTGCATACACACTCTCATGCACATATACCTATATACCAAATACACTCAATTGGAAATGAAAATAAATTGAAATTTGTATATTACTTCATAGTTTTCAGTTCCCATAATCACACCAGCTATTTATTCTCTGGTGAGTCTATAACAGATATGTTAGGAACACTACACAAATACCTCTGCTTTGACTGTGATATTCATTTGTTTCTCTAGGATTATACATTATGCATGTTTTTCTGGGGAAGATTTGAAAATTGTCAGTATATCTCAGATAAGAAACAGTGACAAACCAAAGATACAATCCCATGGTACATCATGCTGGATTTCAGGAATTACTTTCAGAAGCATGAACGACTAAAAGCAGAATCATTGGAAAGTTGAGAGATCACATCTTGAAAACTGCAAGGATGAAACAGAGAGGGACAATGGGAACTAGGGGGTTACATTGTGCACTCTCAAAGCACATTCCCAGTGGAATGCTTCTAACAAGACTGTATGTCCTAAACCTCTCCAAACAGCACTACCAACTGGGAACCAAGTGAACACATGAGGGGCATTTCTCATCCACGGTTAGCATGCTGGTTCTGTAACATTTAGAATCTAAATACTAGCAGGGCTGCCAGCAGCAGCTCTTCTCCAGCAGACTGTATACTTCATACCAGTTAGGGAAACCATACAAGAGGAATCTATCTTCCAGCACAGACCTTTCTTGCTTTCTCCATGTCCTTTAGCCAAAAATGCCATGTGCCTAGAAATAAAGTACTAGCATCAAATTCTGGCATAAACTAGTATAAATACATTATCTAAATGGTTTATAAGGGATTGGCAACCACCCTGGCCAGAAAGTATTAGGAAACTATTCCAACCCTGGCATTGAACAACCTAATGGCTCCTGGGAGTGCTATTTCCCATGATCATCGGAAGCTTTCCTTTAAACATTCAAGTCTTGACATTACATAGAGCATTTTTTTTTCACAGAGGATTTCGGTAGGCACCCTATTGACCACTCCAAATAAGTGCCAATTATTCTTGTAGCTGAAAAGATATGCTAAAAGACATGTCAACATGGCCTAACAGGGTGGGAGAGGATTTCATCATTTATATCAATTATTTCAAAATAACTGTATTGACACAGTAACATGGATGGAGCTATTACTCCAACTGTCATTTCATTATCCACAGTTATTTTTCATAAGACATTCGGTCTCCTCAGTTTTAATGCTGCTGTTCTTCAACACTGCTGTGTATTTTTTGCTAACCCTGATAGTCCTGGCACAGCTTGGCCTCACTCAGGTCCAGGGTTGTGGCTGACCCTTCCAGCTTGACAACTGAAAGGGCTTTTGGTAGTGTAAACAGTCCACATTTGCACAAACTTAATCTTTTGAACTTAAACAGCTTTGTCACTTACGATTTCTTGGGCTTATTAGTTTAATATATGGGTTTCCATTCAAATTTCCTCTATGAACTCCAAATTAACACAAATTTAATCACATTTGTCTTTAAATGACTTGGTCGGGCATTTAACTTAAAACATAAAACAATTTTGCCTATTTCTCATTCCTCTTCGATTACTTCACTAATTTCAGAAGATAATCTCCATGCTGTTCCATAAACTCTTCTACTCATAGATCATTTCCCACCATGCCACTCAGATAAGTCATCAAGCTTTAGGCAAGTCCTAAGGGCCCTGATGCACCTTCTTCATTTTGAACTCTCCTGTGAAAACAGTCCAAGTCATCTCCATTATGTCTGCCCCGCTTCCTCAAAAAAAACAAAAAACAAACAAACAAACAAACAAACAAACAAACAAAAAAAAACCACCAACCAACCAAACAAAAAAACCTGGCTCACAAGAGCTGGACTCAGCCAATGATGAACAAGTGTCCTTAATTTTTCATATGAATCTGTTCATTGGGAGCACTTTTCTTACATTCCTTCAAGGTTTTCATCTATACTTCAAAGAGAGATGAGTGGTTTTATTATCCAGTTTTTCAGTTTTCACAACCTCCTTGACCCTGTGTCCCATAGCCTCTGGAGCCATTCTGTAAAAGGCATTAGTTAAATGTCTTTTCCAATCCAATAAGTACAGCTGCTCAATATTCCTTGGGTTTCACAGTTTCCTTTATGAAGCCATTATTCATGGCACCTTCATCACCATACATACTCTCACTCATGGATTTTAGCTTTCTCTATATTAGAGGTTAGATCTGAGGATCGCTTCTATCATTTCTATTAGTTGTTACTATTATTTATTATTATTGTCATTATTATTCTTAATCTTCTCAGTACCTTGGTTTTCTACTCCAAGGATTCTAAGATTTGATATGCTATTAAGAGACTTTTATTTTATACTCTCTTTCCCTTGTATCTGGGTAACATTCAAAAATGCTAAGCCAACTCTTCATCCCAATCTTCTGTGCACTTGTCAGGATGAGTCAGAGGCAAATGCAGTGGATAGAATCTAAGTTTTTTCTCTTGTATATGGGCTTTTTATTCCCTTCTGGAAGATGGCTGAGCCTGAATTCTTTGTCTATTGTCCTCAACAACAATGAGGACAATGATGATGACGAAAAGGCATGCCCTGGATTTTGCAGTCTGCTTCTATCAGTTTTTATACATGTAACTTTCAGGACTCAGAATAAATACTTTCAAACATCAGATTTGATGCCCAAGTTATATATCTCATTCTCCAGGCATACATGCCCCTCTGCCACTACCACATAGAGAAAGAAGGCTAATCCTTTAATTCTCCTAAAGAACATTCCAATCGCAGATACATTGGTTTTGATTACATATCTTAGCATCCATTGAAGGGAGCATGTAACTGCTTCTACATTTTAGAATTCCCTCCACAGGAATCTCTCTTCTCAAATAAATCATCCTGACTTGCAACTCTTATTCCTCATTAAATGAGAGATATAACTAAATGTCCAACTAATCTTTGGGTCCATTGGTTCAAGTTTGCATACTAACTGTGCCATGTAGCTTTTCCTAGGGAGACATGAACTCAGTCTAGACAGGGTGCTGATGAAAGACCGACAATTTCACCCACGTGTAGCTTGGTGAATGATTATGTCCACTGTGGTTACTTAAAAGAGCATGTCTGACTCAGAGGCAGCTGCATCACTCCTACATGGGTGATGACTCATGTAAGTTCCATTGCATTTCTTAAACTTCCTGTACCAAGTGCAGGGAGCTTGCCTAGTCAGTATGTCTCTACATCTATTGTTTACTTCTATGACCATGGGTGGGCCTTTCCATAGCTTGTAAAGTTCAATAGGCTTCCAGGATCTAATAAATTTCTTTACCTCCTGAGATCCATGAATCCTCCTGTTCTGTCCATAGACAAATGTTTTGGTTCAAAGGAAAGAGCTCCACAATGCTGGATGAAATATGTACACAAAAAACTCACTACAACAACATATTAGTGTACTTTACCTCTTTGTAGATTCTCCAAAGTAATCTTTATTCATATGAAGGCCAATTATTTAAATAGACTTCCTCACCTTTCCTCAAATAAACATTGTTCTCACTGCTCACACCACTTATTTTTTTTAAATTTTTGATATTATCATCAAAATACAAAGAGATCCCCCATTTAAAGTAATCAGACACGTCTGTCCTGCTTGGTGATTCATTCCTGTATTGTACCTTGCAGTCAACCCAGAACTATACTGCATGGTTTTCATATTCTTCATTGGTTTTGCTCCCATTGTTCTTTGAACCTATTGTAACCTGGCATTTTTCTTTTGCTTCTTCATTAAAACTTTTCATTCCTTTGGTGAACCAGTGATCTCTCTTCATAATCAATCTTTTCATTTCCTGACTCTATAAGAATTTGGGATATTGACTTTCCACCTCCATCACAAACTGTCCTCCAAGAGACCATGTCTGTTTGCTGTTTCTATGTTCTTCTGTACTAGTCACTTCTGTTCTGGCCATCTAAAGACCTGAAGGTTCATGTATCCCCAAAATAGTACCTACCATTTACTGTTTCTTCAGTCAAACCAACATATTCACAGTGATAAGATTTTTTAGCTCCAGGTCAGATCGTTCTGAATACTATCTAGTCTCAGCTATGAAGATATTCACTTGGTCTTTCCATTTGTCTTTTCCATAGAAAGCTCATATTCAATTTGAGATTAATAAAAATGCAACAAATAAAAAAAACCCATCAAATACTGACTCTGTTCAGACATGGACGAAAATGTGAAATCCTCAATTACTAAAATTACTCAATCCATTCTTCCTGTCAACCCTCTACCTTACTGCGTGGTCATCTCATCCTTTGAGAATACATACTTCAATTTATCTTTCATGCATACTCAATGAACCAAAAACTCTTTTTCGCCATATATGTATATGATATTTCAATGATTTCACACACACACACACACACACACACACACACACACACACACACACACACAAAGCTGTATTTACCTAAGTTTCTTAATTAATGATTCATGTAGGAGAGTCCTGCTCAGTGTGGGTGGTTACATCCCTGAGCAGGTAATCCTGAATAATATAAGAAAGCAGATCGAACAAGATATGGTGAACAAGTAGTAGGCATCATTTCTCCAAGGTCACTCATTCTGCTAGAGTCCTGAGCAGGTCCCTGCCTTGAGTTCTTGTCCTGACTTCCCTTAATAATTAACTGCAGGGTGAAAAAGAATATAAACTCTTTCTTTACAGTGTTGCTTTTGGTAATGATCATTCTTACAGCACTAGAAAGCAAAGTGGGATAGAGATCTGTACCAAAGTGACTACTGCTATGACAAGCTTGATCATGTTGATGTTGGAAGGATTGGAGAAAGTTATTTGCAAATTTGGACTTGAGAAGCCACATCAGGATGTGGTGCTGGATCTGTAATTAGAAAGAGACAAAATTGAAAGTGTTTCCTTGGGTTCAGCACACAGAAGTTGTGAGGTGGGACTGTTTTTGATTAATCTGGTAGTCAATCTTGATTATGTGTAGGACTCTCCCAGGCAGTAGCAGTGTTCATGGAATGGAAGCCATTGACAGGTGAACAGGTTCTATATTATAGAGTTTGTTCTATATTGCATGGTTGAAAGGTTCTATATTATGGTTGAACAGGTTGTGGATAGCTGAGACTTGACACCATGAAAGGCTGTGAGAGGGCACTGGTCAAAGTGTAGTCTTACTTTCAGTGAAAACTTATCACACTGAAGATTTCAGGACTGTGGAGGAGTGATTACCACGCATGATGGATAGCAGATGCAGAATTAAGAAAAAGCCTGGGATAGAAATCAGGCTATGGGATCTCTAGGTGACAAAGCTAGGGAAACAGAGTTACCTAAGCCTTTTGAAGTCCAGAAAATCATAAATTCAGGTATTTTGTTGCAAAGTTAAATTTACACTGCTTGAGTTATGTTTTGTTTTGATTTTTTATATCTGTGCCTTTATTCTTTCTTCTTGGCAGAACTATGTAACATTTTTGATTTTATAGATTATACAGGGAGGCTTCAGACTTCAAAGTGACATTAGATACTATAAAGAGACTGAACATTTAATATTTTTGAAAATTTAAAGACTCTGGAGCTATTTAAATGATGTTATGGTTTATATTATGATATTAATATGACTTTGGGGAACAAACAGGAGGAAAGCTTATGCTTTAGAGTGATGTATTCGGGAGTCAGGATGACAAGACATTAAGTGTGCTAGCTATTTTTACTTTTATTCTATTATTATTATGACTACTATTACTACTACTATTATTACTATTACTACAAATAGTACTACTACTAATTAGCAGTCTATTAGTAGTAGTACTATTTTGTTAACTTGGCAAATACTAGGATAATCTGGGAAAGGGGAACCTCAACTGAGAAAAAGGTTTCCATCAGATTGGCTAGGAGATAAGTTGTGAAGCATTGTCTTGCTTATGACTGATATGAAATCTCCTGGTAACTATGGGTAGTGTCAGCCCTAGGAAGGTGAACTTGGGTGGTGGACGAAAGCAGGCTGAGCAAGCCAAAGAGAGTTAATGAGTCTGCATCATTCCTCCATGCCATCTGCTTTAGTTGTGGCCTCCAGGTTTCTGCTTTCAGTTCCAGCCCTGATTTTCCTCATAACAGACAATAATTTGTAAGATGTAATGCACTTTCTCTTCTCCAAGCTGTTTTTGAGTCATGGTGTTTATCATATCAATAGAAATCATACCAGAAGAGTATGTAAGAAAAGTAAGACTTTTAGATCAACTATGAAAGTTTTTAATAATTAAACATAGTGTAACAAATGCATATACTTTGGTTTTTAATATTTAATTTACACTATGATGTGTAAATATTGAATAAAGTGGTAACATTTAAGTGGTCAATAAAAAATTATAAAGATTGGAGGTGCTGATCTTCCATCAGAGGAATGAAAAGTGCTTTTGACACACTCTCCAGCAGATCGCAGATTGGAGAGGAAAGAATCAATGAATCTATAGACAAATAAATGTCTCAATCAGAGCCAGACATTAGAGTTATGTTAACATTCCCAACAGTGGAAGGCAGAAGCATATGAATGAGGAATTTGAGTCTAGCCTCAACTGCTGTAGCTTCTTGTCGCTGCAATAAAAAACCTGACAAAAGCAACTTGAAAAGTAAGTCGTGACTGGAGAAATGTGTTAGCAGTTAGGAGCATGTGTTGGCCTTGCACAGGCCTTTGGTTCACTTCCCAGCACCAACATTGTGTCTCACAACCATCTCTAACTCTGGATATATGTTTCAGGGAATTTGGCACCCTCTCCCCATCTCTGCAGACACTGGGCACACATGTATAAACATGGAGAAAAAACATTGGTAAAGTAAATAATTATAAGTTGTAAGGTACAGCCCCTGAAGGTGGAGATTCCATAGTGTCAGGAGGTTGAGGTTGTTGGTCACTGTGCATACTGAGTCAGGAAGTAGAGAGAAATGAAAGGCAGGGCTCAAATCACTTCTGGCATTCATGCAGTCTTAGTCCACAGAAAGGCGTTATTCACATTTTTGGTAGGTAATCACATCTTCATGAACTTAACCTAGAAATATTCCCTCAGACATTCTTAGAGGTTTATTAACCTGGTGATTCTTAAATCCCATCAAATAGACAAGATTAATTATAACAGATACAAAACAAGTACCCAATCATTCTAGACAATATGAGAACCCATCTCAAAAAAGAAAAAAAATAATTTCTGAAATTGAGGACTTAGTCTCATGGTATATATTAGCAATTATGATACATAGGAGACTGAGTCAACAAGAGAAAAATTTGAAGTCTGTAATGCCCACCTCGGCCAGCAAGGAAGAAGCAACACTGTTGGATTCTTCTCAACAGCCTTTATTTCAGGAACATCTCATTGTTGATACGGGGACCCCGAGCAACAAAGGCACTAGCCTTATATACAAAACAGGCTATGGCTATATACTTGTCCTCTAGTGATTGGTGGAGCATGAAATACCTCATTAGCATGAATATCACTCCAGCCTGATAGCTGCCGGAGAAATGCCAACACATGCGCTGTAAGGTTTACCACAAACGACCACCGGATGTCAACGCCATCTTTTTATCTATATGAGCCGCTCCCTACAGAAGTCTAGGAGGCCAACCTTCTTAAATAATCAACACACACACACACACACACACACACACACACACACACACACACACACACACGGTGGGGGATGGAGGGAAGGAGAGAGGGAGAGAGAGGGGGAGGGAGGGAGGGGGGGGAGAGAGAGATTTCTTAAATTGAAACACAGAGCAAAAAGTAAATAACAGAATATCAAGAATTATGGAGCAACATATTTATAACTGGAATATGAGTTAAATTAAGCAACATGAAAACATAAACAGTTCAATAATAGACGATTTCAAGCAACAATAAAAAATAATTTACAAAATGAAAGAAACAAAACCAAAACTCCAGAGAACACCAAGTAACATAAAGGTCAAAAAACTGGAACGTAAGTGCATTGTTTTCCAATCACAGAAAATTAAGCAGAGAAAGAAATGCCTTGAGAAAAGCTAAAGGTTTCAAAAGTTACCTTAACATTTCCTAACTTGGCCCCTTCCACTCTGAACTTGCAGGCTAAGATCGGGACAAAGCTCCATCTCCACTGCCGGGTCTTGACTAGGAAGATGCAGGCCCCTGCCTGTGCTTGTTGTCCATTCACTGTTCCCTTGTGGAAGCAACTCAAAGCTACATCAACAAGCTCTCTTGGTTAGTTTTACTTTTCCCCCTCTTCCCACATCACCCGTCTCCAGACCCTGGTCTAGCTATGATCTGCATTTGTGTACCATTACTTTATGCTGCCCATCAGTGCTTTCTTCCAGGCATAGACTACACCCAGATCATTGATTTCTCTTATCCCAGGCCCTGGTAGGACCCAAATTTGAGTGTTCAGTTGCTGATCTAACTCAAGCCCCTGGATACATGCTGTCCTCCTGATCCAAGCATATCTGAGAGGATATTTGAGTTCTTTTTAAGGATGCTATTCCTGGCTCCTTACCCCATGCTGCCTTTCTGCTTTCAAGTCCAGTTGGGAGCCTTATCAAGAGTCTTTGTTGGATTTTAACAAAGCAATCACACACAAGATGTAGGACACACATATCACCTTGGTAACCAGTGAGTTGGAATTACTCTACTCTCTCTAATCATAGTCAGTATAGCATCTGGAAGACTGAGCTGACAGGAAACCAACTAAGTGCAGATATCAGAAAAAAAATCAAAAAGAAAAACAAAACAAAACTTTCACTCAGTACAACCAGGCTAGAATCTCACATTAGAAACACAACCAGTGAAATAAATTAATTTACCTATGTCCTGTCATAAAATCAAAAATGTAAAAATCCTTCCCCATGGATTCTGAGTCCTGTACAAATGCTCCCCAATGTAATTACTGCATTATTTATTGTTCTATTGTTGTGATAAAACATCTTGACCTCAGGAAGTTATAAAGAAATCATATAAACTGGGTTTATTGGTATGAAGGATTAGAGTAGATGATTGCTCAACAAGAGTTTGGTGGCAGGGATAGCTGAGAGCTCACATTTCTACCTGTAAGTAGGAGGTAGAAAGACTAAACTGGGAATTGCAGGATAAACGTTTTAAACATCAAGCACCCCTAGTAAAATTCCTCCTTCAACGGGGTCACAATGCCTCATCCTTCTCAAACAGGTCAACTACCAGGGAACCAAGTACTCACATATATGAGCTTATGAGGGCTATCTTCATTCAAACCAATACAGTCAACTACATGAAGACACACTCACAACACAGAATTTAAAAGAACTAATATATTCATATTCAAAGAATTCAAAGAGGACATGTGCAAACATCTGGAAAAATGTAAAGAGGATGAACAAATTTAAGTGAAAGAAAACACAAATAAATGTGAACGGAATGAAGAAAACCAATACAAGACCTGAAAACTGAATTTGATAAAGACAAATGGCAAACAAAATCATGAAAAAATGAAGAGAAACTGAAAATTTTAAAGACCCAATTACAAAATTTAGGGAAAAGTCTTATCAGTAGAATGATCATAGCAGAATATTAGAACTTAAAATAGAAAAATTGAACCAGTCAATGAAAGCTACAAATTAAAAAACAATAAAATAAGCAACATAAATGCATACACACTAAACCCTAGCATATCCAATTTCATAAAAAAACACACTGTATGTTATTGTATGTGCATAACAATGATAATTATAGAAGCAGAGGTCCTGACTTGACAAAGAGTTGGGGCATAGTAATAGCAAGAGGGAGATTGGAAATAATATAGTTAGAATACTCATGTATGAAATTCTTACAAAAATAAGAGTTTAACTTTTTAAATCCTAATTTAGATATACATATCAGTGATTTAAAACTAAAGGTATAGAGAAAGATATGCTATGTTAACTGTGATTAATGTGAGTCTGAAACAGCTATCATTGTGTTCATGCTTCAAAAAACAAAAATATATAAAGCAGCGTATTAACATTACACAATAATATACAGATCAAGTCTCAACTTAAATAGAAATAATTATCACATATGACAACAGAGCATTGTAATACCTAGAAATTCAGAAAAAATAGACACATCAATGCATGTAGTGGGAGACATTAGCATTCCCGGTTCAATAACTGACAGATAAAAACAAGTAGAAACTTGGAGGAATGCAATTGACCTGAATAGCATCAATGGTTTCTGTATTGAGCAGTAAGGTCTTAGTTACTTTCTTCACAAAATGTGGTATTGGAATTAAATCTCATCCTATAGTCCAAACCTACTGAACCATATTTCTACCATGTGCAATACTTTAGTTATCTCCATGAGTAGCAAACTTTGAAAACTATTATACAATAGCAGGAGACCTAAAAATCCACATGATTGATAAGGGTGTCTATTGATGTTAACTTTTTTCTTTAATCACTAACCTTTATTACTACTACATATCACTGGATTATAAATTGTTACACAATATAACATCAGTGATATTAGAATTCCCTGCAAGCTGATAAGAGAGGCAAATACTGTTTACTCCTAATGGCAGTCGATACTATCAAGTTTCTAAACATATGTTCCACCAAATGTTACCTATAGCCATGTGTATCAAAATTATGAACAGAATTTGTAAACATCAGTTGCTAGATTCACAGATTCTACACTGTGTGGTGAACCAATCAGCATTAGAAAATCCTTGGAAAACTTGCATCTGTACTGGACATATACAGATAATGTTCTTGTCATTGCTACATAAATATCGTGTGACAATGACATAGAATGTATTAGCTATTAATAATCCAGGTATAACTAAAATGTAAAAGACAATGAGCATGGGTAATATATAAATACCACTACATTTTTTTATAATAGAGATGAGCAATTATGGGTGTTACTATCAGAAAGGTGGCCCTGGACCTAATTCTTCAGGAATAGTTAGGTCCAAATGGAAGAGTTTAGATATGAAATGTTTCTTGAAGCCTCTTGGCTTTGTATCCAGCTGGTAGGGTTATTGAGAAGGATTACAACTTGAAGTTATTGAATAATTCAATGTTGATCTTGTGGTGATGACTACCATAACAGGTAGGTTCTAGATTGCTTTCTTCATCAAATATTTTTAAGTCTCTTTTCAAATCAGAGACCTTTGGACTCAGTCTTTAATTTATTAGATCCCCTGTTTATCATCAGGGCAGTTTTGCTACTTAGCTAATGTTCTCAAACACCCTTAGAGCTATCTTTCTTCAGTGTGCACTGCTGTCCTATCCTAGAAAAGGGGGAACACTCATTTTTTTCCTAATGACTCCATTCATTCTTGTCACTAAAGGTTTTGGTGCTTAATTCATAAGCAGTCACTTTTAAGGTTAGAAGTTGTTCATTGATAGCCGATTATGACACCATGTGGGCTAATCAGTCTTCTATGTTTTATTTTATACATAATCTCATAAATTGATACCTACTATTTTCATTCCCTCTTCCCCCTAAGTTTTTTCTTTTACTTTGATGTCATTCTGCATACTGGAAATGGACATGATGATATACAAGGGCCATGTTGAAGGCTGATCCCATGATCATGCAATGTGGTACTGCAGTGCAGTCCTGGGAGAGTATCCCAGTGTGTCCCTTGTTCCATACTTTCTAACACCAAAAGCTTTAAATTACTTCTCTTAGGTGAACTCTACTACTATTTGGTAATAAAAAGTAGCCTATTATATTTATAATTAATAATCCATTAGTCTATTCTCTGAAAGCTTGGAAAATTTTATGTTCTATATTGAGACATCCTATAGATTGTTATAAGCATCTGCTGAGAAACCATTAGCATGAATATACAGAATTATATTAAGGATGCTTGGACAAAACATTTTTTAAGGAAAACCTAGGAATATAATGTCAAATAATAAAATCTGGAAATATACCTTTTATTTAAGTAAATATTTGTGAAGCAATTCCAAGTGTATTCAGAACGAGGACTCCTGGTTTAACATGTGCTGATCTCTGTAATCTCAATGATAGGAAATATTTTATTCCACTGAATTCCTGGCATATATTTTATATGAAGCATAGTGCATATAACCAGACACCGTGAAAGATAAAGACACTGTTTTACAGCTGGTATTTGAAGTTGCTTATGCCCCAAACAGGATTCTGTCATTCTGACTCTCTCACTCTCGTTATAACCATTGATGAATATATCCCAAGGAAACACAGTACAATGTTTCATTGTTTTGTTGTACCATTGCTTTTCAGGTAACTCTAGTGTTTGGATTGGGCCCAACACTTATGTTAATTGAGTCCCCAAGATTGTTTGAGAATCCTCATGTGAGATTCTGAGGGTCCCTGCCCCTAGTTGGTTTTTTTTTTGTTAAACAAAGTTGCAGGTGGCCAGTGGATTGGGCAGGGAAACAGATGCAGGACTTTAGGATTCCTGGGCAAGAGGAGTGAGGGAGGAAGAAGTAGACAGAACTCTATACTAGGAGAGGAGTAAAGACCAGAAGGGAGAGCATATCAATCATGTTAGAGATGGGGAAGAGAGGCCCCAGAGGGCAGGAAAGATGAAATATAGATTTTAGTAAGTAATTACTCAGGCATGTTGGAAAGGAAGTGAAGGTTTTAGAGTGGCCCAGCCTTTGAACTGTTTAAGGCATATAAAATATAAGGCTGAATGTGTGTGTCTTCCATTTAGTAACTCAGAACATTGGGACATATAGAAGGGAACACACCACTATTGCCAGGTCGATTTGAGGAGAGGATAATTGGTAATTGCAACATTCTGGAGATCACTGATATTATATAGTAATGAAAAAAAGTTATAAGGAGAAAGAAAATTCATTATTAACTAAAGAAGCAAATGTATGTACAGTGTTATATTCTTTAATTTTGTTTTTACCTCAAATTGTTTAAAGGTAAATATTAAATGGCTGGAGAGTCTTGTGATCTCTTAGGCTCTCAAGTATATTATCACTTTTATGATGAAATAAACTAACTGCCTATCTAACCAAACACCAAGTGAAAAGATATAAAACATAAATAATTATATAATATAAAAATGAACATTGTAGATACTATGTAAAGCTAACTGCTTATTTAATGTGTTCAAAAGTAGGTTTGATTTAGGGTAGCTTGAACCAGGAAGTCAAAATCCACTAGTGCAAATTCTTGGGGTGGCATATGACCTCCTTTCCTGCCTGTTAATTAAAGGTTGTGTTTGGATCTCTGTCTCTATCTTTCTCTGTCTCTCTCTGTCTCCTCTGTCACTCTCTGCCCCCTCGCCCCCCCTTGTGTGTGTGTGTGTGTGTGTGTGTGTGTGCGTGTGCGTGTGTGTGTGTGTGTGTGTGTGTGTGTGTGTGTGTGTGTGTGTGTATGCCTGTGTGTCTGTGAGTTCATCTATTGAATAGGACTGACTTAAAATTATACAAAGGAACTTGTATTGAAAAGAAAAGGTGACTTCCTAATTTAAAAAATGAGGCTGATTTCTAAATTCCATGGGTATTTTTTTGTGTGAATACTCTTGTTCATCATCAGGAAACATCTCTAATATTTAACTTTGTATGTATCGAAGTCTCTACACTTATTATTCTATTCGTCTGAACTTACAAAATAATCTAGGTTGAGTGGCCTAAAATCAAACAAAATTGTTTCTCAGTTTTGGAAACTGAAAAATCCAAGATAAGAGGAACCATTGAATTCTGTATCTGAGAAGAGGTATAGGAACCAGACTGGAGTCTTCCTATGAGAGAAGGATTTACTGACCCTTTTGATCTCTTTTATAAAGGCAATAATTCCAATTAAGACATCTCTGGCTTCTTGGTGAATTTCTCCCTGAAGGCTCCATTCCTTACTGCTTTCATATTCAGTGTTAGGAGATCATAAGCAAAATCATCACAGGAATTCTCTAGCTATAAAGTCTTCATTGAATTCAGTTCTGTATTAATCTTTCTACTTTCCTGTTTCAAAATTTAAAGCATCTACATTTTCTCTATTCAAGATGGATCTGCCTTATTTTACAAAAAAGGAGTGTACATCATTCAGTAATTAGTTTGCCTTTTTGTAATGATAGCTTAGGAATATTCTGTCTTACATTCTCTTACCCAAACTCACTCTTTCTCTCATCAGCATCCAATCAAATTACTATTATTTTTACAATAATAAATAAGTAAATAATATCAGTATAAAATTCTAAACATAACCATTATTATTAGCACATTTTCATTTTTGTTTCCATGGTGTCTAAAAAATCCATAATGACAGATACTCTGGATGTACAATGGTAAAATTATTCTATGATCTTCTATTTTCCCAAATTTCAACTGATATGCTGCAATTGAGAAAATCAAGAGCTTGAACAACTTTGTATCATAACTTAAGGCTACCCAATGAAGCCTAAAACTTTATAAAACCTTTACAACTTCATAAAAGCTTTCAGGCCCAGTACCCCACTTACACTGAACTCCAATTTTACTTACTGGGTGGACTCTAGTGACTATAACAGAAATCTCAGAAACTTTTATTCAACTAGAAAGAGCCAGGATAGGAATTCTGCAAACACGGACAGTTCAAATATCTTCCATCAGCACAAAAAATAGTTACTGAAAGGATTGGGCAAGCCAAGATCTCTTTCAAGAGCTCATCATTGACAGATTTCGGGATTTCCAATGAAATATAATATGCTAAGATCAATTCGTGTGGTCCGTAATATTAAGAAAATTGAATTAACCATTAAATTGGCATCATAGAATATATGATCTTTTAAAGAGATCAGTCAAAAAGTATGATGGGCAATATTCTAACCAGCCCTTTCATCCGTTTGTAGCTAGGAAGCATGCAGGTGCTTCTATTCGGCTCTGAATGTATCTGTTGTTCAGCCAAATACCTCATGAAGGTATTTCCTTCATGAAGATTGTCTGATTCCCACTACTTTTATATCATAGAGTCATTCTTTGAGCTCTTAAGATGATTAAAAGCCATCAACCTGATGTTCTATTTTAAAAAATATATATCATAAGTGGAGTCAGTGAGAATATGCCCATTAGCTTTTTGACTTAGAAAGATGTTTACATAAGATAAAAACTTTTAGAGAGAAGCTTAGATAAGCATTACTGTAACCGCTAATTTTACTATCTTCATAATCACAGGTGGCAAAATAGTATATAAATGTTATCATTGATGAGACAATCTCTAATTGTTCTTTCTAATAATATTTGTTTTATTACTAATAATTGGCCATTGTAATTGATACTGATAAAAATTTAAAGCATAAAGAAAAAATACCTCTAGGTAAATTTTATTTTTTATAAATATATTTTGCTCATTTATATTGCCCTATTATAAAAATTACCTATATTTCTCTGTAAGAGGACACTGATAGATTGAAGGCTAATAATCTCTGAATTGTAAGTGGAGGCAAATATAAGGAAAGGCTCTATTTGATAATCAATTACTGATATAAATTAAAATTCTCGGACTGAGTAATTTTCACACATATATTCATTCCTGCTTTTGAAAACATTTATAAAAAAGAACCACCATTAGTATTTCTTAGAATTAAATGTTTAAATTACTCTGTAGTGTTTTTGTTTTAATTAATTTACTAGGACGTCAACTACTTTTAAAATATCCTTACTCTTCCATAGTAAATTCTTTGCTAGAACTTTCAAAATATCAAATGTAAACACCTCAAAATCCTCTGACACATGTTTGCATTCTATGATCTCATGTATTCTCTTCAAAAATATAAGGAAAACATACTTTGCAAAATAATGTAAAATTTAGGAAAAGAGCCAGCATCTTTGCATGTCACTTTATTTAATAAAGTGTTTATTTAATATATTCTGAGGCATACAAGGTGCTACAGTCTTTTCAGTGGTTTTGGTAATTGATCTGGAAACACAGCAGATATAATTATTACATTTCAGAAACACAAGAGAAATCCTAGGTAAAATTATTGATCCTGTTACACATACAATAGGAATCATAAATGAAATCATGTCTAGTTAATCTTTTCAGTCAGTCATGGTTGCTTGTTTGTCTCTAGGGTTGGACATTTCTCACTCAGTTCCTTTGGGGAGAAAATTTAGTTGAAGTCTTCGCTTTTTACAGTCTTGGCTTTTGTTCTAACAGAGAAATGGAATTTTAATGGGAACAGAGGGAATAAAGAACATTTCCAACCACCATTCTCTGACAGGCATTTTATTTAAAGCATACTTTGAATTGAGCCTATTTCAATTTTTTAGATTTATAAGCAGTAAAATTTACACATTCAAGTTCCAACTCCCAGCACACCTGAATGAGGGGCAGTTTCATTTACTGGATGAAAAGACAGGAATGTCTTGAAGGCAGAAGATAATTGTAATAAATATCAAAAATATTTGATTAGATCATTGTTATCAGATCAAGTGTGCTGGCCTCTTCATATAATTCTTATGGCTGTTCAGGTAGAAAGAGAAATTGGTTGGACTAAAATTGTACAAAACTTCACACATTTTCTTCCTGTGCTGTATAATGAGATGAAAATTAGATTGATCTCACTTAGTGTAGGGAATGGTCCTCAAACACTGGCCAATAATTATTTTCTTCTGTAAAATCAGTTCTCACTGTAATCACAAAATCTTGACTTAAGCTTAAAAGAGAAAGTTTTATTTTGCTCAGTGTGCGTATGTGTGTGTGTGTGGTGGAGGGGGGATAAAATGCATAAAAAATATACTATACTTTTCTTCTAGGACTCTTTGCCTCACTTAGAATGACTGTTTCTAGTCCCATTCATTTACCCGCAGATATTAGTTTTCAAAACTAAATAGTATTCCACTGTTTAAACATAGCACATCTCATTAAACACTAATCAGTTGATGGGCATCTAGGTTTTTTCTTGTTTCTGGTTATTATTCACAGAGCAACAATGCATGTGGATAAACAATTATTTTTGTAATTAGATGCACTGTCCTTTGGATACGTCAAGAGTTGTATAGCAGGATTTTATGGTAGATCTATTTGCAGTTTTGGGGGAGCCTCTACATAAGATTCCATACTATATGTACCAGCTGGCTCTACTTCCTGCAAGGAATAAGTATCCCCCTTCCCCTACATCCTCACCAATGTATACTGTCACTTGTTATATTAATCATGACCACTTCGATTAGATTTAAAAAATTTTAAAATTATTTTAATTTACTTTTCTATGATGGCTAAAGATGCTGAAGTGTTTCTTCTTTATTTATTTTCCATATATTTTAGGACGCTGTTTAGTTGTACGCACTGTTTTTTATTATGTCCTTTGTTTTCATGTCGTTTAGGGGTTTTTGTTTGCTTGTTTGTGTATTCTGACGTCAACCTTCTGTTTTTAAAGCTTTCCCCACATTTCGTATGCCGGAATGGTGATCTTCTTTGCTGTACAGAGCTTTTCAGCTTAATGGGTTCCAATTTGTTAACTATGCTATTTATGTACTGCTCAGAAAGCTTTTTCCTGCCTTCTTTGATATAGGGATGTTAGTTTTAAGCTTCAGATATGTGTGTTTTAATTAAAATGGCCACAGAAGTTAGGTAGCTAATAAAGGACCAGGAAGGAGGAGGGGATCTTCCAAGGAAGTGTAAATGGAATATGGTGGTAGAAGGGGATGAAGGGAAAAGTTGAATAGGAGAATAGAGCAGTGTGAAGATAGGACTATAAGAAAGGCAACTAAAACTAAAGCGCCTAGGAAGCTTTTGAAAAGCCACTACCATAGAAGTTTCTTAAATCATATATGCGTAAGAACGGGATTTAAATGGAGTCACTGTGTCAGGAAGAACACAAAGCCCTAATGTGATACTTTACAACACCAAATAAAATCTCCTATGGTGGGAATGTAATTCAGTCTTGTAATTCATTGTCCAAACGAAGCCCACAGATCACCTGACTACTGCCAAAGCCCTTGCTTACTCTTCACAACCTAATAGCAATAGCCTGTTGCTAAATATACTATTTATCTATGTCATTGGAGATGAAGAAATTGTAATTATGTAAAAAGAAGAGGTGGAAAGATTTTAAGAGCTGGTGGTAACTCCAAGGACATAATGTCTTTCAGACACAACAAGGCCAATAAACATATAGAGACTGTGATAGCTTGCTTAAGACCTGCCTAAATTCAAACCAGACCCCCCAAAAAATACTTCGAAAAGAAAGGAGCGATAAGGATCCAAGTTTATACCAAGAATATATTTGCAATTGATAATAGCAAAGGTAAACTCTGTTTCCTACAATGGAATTTCACCAAGTATATCAATCAACTTCTGGGGAGGCCTCATACACAGTAATAAGTTGGGCAACACAAAATAGACTTAGTATTTCTGGTGTAGTTTTTGTCTTATTTTGGCATTTATTTTGTCTTATTGGATGTGTTTATTTTTCATTTTTATTTCTTTTTTTAGTGAAAGAACATAAAATTGAGTGGGGAGGGACTTGGGATAATCTGAGGATATTGAAGAATAGACAAAATAATATATATGTATAGATATGTAATGAATTTTTATAATATTTTTATTGATTATTTGGGAATTTCACATAACTTCCCAGTCCTTTCACATTTGCGGCCACCCTGTGAGCTGCACCCCCCAAGAAAAAGCAAAATAAAAAACAACCAACTCCAATTGTGTTTCCCATATACTCACTGGAGCAGGGCCAAACTCCACCTTAAAGAAAACTGAGTTCTTCCCCCACCCACACCCCTGCCAGAAACCATCAGCTGTAGAGAGCTACACTTCAGCATCCTTACCCCAAGTTTTAAGAGGTCTCTTTCACACCTCTCCAAAAACATAACAGACTAGACAGAATATTTAAAAAAATAGTAAATAACAGAAAAAGTATAATCAGTTACAGGAGAAAATTATACATCAGAAATAGAATGTACTTGCCAGAGATATGTCAAAAAAAATCTAACAATAGACCAACAGATAAGATATGTGGCATATATAAAATGGAATTTTAGTCAGCCATAAGGAACAGAATTATATAATTTGGGAGAAATAGATGATAATAGAATGATAATAGAAATCATCATATTGGGCAATCTGCACACACACACACACACACACACACACACACACACACACACACACGCACATACACACACAATGCTTTTCTCTTGATGTGGTGATGATATACACACCATGAAAAAGAAGGGGGCTGCCCAGGGTAAAGAAAGAGAGATATGAGAGGGAAGAGTGTGACAAGAGAGTAATGGTGATGACCATGAGCAAAGGATAATAGTATGCATATATATAAATATCTTAATAAAATTATAAATTAATTAAATGAGATCAGAAATTAATTTAGCCAATATTCAGATATTTCACATTATAAAAATGTACAAAAAGCTGTATTTGTTTGAAAGGCTATCTATCTATAACAAAATACCAAAGATTAGGTTGAGTGAACTACAAAAAATAATCTTTCTCAAGTTTTAGAGGTTGTCAGTCAATCATTAAGGTGTGATCAGGGTAGACTTTTCTCTGTGCCATCTCTGCTGGTTGGCTAATGGCTTATGAACTCTTCTTATGGTCTTACCTTCTCATAATTTTAAGCATGGTCTTTTCTTGAACAGTTACTAGATATATTATATTAAAATCCCTTACTACTGGACTCATTTTATTTCACTCCTCTTTCAACATGATTATGTACTGGAGGTTGAGATTTCCACATATGAATGGAAAATTAGGGAGACGCAATCCAGTCATAATACAGCCTCTTCAAAATGATAAAAAAAAGTCATTTGAAATAAGTCAATTGCTGCGATGTATATTTTCTCCACTCTGATTCCTACATTGTAACTTTTTTTTTTACATTTAAGAGTAGGTGAATACTGAGACATAACCTTTAATTGACATAAAGTTTAAAATTCTTTATTGTTTTTATAAATATGAGGGCCATGGTGGTGGTAAAGAAAGGAACAGGAGAGGGACTGGAGACAGGAGAGGAAGTGAGTAAATTAAATTTTAATTTAAATGTATTTGAAATATTTTTAAGATAAATTGGTGCCTCTGCAGATTGTAGGCAATTTTTATATACAACAGAGAGTTGTATATTGAAATCTAGTGAACTGTTAAGAAAGACTGGATAAGCATGAATATTTTCACTGACAGCTCATCATGCCCTTTCAAGGATGTGGAAGACTGACCCTACCATGACAGACTTTTTATGTGGCTTTCCTATTGAGCAATGTGCTCTCAGCGACTCGGCACCATTAGTATGTCATCACTAGCCTCCAATCCCTTAAAAGGTGCTCCCACACCAGTTATGCTCTCCCTTGCTCTTTCTGTTCTTCTCTCTGTCTTTCTGTCTTTCTATCTCTCTGTCTTTCCCTCATGTTCCTGCACTAAAGGAGCCATTCATTCTCCATTCCACATCCAATAAATTTCTTGTCTAAGAAGTGGTTTGCGGTGTGACCTGTTTGTGGCATGTGTTGGTCCAGATCATCAAGGTACTGTCGCTAAATCCTAGTATTAGTTCTGATGACTCCTGCACACCATTGGTCTAAGCCAGCAATTGATCAATACTCTTTCTCAGTTGGTGTAAATACTTCCCCAATCTTCAGTACTCTTAGAGGCAGTGGTACCCACCACTGACCCTTTCCCCTGTGTGAGGCTTTGATTTGAGCACACTTTTCACCTTCACTTTTCATTCAAAAGCCCTGTTACCAGTCTCTCCTCTGGGCCTCCCAGCTGTGATGTAATGACTCACTGGCTTGTGCATTTTTCATTTGATCTCCCTAAGTCCTTAGACACCTTGGACTTCAGGCTTTGGACCTCCCCCTCATCTCTCCCTTCTATAAGAACTTCATCACCCAGCTTCTTGCTCCCCTTTGGTATCTTTTTTGGAGAATCCTAGGGCTCTCCATCTAATGCCCAACTTTCGGGGCTTTAAACATTTCACTGGAATCTGGCCTCAGTGACCTTCAGATTATTCAAATATGGCTGACTAGCAATACCATGGATCCCAATATTATCTGAGAACCTTACAAATGTTGGAAGTGATCTGAATGTAGTGGGGGGTTGGGGTTTGGGGCAATGGGAGGTAGAGGTGGCAGAGGTCTGGGTGGCACAGGAGAAGGCCAGCTGCTGCTTGCACATATGAAGCACACACACCTCTCCCCAGACCAAGCATCTGCTCCAAAACAAGCTGTTGATCTAACCCTCCTAATTTATGTACAGATCATTTGTTTGTGAATTTGTTTCCAAATTCTAGTGTCTGATTCTTCAGCTGCTGCTTCTCTATGGCCAGCTGTGCCCTTCCTGTAGCTCTGGCTCAGACTCCTGCTGTCTTCTGCACCCACATGGTTATCTTCATTCTCTCTTGCTCTCTCCTGGCTATATCTTGCTCCGGCCTGCAGTCCATTAACTTCATCTCCCAGATACCCTCTTGGAGCTTGTAGGGATACACATTCATAGTGTTCAAGTTCAGAACTTCCTCTCTCTGTGTCTGTGTCTGTGTCTGTGTCTGTGTCTGTGTCTGTGTCTGTGTCTGTGTCTGTGTCTGTGTCTTTCTGTCTGTCTGTCTGTCTGTCTGTCTCTCTTTCTTTCTCTGTCTCTCTCTGTCTCTGTTTCTCTGTCTCTGTCTCTCTCTGTCTCTCTCTGTCTCTCTCTGTCTCTCTCTGTCTCTCTCTGTCTCTCTCTGTCTCTCTCTGTCTCTCTCTCTCTCTCTCTCTCTCTCTCTTTCCCCCTCCCTCCCTCCATGGACTCAGATATTATTACAACAGCTTGTCCTTGGTATAGCTCAATAGATCAATAAATAAATAAATAAACAGGTGAAATTGATTTCTAAATTCTCACAAATATCTTATATCCAAATTGCTCTCCTCTATACTTTACTTTCCACTCTTAATTTATATGATTTCTCTGTCTTCTGCTCTACAAAAAATGTAAAATTTTGCTATACAGGGTTAGGCTCATCTTCTTGGGAAAGGGGCCATTGGATGGAAAACAGCCCTTTAACCCTTCACAGCTCCCAGGGAATGGTTCAAAGCTTTGAAAAGTAGGACACTTGGGAGTTGATTGCCCTACTTTGACTAGCCAAGATAGGCCAAACCACCCCCCCCCACCACACACACACATTTCTACTGGAGGAGAAAGTCTGTCAGATTCTCTGGATTTGACAGGCAAAGACTATCTAGGTCCTTGGTCCCCAGTGACCATGAAGGATTCTAGGGTGGTTGCCCAGGTAGCCTGTAAGTCTCCACCATTTTAATAGATTCAGAATATGCTTGTTCTTCACTTCCTGCTTATTCTGTAAAAACTTACTTTCTTCACATCTTTAAAGGTGTTGATGAGGAGGCTAGTGATAGTTTCTTTGGTTTAGTAGCAGTAACAAAGGCTATAGCAGCCCTCTAAGTTCTCTTCATATGTAAAAAATCAGACAACAAACTTCATTTCCCAGAACTAGATATAGACCCAGCTGAACTTGCAGCCAGACTTTAAGAGGGAGAGGGAGAAGGGGATGGGGAAGGGGAGGGGGAGGAGGAAAGGGAGAGACACTCACAAAATAAATTTCAATGTAATTTTTATTCTTCTTTTATTTAAAGAAACTCACTTTACAATGACTGCTCCCAGTAATCAGCCACCAATTGTCTTCTGGTGAATGAATAGGAAAAAAGGGTATAAAGTTTATATAAGGTCTGAGTGTGTAAAAGCTTACATTGTGATAAGAAAGTAACTTAAGGTATATGAAAAAATTTAAAAAATGCTTCAGATTTCTTTCCCTCGGTATGGTCATATTAAGACTTCACAAGTTCTGGGTTTTAGCATTCATCAGTGGAGTTCTAAGAAGCTATTAATCTAGCTCTGGATGGCAGTGATTGCTCTTAGCATAGTCACAAGCTCAAGATTCTAAGTATTGATTGTCTTCTACGAACAGACATAAAAGTGCTTTTTCTTGTGCTAAAGACATCTCTGTCTATTCTATATACACCCAGGCTTCTGGCTAGAGAAATGATGGCCTGATTTTATTGTCACTCTTTGTGCTGAAAAATCAAGATCAAGCAAGCTTTTGCCCTTCTGCTCCATAGGAGATTTCTGCTCTCCCTGAGCTCTCCTTAAAGGTTGATCATGCTTTTAACCCAAAGCTACTTCCAAAGCTTCTATGACTTAAAGGTATGAGTCTACTGCCTTTTAGACAATGTGGATTTCAGTACAGATTACAAACAATGGAAATGCTAGTAGCCTGTCTATAACATTTCTTTTTGAAAACTTACAAAAAATATTCTTGTAAGATTCAGGGAATTGGTTTTTTGAATGCACCTCGTACAGGGCCAATAGACTCCAGGTAAGTACTTCTGTCAGTCAACAGCTTGTTTTCCACCTGCCTTTCCTGCTTATTCTTGAGGATGAGAACTCCTTACCTTTTCCCTGGTCTTTGGACATCACTCCATCAGCTACCAGTATCATGGGCCTAAAGGTTTCAAATGTACACCTAAGAAAAATTTAATCCACTGCCTCTAATTTATATCTGACTCAGCATCTTGTCAAGTCCTAGTATTCCTTGAAAATCAGCATCGTGGACAGCTTCAAAGCAGCTGGCCCCGGGTGGTTTGGCATCACAGATTGCTTCAACTAGGCTTGTCCTTCCCTAGACACAGATGGTCCTATAGATCCTGGGCAGCAAATGGAGCAGCATGCTTTTCGAGAACTTGGCCAGCATCCCAGTTTTCCTGTGTCCCAAAAGATGTGGATGCCCTCAGACCTCAGAAGCAGTGTAAAAGTACAGTGCTCTTTACAGTGTCCCATTAGTGCCTCACCACCACCCCTTCCTATTTCCCACCTTTTATAATAAGCAAAAGAAAGGATTGTTACAAATCAGAATCCCCTTTAGTCAGCCCTCAGGGACTCAGTGCCAGAGCTATGGCATCACTAATCACCAACCCTTTAAAAGCTCCCATCATGCTCTCTCTTGTCCCTTCTCTCTGGTCTGTCTCTTTTTCTCATGTTTTGCCTCTGTGGTGGCCTTTTGATGCCCTCCTCCTCCCAATAAATTTGTTGTATGAGATCTGTTACTTGCTGTGATCCCTTTGTGGCATGCTTTGCCTCAGACCCACTCTGCACCTAAATTCTATCCTGCTAAACAGTGGAAAATTCAGAAATCAGTGCACAGTCTTAGGATCATCCCAAAGCCAGATGTCTAGACTTTAGTATAAAAACACAATCAATAACAGCCAGTGCAATATGTCTCCACTGCAGCTTAGCTATCTTATCACAACAGATGATGGAAATTCCAACACACATGAATAGATCTCTTAATGAAATCCAGGAAAAATAAACAAAAAATGGATAAAATGAATAAATCTTCTAAAGAAATTCAAGAAAATACAAACAGCAGCTGAAGGAAACCAATAAAACTGCTCAAGAACTAAAACTAAAAATAGAATCAATTCAGAAAACATAAACTGAGTGTATTAGTCTGGGTTCTCCAGAGTCACAGAACTTATAGAATGTGAGGAAACCCAAACCCAGAAAGAGAAGTATGTATGTATTCAGTCATAAGTCTATATCAGCCATCAAGAAAATTATAAAACCAATTTTCAATCTCTAGATCCAGAGAGGTTAATTAACAAGAAGTGGGATACATGGATCTTCCTGGCTGGGGGGGGGGTAGATTGGATTTTATGGGTATACTGGGGATTGATTGGGAAGTAGAGCTGAGAAATCAGGTTGTTGGGAGCTGGTATAAAAAGAGGGAAGGCAGAGAAAGATGGATAAGGGGTGCTCTGAGAAAAGGTGTGGAAAACTATTGAAATGGAAATTTTGGAATATTTGAAGGGGATCCTAATGAGGAATACTAGTAATGGTGGATATGGCATCCTAACAAGCCATGTTTTGTTGTCATGGAGACTTTCAGTGGAGGAATTAGGTTACATTCAAATGAGTTATGGGCCAAAGGGGCCCTATTGAAATCCTGGAACAACCCAGGCTGTTGCTAAGTTAATGGGTTGCTCTATGCAAACTGACAGTTGGGCCTCATTGCTGAGGACAACACCCACACAATTCATTGAACACAGAGAAGTGCAGCTGGTGCCCACATTGAGCCTTTAGCCATACATCCTGGTCTCTTTGGTGAAGGAAGGGACTCAGCAGGCTCTAGAATGGGAAGCATGGAAACTTACCCAGCCACAAAGCCTTTGACCTACAATTTGTGTTTCCTGCAAAAGATATGTTTGGGCAACAGTGACATAGAACTTGTGGAAGTAGCCAACCAACATATCATTTGACTTAGGACCCATTCCTCAAGAAGGAATCTATACCAGAAACTGCTTAGGTAACCAAGAACCAGAGACCTGGTAGCCTGTCTTCCAGTCTGACAATGTGAAGCAGCAAGGGAATGGAGAACCAGGATCTGTGCTCAGATGGACAATACCAACAGAATCAGCGGTGGTCAAGGACTACCAAGGCTGAGGCAGAAGATGGGATTTCATGTGGAAAAGCCTGACTCTGTGGGGTGTGCACAAATGCAGTTCTGGTACCTAGCAATAGGTAGTACAACAGGTACTCTGTCAGGGACTTTTAAAACCAAACACTACAGGTCTTAAAAAAGTATCCATAAAATGACTCCTAATAATATTATTCTATACTCATAGATCAGTGCCTTACGCAGCCATTATCAGAGGATTATCAGAGAGGCTTCATAGGGCAGCAGATGGGAACAGATGCAGAGACCCACGGATTAACATTGCATGAAGAAAGTGTCTGAATAGGAGGTCTCCATTAAATCCCCTACTGCAAACTTCAGGGAATCTCACAGAAGAGGAGGCAAAAAGATTGTAACCGACAGAGGGGCTGGAAGACACCAGGAGAACAAGGAACCCGAATCAGCTAAGCACGGGGCCAACATGGATCTGCACTTAGTATTTTTATGTGAGTCTTGACTCTGAGAGCAAGTGCCTCTCTGACTCTTGTTCCCGCTCTTGGAATTCTTTTCCTCCTGCTTGGTTGCTGTTTTAGTAGGTGTTTTCAGTTCATCTTATTATTTACATTGTTATGTATGATTGTTGTGGCTTAGAAGCCTGTGTTTTTCTAATGAGAGACAGAAAGGGAGTAGGTATGAAAAGAAGGGGAGGTAGGGAGGAGCAGGCAGGAATCTGGGGAGGCAAAACTAGAATCAAAATATATGGCATAAGAAAAGGCTCTGTAGAGGGGAAAATTAGAAAAGAAGATGCACCAGTTTGTTTTTGTTTTTTGATTTTTTTTTGTATGCCATTCACACACACACACACACACACACACACACTAATACTGAGAAAAGACAATGCATTATATCATTTTGTGTATTCAAAAAGGGGGAGTCAAGGAGAAGTGGAACAGTATGCAGTGAAAGGTCAGAGTACATCAGTGCAAAGGAAGGAGTCAAGCTCCTGATGGTGTTTATATGTCTTACTCTACAGAACTGAAAATACACCATGTCAGTTTACAACAGCACTTAAATTGTTTAAGTAGCTCAGTTTAGAACCCATGTATAAGGCAGTAAGAAAAAGATGGGTTTATTTGAAGGCACCCCAACTCCTTTTCTGATAAGAATGAATAGCTTCTCTTTTATACCTAGAGAATTTGTGTGTACCAGTGCTACTCCCAAATGGATGTCTACACTCTTCTCACTGGCATCCAGATGTGCCACGCGTGTCCTGTGTGAGGTAAAGCTTGGTTTTCACTTAGTTGCACATACGGGAATAGAAACACATTTTGAGTTATGATTTTTCAGGTTTTTGAAGGTGCATGCATTTTTAGAAGCATTCCTCTGCAATATTTACAATTCCATCAACGGGGTGGTCAGAGATACTAAATGACTAATACTTAGCAGAATACAAAGATCATGCACAAGCACGAAGCAAGTGGATCGGTGTTCTGTAAGCCTAGGCAGAAAGGTCTTCAGATCAGTCCTAGTGAAGTCTCTTCCTTTTAGACATGGTGTTTCGTAAGAAGAGTGCTTGAGAAGGATTTTATGAAATATAAATACCCAGAATTATCTGAGATGCATTCTATTGATTTATTTATTTAAACATATTTAGTTTTGTTTCAAAAATCAGAGCATGCCAAGAATAAGATGGACATGGCCTCCTGGAGCTTTTGGACCATTGGGTGAGTGGAGAGAAATACATGCTGAATGGTTCAAGTGGGACAAAGCATCCCAGAAGCTAAGGTGGGTGCCAGATGCCTTAGGGGTGATGCCCATCTGCAAAATTTAGGTCATTATTCAAATTCAAGCTGCAAGATGTCTTGGCTGAATCTGTTGCATTATGTTACATTACTAGCATCGAAATGATCCAGTGAAAGGTGAACCACTAGAAGAGTCAGTGGCTTAGATGAATATTGGGTAGTGCCAGTCTTAAAGTGGCAGGACTCTTCTGGGAGTTCACACTATAATAGTGACCTTGCCCCATGAACACTGTTTTATTGGTAGTAAATATATACATTTTTTTCCTTACAGGACCTGGCATTAATTGGACATGTGAAAAAAAGTGTCTTCCCATTCCTCCGTTTAATGTTTCTTAATTTCATCTCTCTAAAAATCCTCCTATTTATGAAAGTCTATTTAAGTTTTAAGGAAACTTTCTTGAGGTTTCTTATTGTTTTCTACCTCAAACTATGGACACTGAGAGTTCATCTTATGAGAAGAAGCCTATCCTGGTGATTTAAAATAGCCTCCAAATGCACAGCTATGTCTTTATTGCATGACTGCTCTTATATTTATACCATTTATGTTGGAAGGTTGCCCTCTGAAGAAAGAGAAAACATAATATATTCCTTAAGCCCAAAATATCCCAGCTAGAATTCAAAGCCCACAAGAGACGTAGACTGTGGATCGGTATGGAATGTATCTTTGCTCAGAGCTCTCTGTCTCCTGAGACTTAAGGGGAGCTTTGTTCTGCATAGGAGTGGGGAATGTTTCTTCCAACCTATGTATGTGCTCTGGGGCCATGCATACAGAACCGTGAAGGAAGTAGAAAGTCAGGGCTGATGGGAAAGTTGGTCCCTCTAGGTCTGTGCACTTCGTCTGACATCAGACAAAGAATTTCCATTCTCCTTGAGCAGTAAAGAAAGAAAGTAGAATTTTTTTTTACATTTGCCTTGACAGAGTTTTTTTTTTCTTCCCTGTGTTGAAATAAGATTATCTCCTTTGGACAGTGTAACGTATTTGGGAGAAAATTCTATTATATGTAATTATGATGATCTGCCCTATGAAGTAGAAGTGACCCTAAGGCTAACAGTACTATAAAATTTAATCAAAGCAGTTTTGCCTCAAGTAGAGTTCTCCTTACTTTTCTTTATAGCCCAAATTTAACATTTATTTAAGTATCATTCCAAAATGACTCTATGTTAAAACCTTCTCTAGCTGTTATGAAGTCTAATAACTTAGGAAATCATATTTGCAAAACATAAATTAACGTTTTATTTTCTAACTGCAAATTTAATTATTGAATCACTTTCTATACTTTTCTTTCTGTATCCAAATGGCATAGTTCAAAGCTCAGTATGAATCATGTAGCTTTGAAAATTTAAAGTAAAGCATAAGAGAGAACACACTGAGAATTTGGAGGTGGTATTTGGCACTCTGCTGGACTCCAATGTTTCTCTTACAGTTATCTATAGCAGGCCAATCCTACCCAGTTCCTGGTTCCAGAAGTTCCTCCAGAATGAGGGAGTGGTCTTCAAGTCCTGTGCTTGAGGTAAATGATGGATCTACTTGTAGTGGCAATTGAGTTTGCTGCTGTAACTTTTTTCCACTTTAAGGAGTTGTTGAAGCAGCAGTGTCTCTTTCAATCCATGTGTAAACACAGTTGCCAGAATTAATCTGAAATACAGTCTTTGCTATCCTATTCCTGTAATAAAATAAAATCCTTCAAGCCTTTGTTATGCCTGATGATTAAAGTTTCCCTCAAGCCCTCAAAGCTGTGGCTCTCTAGTGCTTAATGACCAGTATCCGTTGGACACGTTAAAAGTCTTTATTGTGTGTGCACCTTGCTCACTCTACCCGGAATATGCAACTCCTTATTCACTGCTCTTGACTTCCACGTTTTAATGTCCAGGCATCATAGTCATGCGTTCTCTATGATCACTTCCCTAGCCTGACACTTGGTGAGAAATTATGACCTGAGGATCACTAGCAGGACTTTATCTGAGGTCATGATTTTTTACCATTCTCTGTGTTTTTATTCTTGGTCTTAGGTATACAGAGAAGCAGGGTCCATATGAAAAAAAATCTAGCTTTTGTTTGAGACATGTAATTATTAAAAATTAAGGTAAAAAATATTGGCTGTTGTTAGAATTCAAAGTTATATCTTTTTTTTTTAGCAATGCTATACTTGATTTGATCTCGACTGCAGTGAAATGAGAGTAGGAAAAAAAATCCTACTTGCTTCAAGTATTAAATAATACCCAGTTTGTGTTCAAAGAGTGGTGGACTAAATTTTTATTGTTTACACAAAATGTTCCATTGTATGTGTTTATGTTCATTTTTATTATTTTAAAACTTTGCTACATATCATCTAAGTTAATAATCACGTTCCTCATTAGAATGTATGTATTCTAGTGATAAAGAATTATATTAATTTAACAAAGTCTGGAGTACTAGCCCTATAAGATGTTTGTAGAGAATTTTGTAATGAAAGTAATCTATCCTTTCAAGTAGTTCAAAATCTAATGCTCCATGCTTTAAAGCACAGTCACTTAAGAGCAGAGAATGATTATTTTAGGGGGGGGTTTATGTCTTTTTAAAACTCAGAATAAGGAGAGAGAGACCCAACCGCCTGGTCAGGTGGGCACTCCTGAGGCTGCAGAGCGGAAGAGACCACCAACACTGCTCACCCCTGCCCACATCCCTGGCCCAAGAGGAAACTGTATAAGGCCTCTGGGCTCCCGTGGGGGAGGGCCCAGGAGCGGCAGGACCCCTGCCAGAGACACCGCTGGACCCTGAAGGAAACAGACCGGATAAACAGTTCTCTACACCCAAATCTCGTGGGAGGGAGAGCTAAACCTTCAGAGAGGCAGACAGGCCTGGGAAACCAGAAGAGACTGCTCCCTGCACACACATCTCGGACGCCAGAGGAAAAAGCCAAAGACCATCTGGAACCCTGGTGCACTGAAGCTCCCGGAAGGGGCGGCACAGGTCTTCCTGGTTGCTGCCGCTGCAGAGAGCCCCTGGACAGCACCCCACGAGCAAACCTGAGCCTCGGGACCACAGGTAAGACCAAATTTTCTGCTGCAAGAAAGCTGCCTGGTGAACTCAAGACACAGGCCCACAGGAACAGCTGAAGACCTGTAGAGAGGAAAAACTACACGCCCGAAAGCAGAACACTCTGTCCCCATAACTGACTGAAAGAGAGGAAAACAGGTCTACAGCACTCCTGACACACAGGCTTATAGGACAGTCTAGCCACTGTCAGAAATTGCAGAACAAAGTAACACTAGAGATAATCTGATGGCGAGAGGCAAGCGCAGGAACCCAAGCAACAGAAACCAAGACTACATGCCATCATCGGAGCCCAATTCTCCCACCAAAACAAACATGGAATATCCAAACACACCAGAAAAGCAAGATCTAGTTTCAAAATCATATTTGATCATGATGCTGGAGGACTTCAGGAAAGACCTGAACACACTTAGGGAAGCACAGGAAAACATTAATAAACAAGTAAAAGCCTACAGAGAGGAATCGCAAAAATCCCTGAAAGAATTCCAGGAAAACACAATCAAACAGTTGAAGGAATTAAAAATGGAAATAGAAGCAATCAAGAAAGAACACATGGAAACAACCCTGGATATAGAAAACCAAAAGAAGAGACAAGGAGCTGTAGATACAAGCTTCACCAACAGAATACAAGAGATGGAAGAGAGAATCTCAGGAGCAGAAGATTCCATAGAAATCATTGACTCAACTGTCAAAGATAATGTAAAGCGGAAAAAGCTACTGGTCCAAAACATACAGGAAATCCAGGACTCAATGAGAAGATCAAACCTAAGGATAATAGGTATAGAAGAGAGTGAAGACTCCCAGCTCAAAGGACCAGTAAATATCTTCAACAAAATCATAGAAGAAAACTTCCCTAACCTAAAAAAAGAGATACCAATAGACATACAGGAAGCCTACAGAACTCCAAATAGACTGGACCAGAAAAGAAACACCTCCCGTCACATAATTGTCAAAACACCAAACGCACAAAATAAAGAAAGAATATTAAAAGCAGTAAGGGAAAAAGGTCAAGTAACATATAAAGGGAGACCTATCAGAATCACACCAGACTTCTCGACAGAAACTATGAAGGCCAGAAGATCCTGGACTGATGTCATACAGACCCTAAGAGAACACAAATGCCAGCCCAGATTACTGTATCCAGCAAAACTCTCAATTAACATTGATGGAGAAACCAAGATATTCCATGACAAAACCAAATTTACACAATATCTTTCTACAAATCCAGCACTACAAAGGATAATAAATGGTAAAGCCCAACATAAGGAGGCAAGCTATACCCTAGAAGAAGCAAGAAACTAATCGTCTTGGCAACAAAACAAAGAGAATGAAAGCACACAAACATAACCTCACATCAAATATGAATATAACGGGAAGCAATAATCACTATTCCTTAATATCTCTCAATATCAATGGCCTCAACTCCCCAATAAAAAGACATAGATTAACAAACTGGATACGCAACGAGGACCCTGCATTCTGCTGCCTACAGGAAACACACCTCAGAGACAAAGACAGACACTACCTCAGAGTGAAAGGCTGGAAAACAACTTTCCAAGCAAATGGTCAGAAGAAGCAAGCTGGAGTAGCCATTCTAATATCAAATAAAATCAATTTCCAACTAAAAGTCATCAAAAAAGATAAGGAAGGACACTTCATATTCATCAAAGGAAAAATCAACCAAGATGAACTCTCAATCCTAAATATCTATGCCCCAAATACAAGGGCACCTACATATGTAAAAGAAACCTTACTAAAGCTCAAAACACACATTGCACCTCACACAATAATAGTGGGAGATTTCAACACCCCACTCTCATCAATGGACAGATCATGGAAACAGAAATTAAACAGTGATGTAGACAGACTAAGAGAAGTCATGAGCCAAATGGACTTAACGGATATTTATAGAACATTCTATCCTAAAGCAAAAGGATATACCTTCTTCTCAGCTCCTCATGGTACTTTCTCCAAAATTGACCATATAATTGGTCAAAAAAAGGGCCTCAACAGGTACAGAAAGATAGAAATAATCCCATGCGTGCTATCGGACCACCACGGCCTAAAACTGGTCTTCAATAACAATAAGGGAAGAATGCCCACATATACGTGGAAATTGAACAATGCTCTACTCAATGATAACCTGGTCAAGGAAGAAATAAAGAAAGAAATTAAAAACTTTTTAGAATTTAATGAAAATGAAGATACAACATACTCAAACTTATGGGACACAATGAAAGCTGTGCTAAGAGGAAAACTCATAGCGCTGAGTGCCTGCAGAAAGAAACAGGAAAGAGCATATGTCAGCAGCTTGACAACACACCTAAAAGCTCTAGAACAAAAAGAAGCAAATACACCCAGGAGGAGTAGAAGGCAGGAAATAATCAAACTCAGAGCTGAAATCAACCAAGTAGAAACAAAAAGGACCATAGAAAGAATCAACAGAACCAAAAGTTGGTTCTTTGAGAAAATCAACAAGATAGATAAACCCTTAGCCAGACTAACGAGAGGACACAGAGAGTGTGTCCAAATTAACAAAATCAGAAATGAAAAGGGAGACATAACTACAGATTCGGAGGAAATTCAAAAAATCATCAGATCTTACTATAAAAACCTATATTCAACAAAATTTGAAAATCTTCAGGAAATGGACAATTTCCTAGACAGATACCAGGTATCGAAGTTAAATCAGGAACAGATAAACCAGTTAAACAACCCCATAACTCCTAAGGAAATAGAAGCAGTCATTAAAGGTCTCCCAACCAAAAAGAGCCCAGGTCCAGACGGGTTTAGTGCAGAATTCTATCAAACCTTCATAGAAGACCTCATACCAATATTATCCAAACTATTCCACAAAATTGAAACAGATGGAGCCCTACCGAATTCCTTCTATGAAGCCACAATTACTCTTATACCTAAACCACACAAAGACACAACAAAGAAAGAGAACTTCAGACCAATTTCCCTTATGAATATCGACGCAAAAATACTCAATAAAATTCTGGCAAACCGAATTCAAGAGCACATCAAAACAATCATCCACCATGATCAAGTAGGCTTCATCCCAGGCATGCAGGGATGGTTTAATATACGGAAAACCATCAACGTGATCCATTATATAAACAAACTGAAAGAACAGAACCACATGATCATTTCATTAGATGCTGAGAAAGCATTTGACAAAATTCAACACCCCTTCATGATAAAAGTCCTGGAAAGAATAGGAATTCAAGGCCCATACCTAAACATAGTAAAAGCCATATACAGCAAACCAGTTGCTAACATTAAACTAAATGGAGAGAAACTTGAAGCAATCCCACTAAAATCAGGGACTAGACAAGGCTGCCCACTCTCTCCTTACTTATTCAATATAGTTCTTGAAGTTCTAGCCAGAGCAATCAGACAACAAAAGGAGATCAAAGGGATACAGATCGGAAAAGAAGAGGTCAAAATATCACTATTTGCAGATGACATGATAGTATATTTAAGTGATCCCAAAAGTTCCACCAGAGAACTACTAAAGCTGATAAACAACTTCAGCAAAGTGGCTGGGTATAAAATTAACTCAAATAAATCAGTTGCCTTCCTCTATACAAAAGAGAAACAAGCCGAGAAAGAAATTAGGGAAACGACACCCTTCATAATAGACCCAAATAATATAAAGTACCTCGGTGTGACTTTAACCAAGCAAGTAAAAGATCTGTACAATAAGAACTTCAAGACACTGAGGAAAGAAATTGAAGAAGACCTCAGAAGATGGAAAGATCTCCCATGCTCATGGATTGGCAGGATTAATATGGTAAAAATGGCCATTTTACCAAAAGCAATCTACAGATTCAATGCAATCCCCATCAAAATACCAATCCAATTCTTCAAAGAGTTAGACAGAACAATTTGCAAATTCATCTGGAATAACAAAAAACCCAGGATAGCTAAAGCTATCCTCAACAATAAAAGGACTTCAGGGGGAATCACTATCCCTGAACTCAAGCAGTATTACAGAGCAATAGTGATAAAAACTGCATGGTATTGGTACAGAGACAGACAGATAGACCAATGGAATAGAATTGAAGACCCAGAAATGAACCCACACACCTATGGTCACTTGATTTTTGACAAAGGAGCGAAAACCATCCAATGGAAAAACGATAGCATTTTCAGCAAATGGTGCTGGTTCAACTGGAGGTCAACATGTAGAAGAATGCAGATCGATCCATCCTTATCACCCTGTACAAAGCTTAAGTCCAAGTGGATCAAGGACCTCCACATCAAACCAGACACACTCAAACTAATAGAAGAAAAACTAGGGAAGCATCTGGAACACATGGGCACTGGAAAAAATTTCCTGAACAAAACACCAATGGCTTACACTCTAAGATCAAGAATCGACAAATGGGATCTCATAAAACTGCAAAGCTTCTGTAAGGCAAAGGACACTGTGGTTAGGACAAAACGGCAACCAACAGATTGGGAAAAGATCTTTACCAATCCTACAACAGATAGAGGCCTTATTTCCAAAATATACAAAGAACTCAAGAAGTTAGACCGCAGGGAAACAAATAACCCTATTAAAAAATGGGGTTCAGAGCTAAACAAAGAATTCACAGCTGAGGAATGCCGAATGGCTGAGAAACACCTAAAGAAATGTTCAACATCTTTAGTCATAAGGGAAATGCAAATCAAAACAACCCTGAGATTTCACCTCACACCAGTGCGATTGGCTAAGATCAAAAACTCAGGTGACAGCAGATGCTGGCGAGGATGTGGAGAAAGAGGAACACTCCTCCATTGTTGGTGGGATTGCAGACTGGTAAAACCATTCTGGAAATCAGTCTGGAGGTTCCTCAGAAAATTGGACATTGAACTGCCTGAGGATCCAGCTATACCTCTCTTGGGCATATACCCAAAAGATGCCTCAACATATAAAAGAGACACGTGCTCCACTATGTTCATCGCAGCCTTATTTATAATAGCCAGAAAATGGAAAGAACCCAGATGCCCTTCAACAGAGGAATGGATACAGAAAATGTGGTACATCTACACAATGGAATATTACTCAGCTATCAAAAACAACGAGTTTATGAAATTCGTAGGCAAATGGTTGGAACTGGAAAATATCATCCTGAGTGAGCTAACCCAATCACAGAAAGACATACATGGTATGCACTCATTGATAAGTGGCTATTAGCCCAAATGCTTGAATTACCCTAGATCCCTAGAACAAACGAAACTCAAGACGGATGATCAAAATGTGAATGCTTCACTCCTTCTTTAAATGAGGAAAAAGAATACCCTTGGCAGGGAAGGGAGAGGCAAAGATTAAAACAGACACTGAAGGAACACCCATTCAGAGCCTGCCCCACATGTGGCCCATACATATACAGCCACCCAATTAGACAAGATGGATGAAGCAAAGAAGTGCAGACCGACAGGAGCCGGATGTAGATCGCTCCTGAGAGACACAGCCAGAATACAGCAAATATAGAGGCGAATGCCAGCAGCAAACCACTGAACTGAGAATAGGTCCCCTATTGAAGGAATCAGAGAAAGAACTGGAAGAGCTTGAAGGGGCTCGAGACCCCAAAAGTACAACAATGCCAAGCAACCAGAGCTTCCAGGAACTAAGCCACTACCTAAAGACTATACATGGACTGACCCTGGACTCTGACCCCATAGGTAGCAATGAATATCCTAGTAAGAGCACCAGTGGAAGGGGAAGCCCTGGGTCCTGCTAAGACTGAACCCCCAGTGAACTAGTCTATGGGGGGAGGGCGGCAATGGGGGGAGGGTTGGGAGGGGAACACCCATAAGGAAGGGGAGGGGGGAGGGTGATGTTTGCCCAGAAACCGGGAAAGGGAATAACACTCGAAATGTATATAAGAAATACTCAAGTTAATAAAAAAAAAATAAATAAATAAATAAATAAATAAAAACTCAGAATAAAAATACTTGTTTAACATTTTATTTACTTATACAAGAATGTAAGTGGTGACTTGCATGTTTCTTGTTTTAATATCTACTCAGTCCTTTAAAAACTATAGGCCTGGAATTGTATAAACATTGAACAATATAAGAAGTTTGGATTATTTAGATGCACTCCTAAGGGCAATGTAAATGTAGAAGTTTCAGAGATAAATAGCATACATTTCTAATGCTCAACTTATCCTACTATATAAATTTAACTGAAGCAAAACTATAAAATTTGAAAGCTTGGGCAGGCAGAGTTAGTTTATTGTCCTATATTAATTCATTTGAACTCTGCCTCCCTAACAGAAACTTTGGTGATTATTTACTTATACTTGGTCTAGTATTAATGACAGCTATTAACTATCTTTTATCATCCAATTCACCCAGAGCTCTAGAGTGTGCACAAAATATAAAACAAAACATGACACAAAAAACCTGCAACAGCAAACAAACAAAAGGAAATATAAGAGGCTCTCTCTAGTTGTTCAACTGGACCCAACTTCCCATTCTGTAGTTAAGGTAACTGAGTCCTAACCCAGGATAGCTAAAACTATCCTCAACAATAAAAGGACTTCCAGGGAAATCACTATTCCTGAAATCAAGCAGTATTACAGAGCAATAGTGATAAAAACTGTATGGTATTGGTACAGAGACAGGTAGATATACCAGTGGAATAGAAATGAAGACCCAGAAATGAACCCACACAACTATGGTCACTTGATTTTTGACAAAGGATCCAAAACCATCCAATGAAAAAAAGATAGCATTTTCAGCAAATGGTGCTGGTTCAACTGGAGGTCAACATGTAGAAGAATGCAGATTGATCCATGCTTATCACCCTATACAAAGCTTAAGTCCAAGTGGATCAAGGACCTCCACATCAAACCAGATACACTCAAACTAATAGAAGAAAAACTAGGGAAGCATCTGGAACACATGGGCACTGGAAAAAATTTCCTGAACAAAACACCAATGGCTTACACTCTAAGATCAAGAATCGACAAATGGGATCTCATAAAACTGCAAAGCTTCTGTAAGGCAAAGGACACTGTGGTTAGGACAAAACGGCAACCAACAGATTGGGAAAAGATCTTTACCAATCCTACAACAGATAGAGGCCTTATTTCCAAAATATACAAAGAACTCAAGAAGTTAGACCGCAGGGAAACAAATAACCCTATTAAAAAATGGGGTTCAGAGCTAAACAAAGAATTCACAGCTGAGGAATGCCGAATGGCTGAGAAACACCTAAAGAAATGTTCAACATCTTTAGTCATAAGGGAAATGCAAATCAAAACAACCCTGAGATTTCACCTCACACCAGTGCGATTGGCTAAGATCAAAAACTCAGGTGACAGCAGATGCTGGCGAGGATGTGGAGAAAGAGGAACACTCCTCCATTGTTGGTGGGATTGCAGACTGGTAAAACCATTCTGGAAATCAGTCTGGAGGTTCCTCAGAAAATTGGACATTGAACTGCCTGAGGATCCAGCTATACCTCTCTTGGGCATATACCCAAAAGATGCCTCAACATATAAAAGAGACACGTGCTCCACTATGTTCATCGCAGCCTTATTTATAATAGCCAGAAAATGGAAAGAACCCAGATGCCCTTCAACAGAGGAATGGATACAGAAAATGTGGTACATCTACACAATGGAATATTACTCAGCTATCAAAAACAACGAGTTTATGAAATTCGTAGGCAAATGGTTGGAACTGGAAAATATCATCCTGAGTGAGCTAACCCAATCACAGAAAGACATACATGGTATGCACTCATTGATAAGTGGCTATTAGCCCAAATGCTTGAATTACCCTAGATCCCTAGAACAAACGAAACTCAAGACGGATGATCAAAATGTGAATGCTTCACTCCTTCTTTAAATGAGGAAAAAGAATACCCTTGGCAGGGAAGGGAGAGGCAAAGATTAAAACAGACACTGAAGGAACACCCATTCAGAGCCTGCCCCACATGTGGCCCATACATATACAGCCACCCAATTAGACAAGATGGATGAAGCAAAGAAGTGCAGACCGACAGGAGCCGGATGTAGATCGCTCCTGAGAGACACAGCCAGAATACAGCAAATATAGAGGCGAATGCCAGCAGCAAACCACTGAACTGAGAATAGGTCCCCTATTGAAGGAATCAGAGAAAGAACTGGAAGAGCTTGAAGGGGCTCGAGACCCCAAAAGTACAACAATGCCAAGCAACCAGAGCTTCCAGGAACTAAGCCACTACCTAAAGACTATACATGGACTGACCCTGGACTCTGACCCCATAGGTAGCAATGAATATCCTAGTAAGAGCACCAGTGGAAGGGGAAGCCCTGGGTCCTGCTAAGACTGAACCCCCAGTGAACTAGTCTATGGGGGGAGGGCGGCAATGGGGGGAGGGTTGGGAGGGGAACACCCATAAGGAAGGGGAGGGGGGAGGGTGATGTTTGCCCAGAAACCGGGAAAGGGAATAACACTCGAAATGTATATAAGAAATACTCAAGTTAATAAAAAAAAAATAAATAAATAAATAAATAAATAAAAACTCAGAATAAAAATACTTGTTTAACATTTTATTTACTTATACAAGAATGTAAGTGGTGACTTGCATGTTTCTTGTTTTAATATCTACTCAGTCCTTTAAAAACTATAGGCCTGGAATTGTATAAACATTGAACAATATAAGAAGTTTGGATTATTTAGATGCACTCCTAAGGGCAATGTAAATGTAGAAGTTTCAGAGATAAATAGCATACATTTCTAATGCTCAACTTATCCTACTATATAAATTTAACTGAAGCAAAACTATAAAATTTGAAAGCTTGGGCAGGCAGAGTTAGTTTATTGTCCTATATTAATTCATTTGAACTCTGCCTCCCTAACAGAAACTTTGGTGATTATTTACTTATACTTGGTCTAGTATTAATGACAGCTATTAACTATCTTTTATCATCCAATTCACCCAGAGCTCTAGAGTGTGCACAAAATATAAAACAAAACATGACACAAAAAACCTGCAACAGCAAACAAACAAAAGGAAATATAAGAGGCTCTCTCTAGTTGTTCAACTGGACCCAACTTCCCATTCTGTAGTTAAGGTAACTGAGTCCTAACCCAGGATAGCTAAAACTATCCTCAACAATAAAAGGACTTCCAGGGAAATCACTATTCCTGAAATCAAGCAGTATTACAGAGCAATAGTGATAAAAACTGTATGGTATTGGTACAGAGACAGGTAGATATACCAGTGGAATAGAAATGAAGACCCAGAAATGAACCCACACAACTATGGTCACTTGATTTTTGACAAAGGATCCAAAACCATCCAATGAAAAAAAGATAGCATTTTCAGCAAATGGTGCTGGTTCAACTGGAGGTCAACATGTAGAAGAATGCAGATTGATCCATGCTTATCACCCTATACAAAGCTTAAGTCCAAGTGGATCAAGGACCTCCACATCAAACCAGATACACTCAAACTAATAGAAGAAAAACTAGGGAAGCATCTGGAACACATGGGCACTGGAAAAAATTTCCTGAACAAAACACCAATGGCTTACACTCTAAGATCAAGAATCGACAAATGGGATCTCATAAAACTGCAAAGCTTCTGTAAGGCAAAGGACACTGTGGTTAGGACAAAACGGCAACCAACAGATTGGGAAAAGATCTTTACCAATCCTACAACAGATAGAGGCCTTATTTCCAAAATATACAAAGAACTCAAGAAGTTAGACCGCAGGGAAACAAATAACCCTATTAAAAAATGGGGTTCAGAGCTAAACAAAGAATTCACAGCTGAGGAATGCCGAATGGCTGAGAAACACCTAAAGAAATGTTCAACATCTTTAGTCATAAGGGAAATGCAAATCAAAACAACCCTGAGATTTCACCTCACACCAGTGCGATTGGCTAAGATCAAAAACTCAGGTGACAGCAGATGCTGGCGAGGATGTGGAGAAAGAGGAACACTCCTCCATTGTTGGTGGGATTGCAGACTGGTAAAACCATTCTGGAAATCAGTCTGGAGGTTCCTCAGAAAATTGGACATTGAACTGCCTGAGGATCCAGCTATACCTCTCTTGGGCATATACCCAAAAGATGCCTCAACATATAAAAGAGACACGTGCTCCACTATGTTCATCGCAGCCTTATTTATAATAGCCAGAAAATGGAAAGAACCCAGATGCCCTTCAACAGAGGAATGGATACAGAAAATGTGGTACATCTACACAATGGAATATTACTCAGCTATCAAAAACAACGAGTTTATGAAATTCGTAGGCAAATGGTTGGAACTGGAAAATATCATCCTGAGTGAGCTAACCCAATCACAGAAAGACATACATGGTATGCACTCATTGATAAGTGGCTATTAGCCCAAATGCTTGAATTACCCTAGATCCCTAGAACAAACGAAACTCAAGACGGATGATCAAAATGTGAATGCTTCACTCCTTCTTTAAATGAGGAAAAAGAATACCCTTGGCAGGGAAGGGAGAGGCAAAGATTAAAACAGACACTGAAGGAACACCCATTCAGAGCCTGCCCCACATGTGGCCCATACATATACAGCCACCCAATTAGACAAGATGGATGAAGCAAAGAAGTGCAGACCGACAGGAGCCGGATGTAGATCGCTCCTGAGAGACACAGCCAGAATACAGCAAATATAGAGGCGAATGCCAGCAGCAAACCACTGAACTGAGAATAGGTCCCCTATTGAAGGAATCAGAGAAAGAACTGGAAGAGCTTGAAGGGGCTCGAGACCCCAAAAGTACAACAATGCCAAGCAACCAGAGCTTCCAGGGACTAAGCCACAAAAAAAAATGGGGTTCAGAGCTACACAAAGAATTCACAGCTGAGGAATGACGAATGGCTGAGAAACACCTAAAGAAATGTTCAACTTCTTTAGTCATAAGGGAAATGCAAATCAAAACAACCCTGAGATTTCACCTCACACCAGTCAGAATGGCTAAGATCAAAAACTCTGACAACAGCAGATGCTGGCAAGGATGTGGACAAGAGGAACACTCCTCTATTGTTTGTGGGATTGTAGACTGGTACAACCATTCTGGATATCCATCTGGAGGTTCCTCAGAAAATTGGACATTCCATTACCTGAGGACCCAGCTATACCTCTCTTGGGCATATACCCAAAAGATGCCCCAACATATAACAAAGACACATGCTCCACTATGTTCATAGAAGCCTTATTTATAATAGCCAGAAGCTGGAAAGAACCCAGATGCCCTTCAACAGGGGAATGGATACAGAAAATGTGTTACATTTACACAATGGAATACTACTTAGCTATCAAAAACAATGACTTTATGAAATTCATAGGCAAATGGATGGAACTGGAAAATATCATCCTGAGTTAGGTAACCCAATCAGAGAAAAACACATATGGTATGCACTCATTGATAAGTGGATATTAGCCCAAGTGCTTGAATTACCCTAAGTACACAGAACCCATGAAACTCAAGGATGACCAAAATGCAGATGCTTCATTTCTTCTTTAAAAGGGGAACAAGAATAACCTTGGGAGGGGATAGGGAGGCAAAGTTTAGAACAGAAACTGAAGGAATGCCCATTCAGAGCCTGCCCCACATGTGGCCCATACTTCTACAGCCACCCAATTAGATAAGATGGATGAAGCAAAAAAGTGCAAGCTGACAGGAACCGGATATAGATCTCTCCTGAAAGACACAGCCAGAATACAGCAAATACATAGGCGAATGCCAGCAGCAAACCACTGAACTGAGAACAGGACCCCCGTTGAAGGAATCAGAGAAAGAACTGGAAGAGCTTGAAGGGGCTTGAGATCCCATATGAACAACAATGCCAACAAACCAGAGCTTCCAGGGACTAAGCCACTACCCAAAGACTATACATGGACTGACCCTGGGTTCCAACTGTATAGGTAGCAATGAATAGCCTAGTAAGAGCACCAGTGGAGGGGGAAGCCCTTGGTCCTAAGACTGAACCCTCAGTGAAAGTGATTGTTCGGGGGAGGATGGGGAGGGGAATGCTTCTAGAGAAGGGAAGGGGGAAGGGTTAGGGAGATGTTGGCCTGGGAACCCTGGGAAAGGGAATAACAGTTGAAATTTAAATAAGAAATACCCAATTTAATAAAGATGGAAAAACAAAAAAGGGTCTGAGTCCTTGAATGACTTGAGTTCAAGATCACTTAATCACTTATTGTAGAACTGAGATTTTTGCATCCCTAGCTCACTGAATAATTAGCTGCAATTTGCAGTTAGAAAATAATTATAATCATTACAGTTTGTGAGGTATTTGGAATGTTGAAAATGACTTCTAACGTAAGGCTCATGTTAAATTAAGTGTACTTGACTACTGTCTTTTCTCCCAAAACATAAATGTTTTAAGTTTTTGTTTTCAGCAGTTGAGTTTAAAACCAATTTTGCCAGTTTACTTTCAGTGATATTTCTCCAACATCCAGTGCTCCTCTACACTTGTCTATGTGTACAGCCGTATGAAATGTACTTTCTCCTTCTAAAATATTTACTACGTTTAGTCACTGCACATCATTTACTGACATGTCCTCCCTTTCTTCAAAGAACTTTTGGGGGTCAGTTAGGCAGGCAGATTCCACCTTAGCTTCTCTTCACCAGAAGTTGCGGCTGCACTTTGCACAAGACAATGATTCCCAGAGGTGGTGGTTTGGACAGGAAATGGCCCTATAGCAACATTATTTAAAAATTTGAACTTTAGGGAGTGGTTATACTTGACAGGGATTAGGACGTGTGGCCTTTCTGGAAGAAATGTGTCACTGGTGGAGGGCTTCGTGGTTTTGAAAGCACAAGCCAGGTCCAGGATCTGTCTCCCTGCTGCCTGCCCATCCTGACATAGAATTCTCAACTACCTCTCCAGCACCATGTCTGTCCCTGTGCTACCTTGCTTCCTGCTGTGATGATAATAGCCTGGACCTTGAATCTATGCAAGCTCCAACTGCTGTAGTAGTGGTGTCTCTTCACGGCAATAGGATACTGACTAGAACGTTAAATAAACTAACTTTCTCATTTCAATGAGCAAGGAAGAAAGACCAGAAATTCTCACTCTAGGTGCCTCAAATGTCAAGCTTCATACTGATATGAAACCTGAAAAGACATATGTGAGTCTTTAGGCTTAAGGCAGATAAGCACTAATAACTTTAATATTTTTGTATCCCATGCTGTTCTATCTCTTCCCCCTTTATTTAGAATAAACCTAAAAATGCTATGCATGTATGGAGGTTAGGAAAAGGATTGTGCTACTATAATACAGGATGTTGAAGAGGGCAGCATTTACTTCCTTTTTATGTGAGACGATAATTTTGTTTGAACTGAGTATTAATTTAGACTGTGAATTCACTGGCTTCTATTTAGTGTCTGAAAGAAAGACATTTGCTTGTAAGATTCTTTGTATTTATTATGAAGTAATAAGAGAGCTAAAGTAAGCCTAATTAAATTTCTGCCATTCAATGACAGTAAATTCTCAGCTCCAAATTTTCTGCTGTACAATTAGACTTTCAATTAAAAGCAATGAAAACCTTGGCTGGAGCAGACCTCTGTGCATTTTTACCTGGATTTGGATGCACTCTGCAATAAATTCAATATTTGTTTTACCATTAACCAGTAAGACTTTCTCTAAGAAACAATGCTATTTCATAGTAATGTGGAAAGAATGAGAAGATACTTAAATACAACAGTAGAAATATTTCTTTGGCTGATATCTTTAATAAAGTTATAGCCTACAAACAATTTGTTGTCTCTAATATTAATTTTTAAAAGGGCAATATATCTTACATTCTTTCCATATGAAAGAAAATATAGAAAATATTATTTTCTGAGAAGTCATGAAAATATATCCTTATTTGTTGCAAATAATCCCATGCTAAGAATGTGGAATATTTGATAATAGATCTTATATGTGACATTAATTTGTATTTTCCTAGTTAGGTGCCTCCTATTTAGAGTCTTAATAACTGAAATGACAACTCATCATGTTCTCAACCAAATTAGTAAGCAAATTTCTTCCTTTATTACTCTTCTTTAAGAAAATTATTTAGCACACATAAGGATTTTTTGGCTTTCCAGCTAATATTTGACTATTCACAGACTCGAGTGCTTCTAATAATAACCAATTTTTGGAGTGCAAAGCTGATTATATCTTCAGTTATAATTCAGTAGCCTGCTTTTCCAGTTGTTTCAATCTGACATATGTCTCTTTTTTCCTATCAGCAGAAAAAAGACATTTTGGTGTTGCATAGCAATGAACAAACAAACTTCTTGAATGAAGAAATGCTGTTCTTTGTAGACAATGTGGGAAGGCATAAATAAATACCATTCATCTAAGTAACTGAGAAAACTATTACTAAAAGAATTTTAAAATTAATTTCCTACAAAAGCGAGAGTTGTGAGTTCTCGCTGTTGTGTGTGCATGGTGTGTGTATGTGTTAGTGTGTGTGTGTGTGTGTGTGTGTGTGATACACAGCCTTCCAATCCATCTTGAGAACATGCTTTCAGATGACTGTTGAACATGAAGGGTGAACAGAGATGCAGTGAAAAGAAGAAGAGCAGAGAGTTGAGTCAGTGAAGTTCTCTTTACTAAATATGCTTGGGACACTGTTGGAGTTGGGTTTGCTTAGTCATGTACTCCTCTCTCCACATAAACAAACAAAACCTAGATGGTTGAGAGACACATAGGAAGAAAAATCTGCTTAAATAGGTCATGTGATTATCCTTTGTTCTCTCCTGCTTCAGACCCAGTTTATAGTGCATTGGAAAGCACTGTTCCCCTTTTGTGCAAAAAGATATGACTTGGCTCTTGGTTCTAAAATTTCAGCTCACCAACCAAGTTTATATCTTTATATTTTAAAATTACCTCATAGACAAATACTGATTGTTCCAACAATAGACATGTACTCAGAATATAGTCTTCCAGGGGATTTGTGATGGAGAAATGAAAAAAGTAAACTTTGAGCAAGAAAGGAGGAAAATGGAAGAAGAGAAAGTAGGAGGTGAGAGAAAAGTGGAAGAAATTGGAAGAGGAAGAAGGAAGGAGGAAAAAGTATGGAAAGAACCATGTGATGGATCCTTAAACAACCATTTTCTGTTCTAACAGTCAACATTTATTCTATTAGCATCAATGTTCTAAGCACATAAGATTTTCTCTCTCATTGCTTCATCTCATATTCTCCCTGTCTGGAGTATAGTATCATAAGTAATATTTCCTAAACCTATCGTATCCCCAGACCATACTTTTTTTTTGCTGATAATTTAATAATGGAATGCCATTTGGCAAGAATTATTGTGCATAAATAGTCTCATTCTTACGTCCAGGAAGCTCTTTGGGTTTATATTCTTGTTCCTTAATACCTAAGGCAATGCTTTGCTCACCATATACATACAGAAAAATCATGCTTGTGGAGGATTTCTTCAATGTCTCACATACATTTCTCACAATTCTAAAAACACAGGAGAAGTAACTGCAAGGAGCTTTGTGGATGATCTAATTTCTACTTAACACTGTGAAGATCAGTTATGATATTATTCATCCTCATAAAAATATGCAAAACATATCATATAAGCATCTGCATTTTTAGGTAGGTATCTCAAGTACAAAAAGGAAAGTAATTTTTTGGAGGCTGTGCAATTGCAAAGAATATGCAGTAAGTTAAAGCAGTACGCTCTAGAAAAGACCTTGTTATTTAGAGTTAAATGGTCAGGGCTTTCTTTTTACCTGACACACAGACAAGTTATGGCATTAAGGAAAAAATCCTTGTTTTAGTGTTTTTGAGCTGTTCCACAAAATGTCAAAAACATTGTTGCTTCTCAGCAAACAAGTTTATTTCTTATGGCAGAATTTATAGTCAAGAGCACGGCAAGTTAGGTATCCGGTGATGGTCATTTCCCCTTTATCTCATCACAGGACAGAAAAGGGCACAGTAGATCTTTGAGCCCCATCTTAGGGCTTCCTCTGAGCTCCTAGCCACACCCCCCACTCCCCAGGTTTCACTAGAAACGCCATGAATCATGACATTTTGACTTGGTTTTTAGTGTATTCACCAAATTGGCAGCATAAGCATTAGAATAAAGGACCTTGGGCATTTCCTTGAGATATTATTGTACTTTCTTTCTGAAAGGCAGGTAAAATATTTCCTTCCTCAAATCCACGATTGGTTTTGAAGATCACATTCCGCATTGTTTTAGCATGTGATTTTTAAATTATAATTGTGACCAAATATGGTAACTTTGTATGTTGCCCCCTGTAGATACCTTTCTTCATTGCTATTGAGACAGTGTCTCAGTATGTGGCACAGGCTATTCGCAACTCTTCTTCTTTTCAGTTCATTTGAAGATTTCATAAGTGAATATCCAGTAATTATTTTATTTTCACTTGTTTCATCTCTTCAACTTTTCCCATATCTCCTTTTACATGATTCTCAAATTCATGTTATCTTTACTGAAATTATCTTTCATTGCACACAAATAATGTATAGAAAATTTCCGTTAGGGAAAGAGAGATCTGATTGCGTTCAGTTTGTATTGCCACTATGTGAATGGGCTTAGGGTTGACCACTTAGGACTGGATTGTCAACCCTCAAAGCAATGATCCTCCAGCTCTCCTCAGCTGCTCACTGACTCTGCTTCATCTAGGAGTCATGCCTTGTGAAATTTCCCTGCATCCATATTTTCCCAGGGTTGGTAGTACTTAAGCTTCCCATTTTCAGGAGGAAGAGAAAAAGGGTAATGGGAGAGGAATTTGCAGGGGTAGGAGTGAGAGGAGATGAGGGAGGGGTGCAATTGAAATTCATTGCGAAAAGAAATTGTGGGAAAAAATCTATTCTAATACTATAGTAGTAGATTTTTCCTTGAAGGCTTGTGATCTTTCTAGCCATGGGATTTTTGCTATGGTCATAGTACCAGTAGCTCCTTACAAATGAGGATTTTACATTTAATTAGACATCTATCAATTACCCATAGATACAAGTACTGTTGGTATACCATTGGAGAATCCAGGTTGTGTGGCACTACACTTGTCTAACTATGCTTTTTTTGTAGGAAGTGATAAATATTATTGATAATAAAAAGAAATCAGTGTCAACACAATGCAGATGGTTAATATGAAAATAGCACTTCTCATATACAGTGTGAGTATTTTAGTGAGATTTGAAGATTCATATAAAAATAATGTACTACAATTGTTCTAGTGACTTTTTTGGTAACACTATCTTATTAAACTTAAAAATTACTCCTTAGTACATTCAGATACAGTGAACATGAATTATTCAGGTGCTAGACAGACAAAGTGAAATTACAAACAGCCTGTGGTTTATAATAAGGCTCATTAAGTTGTGTTAAGTTCCCTCATGATTAACCTTTAAGTCATTCCTAATTCAAGTCTTCCCTGATTAGAATAAGTTCTCCTTACAAATATTCTGGTCTTTGGTTTCTTATTTACTTTTAATAGGATGAATATCACCTTTAATAATAGACTGCAAATATAGAATTTCACAAAGAGGGGCTGGTGGGTGGATAAGGTACTTGCCATCAAGCATGACAACCTGAGTTCCATTTCTAGAATTTACATTGGAGAAAAAGAGACTTATCTCTTTTCCTATGTAGAAAAAGAGAATTTCTATCTCAGAAATTAAATCTTTAATTTCTTTGAGGACTTTATCAATAAAGTATTCATGTATGTAAGCTGCTGTCCTTATTTTTAATAGCACCATTAAAATAAACTTTCATGAATATAACTATATAATATAAACAAATGTAGGCTAATCCCTGTGAAGAGCTGAAAGGTCAGGGAGACAGTCACTAGAAGTAGAAATGAAAAACAGTGTATCTGACAAACAAGGAGGACAGAATTATGAATTGAATTTCAGAAGTTAGCCATGACATGATAAACAAAGCCATCTAACAGGATATGGAACAGCAGAAATCTGTAAATGGATCACCTCCTAGCAAAAACTTCACATTCACATTCGATTCTTCACAGCTCTCGCAATCCCCTGCTTATCACTCTGCTACATTGTTTGAGATCTCTTTGCAAATACTCCCAGTTCACTATTAAATGCATCCTTCTGAGTCTTTACAGTCCTTCCACCTTGTTCTTCCTCTTCTGTACTGCCTCCTCCTCAGGGTCTCAAACTCGTGCTTCTCTGTCTATGCCTCAGTGACCCTGTGTTCTTTTGCCTTTGCTTCTTTGTCTTTTCTTGAGGCTCTTCAGTGTTCTATAACATCCTTGCCTCAACATTTCCCTAGACCCTTTCTCATGAATGCTTTGCCCTTGGGGAAATGACTCAAGCTTTGATGCTTTCACGATTTTGTTGGATTACCTTTGTTGTTGCTAATTTATCATCTGTTTTTTCCTGTGTTCTTGGTTGTCTATAATACTTGACGCCTGGTTATCTGCTTTCCTTTTTTAAGCTAATTCTTTCTTAATCAAAGACAATCATATAAGGCTCCAAAATAATGTTGGTTGCCTGAACTCCAATAATACCATCTTCCTCCTGCAAAGAGAATATACAATCTAGCAGATGGAAATGGCTCTGTATTTTTTATCTATAACCGTGATGGGCTTGCATGTGTTTTCATCAGCACCTTTTTGCCTCGGTCATCATGAAAGATGACTCTATATATTCATTTCTTATATTTCTTATGTTTCAGTGTTTCTCTGACATTCACTCTCTTATCATTGTACGTTCCATGAGTGTAAGGTTTCTGGAAATTACATATATGAATTATTTGAAATACATTGGCTTTCATCTAACTTCTTTACTTGGCGTTTGTTATGTTACTTCACTGAAAGTAAGTAATGATTTATTTAGCAATTAGTAAATCACTATTAAGCTTAATTCACAGTGTTTGATATATTTATATTACTTGATATTTCAGTAACATTGGTGTTTTCTCCCTTCTTATTTTCTTACTCTTACTGTGATGATTTGAATATGCTTGGCCAAGGAAATTGGCACTATTGGGAGATATGGCCTTGCTGGAGGAAGTGTGTTGCTGTGTAGGCAGGCTTTGAGGGCTCCTAGTTCTCAAGCTCTGCTCAGCATGAAGGAGAACATCCTCCTGTATGCCTATCAAAGACAGTCTCCTGCTTGAATGCATTCTGATCAAAATGTAGAACTCTTAGCTCCTCCATCACCATGACTACCTGCATGCTGCCATGCTTCCAACCATGATGATAATGGAATGGACCTATGAAATTGTAAGATGACCCCAATTAATTGTTTTCTAAGAGTTGTCTTTGTGATGGTGTCTCTTCACAGTAATGGAAACCCTAACTAAGACACTTAAACTCTATCTATACCATGATGTCATTTTAACTGTGAAGTCTACTTAGTTAAGTAGCGCTTGGCATTTAAAACTTCTTGCTATTTATTATTCTATTTCACATCCTCACTGGTGCCTCTGAGAGACCTCTCCATTCCTGTGACTTTAGTCACAATTTATTTGCTTGCATCAATCTGTGGTCGAGGTCTTTTCCTTGAATTACATGATTCTATATCCATAAGGTCCATAAAAACAAATTCTCTATCCTGTCTATTCCCTACCTTTCCTTTAATATGTCCTAAATTATTATGTAATTTGGACATTCAGCAAATGCACAAATTTAGTTGATCCTTGAATTCTTATCACTCAGTGTATATCCAAAATACTTTTACATATTGTTAATTCTACATGATAAATTTTATGTCTATTTTCTAAAATGTTCCTATTTACTTTCACTTACTTTAGATTGCTCATGAATGCCTTTAAATTCTACCCATTAATTGCCATCCAAGTGGCCATAGTAAGAAAAGAAACTTGGGAAAGCATTAGCTTTTTTGGCCAGATATCCCTTCTATAAGATTTACCAGAACATTTGGTTTGTTAGAAATCAGAAACTTAGCAATCAAAGTAGGTAATGTCTCTTAATCTTACATAACTATTGAATATTTTCTCTATCCCATGGAAGACTTGATAAGAAATTTAGAGCAGGCAACATTATAATATTAAGGAAATGATGACGTATATATGCTACCTAGATTTTATATTCAATATAGTATTATAAAAGTATGAACAACAACAATAAAATATATACCTTGAAAAATTGACATAAAAATTGTTTCCAGAGTATTTTGCATAAAACGTGGTTTAAGTAATACATATTTAAAAATAATTTCAAAAGCATAAGTAATTATAATCCAAGAAATGAAAATAAATTAATGTATGTTTACATTTAACAAAAGATTCCACTATCACATAGAAGTTGGGGTGTTTTAAGCATTATATAATACTAAGCTCAATATAGGATATAAAAGTACATTGTCTGGGACCAGAAAGATGGGCCAGCAGTTAAGAGTACTTGCTGCTCCTTCAAATGATAGGTTAGTACTCAGCACCCACTTCAGATAAATTACAAGTGTGTGTCACTCCGGGTACTAGGGATCCAATACCATGTTTGTTTGTTTGTTTGTTTGTTTGTTTGTTTGTTTGAGTGAGTGAGTGATTTCTTGGATGTTCACACACACACATACATCTGTACAAACATAAATATACATATCCATACAAATGAAAATAAAATAAATTCTTAAGAATAAGAAGACAGACCAGTCACAAGCTGTGGTAAAAGTACTGGTGCTAGAGGGTAGGTCAGCTTCAAAGAATGTTGTGGAACCAGGCTGGGAACCAAATTTAGTCTAAGTAAGGGCTCCAGGTGGGGGAAACTGAACCTTCAGAGGGAGCTGATGACAGAGGTGACGAATGGGGAATGAGTATGAGAGTGGGTTCAATACACATCTCTGATTATACCCAGAAATGGTACAGAGAGTTCTATAACTCCCACAGGAAGCATCAGGCTCAGGTGGGATCCCTTACTGGACACTGGAGAAACCTCATTTCCCAGTGGGGTAGAATCTCTGACCTAAACACTGGTCTCATTGAAGAAAAGTGCACATCAACCCTAGCAGGACATAGTACTCCACTGAATACTGCAAATACCACCACTAAGATAAAAAGTGACTAGGATTTCATGAATGAAACATACAAAGAGAAAGATAAAAGGCTTTAAACAATAAACTCCAGGTATATAAGCCATAGTGCAGAAATAGAAACAATACGCAAAAGGAAGCCAAGGAGTGTCCTCTAAGATCACTAACACTACAATGAGGATGTCTAATTAATATAATTCAAAGAACTACAGGAAAAAGAATTTGAAAAATATTATAACTATGTACAACTAATCCATTTGTTATATAGAATGTGTTAATATAGTTATAAGATATATTGTATATATTAAAATAAATATGTTCTAAGAAAACAAAACAAAGACATGAATAAAGCGTTCAATACAAGATATAAAATTACAGATAGAATTGCTGAAGAAATTAAAAACTGAAATGGCATTTAAAATAAAAAATTCCTCTTCTATATAAAGTTTTACCAACAACAGATCACATAGAAAATAGATTACCAAACAGAAGAAAAAGTAGATTAATCAGATCACCCAGTAAAAGTTATTTGTACATTCTCTTAATTCTCATGAACTTAAAGGAAATAGACTGCAGAGCTTAAAAATCTGACCTTCAGATTATTAGAATAGGCTAAAAGACCATAGCAAATGCATAAAAAACATTTTTACTAAAACTATAGGAGAAAATTTATTAAAGACAACAAAGAGATGCTATTAGAGGTTTTGAAAACAATACCTAGATTAGACTAGGAGAAAACAAAGCAAGCAAAAAAAAAAAAAAACAAACACAACAAAAAAAAACAAAAACAAAAAAACAACAACAAAAAACAAACCAAAAAACAAAAACAAACTCCCCACAACATGTAATTAAAACATGTAGTACACATAATAAAGACAGTGCTGAGATAGGATGATTAAGCCACTTATAAAACCCTGGGTCCTGCTAAGACTGAACCCCCAGTGAACTAGATTGTTGGGGGGAGGGCAGCAATGGGTGGAGGATGGGGAGGGGAACACCGATAAGAAAGGGGAGGGGGGAGGGGGATGTTTGCCCGGAAACCAGGAAAGGAAATAAACTCGAAATGTATATAAGAAATACTCAAGTTAATTTAAAAAAATTAATTAAATCATAATGAAAGCAAAAAATAAATAAAAGAAATAAAACCAGGCTCATCAGAATAAAACTTAATTATTTAACAAAAGCTTTTAAAACTTGAAGAGTTTATAAAGATTTATTATAATTTCTCAAACTAGTGAGATGGCCCAGTGGGTAAGGACACTTGTACTCTTCTGGAGGATACACATTCAATTTCTACACCTCACATGACAGCAAACAACTACTGATGACTTCATTTCCGGGGATCTCATGCCCTTTTTTTGGCCTCTGTTGCCACTGCATGCATGTGGTTCACAGACATACTTGTAGAAAAAGTATGAAATGAAAAATAAATAAATTTCAAAAATATATTTCTCGATTTTAAGAAACAATTGTCAACCTGGATTATTATAACTGGTAAATTTAGCTACTGAAATTAAAAGGGAAATAAAAAACTTTCCACACCACTCTCCTTCCTGACTTCTAGCACAGTCTCCATAGTCTGTGTGCTGTAGCAGACTTGTAAGTGCTTCCCCTCTCTTGCTTCCTTGATTTCCTGGAGACTCTTCTGAACCTTGCTGCTGGTCCAACTATTGCTCCATAGATCCCTTAGCCTTCCCTTCTAGCCTTTTTCCATTTCTTGGTGTCAGTCAATCATAGTACCTGCTCCCCAGTGAACACTTCTGGCTGAGAATCAGGTGATTTTCACTCTCCTTCCTATTCTTCATTGAAATCTCTCCATTCTTACATGCAGCATGTGGTCATGTGCTTGCAGGTACCCTTCTGTAGCTTTACCCCATTCTCTCAAACTTCACCAAAACCTTGGTGCAGACTCAGCTTTTCTTCTTATGTTTTCTCTCAGTCCTTCATTTTAACCCATGCTATTGCTTTGTGTCAGCTCCTGACACCTACAAACACTATCTTTCTGGAACACTAGTGGCCACATCAGGTTGAGACTGAAATAGATGATTCACACTATCCTTCTTGTCTTCCATTATGATCTCTATATACTCTCCTTATCCCTTCTTATTTCCATTCACTAGAGACTTCAACTCTTGTTATAGACCAAGAGTCTCCATGCCTTTCCTCCAGATTATTTTTGTCTTACCACAACCTACTTGCAAGATCTCCTTTTGTTACAACATTTCCAGTTCTCTGGGGACTACTAAAAGCCCAGTAGGATGCTGTTCTTGTGCTATTGGTCATAGGTATTCTAGACTCTTAAAGCACAAGAAAGTAGTCTCTGGGAACTACTGGGCTTTTTGTAGTTCCCAGAGAACTGGAAATATTGTAACAAGAGGGTATTGCCATTGCTCTTGTTTACCCACCAGAATTTGGGTTTTAGACTTTGTTACTGAAGACATCACACACATTGGTCACAGTACATGGAGAAATCAACTTGGTGGTAACCAGAAAGTCTCTTCTCTGTTGTTTAGTTTCCACAGTACTGCAAAGTGTTAGGAAGGTTGCTCGGAAAAACCGTCATCAACAATGTGATGCTATCTTATCCCGAGAACTCCCAGAACTGAAATGATGACAGGTGTGGTGAGATGTGATGATGGGTGTGATAATGGCCTTAATGTAATAAGAGATTTCTGCTTGGATTTAAAACCTGTTGGTTCTAAAAATAATCTAGCCAAGAATCCCAGCCTAAATAGATCTCAGACCTTGGGGTAAATCTACTTTGATTAATTTGTTAATGATGATTATCCAACTGCCCTCTAAATGTATTCCCTCTCTAACCATAAATATGTGTAGATCCCAGATCTCATTAGAGAAGAATCAGAGAAGATTTTTCAGTCAACAGATGGTGGTGAGAGCAGAAAAGCTCAACTCTTCTCAAAAAAAAAAGTGAATTTTATGCATTTAGCCAAATCTTGAACATTTAGATCAAATCCATGTCCAGATATCTCTATGGGTGGAAACAGAAATGCTTAGAAACCAATTTGACATTCACTTAGCATCCATTTAACTAAACAACTGGTGTGTGTATGAGTGTGTGTGTGTGTGTGTGTGTGTGTGTGCATGCGTGTATGTGTGTGCGTGTTTGTGTGCGTGTATGCATGTGTGTGTGTGTATGTTTGTGTGTGTGTGTGTGTGTGTGTGTGTGTGTGTGTGTGTGTCTGCATGCCCAAATTTGGGGCCTTTTGGAGATTGAGAAATTAAAGTGATTCTAGGTATAATTGTAAGAAATATAGTTAGTTAAAATCTAAGTTATTGATTAATTGTCTATTTGAAAACTAGTGGAATATAGTAAGGTTGTTGCAGTCTTCCAAACAAAGCACACATTGAAGGAAAAATAGGAGTTGTACATAAGAGAAAATAAAGACTCATATGTAAATCTTTGAAGAAAGACAATGAGTCTCATGGTTCTCATTCCTTATAATACCTCACATTGCTGAATTAATAAGTTCATGATAAATATGTTGACTGATCTCAGAACTCAAATTCATTAACTGCTGGCACTCCCTCCCCCCGTCCCATGCCTTTTCTTTTAACAGCTAGGACAATGGAGAAGAGAACAGCAGAGTTCCACCTTTTCTGGGTACATCCTTACATATAATATGAAGTATCCATAATCTTTTTTATATCACTAGTATTTAGTAATTTCTTTAATGGTGACTGATGAGCAAAATTAATTAGATTGGCCTGAAACTGGTTTCTATAGCTTCAAAGGACTCTGAGTATTGGTATATCAGGGTAGAGTCTCCGATAATAAAACACTGTCATTGAACAAAGTAAACGGTCTATTATATAAATATAAATTATTTCTGATCCAAGCAGAATATTGTCTAAGGCTACAATACATCCAAAAAATACTAAGTCACCATCCACATGTTTACTCTTGATTATATACACATCTGTTATCTTTTTATGCCTATTTATGACTATGTTAGTCAGAATGTACAAATCATTTTTCCTTCCACATTGACTTATTATTAGATATCTTATACTGATTTCTACTGAAACAAACTACTATTCATTAATTTTGAAATAGGTTGTGTCAGCAACAGAGCTGCTTATAGTTTTGTTTTGTTTTTTTTAAAAGGCATGAAATTTGAAAGTACAGTCAGCGACTGACAAGATTCCAAAGAAGACACTGTGTCGTGGACCAGGGATAAATGAGCTGTAGTTGGGGTCAAAAAATATGTTTTAGATTGTTCATTAACAGTTCATTTAAAAAATAATTTAGTAAGTGCTTATAGCAATTTAAACTGTAAAGAGATCAGGGAAATGGAACATGATTAACATAATGGCTATAAACATTTTTAAGAAACTCAGTTCTACTTTAATTCCATTATTTTATGGAATTCTGACACATTAATAAACTTTTTTAAACTTCTGTTGCTTGACTTTTAAAGTGAGATTATTGTTCGTCATTGCCTCATGTGTTGTTGTAACAATTCCGTGAATAGTGTATAATAAATGTTCAACACTTTCTCAGATAAGTATTTCTTTGACTCACAGATTTCAGGTAAAGATGTGCACAAATCTCTAGCTTTAAAGAGCTATTTATATGAGAAATAAATTATAATACCTCTTTGTAAGACTGTGGTAATGGTAAAAATAAATACTGATTTCATGATACATTTGAGAATTAATCTAGTACATTATGATCACCCTGACCCTCCCATCAAGAGAAAGAGACACAGACAGAGACAGAGAGAGGCAGACACATACACACACACACGCACACACACACACGCACACACACACACATACGCACACACACGCACACACACACATACGCACACGCACACACGCGCACACACACACACACACAGGCATGCATGTACATGCATTCACTCCATTCACTTTTTCATTTTTTTCTCCAGCTTATAGGGAATGGACCATAAATCTTCGGAAACACAGAATGAATCTTCTGTAAGGAGGTCCAGTGACAGGCCCAAATTGGGATCCAGCTCAAGGGGAAACCCCAAGGCCTAACAGTATTACTGACGCTATGGGGTGCTCACAGAAAAAGGGTCTATCATGACTGCACTCCAAAAGACCCAACAATCAGCTGAAAGATTCAGATACAGATGTTTGCACCCAACCAATGAACAGAAGCTGCTTACCCTTGTGGTTGAATTAGGGAGAGGTTGGAAGAAGCTGAGGAGGAGGGCGACCCTGTAGGAGGACCAGAAGTCTCAACTAATTTAGACCCCCGCGATCTCTCAGACACTGGACCATCAACCAAGCAACATGCACCAGCTGATATGGAGCCCCCAACATGTATACAGTAGAAGACTGCCTGGTCTGGACTCAGTCAGAGAAGATGCACTTAACTCTCAAGAGATTGGAGGCCCCAGGAAGTTTAGAGGTCTGGTGGGGTGTAGGGGTGGGGGTCAGTGGGGATATCTTCCTGGAGACAGGGGAGTAGGTATGGGAAGTGGAGCAGTCCGGGGTGGACTGGGAGGGGGATAAAATCTGGACTGTGAAAAAAAAATTAAATAAAGTTGAAAAATGAGGAGAAATTTTAAAAAGAAAAGAAAAGAAAAATGACTTCTGTAATAGCTTCAAAGCAATTGGATACCTTTGCTAACCTTGACTTCTTAGGTGGGTTTGTGAGAACCATCCCCTGAGAAATCAGTAGATGAGCCTGTGGAAGCTGCAGTACCTCACCCAGTCAGAAGAGTCTGATCAGTCATGTGTCCCCTGAGCAAGCCCAGGAGCCTGAAATGGCAGACTAGAAAAGGTCTGTGCAAATCTTCTCAAACAGAGAAAACTGCAGCCAATGCTAGAATCCTCATTATCGCAGAATATTGATTAAAATCATCAGAGATTTTAAACATAGAGCTGTGTGTGGATAAGAGTGTGACCTGAGGACTCCTGCAAGCTGTACATCTTTCCCTTCAGGGCTACAACCACTTAAAATATAGAGATGAGCAAGAGGGAAAGAAGATTAGAAGCAGGAAAGTCAAACCTCTTCTTCACAAGGTAAATGTTACATAGCTGAAGGTTGGGCAACTAATGACCTTTTCTATGCATTTTTACTTGTTAATATAAATGGCATAGAACTGAAATTAAAGAGGGGGGAGCTACAGTGATATATAAGAGGAAAAGAGCCATAGTAACTCAGAGGCAAAATGTTGCTGTCAGCTCAAATTTCCTAAGGACGCTGCATAATTCTGGGCCTAGGCATAACACAAACAGATGCTCTGATGTGGTCTGTTGGAATAGTAAATTGAACACAGAAAAGAGGATGGTTTTCTCAGCCATTTTATAAAGGTGGTACCAATACACACACAATGTCAGAGAGCAAGCTAGAACGGCAGGATAATGATTATTTCTGGCCCCACAGCATGTTTGAAAACACTCATTGTATTTAACTAAAATTGTATAAAGTGCTTAAGAAAAATGTGGAAAAAATGAGTTGGATATTGATTATTGTACAGGCTGAAGTGTCTGGGCTTCACCAGGCATATTGATAGCATCTATTCTCCATTACTTTAGTGTCTGAAAACCAATAACTCCTGAGGGTGTTTAAACTATAGACTACTTGTCCATTTGATTCTTAAAAGCAATTCTTAGATAAAATTTTGTGTTATTGAGACAGTCGAGATAAATGGTGGGCAGGGAAACAGAGCCACAGGAGAAAACCATGAAACTTTAATTTTCCCAACCTTCTTCATCCTTCTCCCATCTTATTTGTTTGGAAACATTTCACTTTTTACATGATTTGTGCAACTTAATTCTACTTGTATGTTCTAAGTGCCTCAGGCATATGTGTTTGCTTCAATCACCTACAGCTGTATAAAGCCTATAACGAATATTTCAGAAACAATGTGGTCTACAAAATAATTTACATTTTATTTCTTGTCTATTGTTTGAAGAATAGATATAAATTATCACACAAGCTGTCACGATCATAATTTGGAATTTGTAAAGCAAAGCGAAAAATAAATGATTTCTGTCCTCTTAATATTTCTTTAAAACTTGATTTACAGCTGAGATGTCTGTCACTCTGTCACAGTTTCCCGTGGGCTGTTGGGAAGAGTATGCCTTCTCTTATGTTGCATCTATTATTCCATAGAGAAGTTATAAATGTTTTAACCTGTGAAATGGCTTACATCTGATGTTTCTTTGTTGGATAACTGTGGATGTTTTAAGTAAAAATGAATGTGGAATACTAAAGTCACGACTAGAATTATATCAGCCCTGCCTGACTTTCTATGCTCATTAATGCTTATTTTATGAAATTGAGAACTCAGCATTTCCATTCATATATATATATATATATATATATATATATATATATATATATATATATATAGTTGTTAAATCTTCTTGATCCACATGAATATCTAACCCGTTTTTATTAGATATTAAAATGTGAATTAGAAGTCTTTGGCAATCATTTACTTGGTAAATTGACTTCCATTATTTGACTCTCTGTAGGTATTTTTACACATGAAGTCTATTTCTTGGAGACAAAAAAAACAGCTGAATTTAGTTTTTTTCATTCAGATAGATAGACTATATCTTTCTTTTGAAAATATTTCTTTTATTTTTTGAGATCAGAAATCATAATTATATCAGTTTCCCTTTCCGTTTCCTTTCTTGCTCTCACTCAAATTCATGATCTCCAACCATAAATTATCTTGTTGCTACTTCCCAGCTGTAATTTTGATATTGCTATGAATATAAATGTAAATATAAGAAATTGATCTTTCATTTATCTGTCATCTATCTAGCTATCCATCCATCCATCTATGTTTCTCCAATAATCCAATGATTGACACTTTCTTGGTTGGTTGAATTATCTGCTCTGTATTTTTGTTTGTTATTTTAAATTGTTAGTTAGTTAGTATGTGCTAGAGCAGTGGTTCTCAATCTTCCTAATGCTGCAATCCTTTAGTACAATTTCTCATGTTTTCGTGACCTTTCCAACTATAAATTATCTCATTGCTACTTCATAACGATAATTTTGATAGTGTTATGAATAAAAATGTAATATTATGTATACAGGATATCTGATATGCTACCTCAAAGGTGTTGGCATTCACAAGTTGAGAACTACTGCACTAGAGAGGCAGAGTTATAGAACAAACATGTACCAGCAAAGGACAAGGCAGATATGCAAAAATCCACAAATCACCCCATCCCCTGGATGTTTTACTATCTGAAGTATTTTTGAAAGCTGGGGAGATTTTCATTCCTTTCAGTTACTCTTTTCAAAAAACACTTTTACAAGCCACCCAAAGGTATCTCTCTCACTTGACTCAGATACAAGTTGAGGGCAAAGATTAATCATCTTACTAAGATGGGGATGATGGACTCTTTCTCACTTCCTTTATTCATTTAGTACTCTTACGAAAACGCCTCCCTTTTCTTCTTCTGCTCTTCTGATTGAGAATGTAATTCTCCTCTGATAAGAATACAGCTGCTTTGATGATCATGAACTGCCTTAATTTGTGCTTGTCTTGAAATATCCTATAGCTTTCTTAGAAATAGTAATTTTGGTTCGCATGCTTTCAGTGTTTGAAATGTGTTGACCTATGCTTCTATTGTTTTATGTGTAGCTAATAATAGATCTGATACCCTCATGCATTTGCCTTTGTTGGCAAAATGGCTTTTTTTTTTTCTGGACAAGATTTCTCTGTGTGTTACTGGCTGCCCTGGAACTCACTCTAAAGACCAGACTGGCCTCAAAAGCAGAGCTCTCCTGGCTCTGCCTTCCAAGTACTGGGATTAAAGGTGTCAGCTATCACACCTGACCCCTAATACTTTTTGCTTTGTATTTCCGGTACACTGACTATGACATATCATGACTTTTTCTTCTCTGGTTATGTCTGTTTAGATTACTAAATGTTGTTTTTGTTTGTTTTTCTGCCATTCTCATCCATTTTATTGATGGTTTTCTCTGTATATCTGGCTTTCCTCTTCTGGTCCTGGATTGAATTTATGTACCTGTCTGAGTTCTATTGGTGGCCATGACTCATTTTTAAGTGTAAATTTTGAAATCTTCACCCAACATTTGGCCTATTGCATTGTCTTTGAATTCAGTAGTTGGGGAGTTAGGATCATTTGGAGTAATGCATTACTTTGCTTCTTAATGTTGGTCATGTCGTGAGCTGCACAGGTGGATGCAGAAAAATGAGCCCAGGTCGTCTGCAAGAGCAGCAAGTACTATTAACGACCGAGACATCTCACTAGCTTGTTGTTGTGGCAAATATTAACTTGGACAGTATAACTACAAATGTGTAAATTGTTTATAAAGAAAAGAAAGAAACTGTAATCTCAAGTGAGTACAAGGAAAATGTAAGTCCCTTCCTAAGATGCATATTCTTGCAACACATAATAAGTGAGAAGATTAAATCTAAGTTATGTGTTTTTGAAGTTTAAATCCTGTTACTAACTTGCAGTACCTGCCTAATATACAGGTTGATATTGTTTGATAGTTTAATTTTTATTCATTGTTTTACTATTGTTGTCTTTCAGTTTAGAATATTATCAGTCTCAAGTGAAAATAAATAGTGACCCTGGCTTGAATGACAAGAGCCAGGTGGTGAGACAATGAATGTTTGGCACTAAGTCCCTTAAGTCCTCTAGTCATACAAACAAGATTTATCGTTTTTTCTCCCTGTGTTTTCTCCTATGTATGAAGGGGTGTGCTATATATTTTCTATATAATTTCACTGTGTCATAGCTATCTTTTAAAACAGGGTTCTTGTAAAGTGTGAATTAGGCAGAAAATGTCAAGTCAGCCAGTAAATAAGAGATATGGGAATCATTTATTATTTTGTCTAATCTTCAAATTCAAGCTTCCTTTCAAGGGTGACATTGAAGTGAGTCATCTGTTGATAGCACAGCAATTAGTTTTCAAAAGTGATAGAACAAGGCACATTACATCATGTGAGCTAACCATGGCCAAATTCATTGGCATATTTCTCAAAGAGAAAAGGAAGAGCCCTTTTTGGAAAAAGCAGTGAGAAGAAGAGAAGAAAATAATCACTGTATTATAGAACAACAGAAGGTTTCAAATACAGAAAGAAAAGCCAACACTGCAGTAAGAAAGTTATACTTAAAAAAATAAAGGAAGAAGGAAGAAGAACAAGATGACAAGGAGGAGGAGAATGAGGAGGAGGAGGAAGAGAATGAGGAGGAGGAGGAGGAGGAGGAGGAGGAAGAGGAGGAGGAGGAGGAGGGGGAGAAATTCAGACTGAAACTACGGTGGGCAAGGAAACAAGAAGATGACAGTCAGGAAAGGACTTTAGATCATTCTAGAATAAAGAATAAAATGTGTCATAGAGAAAGAAACTGCATAAACAAAAGTGTGAGTGTAGAACAGATCCCTTCAAATACCCCAATAGAGTATGTTTGCAGAGAAAATCAGCCGTACAATCCAAGATGGAAAGTGAAGGCATTTATGATTACATCAATGAACATGATAATCCTAGATTTTGGGGTGGTTAAGAAGGGAAGATCTTAAAATGAAGGCAACACTGGGCCACGCAATAAACCTTATCTCAAAAAAGTATAATTTCCAACTTATACTAAAGTAGAAAATAAGTTTTCTTGTGCAACTTGATTCATGTATATTCAATGTTTTTGCCTTTTTCTCTTATCTGCACTGTTATCTGTGGGTAGTAACTTCCCACATTCACCTCACTGTTTGATTTGTGCCATGTTCTTTCCCATCAGATAACTTAATGAAAAGCCTCTCTCCATTACTTCCAACTTTTGTTGGTAGAGATTGCTCCTTGGTTCTTTTCATCATTGCCTTCTCATATTCTAGTCATGTGTTTACTTCAAAGAGATCCAAAACAGAATGTCCTTATGTTTCCAGGGAACAATCCATTTTCTTTTCTGCTACTATGGTAGCAGTCACCTGCAGTCGTCTTAAAAGTAGTTACATAATCAATGACAATTCTGCACTCTGTCACAATGGATTTCTCATGAATGTCAAGGATGGATGGCGGTATACGTCAGTAAACACGGATTTGCAAGACAACCAAATAGGACCAAAATAAACTTCAAAAAGTCAGTTGATTCGAAGAACATACTTCTGAGAGTTCATCCATCAACGAATGGCATTTCTCACCTCAGGAACCATGTATTTACAAAGGGAGTCTATAGAATTAATTTCACAAAGTCCATTACTACAGGCTACTCACCCTCCAGAACCTGGACAATCCTAGCAATCCTGTTTTCTCTAATAATCTGTGTGACTGGTATATCCCCTCCATTCTCAAATAAGCCAAAAATTGCTTAAAATTGAGGATTTCCAATATTGGTGACTGAGAGTTCTGTGATTAATGGTGAAGTGTAATTGTGGAGTAAAAGAAAAGAAACATAAACAATAACTATATAAATTTTGGTGTGGTAGTATTCTGAATGAAATATATTTAGACTGTGGTTTTAATAACTCCCCAAAGCTGTCTGCTGTATCAAGAGAAACAAATTTCCAAATTTCAAACCTGGCTCATGCAACATAAATGTGCTTTTTCCTCTCATTGTTTAACACTGAAAATGAAAATTACCTGTTAAACTTTCTCCTCATTTTTTACCTTACACACTCCCATAAGACACATATAAAGTTAGCAGATGATCCCAAAGATTTGGAGCAAAAGATCTCATATCACAGCAAAGAAGCTACCTTGAAACATGTTCCTAAAGCTCTTCTTGTCTGCCTAGCATCTTTCATTTTCTGCTGAAAACAGATAGTCTCACTTCATGGCCTAAGTTAGTGTTCTGTCTTCAACATAGGCTCTGAGCATAAGTACAGCTTGGCATGGTGTTATACCGCCCTACAGCAACATTGTGATTGACTCTGAAAATAGTACTCCAAACTAAGGAATGTAAAGTACACTATATTAAGGTTTTTTTTTGAAGGTTGTAGATTAATGACATTAATTTAAAAGTATAAATTTAGATTAGTATCCTTTACTTTTTGCTATATAAAATACAGTGAACTTAAAGAGTTTATTCATAAAAAATAATAAAAGTGAAGATTTTTTTAAGAGAGATAGAAGGAAGAAAAATGATGTTATTTATTCTGTCCCATATTTTCTCCTGTATGCTTTACTCTGCCCAAATTACAGTTTAAACTTTATCCTTCCATCATTTCACTTTAACCCATTAAAACAGTGTGACATATCTATACTTCTTGACCTTACCTCCTCATGGATTCTTGATAATTTCCTGATATTTATGTGTATTTTAAATAAAACACATACATCTGAAGATTCAATATTAACACCTATGGATGAGGGAAAACATGGGACATTTGTATTTTCTGGCTGGGAGTTACTTTGCTCAGAAAGATTATTTCCACCTACATCAGCTTACCTATGGTTTTCGAAATTTTATTTTTGGTAGTAGCTGAGTAATCCTCAGGTATGTAAACATACCATATTTCTAATAGCCATTCACGAGCTGATGAACATCAAAGCTATTCTCATTCCTTGCTGTGGTGAGTAGACTACCAAAGAACAAGGACAAGCAGATTTCTCTAGAGTAAGATATGCAGTCTTTTAGGTAAGAACCAAGAGTGATATAGTCCAATCATGTGATAGATGTACTCTTAGATTTTTGAGGCACGTGCACACAGATTTTTATAGTAACTACAATAAATTTCATAATCACCATCACAAATAAATGTTCCTTTATCCCATAAGCAAACTAGCTTTCATCATCTTATTTTTTAGCCTAGAAAATCTGTCTGGGGTATGTAAAGAACCTTTGAAAATATATTACAACCTTCTATGTTAGAAGATTCTTAAAATGCGTGCAAATATAATATATAATATATATGTATATATACATATATAATATAAAATTCATTAGTTTGGAATTACAATATAATTACACCAGGTCTCCACCTTTTGTTTTTGTTTTTGTTTGCTACCTTCCACTCCTTCCATCAACTCCCTTACTCTACAAATACATAGCGTCTTTTACAATTGCTGTTACACATCTGTCTATCTCTCTATTTCTAAAACAAAGCAAAGAGTTCCCCATTTGATGCCAGAGACAAATGAATAAAACCAAGTTTCAGGAATGGGTCACTTCTTTTTGAGTCATCATTTAGTAAGGTACTATAGCTCATCAAACATCAGTGGCTATTGCCATTTCTCTTTGATTTTCCACAGAACTTGGCCGTACAACCTTATTATCAAAATATTAGAGTCATAGACTATTACTAACCTAAACAGATATGGATCTGAAAACTTATCACTACTGGCTAACTTTTATAGTTCTACAAGATACTAAGCATGCTACAAAAGTAAATTGTCAAAGGTACCTAACTGTGAAGTCTGTAAAAGATAATAATGAGTGACCTTGGAAGACATTCTCATTAGTGAAATAGTGGCAAAAATATGAGGGGAGTAACCAATTTCTTTCTAGTTAGATTTAAATCCTGCACTACGCTGAAAGAATAAACCCAGAGCAGTCACCATCTTTGATCCAAAAAGCTATGGATAGACAGGTCATAAGACCTAGGAAAGAACCAACTTCTATTCTTTTCCTAGATGGACATAGTATTAAACTTATTCCTAATGACTATTACTCTTACCTATGAATGTATAGATGAATTCTAATCTGAGAAGCGTATGTTTACAAATATATGGTGATTAACACAGAGAATCACAATTTACCAAGGTGAAGAAAGTAAGAAACCACAGAATGTTCATCATTAAAAGGAATATATGTATATATACTGCCTTCCTAAGACTCAGGGATCATTGTAGAAAACAGGGCAGAAAAAAAAAAGATGTAGAGATATTAGATAATTACAAGGAAACAGTATCTTCTGGATAGGGCAGAGCATATGAACATATGAACTCACAATAATTTTTAACAGCTTATAAAATCAATAGTAATAATAAATACACTGTGCAGGACCAAATCCCAGCATGCAGAGGGGAGTTTGACAAGCATTCTTAATCATGGTCTATTGGTATTTGTTATCTTCTGGGAGAAGGAAAGACAGTTTTCCCTAATAGTATAGTTGCTGATTAAGCCAACCATATATTAGTGGCACAAATTGGTCTTCATGGATTTTAAAAACAGGATATAAAATTGGGTAAGTACACATGGGAGGAGTAATCAGGAAGCAATGGGGAAGAGTGTAAAAATGACTGAAATCCATTGTATGAAACAAACAAATAAAAATAAACCAAATAAATGAAACCAAAATAAATGCAGGAGGTAATGCTTGAAACTGAAAATTCATGAAGGATGTTTCATTTTCAAAAGTAGCTAGAAATGCACTTAACACATATGTAGGTTTTAAGTAAAAGTTGAGAGAACTTTTTCTTCTTTTAGTCATTCTAATCATTGCCAATGTAAATCTTCAGTTGCTTTGCTTTGCCTTTGAGGGTTTGATGACTGTGAAGTATGTTTTTGTCTCTTAGTAGTATAGCTACAGGGAAAACATAGGATTCTGTAAAAATTCACGGCCACCTCAAAAGAAAAAAAGCACAATTTAAAAACTATTTTGTTGACTAGGTCTTTCTTTCTTTTGACCTATTTTATAAGACATAAATTTTGAGGTACTTATAGCTGACTATTAAAATAGTAAAATATCATTTGGATGCATGATGATTAAGCAAAATAGCATAATATCATATACACAGTACTTCATAGCCACTGACTTTTACTCTACTATGTATTTTAGCATTGTTACTTTAAGTTCACTTTTCATATGTGGTTATGACCTGTTTGTGTTATGTTTGGTATAATGGAAGAATGTGTTATCTGTTATTTATCTACTTCTCCCCTCCCCCTTGTACATTATGTATCTTCCTGTATCTCCATCTACCTTTTCAAGTATCATATCATGAGAAATAAAGGACACACAGCATCAATCATGGCACTAGAGAGCCCCTCCCATACTCGAAGTCTTGGAAATTTCCCACTACTCCTGACATCGCTATCTTCTTTTGCAAGCATGTTTATGTTTTGTTTTATTTTAACTGAAAGCAAAATATGCCCCATCGTAATGTACTTAGAGTCGAGAACTAAGGTACAAAAGACATTAGAATAAACTTTTAATAAAACCAAAACAAAGTCATGAAAAAATGAAATAGGCTTTATTATTAAAACAGAGACTTATTGAGTAAAAACGAAAAGCACTGACAGCCCTAAACATTCAACTACTTTGCACAGTAGATTTAAGGCACTTATTTTAACAGCATCTTTTCTATTTGGCATATATTAAATGAAATTTGAATATAGGCTGACCAGACTAAATTTCTATATTAAAAAGCTGTGCTTGTTTGTCCAGAAGGATAATATTGTCAGAGAACAGAGCCAAGTGGAATACAGAGCAATGGAAACTGACATTTAGATAGCATGGATAGTGTGTGGTTAAAATCTAAACACATGAAAGTAACTTTAATAATTATCATATTGTAACCCAGAAAGGAAATCTATATGAAAGATAATTAACTACAGTAAACAAAGAAAAAGTCTAAATACATTTCTACAAAAGAGTAGAAAGCTTATATTTCACATAAAATAACCTTCTTAGTAGTAGAATTTCCATTTTTAATTTTAATTAAATGAAATTATGTTATATTAGTGTGATGTCTTAATTAGCATGGCGCATAACCAGCTATCGAGTGGATAATGATGAAACAGGGTCACTTACATTCCTGTCTCAGACACTTAAAAATATTATTTTGATTGTCACATAATAATTTTATGCATTTATCAAGCACAGTGTAATATCTCAGTGCAAACATGTAACATGTATTGATCAAGTAATAATTAATATCAGTCTTCTTATGATGGCTTTGCATTTGGACCCTATACATGATAGACTACAATGAACACTACTTCCCACACTGGGCAGTAGACACTAGATTTGTCATTTCTACTAAACGCTATGTTTATCTCCATTACCCCTATACATACGTCCACCTAGCTGATCTTTAGAAGACGTGTATTCACATCCCTTTACTCATTTTTCGGTGCTACGTTTTAATATCTCTATATTTACATATTAATTCTGGTCAAGTCATTTTGGAAGCAGAAACTTAAACTGAGAAAATGCTTTCACCCTCCTAGCAAACCTGTGGTGATTTCTTTTTTTAATTAGTGACTCGTGTGGGAGGATTCAGCCTATTGCAGGTGCTCTTTCCTCTGGGCTAGTGTTCTGAGGTTTTATAACATGGCAAGCCGAGCAAGCCAAGATGAGCAAGCGAGTAGCAGCACTCCTTCAAGGCCTCTGTATCTGTGCCTGTTTCCAGGTTCCTGTCCTTTCTGAACTTCTGTACTGACTTCAGTGATATCTTGTGATATGATATTGTAAGATGGACTAAACTGTATCCTTCCCAAGGTGCTTTTGGTCATAGTGTTAACACTATGCAATAGAAATCCCAACTCACATAAGGATGTATAGAGTATTATCTGTTCCCCTTTCTGGCTTCTTCCCTAGTTAACATGGCATAAACCAACTGGCAGAAATCAATTTAGACAATGACATTAAGCCAGCCCCAGGTCTCTGGCAGAATTTGTCAGCTGTATCTCTCTTACTCATTTCTTTCTTTCAGACCTAAACCCAGAATATGCCATTGAAATAAGTCACACTGTTCACTCATGGTCTTCAGCTGTGATGCTCAATTCTTCCCATCATTACCCTAGAACATTCATGTGATTGTGTGAATCATTTCATACTTATTTCTTTTGATTTATGTTCCTCCAACTTGTTGTTGTGAGAAAACTCAGGATATGAGCACTAAGAGAGAGGGTATCACAGAACCGCAATGTCCTTACCTCTGCACCAGGGAAAAAAGTATCTCCAGAGTTTATGAATGGAGATGTTAATGGTGGTGGCACCACAAGGCTGCTGCCTGACAGGATCTCTAACACTTGTTTCCATATACTGTTCTCTATAAAAGAGTTGTCACATTAGACTACACTGAGGAACAGAATTAATCTTCCTTTTCAGGAGTAGAGGAGGGATCAGCATATAATAATTGCAGATGTTATTCAAAGAGTATTTGTCTTTACACTTATTTATTTGTACACTGAATTATGTGAGTATGAATTCAAGGGCTGTGTTTTCTCAGTCAAACTGTAGTCTCCTATTAGTTATTCGCAGTTGAGCATGAGTTACTGAAAGCTCAATGTTTCAGAATTGCCATGCATTTTTCTTGTCCTGATCAAGAATCAGCCATCACTTTCTGGAGGTCTAGTTGTGTTTTATGTGAAACTCAGACACGCAAAGCAGCTGTTGCCATGCATTGTCTCTGTTTCCAGAAATGTTCCATAAATACAGCTAGAGTTATAAGAGATAACCATAGGTACACATGGGTACATTTTCCTCCCTTTCCTATTTCCAAATACTTCTGTATATTCCTCATTGCTCTTTCTAAAATTGATAGCCTCTTATTTTATTAATTGTCATTATATGCATATTTCAAGGCAACCATTTCCATTTGTGAATAGCTTCTTCTCTTATGGAAACATTCTTCCTTTTACTAGTGGTTCATTTACTCACATATTTTACACTACATAGATAAAAAATGGTTTCAGAGTTGCTAATCTATACTTCATTGAGGGAAAACTATCCAGTAGAAGTAGAATACATCTGCTACTCTTTATGCCGTTAACCTTATTCTCTTAGATTTGAATTTGACAAAGTATTATTTTTCAATCTAAAAAATTGATAACTTCTCTCTGCTACACTCAATCATATCTTGCCTCTGCAATTAATTATAAAAGTTGTCAGTTTCCCCACTACCTGAGAGACACTTTGGTTCAGTTCCTTATTTCTATTCTGTATAACTCAGTGTTAAGAGTTAACATTGTTAATGTCAAAACTTAAAGAGTTTTGTGCATTTGATTCAATTTATCTAGCAATTGAGACCATACAGAACAGCCTTGTCATCCCCATTCTCCTGATGCAACCAGAAGATTTTGGAGCCAGTTATCCTGTGCATCAATCCCACATAACAATGGGTTTGCTCCTTCCTGTTTCAGTTGTGTCTTTTTCAGGAATTTGGATCCTTGGTATTAAATAATACTTAGACATCTGGGGCTTTCCTCTTCCATTACCAAATGGTTTTGGGATTTATACATGGGGGGCTTGGGTGTATAAATGGCTGAGTATTTGATTAGCAGGCACCAGGCCTTGGATTCATTCTTCAGTATTGAACAGAAAAAATATAGAATCTATATATTCATGAAATCAGTAACTTTTTTATTGTTGAATACTGTGGTACTGATATTCCAGTTTGTTTTTTAATTCAACAATTAAATACAAATTTTTTTGTTTGCATCTTTGAAACTGAATTGAACTGTATATTCAAGCTGCCTTTAAACCATTACACACTGTCCTCAGACATTTTCCCTTGCTTTGGTCTCTTCAGTGCAGGAGTCACAAGCATGTGTTACTGCACCCAACAATATTTTCATTATTTCCAAATTTTGATAAATAAATATGAAGTTAGTATAAATATTTATATTCATTTCAAGTAAAATGAGTTTTCTCTTCACTTGGGTAAATACATAGGAATGGAATTATTGGGTCATGTAATGTTGGGACATTTTTATTGAGCTATGTTTTCTTTGTACAGCTCTGGCTATCCTAGAAATCTCAGTAGACAAAGCTGGCCTCAAATTTAAAGACCCATCTCCCTCTGCCTCCTGATTGCTGGGGTTAAAGGCAAGTGCTACCACACCCTGGCTCATAAATTATTTTTTAATTTATAATGATTTCATTTGTGATCTTTGAAAGTTTATTGCTGTTAAAAACTAATATTCATATAGAAACTGTATTTCAAATGTTGACCAGGTCAGTATTACAAAAACACATTTTCAATAAATAGCTACTGGAGAACAAAATAGAAAGAAAGAAAGAAACTGACTCGAACTTAAAATTCCATTGCAAGTAATATCTATCAAACACATTTCAAGAACTTTTCAGAATGTAGCATAACTGTTTCAAAATATGATACTTATGATTTCCTAGGAATGCAAAGATACTTAATGATCATAGAAATTTAAAGATTTCACATAGGATTGAAGGCCAGCACATTACTTTACCATAACAATTACTTCATGCTGTAATGTTGAAATAGTATTAAGTCTAATACTGTAAAACTTCGTCTCAAATCAGATAATCTAAATTTATTATGAGTTGAATGAGTTTTAACATATAATTTTCCCAAACAATATACAGTCACTGTGAGTGCAGACTGAATGATATATTTCCACACTATCAAGCTGAGTAGAAAAGTGAATGTATACTCACACGGTAGAGAACATATCATGGAAAGCTGAGATGAGTGTTGAACTACTCCACTGTGTTCAGATACTTGACTTATCACATTCTAAATCTGTGAAAGGTAAATAAAGTAGAGATTAGTTAAATGTGTCAAGTGTGCCACACATACTATTAAATAACCATATGGCCAGAGATCATGTACCTCACCTCATAAACATGTACCTTTTTTCAAACAGCATTATCTCATGCCAATACATAGTTGTCTTTTTAGTTCTTAGGCAAATACTATCGAAACACAAGCAAAAATACCACCAGTCATTGGTTAATATATATCATTTAAAGAGTGGATTCTGTGAGACTCTAAGGGAGTGGTTAAATCTTGAGAGCCAAATACATATATTTCATACACAATACACTTTTAGTATGCATTTTATTTATATTATAAATTAAGTACACAGGAAAAAATATAATAAAAACTTACTAAACTTTCTGAATGCTTCAATTGTATGGATGGTTAATAAAATGAAGGTCAAAAGATGAGGTGACCTGCATAATATGTACATCTTTCATTTTCAAGTTGATATTTGTCAGCTGACATACATGGTTCATATAAGTAAAGAGAACTGTTATCACAATTTCTTGAATTATTCATTTTATTATGAATAAGATTACAGTTAATTAAAAGATGGGAAGTTGATGCCCTGGAATTCACTAGAGAGAACAAGCTGGTACAACCATTCTGAAAATCAGTCTGGAGGTTCCTCAGAAAATTGGACATTGCACTGCCTGAGGACCCAGCTATACCACTCGTGGACATATATGCAAAATATGCTCCAACATATAACAAGGACACATGCACCACTATGTTCATAGCAGCCTTATTTATAATAGCCAGAATCTGGAAAGAACACAGATGTCCCTCAACAGAGGAATGGATACAGAAAATGTGGTACATCTACACAATGGAGTTCTATCAGCTATCAAGAACAATGACTTCATGAAATTCATAGGCAAATGGATGAGACCAGAGTGAGGTAACACAATCAAAAGCACACATGATATGTACTCACTGATAAGTGGATATTAGCTCAAAAGCTCAGATTGCCCTAGATACAATCCACAGATCATATGAAACTCAAAAAGAAAGATGGCCAAAGTGTGAATGCTTCAGTCCTTAGAATGGAGAACAAAAATATTCTTAGGAGAAAATATGGAGACAAAATGTACAGCAGAGACTGAAGCAGTGCCCCACCTGGGGATCCAGCCCACATACATATAGCCAACAAAAGCAGAGAATATCGGTATAGCCAAGAAATGCAAGCTGACAGGAGCCTGATACAGCTGTCTCCTGGGAGGCTGTGCCAGAACATGACAAATACAGAGGCAGATGCTTGCAGCCAACCATTGAACTAAGCATGGAGGAGTTAGAGAAAGAACTGAATGAGATGAAGGGTTTTACAACCCCATAAGAACAAACAATACCAACCAACCAGAACTCCCAGGATCTCAACTACCATCCCAAGAGTACACATAGACAGACCCATGGCACCAGCTGCATATGTGGCAGAGGATGGCCTTGTTGGGCATCAATGGAAGAAGAGGCCCTTGTTCCTGCCAATGCTCTGCGCACCAGTGTTGGTGAATGTCAGGGCTGGAAGGTGGAAAGGGGTGGGTGGGATGAAACAGGGGTAGGGAGAGGGGGAGGGGAGTTTTATCCATGGGAAACCGAGGGATAACTTTTGAAATGTAAATATAAAAATTATCCAATAAGATAAGAGAGAAAGAGAGAGGGGGAGGGAGGGGCGAAAGAGAAACAGAGAGAGAGAGAGGGAGAGAGAGAGAGAGAGCGCAAATAGCAATGGTTTTTTTGTTGTTGTTGTTGTTGTTTTTTGTTTTTTGTTTTTTTTTTAATTTAGAGACTGGCAGTGTCCTTAAGAGCAGCTTCAAATGTAATTCTTCTGCTTCAGCTTCCCACTGTTCAATCAGCCCTAAGATTACTGGTGTGTGTGACCAACTTATCAGAACAAACATCTTTATCTTAGAGAATACAGATTAAACGAGGAAAAGATTCAGCTATGACCTTAAGATAAGGCCTCCTGAAATCTCACTACATACACTTACATCCTACTTATGCTGATCATAGAATCACTAAATTCCATTCCCATAGAGGCCACTAAAGCTATTTGTTCGATGCCTTGCATGCACATATACACATATACACACAAATACATAGATACACATCATGCACATACAACTGTTACTTCATCGCCATGGTCATAAGGCTTTAAAATTTGCTACACTGGAATTAGTATATTTAAATAATTTTCTCTAATTTTAATAAGCAGTTAATGAAGTCTTCAGTTATGTATACTTGAAATAAAGATAATTTAAATCTCTGTCAATTTTAGTACTCCCTTTCTTAAAGTATACACTTTAATGTCAATTCAAACACATTTTAAGAAAATGCAAGTATGGATTAATGTTCTGCCTACTTATATAAATAAAACCATACCTATATGTTTTCTGGGCTTTTTTTCTTTCGGTTTTGTTTTGTTTTTGGCAAATGTAGCAGAAAATGGAGCTATGCTGCTTCATAATTTGCAGCCTTCATCATAGTATTGTGGGCAATGTGCTCTAAGTAGGACTTTGAGAATTGCTTTTCTCAGTTTTCACCTTGAAGATAATTCAAACCCCTCACGGGTACTGGGAGGTCCCCTTTTCTAGAAGGGGAGAAGGGATAGATGGACAGAAAGGCCTGGGAGGAGAGGAAGGAAGAGAAGCTGTAAGCAGGATGTAAACATAAAACTTAATTTTTTAAAAAAAAAGGGAAGTACCAAGGTGCACATGTCGAATGTCCATGTCACATGTCAAATGTAGCCCTGACATCACAAAGTCACGTTTCTTAATTGTTGACTCAATTGCACACGGCTTCCTTGGAAAAAATTTAAACATTATTCTACTTAGGTACCTATTTTCAATATTGTTAATTCCTCAATTGACAAAAAACAAACAAAAACAAAACAAAAACAAAAAACAAAACAAAACAAAAAAAACAATGAAAGTGCTTTAGTTGGTAGAATTTCTTCTGCTGAACTATGTTTCTCACATTTAGGTAAAACACAATTCAGCATTTATTTTCATGAAGCATATAATGTGCCATTTGTAATTCCCTACATGAAAGATATTAATAAAAAGGAGGGTGCAATCTGGGAACACCAGGCTCATGTGCATCACCTTACATTTTTGACCTTCGAAGATGAAAAGCAGACACAAAGATCACAGGTCAGAAACAAATAATGCATATTTAAGGGAAAAAAGAAACAGCCATTTGGAGCCTGCCCCACATGTGGCCCATATATATACAGCCACCAAAACTAGATAAGATGGATGAAGCTAAAAAGTGCATGCTGACAGGAACCAGATATAGATCTCTCCTGAGAGACACAGCCAGAACATGTCAAACACAAAGGCGAATGCTAGCAGCAAACCACTAAACTGAGAATGAGACCCCCTTTGGAGGATTTGGAGAAAGGACTGAAAGAGCTGAAGGAGCTTGCAACCCCATAAGAACAACAATGCCGGACCCGGTGAGAGAGAGACCCAACCGCCTGGTCAGGTGGGCACTCCTGAGGCTGCAGAGCGGAAGAGACCACCAACACTGCTCACCCCTGCCCACATCCCTGGCCCAAGAGGAAACTGTATAAGGCCTCTGGGCTCCCGTGGGGGAGGGCCCAGGAGCGGCAGGACCCCTGCCGGAGACACCGCCGGACCCTGAAGGAAACAGACCGGATAAACAGTTCTCTGCACCCAAATCCCGTGGGAGGGAGAGCTAAACCCTCAGAGAGGCAGACAGGCCTGGGAAACCAGAAGAGACTGCTCCCTGCACACACATCTCGAACGCCAGAGGAAAAAGCCAAAGACCATCTGGAACCCTGGTGCACTGAAGCTCCCGGAAGGGGCTGCACAGGTCTTCCTGGTTGCTGCCGCTGCAGAGAGCCCCTGGACAGCACCCCACGAGCAAACCTGAGCCTCGGGACCACAGGTAAGACCAAATTTTCTGCTGCAAGAAAGCTGCCTGGTGAACTCAAGACACAGGCCCACAGGAACAGCTGAAGACCTGTAGAGAGGAAAAACTACACGCCCGAAAGCAGAACACTCTGTCCCCATAACTGACTGAAAGAGAGGAAAACAGGTATACAGCACTCCTGACACACAGGCTTATAGGACAGTCTAGCCACTGTCAGAAATAGCAGAACAAAGTAACACTAGAGATAATCTGATGGCGAGAGGCAAGCGCAGGAACCCAAGCAACAGAAACCAAGACTACATGCCATCATCGGAGCCCAATTCTCCCACCAAAACAAACATGGAATATCCAAACACACCAGAAAAGCAAGATCTAGTTTCAAAATCATATTTGATCATGATGCTGGAGGACTTCAGGAAAGACCTGAACACACTTAGGGAAGCACAGGAAAACATTAATAAACAAGTAAAAGCCTACAGAGAGGAATCGCAAAAATCCCTGAAAGAATTCCAGGAAAACACAATCAAACAGTTGAAGGAATTAACAATGGAAATAGAAGCAATCAAGAAAGAACACATGGAAACAACCCTGGATATAGAAAACCAAAAGAAGAGACAAGGAGCTGCAGATACAAGCTTCACCAACAGAATACAAGAGATGGAAGAGAGAATCTCAGGAGCAGAAGATTCCATAGAAATCATTGACTCAACTGTCAAAGATAATGTAAAGCGGAAAAAGCTACTGGTCCAAAACATACAGGAAATCCAGGACTCAATGAGAAGATCAAACCTAAGGATAATAGGTATAGAAGAGAGTGAAGACTCCCAGCTCAAAGGACCAGTAAATATCTTCAACAAAATCATAGAAGAAAACTTCCCTAACCTAAAAAAAGAGATACCCATAGACATACAGGAAGCCTACAGAACTCCAAATAGATTGGACCAGAAAAGAAACACCTCCCGTCACATAATTGTCAAAACACCAAACACACAAAATAAAGAAAGAATATTAAAAGCAGTAAGGGAAAAAGGTCAAGTAACATATAAAGGGAGACCTATCAGAATCACACCAGACTTCTCGCCAGAAACTATGAAGGCCAGAAGATCCTGGACTGATGTTATACAGACCCTAAGAGAACACAAATGCCAGCCCAGATTACTGTATCCAGCAAAACTCTCAATTAACATTGATGGAGAAACCAAGATATTCCATGACAAAACCAAATTTACACAATATCTTTCTACAAATCCAGCACTACAAAGGATAATAAATGGTAAAGCCCAACATAAGGAGGCAAGCTATACCCTAGAAGAAGCAAGAAACTAATCGTCTTGGCAACAAAACAAAGAGAATGAAAGCACACAAACATAACCTCACATCAAATATGAATATAACGAGAAGCAATAATCACTATTCCTTAATATCTCTCAATATCAATGGCCTCAACTCCCCAATAAAAAGACATAGATTAACAAACTGGATACGCAACGAGGACCCTGCATTCTGCTGCCTACAGGAAACACACCTCAGAGACAAAGACAGACACTACCTCATAGTGAAAGGCTGGAAAACAACTTTCCAAGCAAATGGTCAGAAGAAGCAAGCTGGAGTAGCCATTCTAATATCAAATAAAATCAATTTCCAACTAAAAGTCATCAAAAAAGATAAGGAAGGACACTTCATATTCATCAAAGGAAAAATCAACCAAGATGAACTCTCAATCCTAAATATCTATGCCCCAAATACAAGGGCACCTACATATGTAAAAGAAACCTTACTAAAGCTCAAAACACACATTGCACCTCACACAAAAATAGTGGGAGATTTCAACACCCCACTCCCATCAATGGACAGATCATGAAAACAGAAATTAAACAGTGATGTCGACAGACTAAGAGAAGTCATGAGCCAAATGGACTTAACGGATATTTATAGAACATTCTATCCTAAAGCAAAAGGATATACCTTCTTCTCAGCTCCTCATGGTACTTTCTCCAAAATTGACCATATAATTGGTCAAAAAACGGGCCTCAACAGGTACAGAAAGATAGAAATAATCCCATGCGTGCTATCGGACCACCACGGCCTAAAACTGGTCTTCAATAACAATAAGGGAAGAATGCCCACATATACGTGGAAATTGAACAATGCTCTACTCAATGATAACCTGGTCAAGGAAGAAATAAAGAAAGAAATTAAAAACTTTTTAGAATTTAATGAAAATGAAGATACAACATACTCAAACTTATGGGACACAATGAAAGCTGTGCTAAGAGGAAAACTCATAGCGCTGAGTGCCTGCAGAAAGAAACAGGAAAGAGCATATGTCAGCAGCTTGACAGCACACCTAAAAGCTCTAGAACAAAAAGAAGCAAATACACCCAGGAGGAGTAGAAGGCAGGAAATAATCAAACTCAGAGCTGAAATCAACCAAGTAGAAACAAAAAGGACCATAGAAAGAATCAACAGAACCAAAAGTTGGTTCTTTGAGAAAATCAACAAGATAGATAAACCCTTAGCCAGACTAACGAGAGGACACAGAGAGTGTGTCCAAATTAACAAAATCAGAAATGAAAAGGGAGACATAACTACAGATTCGGAGGAAATTCAAAAAATCATCAGATCTTACTATAAAAACCTATATTCAACAAAATTTGAAAATCTTCAGGAAATGGACAATTTCCTAGACAGATACGAGGTATCGAAGTTAAATCAGGAACAGATAAACCAGTTAAACAACCCCATAACTCCTAAGGAAATAGAAGCAGTCATTAAAGGTCTCCCAACCAAAAAGAGCCCAGGTCCAGACGGGTTTAGTGCAGAATTCTATCAAACCTTCATAGAAGACCTCATACCAATATTATCCAAACTATTCCACAAAATTGAAACAGATGGAGCCCTACCGAATTCCTTCTACGAAGCCACAATTACTCTTATACCTAAACCACACAAAGACACAACAAAGAAAGAGAACTTCAGACCAATTTCCCTTATGAATATCGACGCAAAAATACTCAATAAAATTCTGGCAAACCGAATTCAAGAGCACATCAAAACAATCATCCACCATGATCAAGTAGGCTTCATCCCAGGCATGCAGGGATGGTTTAATATACGGAAAACCATCAACGTGATCCATTATATAAACAAACTGAAAGAACAGAACCACATGATCATTTCATTAGATGCTGAGAAAGCATTTGACAAAATTCAACACCCCTTCATGATAAAAGTCCTGGAAAGAATAGGAATTCAAGGCCCATACCTAAACATAGTAAAAGCCATATACAGCAAACCAGTTGCTAACATTAAACTAAATGGAGAGAAACTTGAAGCAATCCCACTAAAATCAGGGACTAGACAAGGCTGCCCACTCTCTCCCTACTTATTCAATATAGTTCTTGAAGTTCTAGCCAGAGCAATCAGACAACAAAAGGAGATCAAAGGGATACAGATCGGAAAAGAAGAGGTCAAAATATCACTATTTGCAGATGACATGATAGTATATTTAAGTGATCCCAAAAGTTCCACCAGAGAACTACTAAAGCTGATAAACAACTTCAGCAAAGTGGCTGGGTATAAAATTAACTCAAATAAATCAGTTGCCTTCCTCTATACAAAAGAGAAACAAGCCGAGAAAGAAATTATGGAAACGACACCCTTCATAATAGACCCAAATAATATAAAGTACCTCGGTGTGACTTTAACCAAGCAAGTAAAAGATCTGTACAATAAGAACTTCAAGACACTGAGGAAAGAAATTGAAGAAGACCTCAGAAGATGGAAAGATCTCCCATGCTCATGGATTGGCAGGATTAATATGGTAAAAATGGCCATTTTACCAAAAGCAATCTACAGATTCAATGCAATCCCCATCAAAATACCAATCCAATTCTTCAAAGAGTTAGACAGAACAATTTGCAAATTCATCTGGAATAACAAAAAACCCAGGATAGCTAAAGCTATCCTCAACAATAAAAGGACTTCAGGGGGAATCACTATCCCTGAACTCAAGCAGTATTACAGAGCAATAGTGATAAAAACTGCATGGTATTGGTACAGAGACAGACAGATAGACCAATGGAATAGAATTGAAGACCCAGAAATGAACCCACACACCTATGGTCACTTGATTTTTGACAAAGGAGCCAAAACCATCCAATGGAAAAAAGATAGTATTTTCAGCAAATGGTGCTGGTTCAACTGGAGGGCAACATGTTGAAGAATGCAGATCGATCCATCCTTATCACCCTGTACAAAGCTTAAGTCCAAGTGGATCAAGGACCTCCACATCAAACCAGACACACTCAAACTAATAGAAGAAAAACTAGGGAAGCATCTGGAACACATGGGCACTGGAAAAAATTTCCTGAACAAAACACCAATGGCTTATGCTCTAAGATCAAGAATCGACAAATGGGATCTCATAAAACTGCAAAGCTTCTGTAAGGCAAAGGACACTGTGGTTAGGACAAAACGGCAACCAACAGATTGGGAAAAGATCTTTACCAATCCTACAACAGATAGAGGCCTTATTTCCAAAATATACAAAGAACTCAAGAAGTTAGACCGCAGGGAAACAAATAACCCTATTAAAAAATGGGGTTCAGAGCTAAACAAAGAATTCACAGCTGAGGAATGCCGAATGGCTGAGAAACACCTAAAGAAATGTTCAACATCTTTAGTCATAAGTGAAATGCAAATCAAAACAACCCTGAGATTTCACCTCACACCAGTGCGATTGGCTAAGATCAAAAACTCAGGTGACAGCAGATGCTGGCGAGGATGTGGAGAAAGAGGAACACTCCTCCATTGTTGGTGGGATTGCAGACTGGTAAAACCATTCTGGAAATCAGTCTGGAGGTTCCTCAGAAAATTGGACATTGAACTGCCTGATGATCCAGCTATACCTCTCTTGGGCATATACCCAAAAGATGCCTCAACATATAAAAGAGACACGTGCTCCACTATGTTCATCGCAGCCTTATTTATAATAGCCAGAAGCTGGAAAGAACCCAGATGCCCTTCAACAGAGGAATGGATACAGAAAATGTGGTACATCTACACAATGGAATATTACTCAGCTATCAAAAACAACGAGTTTATGAAATTCGTAGGCAAATGGTTGGAACTGGAAAATATCATCCTGAGTGAGCTAACCCAATCACAGAAAGACATACATGGTATGCACTCATTGATAAGTGGCTATTAGCCCAAATGCTTGAATTACCCTAGATCCCTAGAACAAACGAAAATCAAGACGGATGATCAAAATGTGAATGCTTCACTCCTTCTTTAAATGAGGAAAAAGAATACCCTTGGCAGGGAAGGGAGAGGCAAAGATTAAAACAGAGACTGAAGGAACACCCATTCAGAGCCTGCCCCACATGTGGCCCATACATATACAGCCACCCAATTAGACAAGATGGATGAAGCAAGAAGTGCAGACCGAGAGGAGCCGGATGTAGATCGCTCCTGAGAGACACAGCCAGAATACAGCAAATATAGAGGCGAATGCCAGCAGCAAACCACTGAACTGAGAATAGGTCCCCTATTGAAGGAATCAGAGAAAGAACTGGAAGAGCTTGAAGGGGCTCGAGACCCCAAAAGTACAACAATGCCAAGCAACCAGAGCTTCCAGGGACTAAGCCACTACCTAAAGACTATACATGGACTGACCCTGGACTCTGACCCCATAGGTAGCAATGAATATCCTAGTAAGAGCACCAGTGGAAGGGGAAGCCCTGGGTCCTGCTAAGACTGAACCCACAGTGAACTAGTCTATGGGGGGAGGGCGGCAATGGGGGGAGGGTTGGGAGGGGAACACCCATAAGGAAGGGGAGGGGGGAGGGGGATGTTTGCACGGAAACCGGGAAAGGGAATAACACTCGAAATGTATATAAGAAATACTCAAGTTAATAAAAAAAAAAAAAAAAAAAAAAAAACAATGCCACCCAACCAGAGCTTCCAGGGACTAAACCACTACCCAAAGACTATACATGGACTGATCCTGGGCTCCAACTGCATATGTAGCAAAGGATGGCCTTGCTGGGCACCAATGGTAGGAGAAGCCCTTGATCCTGCCAAGGTTGGACCTGCGGTGTAGTGGATTGTCAGGGGTGCTGTAAGTGGGAGTGATTGGGGAGGGAAACATACTTAGAGAAGGAGAGGGGGAGGGGTTAGGGGGCTGATGGACAGGAAACCTGGGAAGGAAATAACATTTGAAATGTAAATAAGGAATACCCAATTTAAAAAATGGGTAAAAAATAAGACTGTACCTATAGTGGGTTCAGTGAGTGGAAGCAGGGCTTACAGACAGATTATACCTGGTTGGGCCTTGAAACCCATTCTAAGGAACTCAGATTATTCTCAAAGCACCATGGGATAGAAGAAGTTTCATTAGGGGACTAACATGGACTCATGAAAATCATAACAGATAATTGGAAAGCATCCCAAAGACTATTTTAATGGGGGCAGTTGAATTATTGGTAATCAGAAAGGAAATGTTTGGATTTGTGAGATATTTAAAATTTGATTAATTTTTTTAATATTCCTTTTTAAATATTTTTATGTGTATGAGTTTTTTGCCAACATGTCTATCTGCTCGCTGCTTGTTTACCTGTCAGCCACTGAGGCCAAAACAGTGTACTGGGTCCAGATATCCTGAAAGTGGAATTACAGAGAGTCATGCGAGTCCAAATAGATGCTGGGAATTGATAGTAAGTCTTTGGAAAACAGGTCAGTGCTCTTAAATAATGAGTCATCTCTCCAGCATCAATTTTATCGCTTCTTTAATGTAAATACATTTATGGTTTTAGATTGATTAAGTGTATGTGAATGTGTGTTTATATGCATTACCATGTGTGTATGTGCATGTGTGTGAGTGTACTATAGAATGTGTATGGAAGTCTGCAAAAAATTTACATGGCCTGGTTCTTTGCTTCCACTATGCGTTTCAGAGGTTCTAAATCAGGTCTTTGGATTCGTGAGGAAACATTTCATGGATGTGACACCTCATGGATGCAAATTTTGATGAATCGGAGTATATTACTTTTCTGTATAGAAGCCTTTACTTGAGTAATATCAATGAATATTTGTACAGGACAACACTACAGTACATTTGAGTAAAAATTACCAAGGGCAAAAAATGGTTACCTATTGGTTTTACATATTTTTTCAATTAATATTAAATTAGTTGATCAAAGAGACTGAAAATGATTAATCACAGTGCTAAATTACATTCACATAAAAAGAACAGAAAAATAGAAATAGAAACATCGCTTCGATAGAAGAAAACTTTAGAGGTCATGAAATGATGCTGCTAGTACCATTGTTGGTATATTTAAAACTTCATTCTGTTAATGGACACATGCCCCTTGGTTCAAGTCAGTAGATATGATTAAAGGACAATGACTTTTGAACAAATAATGACAATTACTTTATGCCATTTATAGCAATAAATTAGATTTGCAGCCAGAAGGGGTCACAGAGTCAATTCCTGTGACCACACTTTAAATAGAATTTTATGGCTTCACAATTACTAGACCGGGTCTTCATGCCCACATTAATTCAACATACAGTTCTTCTAAATGCCTTCTAGGTAGCTAACAGTGGCTAGATGCTATGAATACCAGAACTTCTAACACATTCTTTTCGTCCTTGAAAGGTTCATATCTAAAGAGAAAAAGAAAAGGAAGACTAATGAAGAACTTTGTACAAAATGTTTGTCTGGGGACACAAATGTAGCAGTGCTCCATTTTCCCTGGCAGGGGCTTAATAGAAAATACACTGTGCCTGCTGAATGCTAAATGGCAACCCACAGTGCAGCGTGCTCACAGACAAGAAGGGAGGATAATAGAGTGTGGAACTAAAACATCATCTGACTTTAGTGGAGCAGAGACATAGGAAGTACAACAGAGGCCATGCAGGAGGCAGGGAAGGTGAGTTAGGGCCTGGCAGTTTTATGTTCTATGTGTATGTACGGGTGAGTGAGAAAGAGATGAAGAGAAGGGGAAAGGGAAGCAAGGAGGGAGGAGTAGAGGGAGAGAAAGAGGAAGACAGTCTATGGTCTACATGCTCATTCAATTCTGTAAACAGTTCTATTTATTAATGTTATTTGCACATAAAAAGCATTGCATACTCAGAAGTTCAGTAGCTTATCCAAGTGTTTTAATTAGTGTTTCTATTGCTGTGCAGAGATAACTATGATCATGGCAACTCTTACAAAGGAAAACATTTAATAGGGCTGGCTTACTGTTCCGAGGTATAATCCATTTAAGACATGACAGGAAGCATGGCAAGCACAAGCTGACATAATGCTGAAGAATGAGTTGAGTTCTACATCTAGATTGACAGACAGAAGGAAAAGAGAACAACCGGACTTGCCTTAGGCATTTGAAATTCAAAAAAAAATACACTCCTATTGATACACTACAGCCAACAATGCCATGCCTCCTCATAAGGCCTCCTAATGCCATTCTATAAGCATTAAAATGTAAGTCTATGAGGGCAATTCATGTTTAAAACACCACACCTTGGTCACGCAAGTATATCTTGTGAGTACACCCAAGTAAATGCAATCCAGAAAAGTTGATTCCAGAGGTCCAATTTTTACTTGTAGATTTGTATCATGATCAGCCTGTGATGCCCTAAACTTCAGAGCCTAAAGGGGTCCTTCTATATAATGAGCATGGACAAGCAAAGAAACAACAGAAACCATCCTCACTATATGGAAATGTTGGTTTTACCTTTATATTAAGAAAATATATGACTAAGATTGTGGGCTCTAATAGCACAAAAAAAAAGAAACAAAAGAAAAAAACAGGTGAAGAGGAAGAGGGAGTGAAATAATGCATGTTAATTCAGCATTCTATTTTGCAGCTGATAATCCAGCATTCTATTTGGAAGCTGATTTTGAAATGCATATCATTTCACTTGGTCCATAACTGATAACCAGAGAAGAGATGAATATGTAAGGCCTTTATGAATTCTAATAGCTTCAGTTTTATCACTTGGAATTGGAATCTCTCTACAGTGAGATTTTCTTGTCCCTTCCCTATTGTCTACTTGCCTTGGTTGATCCATCTTGAACCTTATGAGCAAGGTAAATGTAGTTGATATGTCTATGAACTTCAGGGAATAGTGTTGAGGTTCCTCAGAAAGTCAGACTTGAATGTGGCTTATTACATACTGAACTGTAGGAGTCAAGAATTAGCCACAATCATTAAGTTTCCAAGCATATTTATCTCTGGGACCTAAAATTCAATTGAGACAGGTGAGTGATTACTGCAATAAATATGTCAAGTTGATTTGTCTGAATTTGCACTTATAGTCTAGTGTCTCAACATGAACTTCAGCATAGGAGTTAGCAAATGATAGGGGTTCTTTTTTTGTTAGACCTCATAAGGAAAATTTATGAGAGTGCTGTCTAGCTTTGTATCAACCTGACAAAAACTACAGTCATTTTGAAAGAAGGAAACTCAATTGAGAATATGTCCTCTCCAGATTTGCTCATGGGAAAAGTCGGTGGTACATTTCCTGATTTGTGATTGGTGTGAGAGAACCAGGTCACTGAGAGCAGTGCCATCTCTGGGGAAATGGTCCTGGGTGCTGGAGGAAATCAGGCTGAGGAACCTGAAAGGCCATGAAAGGGCAAGGAAGAAAGAAGAACTCGCCATGGCTTTTGTGTGAGTTCCTCCCTCTAGGTTCTTCTCATGACCTCTTGTTCTGAAGTCCCTCAAGACGGACTGTGATGTGGAACTTTAATCTAAAGTAAATAACATTTCCTTCTTCAAGTTTGCTTTGGTCACAGCCTTTGTTTGTTTGTTTGGTTGGTTGGTTTTTGTTTCTTTTTGTGTTTTTTTCAAATCACACCTATAGAAACATTAGCTAAAACAAAAATTGGTGCTAGAAATTAGATTGGAAAAATCCTGACCATATTGTTTTTTGGAGGACTGTAAAAGTATTTTGAAAGTTTGGGACATAAAAGCTATTGAGCATCTTCAGTGACGGAGTGTTACCAAGAACTGTTAGTTGAAACAGACCTTTCCTTGCCCAAGTTGCTTTTCATCATAGTCTTCATCACAACAATAAAATACTGAGACAAAGGGCTTCCCTACTCTGTGGCTTGAAGCATACTACAGGAATCTTTCCAAACCAGGTGCTTTGTTCAGATATCATAGGAAATGAATTCATTCTGAATCCATAGCACAGCACAAATAAAATATAAGACCTTACATCTGAAGGTCAGAAGTTAATTGGTGTATGTCTCAAAGCTAGAAAATAAATAATTTAGCATCACAGGTCAAGAGGCAAAGCTGAAGTTTTCCTATAGGGGCTCACATATAATTCATATAATTATTAACACTCCAGTATCTTATAATGTAGAACCTAATGTAAAAAATGGCCTATGTAGATGAAATTCTGGCTCACAGAACAGTAATGAACATTTTTAGTTTTAATTTCACTAACATAATCTAAAACAAATTTAATTTCTGGTCACTGTATCTTTGAATTGAATCAGTACAATTTAAGCATTGCTTTCCCTGAGTTCTCTGTCTCTGAGGTACTGCTAGGCAGTGACTAGGCCTAGAATGCTGGTGGAATGGCCTCTGGGGAAGTAGATATGTCTACATACTGGAAGAAGGTGAATGGGCTGATGGTCAAGCTGAGCCAAAGTGATTACCCACAAGGAATGAAATTCCCTTCCTCTTTACTTAGATGGTTCTTACATTTCTGATCTTTGGTACTGAGATTAACTCTGGAAAAAGAACTTGGAGCCTGGAAATAAGTGGATTCAAAATAAAGTTTGTATAGTGAGTCACTCAAAAAAAAAAAAAAAAGATAAACCTCTTGGAACCAGCAGTGAAAAGACAGGTTAGGTACAGATTGCTATGACTCTCTTGACTTCTTGTCTTGTCCATAGCAACAGCAATAACAATTAGTCATTTTATGTCAATATTCATCCATCTATCCATCCATCCATCCATCCATCCATCCATCCATCCATCCATCCATCCATCTTGAGTTTATGTGGACTCTGTTGCATCCTGGTACCCAATGAGGCCAACAGGCATAGAATTCCCCTTGAGTTAAAGGCCACCGTGTGGGTGGTGGTAAAAGACCTTAGACCTGCAAGAACAATAATATTCTTAACGATGGAGCTCCATGCCCTTTGCTTTATTTTGTTTTGATTTTCAATTTACATTTTTGAGACTTTTCTACTGTATCCATGCTGTCATTTACATTATTTCTACTTCTCCCCTCTCAAACTTTTCTTGTTTTCTGAACTCTACCTCCAATTCAGGACCTGTGTTAATTAATTATCTAATCATTATGAAAAGACATCGTGACCAGAGAAATCTATATAAAACAGCATTTATTTGGAGTCTTGATTATAGTTTCAGAGGGTGAGTCCATGATTATCATGGCAGGAAGAATGACAGCAGGTGGCAATGCAAGGCAATGGAAGAGTAGCTAAGAGCTCACAACTGAGCCACAAATTGGAGGCAGAGATGGCAAGACTGGGTGGGTTTGGCATGGACTTTTGAAACTTGAAAGTGAACACAATGACATACCACCTCCAATAAGATCACACATCTTAATTCTTCTCAAAATAATTTCACCAACAAAGAACCAAACATTGAAATATATGAGCCTATGGGGCCTAACTTATTTAAACTATCACATGTCCTCTTTCTCCTCCCAGGATATACTTCTTGGTATATGCTTTTCATTGAAATAGAATCTCATTTTTTCTTTTTTCCCTTACTTCTTTATAGCCCCTTCAGTTACCCTCTCTCCAGCTTCTCACACCCCAACTCCATTCTCAAGTTAATAACCCCTTTTTTTTTTCCTTTTTTTTTTATTAACTTGAGTATTTCTTATATACATTTCGAGTGTTATTCCCTTTCCCGGTTTCCGTGCAAACATCCCCCTCCCCCCTCCCCTTCCTTATGAGTGTTCCCCTCCCAACCATCCCCCCATTGCCGCCCTCCCCCCATAGACTAGTTCACTGGGGGTTCAGTCTTAGCAGGACCCAGGGCTTCCCCTTCCACTGGTGCTCTTACTAGGATATTCATTGCTACCTATGGGGTCAGAGTCCAGGGTCAGTCCATGTATAGTCTTTAGGTAGTGGCTTAGTCCCTGGAAGCTCTGATTGCTTGGCATTGTTGTACTTTTGGGGTCTCGAGCCCCTTCAAGCTCTTCCAGTTCTTTCTCTGATTCCTTCAATAGGGGACCTATTCTCAGTTCAGTGGTTTGCTGCTGGCATTCACCTCTGTATTTGCTGTATTCTGGCTGTGTCTCTCAGGAGAGATCTACATCCGGCTCCTGTCGGTCTGCACTTCTTTGCTTCATCCATCTTGTCTAATTGGGTGGCTGTATATGTATGGGCCACATGTGGGGCAGGCTCTGAATGGGTGTTCCTTCAGTCTCTGTTTTAATCTTTGCCTCTCCCTTCCCTGCCAAGGGTATTCTTTTTCCTCATTTAAAGAAGGAGTGAAGCATTCACATTTTGATCATCCGTTTTGAGTTTCGTTTGTTCTAGGGATCTAGGGTAATTCAAGCATTTGGGCTAATAGCCACTTATCAATGAGTGCATACCACTTTTTTAATGTTACATAAAAATTGTTTATCTATATCTATCTATCTATCTATCTATCTATCTATCTATCTATCTATCTATCTATCCCCATGCATGTATTTCTATGCTCACATATATAAACAAGACTTGCTGAGTCAATTATCAAAATATTTTATTTATTTATTAACTTATTTATTTAATCTGTCTCTCTGGTGTGCATAGATGTGTCATGTCTTATGTGTGGAAGTCAGGGGAGTTAGTTTTCTCCTATCATGTGGGTTAATGGGATCAAACTCATGCTATCTGGCCTAGCAGCAAATGACTTTACCCACCAAGCCATGTTGTCAACCCATCCATCTCACTTATTTTTATGTTTTTCATTATGCAGCCTATGTTTAGGCAACAATATTGTTGGAATTTCCCGGGTACAACTTTCCAGTGTAAAAGACATTATGTCACAGCAGGTGGTGTCCTCTGGCTCTTACCATATTTCTGTCCCTGATTCTGTGATGCTCCCTGAGCCTAAGAGCTAGGGGATCTGTTATAGAGGCAATTGGAATTAGGCAACCTGCAATTACTTGCTCTCTGCATTTTGATCAGTTGTGAGTCTCATTAATGTTCTCCAACTGCTGCAAAAAAGAGCTTCTTTGATGAGTGGAGATAGCTATACTTATTCGTATATATAAAGTTCTTCAAATTATATTGATTTATGGCCAATGCCCAGAGTGGATTCTTACCTAAGGATCTGACCTTTTGAAAAACTGGTAGTTGGCTAAGTTTGCAATATCTAGCGTAAGTTCCTTCTCATTGAGCAAATCTAGACAGTTGTTGGTTATGCCCAAGATAGAAGGGCCACTATTTCACTTTTGGGGATTTTTTGCAAGCTGGTCATTTTGTAGTTCATAGGCTTTACAGTGTAAAGTTGTTGGTTTCCTCTTTAACAGCTTATTACTACGAGAGCTAATCTTCAGGGAGGAGTCTTGTAGGTTAGTTTCAGAATATGACATTTTCAGTAATGGGGTATTACTTTCCAGTTCTGGGAAGCAACAAAAACCAATAGTATAGGCTATAGTTTGTGTGTTGGGGTGTGGAGGGTGTGGTGTGGTGCTGTCCAGACCAACATCCAGAAGACAGCATGCATCTCAGATACATGGCATTAGCAATTTTGTTGGAAAGCCTTTGCATTTTCATGTCATTTAAAAAATTAAAGGCCTTCATTTTAAAACCACCTGGTTTTAGAGTGTTTTATCACATTGCACGGGAACAGGGAAAGAGGACGTTTGTTTTGCTTTCTGTTTTGATTAATTGTGGTTATTTTTGAAGAATTACTCTCTCTACTTTTGGCAACAATGGGGTACCAATTAAGGAGAAGAAATAAGGAAGAAAGGAGAAATGATTTAAGGAAGGAAGGAGAAGTAAAAAAATTAGGCTTAGAAGAGGAGAACAGAGCAATGGGGATCCAGTGCTGTTGGCTTATGCTATCTGCTATTTTGAATAGGCTTCTGTAACACAAATTTTGGTCTGTCTTGTCTGAGAACACTGACAATCCTGAATAAGTTCTATCATCACAAGGCAGAACCTAGAGGTTACTATTGCTGAAATATTAGCATCTATTGGGTTTTCCTTTAATACTAACTTATCAAATTTGTGGTATGAAGAATTATCAAATTATAAAACCACAGATGCATAGAGTATGTCAAATGAGAATATGATTAGGTTGGGTGCATTGTCCATAATACCCATACCTAAACATTCCATATGTTCTAAGAGTCTTCCTTAAAGAAGTTTTTAGGACCGTGCTCTTAAAAAGTGTAGATTCGTTCCAGAGTATTGACAATAGTGGTTATTTAAACAAATATCTAAAGAATAACTGGCTAAAAGATTCATTTAATGCTTATTTATTGTAACATGAAACAAATAAAAATTAATTCAGAAATGTTTCATTTTAGCATTTTTATTTAGAACAAAACCCTAGGAAAGCATTGCATAATAATATTTAAGGTCTGTATTATACGATATATAATGCTCTTAGGGCTTTGAGTTCAATACTCAATACTATGAATAAGGGAAATAAACTCAAGATCACATCAAGGATGCTTTTGTTATTTACAAAAATATCTATACCAATCTTAACAGAAACTTTAATTAGATAATCTGTAACCCATAAGCAAACATGATTTGAAATAATGCTTTTTCTCTTGTAAAGTTGTTTTTCACTAATGGAAGATTTTAAAAATTGGTTTCTTATTAAATTATACATCTCAAATGAATACTGACCATGTGGGATAAAAACACGAAGCCAATCAAATTTCAGCTCTAATTTCTTTAATTGCTTTCTGTGGTTTGAGCTCTGTGATTTTAATATATAATTTTCAGTAAAAGAAATTAAAATCCTGAATAGTGTAGTGTTGTTTATAATGTACTAAGCTTGCAGTAGTGACCTGAAGTCTAACCACTGATCATGAGAAAAGAAATACTTGTTTTTATTATTATTATTATTATTATTAGTAGTAGTAGTAGTAGTAGTAGTAGTAGTAGTAGTAGTAGTAGTGGTAGTAGATAAACGTTTAAAATATTTCAAATTTTAGATACAGAGTTTTAACATGCTAAGAAAAGGTTAATTTGGGCCTTAATTTTTCCAAGGCTCAGTGTGCCACTGCTATTAATGGATTTTGACTATTGATCAAACATTGAGGAACACTGGTGACCTGGTATAATCTTTCAAAAGACTAGTTTACTCTCGTAACTCATAAGTAAAAACTGTTCAGGAAAAAAAAAAACAAATTTGACTCTAACCACTTATAGTACATAGTTTTCTGTTAACAATGTCCTTGCATGCATGTATATGTATGTGTATTGTACGTGTGTGTGTGTGTGTGTGTCTCTGTGTGTGTGTCTGTGTGCGTGTGTGTGAAGTATGTTCCACATACATTAAATATACAGGTATAAGTCTCCAACAACAGGAGAAAGCTAAAATGTAGTATAAAGGCACTCTACATCTGGTTAGATCAATTCATATTATCAAACATTTGTGATAAAAGTGAAAACATGACTGAAATAAAGAGAAGCATAGCACACAGTCTACTGTATTTTATATTATCTGGCAACCAAAGTACTGGGTATACAGCCAAAGAAGTTAGGTTGTATCCAAGAGATATTTGCACAACTAAAAATTACTGCAGCAGTGTTAACAATGGCTTAGAAATTTAAGCATCTTAGGTGTCTGCCAGTTGACAAATGGAAATAAAATCTGGTATTCAATCACAACAGAACACAATAGAGTGAAAAGGGGCAATCACATGATTTATAAATAACATGATATTTGCACATATATGCATATACACATGTAAATACATACAATCCAAAGGCATTATATTAAGTGCAAAAAGCTAAGCAGAGATAAGTTCTATATGATGCCTTCTATTTTCAAATTCTCAGAAATGGAAGTCATTGGCAAAGATAGGAGGTGAGAAAGGAAAGTTGTAAATCACAGCATATGCAACGTGGGATATGTATGATGAGTGTAACTGCTCTAACACACTGAATACTTCAACTTTATTATACATACAATTCTTACCACAAAAATAATAAGGTAAAGTGATAGTTTTGTGAATAGCTTATTTCTACAACTTGTGCATAGATGAAAACTTCAAATCATGCCCAGTGAAGACACATATTTGTTTATAACTTAAAAAGAGACTGAAATAAGACGATACAAGAATACCTTGGTCCCTGTGGTACACTATGTGCTAGGTCAACAAAGATCCTTAGATATATAATGAGCACTAGAGTTTTTTTAATTAAATGTAAATAGAAATTATAGTAACTGATATTCCAGCTAAATGTCAACATACAATTAGTGCCCTAATGTGGGTTGTTACATCTCATACAAATATCATGTTGAAATCTTCATTTGCGACCCAATTAACGAGGCTTAAGGTTTCTTGGGAATACAAGAAAGTTAAGATGGCCATGTTAATTAACTTGATTATGGTGCTTTGTTACAAAACATCAGGCTCTGTACCTTAAATCTATACAGGTTTCCTTTGCCCAGAAAGCATCAATAAAGCAGATGATGCAGCTCAGTGGGATAGCGCTTACCTAGCATGACTAGATCATGGTCTTACCCAGTACAGCAAAATAATATAGAAACAAAATGACGTTAGTAAAGCTAAGATTCTGATGAAGTCACACTAGATTGTTATGGCCCCTTAATACCCTATTTAGTGTTCTTGTAATAATAGATTTGGAAACATGGAAAGTGGATACATGAAGACAGGAAAGAGATGTGTAGTATACTACAGCTCAACAGTTACCAACAACCTTCAGAAGCCAAGGAAAGAAAAAGGAGACTGCTCCTCGGGGGTGCTGTGAGAGCTGAGCCATGATAAATCTTCCATTTAAATTGTAAGAAAAATAAGGTCATTTTAATCTACTAAGTTCTGTTCTTTTATTATGGTACACCTGAAAATTAATGGGTCCCTCATGGATTTAATAAGGATTTATAAAATGATGAAGTGCTGTAATGCTGACTTCCTGCGCAGGAAAAAGGCAAGATAAGAATTTTGTCTCCAATGGAGGAGTTAAAGAAAAATTGAAGGAGCTGAAGGGCTTTGCAACTCCATGGGAAAATCAACAATATTAACCAACCAGACTCCACCAGAGCTCTCCAGGGAGTAAACCACCAACCAATGAGTACACAGGGAGGGACCCATGGCTCCAGCCATATGTGTAGCAGAGGGTGGCATTGTCCAGCATCGTTAGGAGAAAAAACCCTGTGAAGGCTTGCTTCTCCGATGTAGGGGAACTCCAGGGTGTTGAGGCGGGAGTGGGTAGGTGGGAGAGGGAGCATCTTCATAGAAGCAGAGGGATAAGAAAGGGGTATGAGAGAGGGGCGAAAGGGGGAAACAATTGAAATGTAAATACATAAAATATCCATGAAAATACAATTGTAAAAAATTAAAAAAAGAGAATTTTGTTTATCTAGAAGATGGAATCTGGTGAACGGGGAGAAAGGGTATATTTAACAAAGACCTCTATACCTACCCTCACGCAGATAAAAAATGATAGAGAAATGAGAGAGAGAGAGAGAGAGAGAGAGAGAGAGAGAGAGAGAGAGAGAGATTGCCACAGGTAAAATTTTTGTTTCTGACCATGAAGTCATTATGTATTTGATCACCTGTAGTATTTCTGAAAAACCTGATCTCCTCTCGCAACTTTTACGCTCACTGACAGCGTAGGTTGCCAGGCTGAGCATCAATAGCCTGAGCATCGCTTCCAGTTACTTTTCAAATGGACAAAGAGGAAACCTGGGTCCTGCCTTATATTCTCTTGGCCTTCACTGTGTTTACCATCACAGTCACCTGTCAGGTGTCAAGTGTGTTCCCATAAGGATGTTCACTGGCATATGTAATGACACCCACACTTTAGTGCAGCTGGATGAATATGAAGAATGTCAACTCTTCTCTTTGCTATTTTTTTTCTGGGCTATGGAACCAAAAATATCTGTCTATAACTTAAGATGAATTGACTTGGAACTCAAATCCAATGAGTCATATGTAATTATGACAAGTGAAATCTTAAAATGACTCTAATTTAAAGATGATTATAGCAAATGCATATTTATAAAGTAGATTTATAAGCCCTCTAAGAAACTTTGGGAAAGTGAATTTAAATAACACTTCTTTCTCTTTAAGATTCCATTTTTAATCTGTATCTATGTGCACAGGTGTGTGTGTGTGTGTGTGTGTGTGTGTGTGTGTGTGTGTGTGTGTAAGTTACATGCAGAAGATAGACGATCCTATGACACAGGAGTTGATAACAGTTGTTAACCACTTGATCTGTGTGTTAGGAAACAGACATGCATTCTTGGAAAAATCCTCACATTTAGCAACTCAGCAATCTTCCAGCCTGAAAAATTAGATATTTGAAGAGAAGTACTTAAATATTAAATTCTGACTTTACAAAACATCTTATGGCAGAAGATCCTAATAAAAGGAAAAATAAATAATCATCTATTAATTTTTTTCAGTAGGAAATAAAGGGTCCTCTCTTCTTGTTCTTGATAATGAATGTCTCATATAAAGCTTTGTTTTTAATTAAGACAATTTAATTTGTTGAAGTGCAATGTTTTGATGCATACTGATTTGCCATTCCAGTGGATAATGTCATACTTTGCACATGCAGACAAATTAAAATATGATCCCTGTGATGAAACTTTCAGTTACTTCCATATAAATACTAAAAAAAAAAAAAGTATTAGAAAGACTTTAAATACATGAAAAGAAACACGAATCAGAGAAATTTCATGACATTTTGTAGAAACATCCACCAACTACTGTGTAAAGATATATATTTCTTAATACAATAAATAAAAACATTCATGCATGGAAACAAATAAAACAATATCTCTGCTTATCAGTTATATATACATACATATATATATATATATATATATATATATATATATGTCTTCATACTTGAACATTTTGATTTCATTGTGTCCTAAAACATATCTGTGTTCTTGTGATATTGATTAGGTAATAAGGGAGACTATGGAAGAGGAAATTTTTTTTCTCTCCAATGATAAAAATAGCCATCTTAAGAATGTAACTAGACATACAAGAAATGAGCATATTTGTTTTCTTAACATTTTCATTAGAATTTATTCTTGAATATTTGTTTGTGCGTGTGCATGCAGATGCATGCTCACACACACACATATTTGGCATTTTTCCAAACTAAGACTGTTCAAATTAAGTTCTGAGTGTAGCATGCCTTTAATTGCCAGACTCAGGAGGAAGAAGCAAGCAGATCTTGCTTGAGGCTAGCCTGGACTACAGAGTAAGATGAGGTTAAAATCTAATGTGGGTTGTCATTTCCATTGTGAGACTAGCTTTTGTGACTGAGCTATTTTATCAAACCCATACCTTCTAGACTCACAGACCTGACTCTGCAAAAAGTTTGTAAGAGCAAGAGGTAGCGGATGACACAAAGTAAAATGTCTTTTCAGACACAACAGGGTTGATATGCACATAAACTCACAGAGACTGTGAAAACACATAAGACCACAAGGTTCAACCCTAAAACCCTGTACTGAGAGGGAAAGCAGACAAAAAGTCCCACCCCTAACCAAGAGGCTATTTACAATTGATTACTGAGAAAAGGAAAGATCAGGGCTTTGCAATGGATTTTCACTTCATTTGTCATCCACATGCTAAGGAAGGGCCTATACCTAGGAGTAGATGGCTCCCACAAAACCAACTTCAGTTTTTGTTTTGTTGTGTTTGTTTTTTAACTTAAAAATGTTTTGGTATCATAATAAAGCATATCATTTCTTCAAAATTCTTCCATGTGCCCCTCTTTGCTCTTTCAAATCTTTTTTTTGCATTAATTCTTATTACATGATTACATGGATATACATAAACATTTCTAAATGTAACTTGTTCAGCCTGTATCTTCTTATTGGGTTTATTTTGACTTTTGATTTTTGCTTTATTTCTACTTCTGTTCATTTGTTTTCTTTTCCTTTTTTTAAATTTTTTTGAGAGATGGAGATCCTCAAAAAAGAGAGATAGAGACATAGAGGAGGGGAGGAGAGAGACAGGGAAAAATGGATAAAGACAGAGAAAGGCTGGAGGGAAGAGAGAGAGAGAGAGAGAGAGAGAGAGAGAGAGAGAGAGAGAGAGAGAGAGAGAGAACCTGAAGAGCCTAAGTTGGTTGGGAGAAAGGAAGGAAGAAGGTGGGAGAGGGAAAAGAATAGGATCCTGTCATGCTATCCTTGCACATCCAACTTCACTTTCTTATAAAGGAAAATGTCAATTCTGACTTGAAATCTTGTAATACTTCTCTGGATTCCTTTCTGTCCCATTTTCACTGCCACTTCCACTTGGGACATTTGTGTGTTTTTCACCTTCTCTCTTTGTGACTGATATCTCCCAAATCCTGTTCTTACTTGGAAAACTTGGATGGACTCATGATTCCTCACTCCTAGGTCTAAAGTCCCAGCAGTTGAATTTGGAAAAACAAGAGTGGTCTTCAAACTTCAACTACCTAGGTCCTTTTCTTCCCGTCTTAGTTGCTACAAACACAAATCAATTACACAAGTCTGTCCACCACTTTAAATTATATCCTCAGGTATTTTTCGAGCTTTTGTTTGCATTTTTGCCCTTACTTAGTATTTCCTCTAAAGCTTATGAAATTCTGCTAACGATCCCTCTAATTTAGAATTAACTTGTAATTGCTTATTACATTTCATACCCCAAACCCTCTGTTCTTCCATAGTTAATTTCATATCCTGTCCAAAGATTTCTTATAATTAAGCTTGCACTAAGTTACTACATTCTCAATGCTATGCGTTACCATTGCAGAAGCAGGTTTTTAAGATCATGGGAGATTTAAATGAAGTAAGCATTTTCCTAATTTAAGTTAATGCTTAGGATATTTCATGATTAAAACAAAAATAAGAAATATGTTCAACTCCCTATATATCCATTACTTTTCTAAATGGTTCTTGCAAATTTCCTTGCAAATCTTTTTCCTGTAAATATAAATGGTTGGATGAGAACAAGTAATTTTTCCCTTTTATTGTATTGGAAATGAATGCAATCCATTTTCACTCAACATTATCCTTTTGAAAACTAATTCACAAATCCAAGAGGATTTATTGATATTCCATTGACCTTTTTCCTAGTAGACTGAATAACAATCTCAATCACTAGCTTACAGTTCAATTAGGAAAGATTCTATATAAAATTCAAGGCCGCTGTGTTCCATTCCATTGAATTCTTTAGTTTGCCACTGAAACTAATTACTCAATCTATGTGCAGGGACACTGACTATTTATTGATGAGCCTTTCCTTACAGGAATTTTGCTTTTAAAAGAAGTTTCTGGCCCTGAAAAGGTAGACATGAATGACCTCAAGATATTTATACTCCAAAAATTCACGATTTTACTGAACTTCGACAATTTCATTTGATTTTAAGTGAGGTATTCCAAGGTACTTCAAGTATTAGTTCTGTCTTATGAGTGCTAATGAGATGCTGTTCCTGACATTTTATAAAGAAATGCAAAGGTGTTTTGTAAAAGTAGGAACAGAGAAGAAATCACAACAACATGCAGTTTTGTTTGCAAGGCTGGAATTTTCTTTTGGTTACAAAACGGACACAGCCCATATGTTCGCAAAGCTAAAATAGCATTTTAAGTGAGGCACTGGCTTCTCTCTTCCCCCAGACTGTTGTGAGTCATTTTAGCAATTTGCTTCCTACAATAATTTCAGAGAAAGCTGTAAACTTTATGCCGAACTCCATAATTAAGGTGAAACTATGGGAATCTTCATTACTCATTAATTTAATAAGGATTTATCAAGTAACTTTTATGCGTGAGTTCTGATAATAGAGATAATTGAAGCCAAACTTATTCATAAAGGACTTCGCAAATGAGACAGATACAAGTGGATATTATGGGATATTTTAGTAAAGACCGTGGCAGGGATTTGTAGAGAAATTTGTGGGCTACAGTGGGGAAGCATGCAGTTCAATTTCAGGGAAAATGTTCTACAGACGAATCAGTGTTTTATATGAATCAACTGGATTTTAATAAGGTTTTTGTAAATAAATCCTAAGACATGCACATAGATATTAAAGTTCAGTAGTTTACTTAATATTGACCTAGGATTCTTTGGCTCTCAAAGGAAAGTGGTTAATGACTCAGGTTACGTGTTAAAAAGTCACAGCTATGTATTAGCAAACCTCTCTTTATAAGTTAAAAGTAAATAATTCAATCACACACAAGGCATGCTAAGAATGTCTTTACCGACTATATCGTATAATTTTCAAAAACACTGAAACACTAGAGCAATTTGACAAAACTGACAATGTATTTGGAAAACAAAAATACAGAGTCAATTTTAAAAGTTGCCAAGGAAATTGAGAAATGAAAGGATTCAGTTCATTATTCTTTGAGGTTACAAAAAGGAAACTGAAAGATTGTTATGAATCATGAGGGCAATATTATTTAAAACATTAATAGAACTTTGAGCTACGGCAAGAACTGGGTATTATGTAGTGAGTGTGACAAAAGCATCAGTGCGTCTTTGCTGAAACACTGACTACCAGCGAGTGTAATGAGAATGTGCGGACTTTGAAGCAGTGGTTTAAAAATACCTGGAGAAAATAGGTGCTTAGAAAATGAAAGACCTAAGATCCAGTAAGAGGCTCCTAGAGTTATTTATTCCTCTCAGTTATCCAACTTAAAATCGAATCTTCGCTTTCTTTCTTAAAGTACCAATGTGGTTCATCCATGCTGGGAACAGGAATTCAATTGGGTTAGTAGCATGCCTTTCAAGTTCACATTTTCATGTAGAATTCTTTAACCTGAGAATGTGCTTAGAAGATCTGGGTTGTAGTGGAATATTCCTCTACATTTTGGGGCGATTTTATATCTTTATTGGGAGGTGATTCTCATATTTTTCTGTATGTTCTTTTAATTTTTATCTCTTATTTCTGTATTTTAATTAATGTACATCAGTGTATGGATTCATGTTTACAGTGTGACCGTTTCATACATGTTGCTATCATGCTTTAAATACAGTCTCCTAACCGACTGAACTCTTTTTTTTTTTTTTTTAAACATTTTTTTTTTTAACTTGAGTATTTCTTATATACATTTCAAGTGTTATTCCCTTTCCCGGTTTCCGGGCAAAATCCCCCTCCCCCCTCCCCTTCCTTATGGGTGTTCCCCTCCCAACCCTCCCCCCATTGCCGCCCTCCCCCCATAGTCTAGTTCACTGGGGGTTCAGTCTTAGCAGGACCCAGGGCTTCCCCTTCCACTGGTGCTCTTACTAGGATATTCATTGCTACCTATGGGGTCAGAGTCCAGGGTCAGTCCATATATAGTCTTTAGGTAGTGGCTTAGTCCCTGGAAGCTCTGGTTGCTTGACATTGTTGTACTTTTGGGGTCTCGAGCCCCTTCAAGCTCTTCCAGTTCTTTCTCTGATTCCTTCAACGGGGGACCTATTCTCAGTTCAGTGGTTTGCTGCTGGCATTCGCCTCTGTATTTGCTGTATTCTGGCTGTGTCTCTCAGGAGCGATCTACATCCGGCTCCTGTCGGTCTGCACTTCTTTGCTTCATCCATCTTGTCCAATTGGGTGGCTGTATATGTATGGGCCACCTGTGGGGCAGGCTCTGAATGGGTGTTCCTTCAGTCTCTGTTTTAATCTTTGCCTCTCCCTTCCCAGCCAAGGGTATTCTTTTTCCTCATTTAAAGAAGGAGTGAAGCATTCACATTTTGATCATCCGTCTTGAGTTTCGTTTGTTCTAGGGATCTAGGGTAATTCAAGCATTTGGGCTAATAGCCACTTATCAATGAGTGCATACCATGTATGTCTTTCTGTGATTGGGTTAGCTCACTCAGGATGATATTTTCCAGTTCCAACCATTTGCCTACGAATTTCATAGACTCGTTGTTTTTGATAGCTGAGTAATATTCCATTGTGTAGATGTACCACATTTTCTGTATCCATTCCTCTGTTGAAGGGCATCTCGGTTCTTTCCATTTTCTGGCTATTATAAATAAGGCTGCGATGAACATAGTGGAGCACGTGTCTCTTTTATATGTTGAGGCATCTTTTGGGTATATGCCCAAGAGAGGTATAGCTGGATCCTCAGGCAGTTCAATGTCCAATTTTCTGAGGAACCTCCAGACTGATTTCCAGAATGGTTTTACCAGTCTGCAATCCCACCAACAATGGAGGAGTGTTCCTCTTTCTCCACATCCTCGCCAGCATCTGCTGTCACCTGAGTTTTTGATCTTAGCCATTCTCACTGGTGTGAGGTGAAATCTCAGGGTTGTTTTGATTTGCATTTCCCTTATGACTAAAGATGTTGAACATTTCTTTAGGTGTTTCTCAGCCATTCGGCATTCCTCAGCTGTGAATTCTTTGTTTAGCTCTGAACCCCATTTTTTAATAGGGTTATTTGTTTCCCTGTGGTCTAACTTCTTGAGTTCTTTGTATATTTTGGATATAAGGCCTCTATCTGTTGTAGGATTGGTAAAGATCTTTTCCCAATCTGTTGGTTGCCGTTTTGTCCTAACCACCGTGTCCTTTGCCTTACAGAAGCTTTGCAGTTTTATGAGATCCCATTTGTCGATTCTTGATCTTAGAGCATAAGCCATTGGTGTTTTGTTCAGGAAATTTTTTCCAGTGCCCATGTGTTCCAGATGCTTCCCTAGTTTTTCTTCTATTAGTTTGAGTGTGTCTGGTTTGATGTGGAGGTCCTTGATCCACTTGGACTTAAGCTTTGTACAGGGTGATAAGCATGGATCGATCTGCATTCTTCTACATGTTGCCCTCCAGTTGAACCAGCACCATTTGCTGAAAATGCTATCTTTTTTCCATTGGATGGTTTTGGCTCCTTTGTCAAAAATCAAGTGACCATAGGTGTGTGGGTTCATTTCTGGGTCTTCAATTCTATTCCATCCGACTGAACTCTTAATTTCCCTGAACTCTTAATTTCCCCTCTCTCTCCTCTGTCTGCTTATTCTTCTCTAATAATACATGCATGTATACGCACACACACACACACACACACACACACACACACACACACACACATACTCACTCATATATAAATATTTATTGTTGTTTTATTTCAAAATAGGGATTTACTGTGTAGCTCTGGTTGTTCTAACAGAGATCTGCATGCCCCTGCCTCCCACATGCTGGAGTTAAAGTTATGAGTCACTAATCTCAGATAGAAACACACACACACACACACACACACACACAATATATATATATATGTATATATACATATATATAATTTATATATATTTATATAATTTGATTTCTTTTTTATGTATGAGTAAAAGCACAAGGTACTTGTCATTCTATATTTATGACCATGTTTTTCACCATTCTGTTTTCTACAAATATGTGTGTGTGTGTGTGTGTGTGTACTCCATTTGTACACAGACAACATTTTCTCAGTGCACTAATCTGTTAATAAAGATCCATACTGATTCTATGTCTTAGCTAATGTGTACAGCTTGCTTAGGACATGACTCAGGACTTAAATATCTGGATTCTCTAGTTTAATGTCCTTTGGTGTTTTTTGTTTTTAAAAACATTCACATAGCTCTACCTAGTTGTTCTACTACTTTACATCACCCTTAGTAACGTTGACTTGTAGCCTTGTTCAAGAGAATAATAAATTCAGCTCTGAATTTTGGAGGTAGGAAGTCAAAGAATTTAGCAAGCAGTAAAAATATTTAATTGAATCTGTCTTTTATATTAAAAGGTTTCTATAATGTTAAACTTAGGCAATACATAAGTTGAAGTATTTGATGGTTTAGATCATGAAGTAGTATAATTGAAGTAATAACTTGAAGGCAAAGCAACTTTGTATTTGATTGTTAATTGGTTGGCATTAAAAAATAATAAAGACGGATATGCTTCCAATCCTCTGATCATTTGCAACTGTATGTTGTTTTCATTTAGTGAGTTCACTGGATGGATAAAGTCATACATTTTATGAATAAAAGTTTGAAATACATATATATTGAAACTAAAGTAGAACACAGAGTCCAAATACAGGTGGTTGGATATTTGGTCCACAGTTTCATTGTGAAACTCTGGGCTGTTAGATTTTATAAGTCACTGGTGTATAGGTAATAAATCCATGCCCACATATAGTGTCGGTGCCCTTTTATAGGTATTAATTAATTCATTTAATGTCCTGAAAGTTTTATTGCAGATACTGTTTCAATTCCTAGGTTGTTGATTTTTTTCCACCAATAAAGAAGCTGTGATAGAAATAAGGAGAGATGGATCACAATGCTCCACCCGCAACTATTGATTACTTCAAGGGTCTGTGGATTAAAATATGTGATCAATATAAATTATCAATGCGATAACCACAAAACCTAGGAAGGGCTACACTTTAGCAGCTACAGATATTCAGATATTGAATAAATTAGAAAGGGGGTCAAAAGTGGGATCTAGTGACATGCCACAAACAAACAAGCAAACAAACAAACAAACAACCTATGGTGAATGGTGCAGTAATATTGATTGGAATAAATATAAAAGAAATATTGACAAAAGGACTCAATCATAACGTGTAGACATCTGTTTGAAGGATTTTTTTTGAGTCGTTCGGAGGAATACTATATACTTTGGAGGAAAGCAAGAGTTATAATAATAATGACTTTGAACAAAAGAAACTCAAGACGGATGATCAAAATGTGAATGCTTCACTCCTTCTTTAAAAGGGGAACAATAATACCCTTGGCAGGGAAGAGAGAGGCAAAGATTAAAACAGACACAGAAGGAACACCCATTCACAGCCTGCCCCACATGTGGCCCATACATATACAGCCATCCAATTAGACAAGATGGATGAAGCAAAGAAGTGCAGGCCCACAGGAGCCAGATGTAGATCGCTCCTGAGAGACACAGCCAGAATACAGCAAATACAGAGGTGAATGCCAGCAGCAAACCACTGAACTGAGAATAGGACCCCCGTTGAAGGAACCAGAGAAAGAACTAGAAGAGCTTGAAGGGGCTCGAGACCCCATATGTACAACAATGCCAAGCAACCAGAGCTTCCAGGGACTAAGCCACTACCTAAAGACTATACATGGACTGACCCTGGACTCTAACCTCATTAGAGGTTAGAGGCACCAGTGGAAGGGGAAGCCTTGGGTCCTGCTAAGACTGAACCCCCAGTGAACTAGATTGTTGGGGGGAGGGCGGCAAGGGGGGAGGATGGGGAGGGGAGCACCCAGAAAGAAGGGGAGGGGGGAGGGCGATGTTTGCCCGGAAACCGGGAAAGGGAATAACACTCGAAATGTATACAAGAAACACTCAAGTTAATAAAAAAAAAAAAAACATAAAAAAAAGACACGTGCTCCACTACGTTCATAGCAGCCTTATTTATAATAGCCAGAAGCTGGAAAGAACCCAGATGCCCTTCAACAGAGGAATGGATACAGAAAATGTGGTACATCTACACAATGGAATATTACTCAGCTATCAAAAACAATGCCTTTAAGAAATTCATAGAGAAATGTTTGGAACTGGAAAATATCATCCTGAGTGAGGTAACCCAATCACAGAAAAACACACATGGTATTCACTCATTGATAAGTGTCTATTAGCCCAAATGCTTGAATTACCCTAGATGCATAGAACACATGAAACTCAAGATGGATGATCAAAATGTGAATGCTTCGCTTCCTCTTTAAAAGAGGGAATAAGAATGTCCTTGGCAGGGAATAGAGAGGCAAAGATTAAAACAGAGATAGAAGGAACACCCATTCAGAGCCTGCCCCACATGTGGCCCATGCATATACAGCCATCCAATTAGACAAGATGGATGAAGCAAAGAAGTACAGGCCGACAGGAGCCAGATGTAGATCTCTCCTGAGAGACACAGCCAGAATACAGCAAATACAGAGGTGAATGCCAGCAGTAAACCACTGAACTGAGAATAAGACCCCCGTTGAAGGAATCAGAGAAAGAACTGGAAGAGCTTGAAGGGGCTCGAGACCCCTTATGAACAACAATGCCAAGCAACTAGAGCTTCCAGGGACTAAGCCACTACCTGGACTGACCTTGGACTCTGACCTCATAGGTAGCAATGAATATCCTAGTAAGAGCACCAGTGGAAGGGGAAGCCCTGGGTCCTGCTAAGACTGAACCCCCAGTGAACTTGATTGTTGGGGGGAGGGTGGCAATGGGGGAGGGTGGGGTGGGGAATACCCATAAAGAAGGGGAGGGGGAGCGATTAGGGGGATGTTTGCCCTGAAACCGGGAAAGGGAATAACATTCGAAATGTAAATAAGAAATACTCAAGTTAATAATAATAATAAAAAAAAGAATGGGGTTCCCCATTGGAGAAGTTAGAGGAAGGATTAAAAGAGCTGATGGGGCTTGTAACCCCATAAGAACAACAATACCAACCAACCAGTTAGCCCAGGGACTACACCACAATTCAAAGAGAACACATGGACAGACCCATGTCTCCAGCTGCATATGTTGGCAGAGGATGGTCTTATTGGGCATCAATGGGAGGAGAAGCTCTTGGTCCTGTCATGGCTTGACTCCCCCCCACTTACACCCCAGTGTAGGGGAATGTCAGGGTGGGGAGGCAGGAAGGAGTGAATGGATGGGTGGGGAACACCCTCAAAGAAGCAGGTGGAGGGGGAATGCGATAGGGAGTTTATGGACAGGAAACCAGGAAAGGGGAGAACATGTGAAGTGTAAGTATAAAAAATATCCAATATAAAAAGAAATATCTTCCTAAAACGCAGGTCTATGTTAAAATGAAAACTGATAAATGAAAACGAGGAAAGGAAGGAAGAAAAGTAAGAGATTAAAAAAAGAAAAGTAAAGACTAGGTACATTTATAGCTCCCTCTTGCCTGAAACAGTTTCCAAGAATATGCTACACTTTAAAAAAATCTGCTTAAATGTCATTCAGGAAGTGCTGAATTAAGCAATGGAAAGGCTTCTTTTATAAAGGTTTTCTTAGAACTCAGAGAACATGGCAGGACCATTTCGAAAACATACTGACCTTGTACTTTTCAGAGCACAGCACCACTTCTAAGGAAACAGTGGACTTGAAAAAGAAGACTCAACTAGCTTCTCCTGAATGTTCAACTGTTTGGCTACAGTTCACAAGACTATGGCCTTTGCATCATAAAGAAACATTTTTCTTTCTTTCTTTCTTTCTTTCTTTCTTTCTTTCTTTCTTTCTTTCTTTCTTTCTTTCTTCCTGTAACATTAAAGAAACATAAAATTTTCTTTTTCCCACATTTAATTTTTAATGTTTGTAAACTTGAGGGTAGGCAAAGTTTAGCTAGCTCTAGACCTCATGAATAGGAAAGCAGAGTCCCTAATGTTTGTTTTGCTTTGTATGAATCTAAAATACAAATTAAAATAAATGTAATCAAAGAATTTAGACCGCTAGTGTACTATTAGCCACTGTGCAGAAAAACACAATCATAGTTTCTTCTAATGTGTACATAATGTGATGTTGCTTTGTTTGCAAAGTAAAGAATAAATAAAACTCAGTAAGAATGTATATCATGCACAAGGACTCAAAAGATGCCAGATAAAACTCTAGGAAAAATAATCATCTAGATGGTAAAATAACCACAGAAAATGTCTCAATACTTACAATAAGACCATATTACAGACTGCTAAATATTAATTGATAGATGAGATAATATTGATTACAGAGCAAAGAATCATGTAAAAGCAGTGGAAATACATCTCCAGAGATCAATATACCCATCAATAGATACCATTATAGTCAGGCAATAAGGAAAAAAATCCAACAGTTTATCAAATGTTGAAAAGATACACCAAATATCATAGAAGGTGAATCTAGCCTTTGAATAAAGCCTGTCAAAATGACAGGTTCAACACTGTAATTGACTCTAGCAAGGAACCACACTAAAGAATTTATAGAGACATATAAATGTCTGTATGCAAAAACTGTAAACACACACACTATAGTATGTAAAACAAAATAGATAGTCATGCAGGTACTTAAAATAACAGTTAGAAGAAGGAATGAAACATGTAGGACATTTTTAATGCTCTTATTAGTTTCTATATATAAGGTTATTGTCATTTCTAAATAAAAAATGTACCCCTTAAGATTGTCTATGTACCAGACAATACCAAAGACAATATAGTTAATGGAATATAAGACAATAGAAATGCTCTATTTCGAAAAGAAATGCAAACAATAATCATAATTTAGCTTTAGAGAAATTTCAAGCCATGTGAAACATGTGTATTAGGAGTATGTAAGCATGCATATAAAGAAGAGGAAAACATTTCAATAGACAGTGATGAAAACTTTTTACATGTCGTAAATGTACAGAAGCAAGAAGTTCAAAATGTAGTATGTAGCAAGCACAATTATTATAAACAAACAAACAAACAACCAAATAAATAAAGGCATATGACTAACCAGAAGCAAGGAAGCAACTAACACTGGGTGTAACTTAATGTGCTGAAATCAAAATCCTTTTCCCAGTGAAAGCTTCTTGGCCAGTAGGGACACTTTCTCAGATACATGAAAATGGCAGTGGCAGGTACATTAAGGAGAGGGCTGCAGAAGGAAAGGGTCCTAGGAGGAAGCATATAACAAAGCAATGACTGCACGCCGCAAACAGTATGGAGAGATGATGATGGACACTTTATCTGTTCATTAAAACACCTGTCCTAGAAATTAACAATTTAAAAATAAAAACAAGTATTCTTGAGTTATAACAAATTTAAGAAGGAAAATGTATGACAAAAGCTTGAAGGTTTAAAAGGAAGATCAAAATTGTAATTTTTGATACCATATGTGAAGTGGCATAGTATCATTGGAAGATACGTTGTTATAAGCCATGAAATAATACCATAAACAAATACTTTTGGTAATCAACTAATAATAGAGATTCCCTCTCCCTCTCCCTCTCCCTCCCCCTTCCCTTCCCCCTTTTTCCTTGCCCCACCTCCTCCCTTCCTCCCTTCCATCCATCCCTTCTGTCTTGATTATTTATCGCTGTGTGTGTTTCCCTGCCAATTACTCAGGAGGCACGTATATAAACCAAACACATTCCAATGGCACTTTCCTAAACTGCTAGACCTAGTTTCTCTAAAAGTGGGTCCACATAGCTTCATGTGCTTCCTAAGACCTTACTATAGCTGGTTCTTTCCCTGTAAAGACTGACAGAGAGGGAAAGCAGGAGGAAATTAACGAAGGGAATGCAAAAATATTTGGTAGGCAAGTCTCAAGACTCTCTCCTCAAATGGGGCTTATAATATGGGAAAATTGATAATGTTGAGTTTCCATTTACTACGAGTCACCACATTAAAATTTAGTAGGGTTATATTCTACATTATATGAAGGAAAACATATGAAAGAACTTGTTTTGTTATCCTAAGTTTGGGAAACAATACCTTGTCAAGTTATATGCATTTCAACTTAGAAGATGAAAAGCTAGTTAATTCACTACATTAAAATTATAGATATTTTTAGTCACAAAGTAAGTTAATGAATGAAATAGCAGATAATGAGTAGGAATTCTCTTTCAATGAACTTGAAGATCAACCTATATTTACAATAGGGAAAAGAACTAATGTTTCTCATCAAAAATGAAAAGTGGAGATGTATAGCTAACAAACAGGTAGACATACATAGAAGAACAAGGAATGTTGCTCTTGCATTGTCATGATGGAAAACGAGGCATTTGAAGATGCATTGGGGAAATTGGAAAGGCATCTTTTTTTTTTTTTTACCAAAGAGACAGCGTTACATGTATGCGTGCAATTCAAGCAAACATATACTGTAGTGTGAAATTATTAAAAAACAATTCACACTATTGCCACCTTGGCACTGATTGGTGGTCTCGGTCTGCTCCCAGCCTGGTACATAGCCCAAGATTGAGACTGTAGATTTCCCCTACCCAACACCTCTACCACCAATGCTGGCTGGCTCTGCCTCTCCAGAACTCCTAGATCACACGCTCGGCTGCCAAACAGTTCCAAAGTTAGCTGGGGGCGCACTCTCAACCCATGCTCTGTTGTGATTATGTTTCCCCTGGAGCTCAGTCCTTGCCCAATCTTCCTGTCCCAATTCCTGGCCAAATTCCACCTTGTCTATGTTCTTTCTCTCTGGCCCACTTGAGGTGCCACAAAATGGAAAACACCAGACAATCTTAGTTCAGAATCAACAAATAAAACAACCGCTTGGTGTGGAAGCTATTATCCTAACCTCAACAACTATTCTATGTTACATAGAAATCTTCCGGTGGCAGATTCTGGTGGATTCCACTACCAGATCTAATAGACCCCCCTCTACATAGTGCTTCCTTTCGCTTTTCCTCGCCCAGTGATTAGCTTTTTGTCATCTTTATTATCCAATCAATTCATTAGGTGAACATTCCACCGAAATATACTTGAATAGATCTACGTTGCCATAGTTGTAGGATGAAAATTAAGGTCCTATCTTTCTCAGATAACTCAATTTGAATAAAATATTTCTTGTTTGAGGTACAGATCACACATCTGTGTTGCTCAAGAAAACCCGATAAAGCCAAGAGGAAACTCATGTGCAAGTCACAGTGTAGTTTGTGAAACTGGATTTAACACCAGCATTCACCTCTAGGTCAATTAAATGCTAAGTGAGCACAATGTTGAGTTGCTAAAAGGCAATTGGAAACAATGAATTAATGAATAAAATGTTAGAACATTATAATTTCTAAAGTACTTTTGGTCCTGTTGGGACTTTGGCTGGTTAACTCTAGTAGAATTTATAATATATTAGTTGCTTTGTTGGTGAACTCACTTTATCCACTGGTGTTTGGCGAATCTGGCATAATCATTTTTGCCAAGGATCCTTTTAAACTTGTGTTTTGATGTGTATGGCTTTTAACTTTGTTTCCTTACAGCTAATGTTGAATTTCTAACCTCCAAGATGATAGTATTATTTAAAAAAAAGACTTTGGGCAGTAACTAGGGCCCCCATCAATGTAATTTATATCTTTATAAGAGACCATGGCCAGGTAACTAGCTTCTCTTTCATATGAAGACCAGACATCCTTTGAGCTTTCCAAATTATGATCAACTAAATATGAAATATCATTGGGACTTTTCATGTTGCCAGTTCTCCATTTCCTTCACTATGTTGTGCATATTACATTTAAATAAAACACTTAGCAAGTGTGCTCTGTGGAGTCTGACGGTCCTCTTCAACAACGAATTGAAGAAAATGATTCATATATTAACTACTTGCGTAGAGAGCATTTAGTAAAACAGAAAATTAAGCAGCATAATATTTTATCCATCACAATACCCCAATATATACACTAAAGCTTAGGCACAAGCACTAAACAGATCATGGTGCAAGGAAAAATATGTATATAGAGATAAACATCAAGCATCAGAGAAAATGTCAATGCATAATAGAAGGATTCAGTGAGAGTCTTTCAAAAGTTGAAGAGAACTCTTGGTATCTACATGGGAGTTCAGTGTAATTTTCATGATATACTTTTCAAGTCCTGTCCACTGAGCATACAATTATGAGTTTGATAGTTCCTCTCCCTATATTTAAGTATAGTCTGTAGAGATCGTTTATTCATGTTTCTCTAATTGGTCACTACATATAAGAATAACTTGTCACAAACAGATACACAATAAAATTAACTTCGTACTCTGAGAAACTTACTCAGCTGTAAGGTAAGTCATTGCCTTACAGCTTTGAGACATTTTGTTTTGCACTTGTAAACCTGCAGAAGAAGATTCCTACTAACTGGTAAATCTGCAGCACAAGTCTAGGATCCAAGGCTCAGAAATCACTTTTGAACAAGGGTTAGAAAATTTAGGAGGCAAAAGAAAAAGAAGTTTGCTGTAAGACTGTGTTGTCCTAAAAATGTGGGAATCCATACCAAGGAATTTAGCATAGCTGCCTCAGCATGCACTGAACAAGTGTAATACACGTAGACGTGCTAACATGGAAATAGGAAATGTCATGGGGCCTCACATCTACACGAATAACCATAGATACCCAAAGAACAGAGAACCGGAGAAATGGCCTTCCTCAGAGTAGCATACAAACTGGTTATTCAACGTCAAATGGCCAGTTCTGACAACATAACACAAATTACAGGCAACTGAACAGGTTATATTTATATATCCAGGAGTGTGGGAGTGTACATACTTGTGTGTAACAACAACTAATGAAAAGTAGGCCATTAATTTGAAAGAGTGCATTCGAGGGTTTAAAGGAAAGAAAGGAAAGGATAAAATTATATAATCATAACATGATCTCAAAAAATAAGAGTATCTTTAAAAAAAAAGATTAGTTGGAGCAAAGTGGAAAAGTAAAATTTGATAGAACTCTTCGGGAATTTGGTTCTTTACCCCAAATCCCTTCCTCTCTGTCAGAAAGCAATGTCTGTAGCTTGAAATAACACATCACACATTTGAGACAAGCCAGATGGTCTTTCCAGGAAAGTTGGGAACATCTTTCTTTTTCACAAAATTCTTTGGGAAATCAGCTCAAACTTATTTTTCCTGCTAAGAGGAAATAAAGAGCTAACATCTTTCAAGCTTCAGATTTTTTGGTGACATTAAACTTCAGTTGGTTATTTTTAAAAACGTTACGCACTTTTACTTTATAGAGGTATAACTCCAACTTTGTGGTTTAAACTCCACTGAGTATCTATTTGAGAATAGATATGTACCAGCAGGACTATTTTTTTAAAAATATTTTTATTAATTCTCAGAGAGTTCCATGCACTCTGTACATTTTCATAGGCTTCTGGTTTTTCCCAGATCCAACACCATTCCATACTCACTCCGTGTCATGTCCACAAGTCCCATTGGCGATTGTTACACAGTCTTTCTACGTGGCTAAGCACTGGAGCACGTTAGACCTACCAGTTACCATACCATTAAAGAAAACGAATTCTCCTTCTCCTGGAAGCTACTCATTACAAACAGTTCCTCACCACTAAACAAAAATCCAATCTATTTCTTATACAGTTTGGGGACTAAGAGTCTATGACTAGAGAGGTCATAGTTTCAGGGAAGAAACTCCTACTCTTAGGAGTATGGACTGACTTACTCTGTCTTGATGTAGCTACAGATTAGTGACTCTCTGAAAGCTCAATGGAGAAGCTTCAGTTTCACTAGCTGGCAATCGATGTGGAGGCTTACACTGGACAAGGAGAAGAAAATAGTAAGTATAGAGTGATCAGTTCTGAATGAGACACTTATATCACGTTCTCTTCTGCTCATTGCTCTGGGCTCACTGTGGAAGAGGGATCAGAATGGAAAGAGTATAGAGTGGTAGTAGATAGATACAGCAGAATGGTATGTTCATGACACAATGATACAGTTGTACCTACAAGTGCCTAGCCAGTGTAGCAGAATACAGAATACAGAATACATAAGAACCGGGTAACATCCAGCCAGACAAAATCAGATGGATAAGGTGGGTAAAGACATAATTAAATGTTTGGGAAATAAATTGTTAAATACTAATACTTACTTTACTTATGCTTTTGCCATGATAAAAAGCCAAGAAATAGTGACCAAAGAATATGCGTATGAAAAATAAAAGTAAAAACTGTAAAATAAGAGATTAAATATCTTAAGAGCTTTTTTCCCCCAACCCCCACTTTGGTTTCGTTTGGTTTACTTTTCATTTTGGTTTTCGGGGACAGGGTTTCTTTGTTGAGAAACCCATTTTCCTATTCTTTGCTGCCCTGGAACATAGAGATCCCTAAGCCTTTGCTGATAAGTGCTGAGTTTAAAGGTGTGTGCCACCACCACCTGGCTATAATTTTCAAAGATGTTGAGCATCTTTTATTATCCTTGAAGATCTTGCGGTTTGACCTTAGACCATTGAAAGGTAGTTCAGTGAGTTGAATTTAGTTCTGGAGGCATGAGCATAATTTAAACAGTGCTACGTGAGGACAGAAGGGAAGCACAGGGAAAGATCCAGCTGCTTCTGCAGATGACCCTCCAGAAGAAGTAATGGATGCTTGGAAATGCAACGGACACACTGGACACTTGGGGCTAACAGAGAAACTATGGCTCAATAGAACAAAACAAAACAATTAGAAAAATAAAGAAGGACACTGGTTAACTCAGGTTTCTTTTTAAAGTCCCTTGAAGGGTAGGAAATACAGATCACATGAACATGATTCAATTTCTAAAGTGAATTCAACAACTGTGGCTTGCAGAGTGTTCCCTGAAATGGCTGTGAAAACTTACTGCTCGGGACACTCACAGGGAACATGTCATGAAGCCCAAAACATTGATGTGATGAATATATTTCAGATTTTTATGTACACTTTTTGCCCTTATTTAAGTAATTTATTTTGTCCTTATGAAAGCAATATTCAGAGCTGGAGCATAGGTTCAGTGGTTAGTCACATTGGCTGCTTTGTCGGAGAACCTGGGTTCAATTCCCAGTACCCACGACAGGTCACAGTTATCTATAGCTCCAGTTCCATAGAGTCTGATAACTTCATGTAAGCAAAATGCCATGTACACGAAGTATGAATAAGAAAATAAATCATAAAAAGAAGACAATAATGTGATCATCTCAATAATTCCATCTTCTTAAGGAGAAGATCCCAGCCTATTACTTCTCTCCCCACACAGTGCATTGCCCAATGTATTTTTCAAATTTTAAAAAATATGGGGTAAAATTCCTTAAAATAAGTGGATATTTGTCTCATTCAATGAGGCAAGACTATAATTTATATTCACAAAGTAGAATAGACCAATTCAGTAGTCACTTGCAAGCCCCTCAGGTACTTGGCTCTTAACAAAACGGTTAAGTGGATCTGTTGTCCTTGTCATTTTTAAAGCTGACTTTCCAATCTCATTAAAACATGCTTACTTGGAATTCATCCCCAAAACAGGTTCTTATGTTTCCTGAAATCTCAACTTCATTTTAGAAAAATCAAATTCTCTTCGGCAATGTACAAACAGGCAAAAGTCTCTTTGTAGTTTTAGCTCTTAAAGAAAAGAAGCGGAGACCCTGTGGTTCAATTTCTGAATTTCATGGGCTGTTATCCACAGAGAAATTGAGTGCCCTGAGACCCAGCCTTCCTCAGACCCCTTGCGCATTACTGATAGTAAATAGATAGGCGGTGAGAGGCTGTGAGCAGCACAGCTGGTGGACCAGTTCTTCAGTGGTGCATTGAAGAAGAAGAAAGGAGATGCTTTAGCAGCAGGCTCTTTGAGGCTATAAATACTTGGTAAACCTGCTGTAAAGCAAGAAGGAGGCGAGAAGCAATGCTATCCTCTTATGCTTCTTAGCTCACAAGATAGACACTAAGAGTTCTTCAGGCCTTCCTCCGTAACCTGCTGTCAAATCCCTTTGTAGAATTGAGATGACAAGGAATCAGCTAGTCATGCTCTGGATTGAGTTAAGTCTGAAACTTTGAGATCGAAGTTACTGAAGCCAACTTTAAAGTTATTATTAGTTTCAGCTGTACGTTTATATTACAGAAATATCACAGTGTATATAATATCTGTTCAATTAATTCTTTCCAAGTACAATAATTACATTAGCAAAAATTGTTAAAGTAAAAATATGTCACCTGAATATTTTTATGAGTCAAATCTGCTTTTGCAGGAATGAAAGCTAATTCCTTTTTTTGTCAGAATATAGACTTCAGGCCTGTCAAAGATGGATCATGTCCTATATCCCAGCTTTGGGAAGGTAGACCTCTGTGAGTTTGAGGACAGCCTGGTCTACAGAGAAAGTTCTAGTACATCCAGGGTTACACAGAGAAAGCCTATATTGAAAATATGATAGATAGGTAGATAGATAGATAGATAGATAGATAGATAGATAGATAGATAGATAGATAGACAGACAGATGATAGATGATAGATAGAGTGAGTGAGTGAGTCAAGAGCAGCTTCATTACCTGTAAGGGAGAGAGCTGAACTCCTAGAAGTACAGACAATCTTGAGCCCTCAGGACAGACCACCACTTCTGCCCACTTCTGCCTACATTCCTGGCCCAAGAGAAAACTGCATAGTGCCTCTGGATACAGGAATATAGGAGCAGTCAGCAACGGAACCTGCTTCTATCTGCCTGCACCTGGAACTGAACTGAACCAGTCCCACAGCTCCTTGCACCCAAGTCCTGTGGAGAGATAGATGGACCCTCAGAAGTGTGAACACTCCTGAGAACCCAGAGGAGACAACTACTTTCTCTCCACATTCCTGACCCAAGAGGAAATGGCATATGCCATCTGTGCCCCCTAGGCACAGAGACATAATAGTACTCAGCGGCAGGAACCTTCGAGTTTCTGCCTGCACCAAGAGCTGAAAGCCAGTAGTCAGGAGCACCTAGATACTGGAGAGAAGAGCTCTCTGTTCCCAGATCAGGCTGAAAGAAAACAGGTCTACAGGAGTACTTACACAGAGGCCTAGAGGAGGGTCAAGTCACTGTCAGAGACAGCAAGACAAACTAACACCAAAGACAACCTGATGGCAAGAAGCAAGCACAGGAACCTAAGCAACAGAAACCAAGATTACTTGGAATCATCAGAGACCAGGTCTCCCACAAAAGCAAATACTGGATATGCAAACACACCAGAAAGATTTGGATATAATATCACATTTTATGATGATGATGATGGAGGACTTTAAGAAGGACATAAATCACTCCCTTAAAGAAATACAGGACAACACAAGTAAACACATAGAAACCCTTAAATGGGAAACACAGAAATCCCTTAAGGAATTACAGGTAAACACAACCAAACAAGTGGAGGAATTGAACAAAACCATCCAGAATTTAAAAATGAAATAGAAACAAAAAATGTCACAAAAAGAGACAACTGTAGAGATAGAAAACCTAGGGAAGAGATCAGGAATCATAGATACAAGCATCACCAACAGAATACAACAGATAGAAGAGTGAATCTCAGGGGCAGAAGATACCATAGAAAACATTGACACACCATCAAAGATAATGTAAAATGCAAAAATCTCCTAGCCCAAAGCATCCAGAAAATCCAGGCCACTGTGAGAAGATGAAACCTAAGGATATTAGCTAGAGTAGACATTCTAATACCAAATAAAATTGAATTTCAACAAAAAGGTATCCAAGAAGATAAGGAAGGACACACCATATTCATCAAAGGAAAAATTCACCAGATGAGCTCTCAATCCTAAGTATCTATGGTCCAAATGCAAGGGAACCTACATTCATTAAAGAAACCTTTCTAAAGCTCAAAACACACATTGGCTCTCATAAAATAATAGTAGGAGATTTCAACACCCCATTCTCATCAATGGACAGATCATGAAATAGAAATTAAACAGACACATATAGAAACTACGATGGGCTGGGGATTTAGCTCAGTGGTAGAGCGCTTACCTAGGAAGCGCAAGGCCCTGGGTTCGGTCCCCAGTTCCGAAAAAAAGAACCAAAAAAAAAAAAAGAAAGAAAGAAACTACGAGAAGTTATGAACCAAATGAACTTAACAGACATTTATAGAACATTTCATCAAAAAAAAAAAAAAAGATATTCCTTGTTCTCTGCACCTCATGGTACCTTATCCAAAACTGACCATATAATTGACCACAAAACAGGTCTCAACTGATACAAGAAGATAGAAATAATCCCATGCAGCCTATCAGATTACTACTGACTAAGGCTGGTCTTCAATAATAACAAAAACGACATAAAGGTCACATATATATGGAAGTTGAACAATGCTCTACCCAGTGATAACTTGGTCAAGGAAGAAATAAAGAAATTAAATACTTTTTAGAATTTAATGAAAATTAAGATAGAGCATACGCAACCTTATAGGACACAATGAAAGCAGTGCTGATAGGAAAACTCATAACTCTGAATGCCTCCAAAAACAAACAGGAGAAAGCATACATTAGCAGCTTGACAGCACACATAAAGCACTAGAACAAAAAGAAGCAAATACACCCAAAAGGACTAGAAGGCAGGAAATAGTCAAACACAGGACTGAAATCAACCAAGTAGAAACAAAAAGGACTATACAAAGAATCAACAAAACCAGGAGCTGTTTCTTTGAGAAAATAAACAAGATAGATAAACCCTTAGCCAGACTAACTAGAGGTCACAAAGAGTGTATCCAAATTGACAAAATCAGAAATGAAAAGGGAGACAAACAACAGAATCTGAGGAAATGCAATAAATCATCAGATTCTACTATAAAAGCCTATATTCAACAAAATGGAAAATCTGGAGGAAAAGGATACTTTTCTAGACAAATACACAGTAGCAAAATTAAATCAAGAACAGATAAACAATCTAAACAACCCCATAACTTCTAAAGAAATAGAAACAGTTATTAAAAGTCCCAAACAAAAAGAAACTCAGAACCAGATGGGTTTAGTGCAGAATTCTGTCATAGAAGACCTCAAACCAATACTGTCCAAACTATTCCACAAACTAGAAACAGAAGGCACACTGCCCAGTTCCTTCTATGAAGCCACAATTATGCTCATACCTAAATCACACAAAGACCTAACAGAGAAAGAGATCTTCAGACCGATTTCTCTTATGAATATTGACACACAATTATCAATAAAATTCTAGCAAACTGAATCCAAGAACACATAGAAATGATCATTCATCATGATCACTCAGGCTTCATCCCTTGGATACAGGGATGTTTCAATTTACAGAAATCCATTAACGTATTCTACTACATAAACAAGTCAAAGGAAAAAAACTGCATGATCATTTCATTATATGCTGAGAAAACATTTGACAAAATTTAAAAGTCCTGCATGATAAAAGTCCTGGAAATATCAGGAATTCAAGGCCAATATCTAAACATAATAAATGCAATGTACTGAAAACCAGTAGCTAACATTAAACTAAATAGAGAAAAACTTGAAGCAACCCTACTAAAATCAGGGACTAGACAAGGCTGCTCACTCTCTCCCTACTTATGCAATATAGTCCTTGAAGTCCTAGCAGAGCAATCAGATAATGAAAGACAGTCAAAGGAATACAAATTGAAAAGGAAGAAGTCAAAATATCACTATTTGAGGATGATATTATAGTATATTAAGTGACCCCAAAAGTTCCACCAGAGAACTACTAAGCCTGATAAACAATTTCAGCAAATTGGCAGGGTATAAAATTATATTAAACAATCTGTAGCTTTCCTCTACTCAAAGGATAAATAGGCTGACAAAGAAATGATAGCCTTCACAACAGTCCCAAATAATATAACGTCAGTGTGACTTTCACCAAGCAAATGAAAGATCTGTATGACAAGAACTTCAAGCCCTGAAGAAAGAAATTGAGGAGGATCTCAGAAGATGGAAAGATCTCCCATGCTCATGGTTTGGCAGGATTAATATAGTAAAAATGTTCATTTTGCCAAAAGCAATCTACAGATTCAATGCAATCTCCATCAAAATTCCTACTCACTTCTTTATAGAGATAGAAAGAGCAATTTACAAATTCATTTGGAATAACAAAAAACCCAGGATAGCAAAAGCTATACTCAACAATAAAAGAACTTCTGAGGAAATCACCACCCCTGACCTTAAGCAGTATTACAGAACAATAATGATAAAAACTGGCATTGGTATAGAGACAGGCAGGTGGATTAGTAGAACAGAATTGAAGACCCAGAAATGAACCGACCCAACTATGGTCACTTGAACTTTGACGAAGGTGCTAAAGCCATGCAATGGAAAAAAGATAGCATTTTAAACCAATGGTGCTGGTTCAACTGGAGGTCAGCATGTAGAAGAATGCAAATAGATCTATTCTTATCACCATGTATAAAGCTTAAGTCCAAGTGGATCAAGACCTCCACATCAAACCAGATACACTCAAACTAATAGAAGAAAAAGTGGGGAAGAATCTCAATCATATAGGCACTGTGGAAAATTTCCTGAACAAAACACCAATGGCTTACGCTTTAAGATCAAGAATCAACAAATGGAACCTTATAAAACTGCAAAGCTTCTCTAAGGCAAAGGATACTGTCATTAGGACAAAATGGCAACCAACAGATTAGGAAACCATCTTTACCAATCCTTCATTTGACAGATGGCTAATATCCAAAATATACAAAGAACTCAAGAAGTTAGACTCCAGAGAGCCAAATAACCCTATTAAACAGTGGGGAACAGAGCAAAACTAAAAATTCTCAGCTGGGGAACATTGAATGGATGAGAAGGACCTAAAGAAATGTTAAACATCCTTAGTCATCAGGGAAATGCAAATCGAAACAAACCTGAGATTCCACCTTACTCCAGTCAGAATGGCTAAGATCAAAATCTCAGTTGACAACTGATGCTGGTGAGGTTATGGAGAAAGAGGAACACTCCTCCATTGGTAGTGGGATTACAATCTCATATAACCACTCTGGAAATCAGTCTGGAGGTTCCTCAGAAAATTGGACATTCAGTTCCTGACGACCAAGCTATACCTGTCCTGGGTATATACCCAAAAGATGGTCCATCATACAACAAAGACTAATGCTCCACTACATATTTATAATAGCCAGTAGCTGGAAAGATCCCAAATGTCCTTCAACAGAGGAATGGAAACAGAAAATGTGATACAACTTTACAGTGGAATACTACTCAGCTATCAAAAACAATGACTTCATGTAATCCATAGGCAAATGGATGGAACTAGAAAATATCATCCTGAGTGAGGTAACTCAATCACAGAAATCACATGGTATGCACTCACTGATAAGTGTATATTAGCCAAAAATCTTGAATTACCCAAGATACAATCCACAGACCAGATGAAGCTCAAGAAGAAGGTTGACCAAGGTAGAGATGCTTCACTCCTATTTAAAGGGGGAACAAATGTTTGCATATGAGGGTATATGGAGGAAAGTGTAGAGCAGAGACTGAAGGAATGGTCATTCAGAGCCTGTCCCACATGTAAGCCATTTGTATACAGCCACCAAAACTAGATAAGATTGATGAAGCTAAGAAGCGCATTCTGACAGGAACTGGATATAGCTGTCTCCTGAGAGGCACAGCTAGAACATGTCAAACAGAAAGGCAAATGCTAGCAGCAAACCATTTAACTGAGAACTGGACCCCTGTTGAAGGAATTAAAGAAAGGATTGAGAGCAACAATACCAATCAACTGGAGCTCCCAGGGACTAAACTACTACTCAAAGACTATACATGGACTGACCCATGGCTCCAGCCTCATATATTTCAGAGGATGGCCTTCTTGGGCACTAAAGGAAGGAGAAGCCTTTGTTACTGCCAAGGTTGGACACCCAGTGTAGGAGAATGTAAGGTGAGGGTGGGAAGTCAGAAGTGGGCTAGGACGGGGAGGGGAGCACCCTTATAGGTGTGGGGGGTGGTGATGGTATAGCGGCTTATGTCCGGGAAACTGGGAAAGGGAATAACATTAGAAATGTAAATAAAAAATATCCAGTAAAAGAAAAAGAAAAAATAACATAATAGAAAGGCTTCATTAATGAGGAAAGAGATCTCATCATTTTGTTACAGATGCAAAATATCAAAGGCAAATATGGAAAAGTTTGGGTTTCCTGCCTTTTAGTGGATTTTGCTCATTTGTTTGGCATCAATGTGAACAGTGCATTAATGTGACTAGCCTTTCAGTAACTTTTAATTGACCATTAGTCTCAAAGTTCACTCAACCTCAAATAGGTTTTCCTGAAATCTTCACATTCTTAAGAAAATATCGGTAACTAAAACTTTACAGTGTACCTTAAAATTTAGAATAGTAATTTCTTCTATATTTTCTCCCACATTGCTTTGGAAATCCAAGGTGTGTTGTAGTTTCCTATGAATTTCAGGGCACTTCCCTGTTTCTGTGGAGGCTGTATGAATTTTTAGTGGAAATGAAATCAATTTGGAAATTCTTGGTTGGGTGATCATTTTGACAATGTAAATTACTTCAGTCCACAAGCATGGGAGATCTTCATTTGTTCAGAGATTTAAAAGTTTTCCATGTAGAGTATTTAAGTCCTTGGTTATGTTTATTCCAGGGTATGTCACTGCTATGAAGCTATTATAAATAACAGTGATAACTTCCTCATCATACTCATAAGTAGTGCAGAGAAAAGCTGTTGACTTTGTATCCTGATACTTTGGTAAAATTACTGATTATTTCTATGTTTACTGATGAAAATTTTTTGAGGCTGCTTATGAACAAACATGTCATAAAAATAAAATTATACTTATAACAAAGAACAAGTGTTTAAACCAAATGAATCGAAGAGCAAAGACGTCAATGTAAAGCCTAGAACAATGGAACATCTAGAAGAAAATATAGACAGTATTTGACAAGAAAAGTATAGAAAAGGACTTTCTGAATTAGGTACTCCGTTTGTCCAAGAAGTGAGACTACACTTGACAAGGGAAACCTTATAAAGTTAAAGTGCTTCTGCACAGCTAGAGAAACAATCAGTTAAGTGAAGAGAAAGCCCACAGAGTAAGAAAGACAGTTTTGAGCTGCAAATTAGACAGGAAATTAACATCCAGAATATATAATGACTCAAAAACCCAAAGATTAAAAAAAAGATAGCGGAATTTTAAATTGGAATATGAATCTCAATAAGAGTTCTCAGAGAAGAAATAAAATTATGGCTAAGAAATATTTTGAAAGGCATTCAACATTCTTAGCAATTAGGAAAATGCAAATTAAAACAACTCTGAGATTTCATCTTCACAGAATCACAATGGCTAAGAACACAATGGCTGACATCAACTGTGAGAAAGGGGAAAGCCTCATTTACTGTTATTGTTAGGAATGCAATTTTTATAGCTACTCTAGGAGTCAGCACAGAGAATTTCCAAAATCTCAAAAACATAATCTCCCTCAACTTGAGTACAATACTCCTAGGCATATCTGAAAAGGTCCACATCACAGATACTTGCTCAGACATCTTTATTCCTACTCTATTAACGATAGCAATAAAGAAATGGAATCAACCTAATTGTCTTGAATATGGTGAATGAATAATGAAAATGATGTATCTACATGATGGAATAATATTTAGCTGTATAGAAAAATGAAATCATGAACTTTTCAGGTAGATGATGGAACTGGAAAACATTATAATGAGTTTGTTAGTACAGACTAAGATAGACAAAAGATGAATATTGTCTCTAATTATTACTACTTCCAAGTCATTAGAGGTGAGCATATATCTGGGAGTAACTGCAAGAATAAGAAGAGTTGAAAGGGACCATAGTGATGATAGTGATGATGAGCGGAAAGTATCAGAGTATCAGTGCTATCAAAAAAGTTTTAAAAAATGTTTTCTTTAACAGAGAAACGGGATAGAAGGAAAATACAAGAGGAGAATTAAATAATACTAAGGATACTTGAAAAGTTGTAAGGAATCATATTATTTTGATCTAAAATTGCATTATATAAACATATAAATATATGTGTGTGTGCGTGTGTCCAAGTGTGTGTTATTGAAAACATAACACCAGAGGTTATAATGTTAATTAAAATTCCAGTACCAGGGATGAGAAATCTTCCTCTGAGTTGTTAGTTGGAAGACTTCAAAAGACACTAAAATAAGACAGGGTATTGCCATGTCCCTGACTTGACCTTCCCAGACTGGAGAATAAATTCTTATTGCTGAAGATAATATGCACTTTGAATACAGGATTTGGGGTTCTAAGCTTGATTTACCTGAAGCTTTCTCTCAAACCACTAACTATCATGGTATAGGAAAGTTCCATGCAAATTGTAAATGGAAACAATGAAAAAATAACCCCACCTAATTTTTATGTCTATTAACCACAGCAAGAACTGACATAACATGAAACCCGAAGAAATACAACAGTGGCACTTATTTCTAAGCAGTAACCAACAGCTATCAAGTTAGACTGAATTCATGTCTGATACAGAGAACCTAGACAACTACCTACCCTGACTAGTTTGGCCAAGGAATACAGAAAGGAACTGTTCCTGTACTTTTCTACCACTATAATTTCTAACTGCACTCTAAATACTTATCTTTATATCTGCACATAAGATTATCTCTTGCCCCTTATCTGGAGACAGACAATACTGCAGAAAGCCACAACTTGTCAAAATACTAAGAACTACTGACCAAGGGATTTCTGTGCATAATTGATACATATACTAGAAAGCCTCTACTTCGAAGGCTTAGCAAATATCATGGAGAAGAAGGTACAAAGACTAGAGGACCAGGAAGTGTTATCTACATACACCAGGAAATCTGTACCAAAGAGTACAGAACAACATGACTGCATAACAAGACGTGAAAATGATAATAGTTAACATGTCAAAGCAATCGAGTGAAATCTTACAAAGACCTAAAGAAAATGACTTCTAGAATTGGAGAATAAGTCTTGCCCAAGGATGAACTTTGTAATTGTTTTTCTTATACTAAGTGGCTAGTCCCAAACTATATATGATAAGCATATACACAAAATGGACCCAGCAGATCATACTTATATAATCATTCTCTCTCTCTCTCTCTCTCTCTCTCTCTCTCTCTCTCTCTCTCTCTCCCTCTCTCCCTCTCCCCCTCTCCCCCTCTCTCCCTCTCTCCCTCTCTCCCTCTCTCCCTCTCTCTCTAATGAGAGACAGAAAAAGAGAAAATTATTTTGAAAGGGAATGAGGAAGATATTGGAAGGCATAGAAGTAGAAAATAGAAAGATGAAATATAGTAATATGTGAAATTAAAAACATTAAAAATTTAAGGTAAAAATACCATTTGGGGTTTGCAATATGAAAGCATGATTTCTGTAGTTTCGACTTCTGAAAAGCATGCACAATTTTAGTTTTTCTGACGTGAGTGATGTAGAAAGTATTTGCTGCCAATAGAGTTCCTCAAAAACACTTACATATGTGCCTATGTATGTATACAGAATTCTGTCTCTGCACTATCTGTGGTCTAAATTCTTCTAATTGATGCTTGGATGTTTTTTATACAATTTCATTATCTGATTTGATGATTCAATAAAATTTTTATTTCTTCTAAAAGAATGTGATTTCAGTGTTGGTGACTATGATTGCTTCCCATGCCCAGATTTTAAGACACACTGTTCAAAAATCTATCTATCTATCTATCTATCTATCTATCTATCTATCTATCTATCTATCTATCTATCTACCTATCTACCTATCTAACTATCTATTTCTATATATATATATATGTATAATATGTAAAGCAAGAAGTAAAAATAATTGTGAATCCACATCTTTCACAAAGAAAAAAACTGATACATCACTGTGCTAAGTTTAGCTTTTATAAGAATCATAATTAAATAAAAAAATTGACTCCCATGTAGATTATAGTGAAGTAGGTTTCTTGACAAAGTTTATATTCACTCATAATTTCATTATGTTAGATAATTTCCAGAAAACTCTCTGATTTTGCATACTGTATAACAATAGCAAAACAAACAAAAAAAACTGGTATCAACAGACCCAGTTGACAAACTCCATGCATGCTCAGATATAGGGATGGAATGACATATAATGTATGATAAACATTAGTAATGAAAGTATTAACTGAGAAAACAATGGTTTCCAACCATTGCACTGGCCTCACGTAACCCATGACAAATTGCTGTAAAACTTTGTAAGATTTTTATTTTTATAAAAGTAAATGTTATTATTTTAGTTATAAATTACTTTTGTTATGATAAATTACTTTCAGGTCCAAGGTTTTAAGGATGTAAATCAAGAAAGAGTGTACATTGCTGTATTGTAATATTAAACAATTGTGTAGAGTTTTTGTTAACATTGAGGAAAATCCATGCTTCGGTAAACTAAGTTGGTGGGGTAGTAGGTGGTCTCTGTCCACCTCTAAGGAAGACAGGAGTTGTTGCTACAGGGACTAATTGATCTATAGTGCTGCACTGAAGAATGTGAGGGGAGAAATTTCTTGAGAGAGCAACCTCTAAGACACCTCATTAGTTCATCTTCCCCACCAGACCACTTTTCTTCTGGGGGAGGGGGTAATTTTATTTCCTATCTGAATTACACAGCATCTGAGAATGAACATTTGTCTTTGGATCTGTGCATATCTGGCAAGCTGATTAGCTATCAGGTGATGGTGCAGGTCATTTAGCCCTTCTATTCTGCATGATTGAAGAGTCCAGGCCCTGGAGTGCCACAGAGTCTGGCACTCAAAATGGATCTGATCGCTGTGTTCCTACTGAGAAAAGTAGGCTCCCAAAGCATGACAAACCTAGTGGGAATGGGATGTGCGTTCCTAAAGGAGACAGTGTTGGAAGATTCTGAGTATGGTGTCTGTGACCAGACCACTTTTCTATTCTCTCCCCTCCATTTTCCTTTCTAGCCATTACTCCTCTAGCCCTGCTTGTTATTTTGTACCAAGATTCTAGACACTGATACTCTTCAACCAATTTCTCTTGTTTGGCCTCAGTCTTGACATTGAAACTTGAATTTTCTTTGACTTTTCTGTGGATTGCCAGTGTTACCATCCTTCATTTTTACATCTCTTCTCTATGGTGCAGTTCAGATCTCACTTTGACAAGAAGTCTGAGTTGTGTCTTCTACCACATTCAGGTAGAAATGACGCGTGTGTGTGTGTGTGTGTGTGTGTGTGTGTGTGTGTGTGTGTGTGTCTGTGCATGCAAGGTATTATATTTAGCTTCTTGTGCTTTGAGATGTAGTAGCTACAGAGTCTGAACAAACGCTAAGGTTAGGAAGAATCTCTGCTATATCTTTGTAATTTCTGTACCTGCACATGGCAGCACGGATGTATGTCTTATGTATAGGATATAATTATGATTTATCAATATGATTTTAAAATTTATCTTAATCAGAGTAATCAGGTACTGGGTGGTTACAGTGTGTATTTCATATTATAATATGTTTACTGAAATATGATATGTGTCATATTGAGGACTCTATTAAAGTCTTTCAATCATGGGTCAATTATTTTGCTTACAATATTTCGATATTACAAATAAATATATAAAAATAAATGTCTTCTCTATATTAGGCATTTAGTACAGTAAGAACACATAAGATGATTAGTGAGACTAAGCATGAGCAACTGTTGACCATGTAATTATTTGTATCAAACATAGAACTGGTTTACCTTATATTAGTTAATCAAAGAGATATAAAAATATTTCTTATTGGCATTTTTAGACTTGCTTTATTTTGTGTAGGAGTGATTTGCCTGCATGCATGTATATGTGCATCACATACATCCTTGGTATTCTTGAACATCCTTGGATGTTCAAATAAGGAACTGAACATGCTGAAGCTGTGTTATAACAAGTTGCGAGCCATCATGTGGGAGACGGAAATTGCTCCTAGCACCTTTACAAGAGCAGCACATGCTCCTTATCACTCAGCCATCCCTCCACCCTCCATCATTCCATGTGTATATTCTCACATGCTTCCTTGTTAACAACATTAAATAGTCTGTCACTTGTGACCTTTTACATTTCTATATTTACAAGATCTATGGTTTATATATTGAAAACTCATAAATGGTACCTGTTGAGATATTTCAAATTGATTCCTAGATTTTAGTTTTTTGTTGTTTTGTGTTATAGATTCTAATAATTACTTTTGTCCACTCATATTTCTCAAAATGTCCTAGCAGAAGATGAGTATTCATAGAAACTTTAAGATTGTTTTTGGATTTCCTAAAGACATTCAATATTAACACATTTGAAAATAAACGTATTTTCCAGTTTTCTTGTTCGTGATGCCATGCATTCATTCTACAAGCCTAGTAAAACAATTTAAAATAATACAAAACTCAGAAATTTTATTTGCATTTATTCTAGCTATTATGTTTATTATTATTCTTTTAAATATAATAACTTTGTATTATAACTTCAGCAGAAATTACCTATTTCAGAAAAATCTACAGGAAATAATCTCCTTGCATTCAAATAGCCTATTTATCTGATTAACAATTTTGACTTTTTTCTCCAGTTAATTTTGATATTCTTTTCATCTACAGTAGACAGATATTAACATACACATGTTAACTATCTGAAATGCCATTAATAATAGTATGTGAAAAAACAAGAAGCAAGCTCACTTTGTATGCAGTTCAATGTAAAGAAAAATGAAAACTCCATTGTTAAAAATGTTCAGTGTCTGCCAGTGCAATACTGACACTATCACCCTTGGAGTGTAATTTTAATTCCAATCATTATTAGAACATTTATTTCCTACTTACTCTAATTAAGATAAATAAGACCATGAGGAGAATGGATTTTTATTCTATCAATTGTTTCTAAATATCAAGTCATATTATTACTTCATTAATAACAATTATTTTTGAATAACAATGAACTTAAGTAGCATAATTTTGATCATTTTCTTTCTTACTAAGTTGTATGATTTGATTACTATAGCCAGATTTCCATATTATTTCCTTGTATAGAGAATAATTCAGATGGACATTTTTGTAGATTTTACTTACAACATTTCCCCTTCCCTTTCCTCCTTCCATAGCCTCCAAATGCTACGTCCCTCTCTCCTTCAAGTTCATGGCCTCTTTTTAATCCATTAAATGTAATTGCATAATATTTGTATGTAAAACATATGTATTCATAAAGGTAACCAATTCCATCTATATAATGTTACTTGTATGTATATTTTACGCTTAGCACTGAAAAACCAATTGGTATGCTTATCCCTGGGGCAGACCACCCCTTCTCCTTCCAGCATTCCTCAGTTGCCAGTAGTTCTTTATGTATGTTTTAGATCTTATGGCTTTTATCTGATGCTTAATTGGTTAACTTTCTAAATAATTGTTTTATTTCTGTTTTTTCTTATATTTCCCTTTACTCATTCAAATTATTGCATAACCTCAAAAATGATTGCTGCCATGAATTTTCAATATTAGCCATAATATCTTCACAGAATTATATTAATATATTTTTATGTTTATGCATATGTTGGTGAAGAACTAAAGGTATTCTGATGCCCTGGGATGGGTATAAAGAAGTTGTCTGATGTCCTGGGAAGTAGAGTTAAAGGTAGTTATAAACCTCTGTGTGTATTCTGAGAAAGAAAAGAAATCAGATGTTCTCCAAGAACAGTAGGCAATCTTAACTGCTGAACAACAATTTTAGATCTTAAAATTTTACTTTTAGAGACTTGCTTTTTTGATTACTTTTATCCGGTTGTTTGCCTGAAATATTTGATTAACTAAAAGAGAGGTTCATAGAGCTGGACAAATGCTTCAATGGTTGGAAGCACTTGTTCCTCTTGTAAACGACCTGGGTTTAGCTTAGAATGCACATATGTTGGTGCAGAACCACCTGAAAATGTAAGACTGGAGGATATAACATGCTCTTCTGGCTTCCACGGACACTATACATGTTATACAGATATGCATTCCGGCAAACATAATAAAATTTAGAGAAATATTTTAAAAAATGATTTTCCTGCTCTACCAGGTAAGCCCATCAATGACTATAGACTTTCAACATTCCCTCAGTGCTACCAGAGGACAAAGCAGCCACCAGAACCCCCCCCAAAAAAAAAACAAACAAACACCCTGCTGATCAAGAAGTCATGCCAGCTACTAGAAATAAAGCCTTTTTTTTCATATTTTTTAACTTGGGTATTTCTTATTTACATTTGGGTTATTATTCCCTTTCCCACTTTCCCAGCAGACATCCCCCTAGCCCCTCCCCCTCCCCTTCTTTTTGGGTGCTCCCCTCCCCATCCTCCCCCCATTACCGCCCTCCCCCCAAAAATCACATTCACTGGGGGTTCAGTCTTGGCAGGACAAGAGCTTCCCCTTTCACTGGTGCCCTTAATAGAACCAAACACGACTGGCAATGGGGCAGAGGAGAAAAAGGAAGGCAGGAAGGGAGGGAGAGAGGGAGGGAGGGAGGGAGGAAGGAAGGAAAGAAAGAAAGAAAGAAAGAAAGAAAGGAAGAAAGGAAGGAAGGAAGGAAGGAAGAAAGAGGAAAGAAAAGGGGAACAAAGGAAGGAAGGACAAAAGAAAGAAGGAAGGAAGAAAGGAAAGAAGGTAGGAAGGAAGGAAGAGAGGGAGGGAGGGAAGGAGGGAGGGAGGGAGGAAGGAAGGAAAGAAGGGAGGGAGGGAGGGAGGGAGGGAGGGAGGAAGGAAGGAAGGAAGGAAGGAATGATATTCACCTATACTCATAGATTGGTGCCAAGCTCAGTTGCTGAACATCTGTTAGGAACAAATGCAGAGACCCACAACCAAAATTGGCAGAGCGATGGGAACCATACAAAAGGAGGAAGATGGATTGCAGGAATCAGAGGAGTTGAGGACACCACAAGAACATAGAACACAGCCCACAAAATCATTTAGGTAGGGGTCATAGGTGTTCATGGAGATGGAAGCCTCAAACATGGAGCCTGTATAGGTCTAATCTAGGTTCTCTACAAATATTATTGTTATGTAGCACGGTATTTTTGTTGGACTCCCAACAGTGTGAATTGGGTGTTTTATTCTTTTGCTTCTATTTAGGGCCTTTTTCCTCCTACTGGGGTGTCTCATCCAGCCTTGATACTAGGATTTGTGCTAATTTTTATACCATGTTCAGTTGAACATGCTTTCTTTTTGAAAGGAAATGGTAAGGGAGTGAGTGGATCTGGTGGAGAGTATATATGGCAGGGGAGACTGGGCAGAGTAGGACAGGACACTGTGATAGAGATGCAATGTATGAAAGAAGAATCTCTTAAAATACAGCCATCCAATTAGACAAGATAGATGAAGCAAAGAAGTGCAGGCCAACAGGAGCCGGATGTAGATCGCTCCTGAGAGACACAGCCAGAATACAGCAAATACAGAGGCGAATGCCAGCAGCAAACCACTGAACTGAAAATAGGACTCCCGTTGAAGGAATCAGAGAAAGAACTGGACGAGCTTGAAGGGGCTCGAGACCCCATATGTACAACAATGCCAAGCAACCAGAGCTTCCAGGGACTAAGCCACTACCTAAGGACTATACATGGACTGACCCTAGACTCTGACCTCATAGGTAGCAATGAATATCCTAGTAAGAGCACCAGTGGAAGGGGAAGCCCTGGGTCCTGCTAAGACTGAACCCCCAGTGAACCAGATTGTTGGGGGGAGGGCGGCAATGGGGGGAGGATGGGGAGGGGAACACCCATAAAGAAGGGGAGGGGGAGGGATTAGGGGGATGTTTGCCTGGAAACCGGGAAAGGGAATAACACTCAAAATGTATATAAGAAATACTCAAGTTAATAAAAAAAAGTGATTTTCATTAAATATTCTTTATAAACCATCTTCTTGGTAGTGCCACTATAATAATGACGTTACATGATAACAATAATGTATATTATATTATATGATATATGATAATAACAGAACTGTGAACATTTATTCATAAAATAAATTGAAAGCCTCATTTTAAGAATATTTACAAGGTATTCAGAAAGCCATTCATGTTGCATCTAATCCATGAAGTAATATTAAATGTCATACCCATTTTGTAGGAAACAAAATTAAAATAAGTAAATTGGCTAAATATGTTCTCATAAAATAGAGTGGTTAAGCTATTTAATCTCACCACAAAGTCTGTTCTCACTTCTATGTTTCCAGGCTAAAGAAAAGGAGAGTCCTCCATGAGTCATTCCTTCCTCCTCTCTCCTTAAATGCTTCACCAAGATGACAGTCTTCCAAAAACTGAATGATCTTTTATAACATCTACTACCCTTTCATTTTTCCAAAAATTTCAAGTCTCAAAGAATAGCAAATTTTTTCTAATATTTTGTTTCATTGCTATTTCCAGTATAAACAAGTAAGATGTATTACTCTTTTTTAAAAAATATTTCTGTAAAATCTCATCCCGAATGGATCCAAACATCTCAGTCTAACACAAAAGGTCTTTTATAGTCTAAAATATAGGGTCCCAATCATATCAAACTTCTATTTTGTGCCTAAATATCAAATCAGCAGATGCATGTATACAAGTATGTATATAAATATGAATATATATTTTTGAGATGGATATATATATGTTCAAAGTTTCATGAATATATGGTGATTTATCCAGAGATCTACATATTGTTATATAAATATATAGTTATTTCCATTATATTTTATCATAAGAACACAAATACCTCACCTTCAGCAGTTCTTTGATAAGGTTTTCTGTTGAGAAAACAAATGAAGAAACAATAAAAGAAAGAAGGCAAAGCTTCTAAGTAGTTATATTTTATGAAGTTTATATTCTATTGCTTTTAGTCAATCTCAGTTCTGGGCAAGCCAGAGTTACTTGCAATTTGTATGGGAAGATTGAAGGAAAGTTTTGCTATACCATTTCTTCAGTAATGCCACAAAACATAGTTGTGACAATAATTAAACACACATTCATGTCTCAGTGTATGCGTACTTGCTGCTGTTTATGAATTTTTAAAATTTTTTCACATGCTTTATCAGTTTAGTACCCTAGCTCTAAATTTGAAGAAGCTTGCTTGAGTACTATAGTTTAAAGAAAGTCACTGGAGTCTGGATCTTTCCTCACAGATCAAAAGTGGGAAAACATGGTAAACTAAGAAAGCAAAATTTTTTTAATTGCTTGTGAACTGTAATTTTTAGAATTAGCTTGGAAGGCAAAGGACTGTCAATATCTAATAAAAATATCACATATTTATTTCAGTGACGCTTTTTAGGTATAAACTTTATAGAGCAATCAGTAGACTTAATTAGAGTCATAATCTTGTAGTAATATGAGTATAGTGTTCCTTGGTTCTAGAATTTATCCATTTTTACACTCTCTCTATTAAATATGCTATTGCATGTTAGCTATTCTGAGTAAATTTTTACTTCTTTTATTTTTGAGATTAAAATATAATTAACTTTTTCTTTTCTTCCCTCCAAACCCTAACTCCTTGTTCTCTTTAAAATTCATGGCCTCTTTTTCATTAATGGGAGAATGCATAAAATTTTATAGAAAGAAAATAGTAAACCTAAATTAAACCAACAATAACTTTTTAAAGATTGTTTTATAGTGCTAAACTTAATGATCATTCAAAAGTCAAGGTTATAAAATTCTAAATAATGCAACAGTGACCCGGTCATTTAGCTCCACACACACCTGGTAGGTAAAGTGACAGCATCTAAATCAAAGACTAGCTAGGCTAGGGAAATAAAACTTGCTTAGAGCAGGTGCTTGATAAATGCTTTCTACTTTCCTTCAATGTTTATTTTTGATAAATTGTCAGGTTGTGCCTTGACTTTGACTTGACATTTATCTCACAGTCAGCTGGCATTATCCTGTGACAAGCAATTTCATTCTTTTATCTCACAATGCATAATTGCTGAGTCTTCTCCTTGACTTTTCCTATAAATTTTAAAATCGGTCATATAAAATGCCAAACTTTCTGGGAAAATATTTTAAGACAATATAAGGATGGATAACTAGCACTAAAGACCTTTTAGAAAACGCATATGAAGTATTGTAATGGAAATCTACCACTGTAGAAGCTTCGTAAATTATATACACAAACCTACATAAAAGTATTTTAAATAGATTTACCTTAAAACATTGCAAAATGCTTCTACTGGTTATCATAGACTAACAAATGCAAATCCCAGTGCCAGAAATAAGTTACCTCTGTTGGAGTTATTGGACAATAAAACAATAGAGTTCCTAAAATTACAGATTACTGCCAATGCTCTTGACTGTAGTCTAGAAATGTTGGTAAGACCCGGGGCTAAAGACCCTACATATCTGACTCATAGAATGTGAACTAAAAGTCATTATGGGTATGGGACCTCAACTTATCCCTATTGGCTAACTTTCATTGTGCTGTACAACACTGCTTCTCTTTGCTTCAACTTTATATTGCTTTTCTATTGTTCCTGATTATTCAAATTTTGAGGGAATAATTTTTTAAGTAAATAAAAGGAAAACTAGAAGAGTCTGGTGTGGTGTGCATGCTAATGTAGTGGAGAAGTAATCATCAGTCTGATCCAACTGTGAAATCCCAAAAGGTAAAATATTAATGTGTCTGTCAACATATGTCCACTAGTAAAATAAAGGCATGAATGTCATAGGAGTTACTAATAGCCTCTATTATTGGGCATGAACATATGGGTCAATGGATCATGGATTCTGGAGGAGAACCTACATCTCTGTTAAGTGAGCATATTATCAAATTTACTCCTAATGAATTAATTATTGTCATGCCAACAGTGCCTCCCTCAACTATCATCAGAAGAGTTTTTGCTTTTCTTTCTACTTTATTTCTTTTACCACTCCTCTTAAAGCTCTAAGATCTCTGTGGAAGAAAGGCAGAAAGAGTATAAGAGCTATGAGCAGTTGGTAACTGAGTAAACTGTGTTTTGTGGACACAGCAGAGCAATTGTACATTTGAATCCACAGTAGTTACTACAACATGCACAAAACCTGTGAAAGTTCAAAGCACGTAAAATCTCAACATACAGAATGGGATGTGAGTGCAATGTTCTACCTTTAGCTAAGGAGATCGTAGGTGCTGGCAAGAGGATGGCCAGTTTTTTTCCAGTGTATTTTTCCACTGATTTATTGCATTTCACTGGAATTGTATACATCCAAGAGTGTATTGATGTGTTTAAAATAGAAAGGATGAAAAATGGTTGTGACAGAAAGGGGAGAAGGACCTTGGAGAAGGTGGTATAGTTAGCTGAAACAGATCAAAGCACACTGTATACAATTACTAAATAGCTAATTAAAAAAGGGAAAAAATTACAAACATAACATTTCCATAGTTAGTGTATATATGTGTATGATATACATAAGTATATATAATTTTTAAATGATAATTACCTTGCCATCCATATACTTGCATGAGAAGCTTCATATAATACTATTTCAGAGGCACAAAAATAACTTCATCATGAAAATACAGGACATTCTATTTTGTTAGGTGGTATAATGGCATAGCAAAAGACTTAGAGAACTGAGCAAGTTGCCAAGAACTTGGTTTTCCTCTGTTCAACTAGTTTGTGTTTTCTAAGAATTATTGTATTTGTGGCTGTTGAAGACATTGACACTTAAACAGGGAAAAGAAGAAGAGAGGCTATCTTCTAAGGTACTACTGTTTGCAAGGATACTACATTATGAACCATTCATACAGAACAGGTAGATGATGGATTACACTAATTTAACCTAGAATATTTAGGGAAATTCAATTTAGTGGTTTTATTTTGAAGATGAGGAAACTGAGGTCAATAAAGTTTTTATAATATACCCAAGGAAATATATACAGAAGAAAACTAAAACAAAACCAAAAAGCAGCCATATGACATTAGTGATCTTGCTGCACAAACCTCACGCAAGTCTTTTTTTTCAGTCATTATTCTCAAAACAAAAATAAAGCATTCATTTAAAAAAATTATTCCTTATGGTGGTAGAAAGATCCCAAGGTCTCTGAATACCAGGCAAGTGCCCTTCCACTGACCTACAGAGGAGACTTGAACTTTAAGCAACTGTTTTTCCAGGCAGCTGTAAAATCAACCAACGTTCTGAAAACCAGGTAAGAGCTCTTCCACTGAGCCACAAAGCAATACAGCTCCTGATCCTTTCCCCAAATCCAGTGTAAAATTAAGGAAGTCAGCAACTGTGCAGCTCAGAGGATTCTCATAGAGCTGACCTAGGAGAGTTCTTTGAGAAATAGTTCTGGATCACAGCACTTTAACAGTCATAATCTTCCTATTGCTTTGGTTATCACAGCATGCTAGCTTACTCAGTAATAGGATTTACTAGATTTTCAGCTTCAGACTACATACTGCAATGAGTGAAAAGTGTGTGTGTGTGTGTGTGTGTGTGTGTGTGTGCGCGCGCGCGCGCGCGCTTATTTATGTATGTACGTAAGTGTGAGCATCCACAGTAATGTAAAAGATGAAAATGAGAAAAGGATTGGATAGAACCTTGCTCACAAACCTGCCACAAACAAGAAGAAATCAAAGTGATTTAAAATGCAATTGTGTTTTATATATATGAGTTGTTTTGTGTGCTGCAAGCCAAAAGAAATTGGCAACTATGGCCAAGAGATTTTGTTAAGGACTGCAGTTCTAATCGAACATCTCTTTTTTGATGTGTTGCCTGATCATGTACTCCCATGTCAGTTATGTTTTATTGAGTATGGTTCTCAGGCAAGATTAATATGTGAAACACGTCACTCTCCCCAGCATACAGGCTATGCCTCAGTCAGGTGCAGTTATGAGATAACAAGTCAAATCGTTGCATAATAGGTTTGTCATCACAGTCAGCATGGAGAAGCATGAGCGACCCTTAAATAATAAAGCCAAGTCAAAATCTCCAGCCCAATGCCATTATTACTGCTGAGACATCACCAATCTGTACCTTTTGGCAGTGACTGTGTCATTGTAATTTCATAATACAACCTAACAATGTAATCAGATTTTTTCTAGTATAACCAATTCAGTCATTATTTTATTTGTAGACCTTTCTAATAACTATAAATAATAAAAATAATATGTCATATTTAGGTTTTCTGTACAGATGTTTTTCCAATAAATTGTTTGCCAGGTTCAATGGCTATTCACTGCTTTTATGGCATTCTCTTAATGAGGCTGATGGGAGACATTGGTGCATCTGCTTAAGTTTAAAGTATCAAAGGCATTGGCAAGATTCTTGCAAAAATTATCTTTCCCAGAGTAATTTGATTGGACCCATCTTTCTATAAACATTGGAATAAAACCATCCTCAGGAACCATATGATGTTTTCTTGCTGTCAAAAAATTTGAAGCATCAGTAGGGATCCAGTTTATTTGGTATGCATCTTTGATACACCAGAATATATGCAAACTTATAAGTTTTTTCATGTTCCTTCATTCTACATATTCTGGGATTATATACCAGAAACGACTCTGAACTCCATAGGCTAAATACTAGACCCATTCTGGAAAAGAGGTATCTCTTGCTTTACCATTGTGCAATCACCAGGAGATGTATTCTTCTATTTTTTGTAAGACTATACCTGATTAATTGTTTCACCTTCCTGTTGTTGTAAAAATATAAAAATAAAAATGTATTGTAGTTGGTTTTTTACCCCGCTGGGTCTACACCTCGGTGCCCCAGATATCTGCTAGATATCTGGGTGGAAACACATCCAGCCGCACACTTCCCTACACTCAAACCCTCACATAAAAGAACACACAAAACAATAATCTTTGACCCAATTGGTAAGATATAATTGCCCACTTAAACATACAAAGCCCAGTACCATCCATCCCTTAGGAACATTAATAACAACCGGTAAATACACAGAGCAGAATCTTAACATCACCTGCCATGGCTTCTCCCCTCTCTCCGTCTCCTGTGTCTCCCTCTCTCCCCTAGTCTCCTCCTCTTCCTTCAAACTTCTCTCCCGCCCATCCTTTCTTCTCCTCCAGTGACAGGCCTCCTTCTATCCTGTACCTGCCTCACCTGTGACATCATCCTACACCTGCCTCGGTCCGAGAACCCTCCCTGTTTCTCTCCAAACAGAGACAAGAAATAGATCGCCCTCTGGCTATATTATCCACTTCAATTCAAATACTACAACACATGATTTCCCTTGATGGCCTCTTGAGCACTGTTATAACACTAAAACAACACTTTCATAACTGAGGCGTAGTTAAATGTTTAAATATTAACTTACTTAACTCAGAGAGTCCACAAAAATGAGTAAGATCAATTTCATTGCTTCTATAACTCAATACAGGCATGTGTTCACTCTTTCTCCCTAGGGTCCAGTGAAACACGGTGCTTGGGGAACGCCTACGATCCAAAAGGAGAATGCTAAGAGATTTTTGTACATAAATGTGTTTAAACAACTAGCTCCTAAGAGGGGTAGATTATTGTATCTGGAATATAACAATATTGAAAATTGACCCTGTTAGAAGAAGAGGAATCAAAAGTTTATAAAGATAGGCTGCTCCAGAAACTGAAAGGTGCTCTGAAAGGTCAGAGACTCATGAGGTAAATCATCATAGCAACAACATCATAGTATGTCTGTCTGTCTGTCTGTCTCTTTCTATTTGTTAAAGGTATGGATAATAATAAAAATAAAAAGAGATAAAAGCTAGAGATGCTGGAATTACCTAGGGAATAATTAATGTCATACAGTATGATTATCAAACTTTACTCCCTCCAGAGGAAGCATATCTGAAATAATTCCTTGGGAGAGTTCATAATAATGATTCCATACTAAGCTCATTCTGAAATGTGGTTATATACTAGAGTTATATACATTATAAAATCTCTCATTTTTGCCATTGTAAAATTGATTATTTTATAGGCAAATTTTAAAATTATACAGAAAAATTATATGCCTCTTGTATTCCTATAACCCCATATTGAAAGCTCATAGGATTAGTCTCATTGCTAATATCAATCAGGTTAGAAATGCATTTTGACAGGCAGTCACAGGCAATATATGTATTTATTTATAACATTATTCAAAAAAAGCAAAGCAAAATACAATGATAATACATTTACTTTCTTTTATTTTTTTATTAACTTGAGTATTTCTTATATACATTTCGAGTGTTATTCCCTTTCCCGGTTTCCAGGCAAACATCCCCCTCCCCCCTCCCCTTCTTTATGGGTATTCCCCTCCCCATCCTCCCCCCATTGCTGCCCTCCCCCCAACAGTCTAGTTCACTGGAGGTTCAGTCTTAGCAGGACCCAGGGCTTCCCCTTCCACTGGTGCTCTTACTAGGATATTCATTGCTACCTATGAGGTCAGAGTCCAGGGTCAGTCCATGTATAGTCTTTAGGTAGTGGCTTAGTCCCTGGAAGCTCTGGTTGGTTGGCATTGTTGTACATATGGGGTCTCGAGCCCCTTCACGCTCTTCCAGTTCTTTCTCCGAATCCTTCAATGGGGGTCCTATTCTCAAATCAGTGGTTTGCTGCTGGCATTCGCCTCTGTGTTTGCTGTATTCTGGCTGTGTCTCTCAGGAGCGATCTACATCCGGCTCCTGTCGGTCTGCACTTCTTTGCTTCATCCATCTTGTCTAATTGGATGGCTGTATATGCAATACATTTACTTTCTTAAACTCTCTGGTTTGAAATCAGAAATTGACTTTTTAAAGTTGAATTTCACTGTTTAATTGCATTAAATCTCCAGATTTTTTACACTTGATCTTAGCCAAAAGGCCGAGAAGCGATCCAGATTTTTTAATATTAAAGATGTGATGGGTTTAAGTAGTCTTTATTACAAATTCAAAGCTAAGAGGTTATTTAAGTTATTATTTTCAAGGTATAGTGATATATTAATAACTTAAAATATTTTAATGTTTCTATATGTTATATGTTGTAAAATAAATTTAAATGAACTTTATATATTGTTATTAAATGATTGTTGGAAAGTGGAATGGTTTTGGGGAGGCAATCATGTTCGTTATATTTGGGAATATTTATTTATTGTATTACAGAGCTTATTATTGGGGCTAGGAAAGTTACTCCCACTGTAAAGTACTTGGCATGCACCATGTAAGTATGAGGACACGAGTTACATCACAGATATCGAAATAAAAAGCCAGCTGCAGAAACAGCATAGGCTTTTAATCACACCATTTGGAGATGCAGAGATAGCCAGGTAACCAAAGATAGATGGTTCATGAGTCCATGTCTACAGGCTCCAGATTCAGTGAGAAACTAACCCAATCACAGAAAAACACACTTGGTATGCACTCATTGATAAGTGGATATTAGCCCAAAAGCTCAAATTACTCAAAATGCAATCCACAGACCACAGGAAGCTCAAAAAGAAGAATGACCAAAATGCAGATGCTCTCACTCCTTAAAAGGGGGAAAATATCCATAGGAAGAGATATGGAAGCAAAGTTTAGAGCAGTGACTGAACTAATGGCCATTCAGAGCCTGCTCCACATGTGGCCCATATATATATATATACACACACACACATATACAGCCACCAAAACTAGATAAGATGGATGAAGCTAAAAAGTGCATGCTGAAAAGGACCAGATGTAGATCTCTCCTGAGAGACACATCCAGAGCCTGTCCAATACAGAATTAGAGGAAGGATTGAAAGAGCTGAAGGGAGTTGTAACCCCATAAGAACAACAATGCCAACCAACCTGATCTTCCAGGGACTAAGCCACTACCCAAAGACTATACATGGACTGACCCAGGTCTCCAGCTGCATATGTAGCAGAGAATAGCCATGTTGGGGCACCAAGGGAAGGGGAAGCCCTTGGTCCTGCCAAGATTGGTCTCCCAGTGCAGGTGAATGTGTGTGTGTGTGTGTGTGTGTGTGTGTGTGTGTGTGTGTGTGTGTGTGTGTGTGTTTGGGAGTGGTAAGGGAGGCTGATGGGGGAACACCTGTATGGGGGAGAAGGTGGGGATGCGGGCTTATGGACAGGAAATTGGGAAAGGGAATAATATTTGAAACATATCTAATAAAAAAATTACATAAGTTAAAATGAAGAGTAATTAAAGATTGTACTGAATATTATCCTCTGGCCTCTACATTAGACATGTATTCTCACATAACACACACACACACACACACACACACACACACACACACACACACACACACACATTTACATCTGTGAGAAAGCCCTCCAGATGTGTGTTTTGTTAAATTTGACATTAAACACTAAGATTTTTTATTCTGATCCAGCTCTTCTGTTGTATGCAGATAATTAATGATGACGAAGTAAAGTTTTATCAAGTATTGCATTTATGAAATGAGATCCACTAATAAAGTAGATTGTTTCTCCACACAAATAATAGATACATTTTGCTCCTTTGTATCCTTTTGGTATTACATGTATACTTGTTATGTGATTATAGAGAGGAGATTACCAAACAAATACAGAAACACTGAACCATTCACCCTAGGCTAGTGAATAACATAATGGGGCAGCCTTCCTTAGAATGCGTAAGGCTCTGGGCACAGTCCTTTAACACTGAAACAAGAACAGGAAAAAAAGACACAAAATCTTCAAATCATCCACCTTGATAAGCCCACAGCAACCATGCTACTGTGACATGAAATATTTTGGAGATGCCATTTAAGAACCATTTTCAGACACAGGATATGACTCAGAAGAAATTCTACCTCCCTGCTTTATAGTCTTATATTGAAATAAAAAGAGGTAACTTTTTTCCATTAAAGGAAAATATTATGTGAAAAACTGGGAGACTGTTGTGAAAACCAAATCCAAACGAACTCCTTGATTGAGCCTTAAGCAACACCAGTTAGCGATCCCCCACAGTGATGTTGGTGGGTTGAGATAGCTGCATTAGATAACTGTTAAGTTCTTTCCCATGATAATAGTCCCGTGTGTGTGTGTGTGTGTGTGTGTGTGTGTGTGTGTGTGTGTGTGTGTTCGCGCACGTGTGGCGCGCGTGCATGCACTCAGGAGTCTAGTAAGCCCCACCTACCACTTTGGTCATTCCTTACTATTATAAAAAAATATATTCTAGGTAACCATCATCCTTAAGCTTGTTATGTTCTAGAGTGAAAGCCGTACCCAAAGTAAAACAATAGGGGGTAAAGAAGTGTGTATGGGGGGTTGGAGATTTAGCTCAGTGGTAGAGTGCTTGCCTAGCAAGCACAAGGCCCTGAGTTCAGTCCCCAGCTCCGAAAAACAAAACAAAACAAAAAAAAAAAAAAAAAAAAAACCTTCTTTCCCTTTCTACCTAAAGACTAAACATAGACTGACCCTGGACTCTGACCTCATAGGTAGCAATGAATATCCTAGTAAGAGCACCAGTGGAAGGGGAAGCCCTGGGTCCTGCTAAGACTGAACCCCCAGTGAACTAGATTGTTGGGGGGGAGGGCGGTAATGGGGGGAGGATGGGGAGGGGAACACCCATAAAGAAGGGGAGGGGGGAGGGGGATGTTTGCCCGGAAACCGGGAAAGGGAATAACACTCGAAATGTATATAAGAAATACTCAAGTTAATAAAAAAAAAAAAAAAGAAGAAGTGTGTATGGAGGTGGTTAGTTTTATAATTCCCATGGATGCTACAGATTGGGTCACCACAGATTAAACGGAGAAATAGGCTGAAGAAAAGTAATATAAAATAACTACTGGATTTCTCACAAAATGCTCCTAATGGTATTTATTAAACATGTGACAGATTATATCCAATTTAACAGAAAACACAAAAGCTGTTTCCCCTTAATAAATCCTCAGAACATTGTACATGATAGGTCTCAGCCCTCACGGTCTTCCACACACATTTCTTTTTTTATTAAAATTCTTCAAATACAGATGACTCTTGTGCCTAAAGTTGATATAGCAAGAACATTCAAAACTAATAGAGTGCTAAAATGTGTGTTGTATATGGTTAAATCTATTTGTACTTTTTTCCAGGGAGATGAAATAACATTAGCTATTTCTTAAGTTATATACAATCGTTTAGTGCTGTTATTAGTCTCAAAATGAAATAGTGGAAATTTTTATATTTATGTCTATACCATTTTTCTTGTGCCCAAATTCCTATTTCAGTAGAAAGAAATTCTACTAAGCAGGCATCATCAAAAGAGATAATATTACCATCAAAAACTAAGCAAAGCACACGGGCAGCAAAAGAGCAACAGGTAAAACCTCGCTGGGTTCTTGATTTGTCTCTTCCAAGTAATAACATTGCTAACGCTTAATGTGCATTACAGAAGGGCGGGATTGCTTGGTCTCGCTACATTAAACATTTATAAATTCATCACTTAGCACTTAAAACACTCACTTATACTTTCTTACATGGAATAATCATGCATTTAGATTTTACTCATTAAAAAAAAAAAGTTCCACTGCATTAGGTCTTCAAAGAGATTTTCAACGTGTTCAATTACTTCTAACTGTGGCTTTTCTGTTGTTTTGGAGAAGAGCCAGGTTCCCAGTCTGCACTTTGGCTCTTACTCTCTTCGTCCATTTGTTCTATGCTAGTGAAAAGAGGTTTTCTTTCATGGTTGTCTCAACAGTGAGGGTTCCTTTCTAGCTTTAAAACAACCAAGCTTAAAAAAAGTAAACTGGCATCTTTACAACGCTGTGGTTTCTGCTCAGTGAGAAATCCAGCTTTTGGAACAATGGAGGCTTGTCTAAGGCAACTATTCACAGGAGGTACTGCCTTCTGGGGACTGGGCAAAGTTTTTACCTACTGACAAATGGGGGCAGCATAACAGAACGGAACTGTGCCCAACCCAAAATGTTTTTCTTTTTGTTCTTCTAGCTCAGAAGATCAGTTACAACCTCTCCACCACTGACCCAGGATTTAAAAAGGAGAGAGAGAGGAAAAAAAAAAAAACCCAAAGACTATGAAGTACAATGGAATGGCAGTCCAGAAGAATAATGTGACAAGTTGTCAATGTCTTTAATTTACAGATTTAGAAATGTGCTGAAAGAGCACAGATATTGAGAAAAGTGGCTAGTGTAGGTAACAGTTTCCATGGAATTTATGTTTTTTTATTATTGGAGAGTCAATACGCCTACTTATATAGTAAATGACAGGTTTTACTTTGCCATTTTCATTCAGATGGGCAATGAATTTTGATCTTACCCATCATGCACTACTGGGCTCCAACAACCATTCATGTGTCAAAATTTCAAAGGCCACTGAACAGACTCCAAATATGCATTCTTTATGGCCAGCACTCATATTGAGCAATAAACAGAATCATTAAGAAAGAGCTGAAATGTGTTACATTTTTCTTTCTGGAAGATGGATCCAGTGTGGCCACTGTCTAGGTGTGATTACAGTTCTTCTTTTTGATCTAATTCTTGCTTCTTTTGGTGACAATAATGGGGGAAGGGCATGAAGAAACTGTGTCAGGGTACTTTGGACTTGTGGGAAATCTTGCTTGCCTTCCATTGTTCCCTTTTCCATCTCAGTCCCTCTTAGATCCACACAGTTTTCCAGAGAGAGAGAGAGAGAGAGAGAGAGAGAGAGAGAGAGAGAGAGAGAGAGAGAGAGAGAAACAGAGAGTGCTTAGGCAACAAAATGTTGGAGGGAAAGACTAGTACAGAGGGAAACAGAATCACAAAAAGGAGACTCAGCAGGATAGAGGCTTCTTGTGAGGAGACACCCAGGAGCTTTCAGAAGATACACAGAATCTTTTGCAATAGTATTTATCCCCATGTCCTATTGAGGTAAATCAGAAAGACAAAATAGGCATATTATAGTTAAAGGATAAAATGTACCTTCACAAGCTGCATTTGGACACAGGATCCTTGGTAGTAAGTTGTATTTTGGGAAGTTGTGGAGGATTTAGGATATAGGAGCACGAGAGTGACAACTAAATGTTAGAAGCTTGCCTGTGTCCAGCTCAGCTCTCTGACTTAAAACTGCCAACTAAGAGAGTCAGCTGACACAAGCTTACACCTCAAGGGATGAGGTGTCTCGGTTGCCAAGTCTTCCCTACCCTGATGGATCTTATCCTCTTGAACCTTGAGTCAAAATAAACAGTACCTCCCATAGCTGGATGTGGAATCTGAGTATCAGGAAAACAGCCAGAGGGGTTGGGGATTTAGCTCAGTGGTAGAGCGCTTGCCTAGCAAGCACAGGGCCCTGAGTTTGGTCCCCAGCTCCGGAAAAAAAAAAAGAAAGAAAGAAAGAAAGAAAGAAAGAAAGAAAGAAAGAAAGAAAGAAAGAAGGAAAGGAAAACAGCCAGAATTAATCAAGTGGGAAACCAACTTAGGCTAGACTACACAGTACATTTCACATGAGCTTAACTACAGTCTGGGACTTTATATCAAAGAATTTACAATATAAAATATTGTCTCTGTGAAGTTTCTTCTGTTAGGTATTTTGTTACAATGACAAGAAAGTAATTCATTCACGATGTCCACGTTTCCATAGAATTTGACATGAGTGACGCCAAACAAGGAGTTTGTTTTGCAAGAATAACACTTAATGGTGGGCTGGGAGAAGGGAAAAAAACTCACCTTGTTAAAAAACTCAAAAGCACTAGGCGATAATGAAGACAGCAGTTGTTCATGACCAGACCATTAATTCAGAACCTGAACACAGCTGAATCTGTGACTAGGAAATGACAGCAAGCGAACCACTACTTGAAAATATCTTTATCTAATTTAGGTTGGATGAAATTCAGACATAGATTCGTGGATATGCGAATTGTGCCTCTCAGAACTGTCTCACATGGGCTTGGCTGTACCCTGCCGTGCACTATGAAATTCTTGATAGCATTGCAGAGGTCATGCATGTGATGAGTATAGCCCCTTCTTGCAATCCTCTTCTTAAAGTCTTTCAAATAGCCGTATGGAACCAAAAGCCTCCTGAACAAGATTCCGTCTAAAAAGTTCCTTTATTTATTAGATTCCCAGGTTTGGAAATGGACAGAACACCATCCCGATTAGTGATTTTGAGAATGATATACATATATATACATATATATATATATATGTATATATATATATATATATATATATATATATATATATCAATGGACCACATCCATAACACAATAATGTCAAGACTTTCATACTTTATTATTGTTCGGTATACACAAAATTTCTGGTCTTTCTCATTTCTAAAGATAAAATTAGAGAAATGAACCAATATTTCTTTTTTTCTGTGTATGGTTTTTATTGGATATTTTTTATTTACATTTAAAACGTTATTCCCTTTTCTGGTTTCCCTTCCATAAGCCCACTATCCCTTTACTCTCCACCATTTTTATAAGAGTGTTCCCCCTCCCCAACCACACCCCTTTCCCACCTCCCCACCCTGACATTCCGCTACACTGGGGGGGGGGGGTCCAGCCTTGGCTTCTCCTCTCATTTGTGCCCAACAAGTCCATCCTCTGCTACATATGCTGCTGGAGCCATGGGTCTATCCATGTGTATTCATTCCCACCTGGGGATCCAGCTTATACACATACAGCCACCAAAACTAGAAAATATTGATGAAGCCAAGAAGTTCATGCTGATAGGAGCCTGATATAGCCGTCTCCTAAGAGACTCAGCCACAGCATGACAAACACAGAGGGAAATGAACTGAAAAATGGGGTCCCCGTTGGAAGAGTTAGAGAAAGGATTGAAGGAGATGAACCAATATTTCAAAAGCCAAAAGGAAAAAAAAACAAAAGCTAAAAAAAAAAATAGAGAGATGAACAAATATCCCAAAAGACAAAAAAGAAAAATATACATAGCCAAATTAAAAATCAAAATACTGACTCAACTATTTTAAAACTGATGGTACCAACATCCAGGTCCTAGGAGAACTTATTTCCAAAGTATCATGAAAAGAGAAAACATTAAAATAACACATTTTCTTCAAGCATCTGTATAAGATTTTTTTCTTAGCTGATTACATTCTTTTCAATATGATGGCCTTGTATAAATCACAGAAGAAAGAAAAAAATTGCAGAACGTCTGGGCTAGAATATAATTCCTCTCTTAGGACTATATATTTAATTTATACATAAATATTTCACAATTATCGATTTGAATAGCACAATATATTAATATTTTTGGACATTAGTTTTAAATTTTTCATGAGAATATATATTACTAACTTATATAATCTTCAAAAGAGATTCTAGAATCACAGCTTTGGAAGTAGGGTTTCTGAGGATCACAAACACATACACACACATAAATACACACACATGCACACATAATCTATATGTCCTTACAATGAGAAATATATATTTTTAAGAACCTCTGACTCCTACATGATTCCCTATGCATTACTTTCCAACTGACTCAACTTGACCAAAATTTTTCTTCTCAATTATTTTTACCATAATGGCTTCTTTGTTTGAACAATTAATTATAGTTAGTATTTATCTAAGTCTTTCTATATATCGGGAAATGTTTCATATATTTCACATGAACTAATGAACAATAAAACTATGAGGGTTGCATTTTGATTATGTGTCCTATGAAAAGAGGGAAAATGAAGTGCAGAAAGATTAGTCTGCTTCAGACTACCAAAAAGATGGAAATAGGAAGCTAGACTTTCAGTTCTTTTCCACTGGACTTGAGAAACCAGACACTGAATTATCTCCAATAACACATGACAACTTCTCCCTGCTTTCATCTTATGACTATCCCACAGTAAAGGTCTAGAAATGATTGATGAGTGAGTGATTATGTAAACACAAGCTTCCAATGCACTTCTTTTTCTGAACCTTAGGTTTTCAAGGCTGCATGTATCTTCTTTCAGATGAAGCATTAAGTATCAAAAGAACCGTAAGATACTATGACAGTAAATATTCATTAACTGTTATCTTTCTACTAGCTAACATCTACAGGAACGCAATTACCACTTACTCCTATATGGAGTAGAATTTTCTCTCTCCTCACTTTCTATGCAAGTTTTTATTAAGCATCATACACATCGAAATTCCATTCTCATTCTATTAATATTTGCACTGAATTACAATAGTAGCCACTTAATTGATTTCAGTTTCAGTGGTATAGTTTTGACAGATATGTTTTCAAACCCCATTTATTTAATTAGCCACTGTGGTACACTGATTGAATCCTCTTCCCAAGACATCTAGCTAAAGAGACCCAAATCCTGTAAACATATTACCTGCTAACACGTGTGAAAAAAGGAGATTTTGAAAATATGATTAATTTAAAATCATCCAAGAAGATATTAGATTTTTTCTGGTATGCTAGTAGTCAGATAAAGTTATAAAAATGGAAATTCTTAACTCAAATAAATCAGTAGCCTTCCTCTACACAAAAGAGAAACAAGCTGAGAAAGAAATTAGGGAAACGACACCCTTCATAATAGACCCAAATAATATAAAGTACCTCGGTGTGACTTTAACCAAGCAAGTAAAAGATCTGTACAATAAGAACTTCAAGACACTGAAGAAAGAAATTGAAGAAGACCTCAGAAGATGGAAAGATCTCCCATGCTCATGGATTGGCAGGATTTATATAGTAAAAATGGCCATTTTACCAAAAGCGATCTACAGATTCAATGCAATCCTCATCAAAATACCAATCCAATTCTTCAAAGAGTTAGACAGAACAATTTGCAAATTCATCTGGAATAACAAAAAACCCAGGATAGCTAAAGCTATCCTCAACAATAAAAGGACTTCAGGGGGAATCACTATCCCTGAACTCAAGCAGTATTACAGAGCAATAGTGATAAAAACTGCATGGTATTGGTACAGAGACAGACAGATAGACCAATGGAACAGAATTGAAGACCCAGAAATGAACCCACACACCTATGGACATTTGATTTTTGACAAAGGTGCCAAAACCATCAAATGGAAAAAAAGGTATCATTTTCAGCAAATGGTGCTGCTTCAACTGGAGGTCAACATGTAGAAGAATGTAGATCGATCCATGCTTATCACCCTGTACAAAGCTTAAGTCCAAGTGGATCAAGGACCTCCACATCAAACCAGATACACTCAAACTAATAGAAGAAAAACTAGGGAAGCATCTGGAACACATGGGCACTGGAAAACATTTCCTGAACAAAACACCAATGGCTTATGCTCTAAGATCAAGAATCGACAAATGGGATCTCATAAAACTGCAAAGCTTCTGTAAGGCAAAGGACACTGTGGTTAGGACAAAACGGCAACCAACAGATTGGGAAAAGATCTTTACCAATCCTACAACAGATAGAGGCCTTGTATCCAAAATATACACAGAACTCAAGAAGTTAGACCGCAGAGAGACAAATAACCCTATTAAAAAATGGGGTTCAGAGCTAAACAAAGAATTCACAGCTGAGGAATGCCGAATGGCTGAGAAACACCTAAAGAAATGTTCAACATCTTTAGTCATAAGGGAAATGCAAATCAAAACAACCCTGAGATTTTACCTCACACCAGTGAGAATGGCTAAGATCAAAAACTCAGGTGACAGCAGATGCTGGCGAGGATGTGGAGAAAGAGGAACACTCCTCCATTGTTGGTGGGATTGCAGACAAAAACTAAAAATTATAATTTCTTCTCAGTATTCAAAAACGAACACAAAACAGGTCTCAACACATGTAAGAGAATTGACTATCAACAACAATAAAAACAGCAGAGAGTACCCTAATTCAGGAATGTTAGACAACTCACTACTGAGTGAAAATTGTGTCAAGACAGAAAACAAGGAGGACATTTAGAAGTCTTTAGAATTGTAAGAAAATAAAAGCAAAACATAATCAAACCCTTGGAATATTTTAAAGGCATACCTAAGAAGCAAATGCATAATACTGAGTACTTACATTTAAAAAATTAGAGAAATTTTATACTAGTAACATAATCACACACTTGGAAATATTAGAAAAACAACAAAAAAAAATAACACCTCAAATGAATTCAGGGAAAGTAGTAAGCAAACTTTGCACTTAAATTTTATTTTTGTAATTGTTTTTATTAGATATATTTCTTATGTTTCAAATGGTATTCCCTTTCCCAGTTTCCTGTCCATAAGCCTGCATCCCCACCCCCCCATATGGGTGATCACCCCTCCAGCCCCCTAATCGGGCGCCCGCACATTCCCCTACACTGGGGTAGGAACCTTGGCAGGACCAAGGGCTCCCCCTTCCACTGGTACCCCAACAAGGCTATTTTCTGCGACATTTGCAGTTAGAGCCCTGGGTCAGACCACGTATAATCTTTGGGTAGTGGTTTAGTCCCTGGAAGCTTTGGTTGGTTGGCATTGTTGTTCTTATGGGGTTGCAAGCCCCTTCAGCTCTTTCAAACCTTCTTGTAATTCCCCCAAAGGAGGTCCTGTTATCAGTTCAGTGATTTGCTACTAGCATTGACCTCTGTATTGGACACGCTCTGGATGTGTCTCTCAGGAGAAATCTACACTGGCCCTTCTCAGCATGTACTTTTTAGCTTCATCAATGTTATCTAGTTTTGGTGGCTGTATGTAGGGCAGGTTCTGAATGGCAGTTCCTTCAGTCTCTGCTATAAACTTTGCTTTGATATCCCCTCTTATGGATATTTTCCCCTTTCAAGAAGGAGTGGGAGCATGTGCATTTTGGTCACCCCTCTTTCTTGAGCTTCCTATGGTCAGTGAATTGCATCTTGGGTAATTCAAGCTTTTGGGCTAATATTCACTTATAAATAAGTACATACCAAATGTGTTTTTCTGTGATTGGGTTACCACACAAAGGATGATATTTTCTAGTTCATTTCATTTGCCTAAGAATTTCATAAATTCATTGTTTTTGATAGCTGAGTAGTACTCCATTGCATAGAGGTACAGCATTTTTTTGAATCCATTCCTCTGTTGAAGGGCATCTGGGTTCTTTCCAGCTTCTGGCTATTATAAATATGGCTGCTATGAACATAATGGAGCATGTCTCTTTGTTGTATGTTGGAGCATCTTTTGGGTATATGCCCAGGAGAGGTATAGCTGGGTCCTAAGGTAGTGTAATGTCCAATTTTCTGAGGAATCTCCAGACTGATTTCCAGAGTGGTTGTACCAGTTTGCAATCTCACCAACAATGGAGGAATATTCCTCTTTTTCCACATCCTCACCAACATCTGCTGTCACCTAAGTTTTTATCTTAGCCATTCTGACCAGTGTGAGGTGGAATCTCAGGGTTGTTTGATTTGCATTTCCCTGATGACTAAGGATGTTGAACATTTCTTTAGGTGTTTTTCGGTCGTTCCTCAACTGAGAATGTTTTGCTTAGCTCTGTACTCCATTGTTAATAGGGTTATTTGCTTCTCTGGAGTCTACTTTTTGAGTTCTTTGGATATTTTGGATATTAACCCTCTATAAGTTGTAGGACTGGTAAAGATTTTTTTTCCCAATCTGTTGGCTGCTATTTTGTGCGAATGACAGTGTCTTTTGCCTCACAGAAGCTTTGCAGTTTTTTTTTCTTTTCTTTTTTTTTTTTTTTGGTTCTTTTTTTTCGGAGCTGGGGACCGAACCCAGGGCCTTGCGCTTCCTAGGCAAGCGCTCTACCACTGAGCTAAATCCCCAACCCCAAAGCTTTGCAGTGTTATGAGGTCCCATTTGTCAATTCTTGATCTTAGAGCATAAGCCATTGGTGTTTTGTTCAGAAAATTTGCCCCAGTATCCATGTGTTCAGAGACTCTTCCACACACTTTCTTCTATTAGTGTGAGTATATCTGGTTTGATGTGGAGGTCCTTGATCCATTTGGACTTAAGCTTTGTGCAGGGTGATAAGAATGGATCGTTTTGCATTCTTCTACATGCTGACCTCCAGTTGAACCAGCACCATTTGATGAAAATGCTTTCTTCCATTGGATGGTTTTAGCTACTTTATCAAATATCAAGTGACCATAGGTGTCTGGGTTCATTTCTGGGTCTTCAATTCTGTTCCATTGATCTTTCTGCCCGTCTCGGTACCAATACCATACAGTGTTTTATAACTCTTGCTCTTTAATGTTGCTTGAAATCAGGGATGGTGATTTCCCCAGAAGTACTTTTATTGTTGAGTACAGTTTTCACTATCCTGAGCTTTTGTTATTCCAAATGAATTTGCAAATTCTTCTTTCTATCTCTATAAAGAAATGAGTAGGAATTTTCATGGAGATTGCATTGAATCTGTAGATTGCTTTTGGCAAAATGGCCATTTTTACTATATAAATCCTGCCAATCCATGATCATGAGAGATCTTTCTATCACCTGAGATATTCCTCAATTTCTTTCTTAAGAGACTTGAAGTTCTTGTCATACAGATCTTTACTTGCTTGGTTAAAGTCACACCAAGATATTTTATATTATTTAGGACTGTTGTGAAGGGTGTCATTTCCTTAATTTCTTTCTCATCCTGTTTATCCTTTGAGTAGAGGAAGGCTACTGATTTGTTTGAGTTAATTTTATAACCCGACACTTTGTTCAAGTTGTTTATCAGGTAAAGTAGTTTTCTGGTGGAATATTTGGGGTTACATAAGTATACTATCATATTATCTCCAAATAGGGATAATTTGATTTCTTCCACTCCAATTTGGATCCCTTTGACGCTTTTCATTGTCTGATTGCTCTGGCTGGGATTTCAAGTACTATGTTGTATAACTAGGGAGAGGGTGGGCAGTCCCTGATTTTAGTAGAATTGCTTCAAGTTTCTCTCAATTTAGTTTGATGTTAGCTACTTGTTTGCTGTATATTGTTTTTACTATGTTTAGATATGGGTCTTGAATTCATGATCTTTCCAGAAAAAGGGGTGTTGAATTTTGTCTAATTCTTTCTCAGCATCTACAGAAATGATCATATGGTTCTTACCTTTGAGTTTGTTTACATAGGGGATTACGCTGATGGATTTCCATATATTAAACCACCCCTGCATTCCTGGGATGATACCTACTTGATTATGATGGATGATCATTTTGATGTGTTCTTGGATTCGGTTTTCAAGAATCTTATTGAGTAATTTTACATCAATATTCATAAGGGAAATTGTTCTGAAGTTCTCTTTGTTGGGTCTTAGTGTGGTTTTGGTATAAGAATAATTGTGGCTTCATAGAAGGAATTTGGTAGTGCTCTATTTTGTGGAATTATTTGGGCAGTATTGGTATGAGGTCTTCTATGAAGGTGTGACATAATTCTGCACTAAACCCATCTGGTCTTGGGCTCTTTTTGGTTGGGAAGCTTTTACTAAATGCTTCTATTTCTTTAGGAGTTATGGGGTTGTTTAGATGGTTTATTTGTTTCTGATTTAACTTTGGTACCTGGTATCTGTCTAGAAAATTGTCCATTTCCTCCAGATTTTCCAGTTTTGTTGAATATAGGCTTTTGTAGTAGGATCTGATGATCTTTTTAATATCCTCAGATTCTGTTGTTATGTCTCCATTTTCATTTCTGATTTTGTTAATATGGATATACTTCTGTGACCTCTGGTTAGTCTGGTTAAGGGTTTATTTATCTTGTTGATTTTCTCAAAGAGCCAGCTTCTGGTTTTGTTGATTCTTTGTAGACTCTTTTTAGTTTCTACTTGGTTGATTTTAGCCCTGAGTTTGATCAATTTCTGCCTTTAACTCCTCTTGGGTTTATTTATTTCTTATTGTTCTAGATCTTTTAGGTGTGCTGTCAAGCTGCAGACATAGGCTCTTTCCTGTTTCTTTTTGCAGACATTCAGAGCTATGACTTTTCCTCTTAGCACAGCTTTCATTGTGTTGCATGAGATTTGGTATGTTTTATCTTCATTTTCATTAAATTACAAGAAGTTTTTAATTTCTTTCTTTATTTCTTCTTTGACCAAGTTGCCATTGAGTAGAGCGTTGTTCAACTTCCATATATATGTGGACTTTCTTTCCTTATTGTTGTTATAAAGACCAGTCTTAGTCCATGATGATCTGATAGGATGCATGGGATTATTTCTATCTTCCTGTATCTGTTGAGGCCTTTTTTTGGACCAATTTTATGGTCAATTTTGGAGAACATACCATGAAGTGCTGAGAAGAAGGTATATCCTCTTCTTTTAGGATGGAATGTTCTATAAGTATGCGTTAAATCCATTTGGTTCATAACTTCTGTTAGTTTCTCCATGTCTCTGTTTAATTTCTGTTTCCATGATCTTTCCATTGTTGAGAGTGGGGTGTTGAAATCTCCTGCTATTATCGTGTGAGGCACAATGTGTGCTTTGAGTTTTAGTAAGGTTTCTTTTATGAATGTAAATGTCCTTGCATTTGGAGCATAGATATTTAGGATTGAGAGTTCATCTTGGTGGATTTTTCCTTTGATGAATATGAAGTGTCCTTCCTTATCTTTTTCAATGATTTTTGGTTGAAAGTCAATTTTATTCAATATTAGAATGGCAACTCCACCTTGTTTCTTCGGCCTATTTCCTGAGAAAGTTGTTTTCCAGCCATTTACTCTGAGGTAGTGTCTGTGTTTGTCTCTGAAGTGTGTTTCCTGTATGCAGCAAAATGCCGTGTCCTCTTTAGTATCCAGTCTGTTAGTCTATGTCTTTTTATTGGGGAATTGAGTCCATTGATGTTGAGAGATATTAAGGAATAGTGATTGTTGCTTCCTGTTATGTTCATTGTTAGAGGTGAAATTATGTTTGTGTGTCTTTTGGTTTCATTGCAAGGAGATTACATTCTTTCTTTCTGTATGGTGCAGTTTCTCTCCTTGTGTTGGAGTTTTCCATCTATTATCCTTTGTAGGGTTGGATTTGTAGAAAGATATTGTGTAAATTTGGTTTTGTCATGGAATATCTTAGTTTCTCAATCTATGTTAATTGAGAGTTTTGCTGAATATAGTAGCTTGGGCTGACATTTGTGTCCTCTTAGGATCTGTATGACATCTGTCTAGGATCTTCTGGATTTCATAGTCTTTGGTAAGAAGTCTGGTATAATCCTTATAGGTCTGCCTTTATATATCACTTGACCTTTTTCCCTCATGGCTTTTAATATTCTTTCTTTGTTCTGTGCATTTGGTGTTTTAACTATTATGTGACAGGAAGAATTTCTCTTCTGGTCCAATCTATTTGGAGTTCTGTAGGCTTCTTGTATGTTTATGGGCATCTCTTTCTTTAAGCTAGGGAAGTTTTCTTCTACAGTTTTGTTGAATATATGTACTTGCCTTTTAAGTTGGAAGTCTTCACTTTCTTCTATACCTATTATATTTAGGTTTGATCTTGTCATTGTATCCTGGATTTCCTGGATGTTTTGGGCTAGGAGTTTTTTGCAGTTTACATTATCTTTGATAGTTGTGTCAGTGTTTTCTATGGTGTCTTCTGCCCCTGAGATTCTTTCTTCTATCTCTTGTAATCTATTGGTGATGCTTGTATCTAAAGCTCCTTGGCTTTTCCTTAGGTTTTCTGTATCCAGGGTTGTCTCCCTTTGTGCTTTCCTTATTGTTTCTATTTCCTTTTTTAAATCCTGAATGGTTTTGTTCAATTCCTTCACCTGTTTGGTTGTGTTTTCCTGTAGTTCTTTCAGGGATTTTTGTGTTTCCTCTTTAAGGGCTTCTAATTGTTTACTTGTGTTTTCCAGCATTTCTTTAAGGGAGTTCTTTATGTCCTTCTTAAAGTCCTCCATCATTATCATAAAATGTGTTTTTAAATCTAAACCCTGCTTTTCCTGTGTGTTTGAATATCTAGTATGTTCTTTGGTGGGAGAACTTGGCTCTGATGATGCCAAGTAGTCTTGGTTTCTGTTGCTTATGTTGCTGCACTTGCCTCTAGCCATTGGGTTGTCTCTGGTGTTTGTTTTGCTGTTTCTGAGAGTGACTTGAACCTGCTGTAGGCCTCTGAGTCAGCACTCCTGTAGAACTCTTTCTTGTTTACTTTCAGCATTTCCTGAGAACAGGTGCTCTGATTTCAGCTGTATAGGTGTACCTGGAAACTGTCTTCCAGCTCTAGGCATGGGCAGGAATCTAAGGGTCCTGCTTGTGATTGCTCCTAGGTACTTGCACCCAGGATGCACAGTTGGCACTAGGCGATTCCCTCTTGGGTCTGGAATGTGGGCAGAGGGTAGTCTTCTCTGACTTCTCAGGAGTGTCCAACTTCTGAGGGTCCAGGTCTCTCCACCACGGGATTTGGGCTCAGGGAGCTCTTTGGCTGGTTCAGATCCGTCCTGGGTGCAGACCAGAACTGCAGATACGGGAGGCTGACTGTTCCTATATTCCTGTGTCCAGAGGCACTGTGCAGTTTCCCCTTGGACAAGCGATGTGGGTAGAGGTGTGCAGAAGTGGCAGTCTGTCCTGCCGTCTCAGGATATCTGCACCTCTGAGTGTTCAACTCTCTTCCCCACGGGATTTGTGCGCAGGGAATTGTGGGATGGTATCAGTTCCTTAAATTTTGAGTAGAGACAAAATATTATGAAGAATAAATGAGTTGGTTCTTTAGAAAAAAAATCAACAGGATCTGCAAACTATTAGCCATGTTGGTCAAAACGAACAGAGAAAATATACAAATAAATAAAATTAGTACAGGAAATGGAGACATCACGACAAAGAACATGAAAATTTAGAAAATTATAAGAACATACTTTACAAGTCTATTTTCCATCAAACTAGACAACCCAAAAGAAATAGATCAATTTCTTGATATGTAAAATAAAACAAAAAGCAAAGATAAATTACAATAAAATCAATGATTTAAGCATATTTATAATCCATAACAGTAGATATTTAGTAATCTAAAATCTTCCAGGAAAAAAGTTTTTAAAATGCTTAGGGAAAATTAATTTAGCACAGAATTTTACCAAAATTTCAAAGAACACTGACAGCAATAATCTCTAAATTATTCTATAAAATAGAAACTGAAGAAACAGGTAAGCTATAGTTTTTGGGGTAGGGATTTTGGGAAGGGAAAATACAGTATTGCATAATTGGAAAAATCAAAAAGAGATAAAATAATATTACTAGAATTGAATGAAAATAAAATCTATGTGATACAATGAAGTCTATGCTGAGAGGCAAACACAGAATTTTATACTTCTGTGTGCCCACAATAAAACCATCAGAGAGAATTCAAATATACAGCTTAATGATGTACCTAATAACCATGAAAAACAAAATCTGACTGGCCTAACTTAAAGCAGTAATTAGGCAGCAATAACTAAGGTCAGAATTAAAATTAAGTAAAGTTTAAAAAGCAATAAAGAGAGTCAATGAAATGAAATTTGGTTCCTTTAAAAGATAGAGAAGATTCGAAAATGCTTAGCCAAATTAATGAAAAAAAGAAAGAAAACCTAAACTAATAAAATTAAAGAGAGGGGAAATATTTCAATAAACATTAAAAAAAATTAAAAATCTTCAAAATCCGTACTCCATTAAATTGAAAACTCTGAAAGAAATGGTGAATTTCTAGCAGCAAAGAACCTGTGGAAAATTGACAAAGATGTGCTAGCTAGTGTGAAAAATGTAATAAACAACAAAATAAAGCAGCATTAAAAAATCTCATGATGTTTCTACATGCTTAGAAAGTGAAGGTTGGCTGCTCAGCCCTGAACATGATAGTTGTTCTACCCCCTCTATGTTTTATGTAACATTGATGAAGAGAGACCAGAAAGATGTAAGAACCGGATGTTAAAAAGATGAGCTACAAGATATTGTTTTGAAGGCATAAACTGTAACCATGATCTCAATGCAGCTTTGAATGCCTATAGAATATGGAGTATGTTAATAGCCAATCATGGATCAAAAAAGCGGCTTATGGGATCCTAGCTCTTCCTGCTAAACTACTGACTACTGGTAGATTCTGGAGAGGGACAATTTTTGTTTTACTGTTTGCAAAACTGTGAGTACTTTGGCTCCAAAGAATAACTCTTAAACCATGGCCCATATGTAAGGACCTGGCTAAAATTAATAGACCCAAAATGTCATGAATGTGGGAAAGGGATCTACAGGAAAGATGAAGGTATGTTGTAGAAGGGATTGAACCAGGACATGGGGGTAATGAGAGTAAAGAGAAGAAACTAAATACATACCAGAAATTTCCAAAGAACCAAAGCAAAGAAAAAAATTTAAATTATTATCCTTCTACAAGAGAGGAAAATTTAGTACCTGTTCATCAACGAAAAGTAGAAATGAATAGGAAATAGTAAATTATCAATTAGAGTAAATAGAAAGCAATCAATTACAGATATTTACATGGTTATATACAGAAATCTTTAATTGTTCTTTATAATGGTTCCTCACTAGGCCCAAAAATGGTGTCCCTGACTCCTGGTGTCCTGGCCTTTGGAAACAATTTGGCAGTCAATGAAAAAAACACAAAATTGATAATCAGTTTAAATAGGGATTGAGCATCACATGCTGAAAACCTGGTACTCTATAAATGTACATATACACCCACACACACATGCAAATGTTATATACACACATAGAAACACATATACATATATGTATACATTCACTCATACACATGGACACACTCACACATATATTAACACACACAGACATACCTACAAACATATATATATGTATATATATATATATATACAAACATACATATATGCATACCCCCAAAGTTGGAGCCAACTGTTAGAAAAGTATACTTTTGAAAACTATCACCAGTATAATTTGAGGGCAATGTTCAAGAGAAATGGAACAGAACATTAGTTAAAAGAAGTTGTTATACTATAAGCTAACATATAAATTTTTGTCACAAATCATTTGATAAAGAGTTTTTAGTTGCATTTAAAATATATTCATGTATGAGTATATGTGAACATATATATTATGCATATATACATATATCTATAAATATACTGGATTATTTAAGGCTGTGTGGAGCCTTAAAGTTTCTGAAAGTTATTTTTATAATTCTAACATTCTCTGTAAAATCTCAAACAAAACAGAGTGAATAATTTACATTATATTCTTTTTATGGCTGTTTAAACCTTTTTTTGAGATTATAATGCAATTAAAATATTTCTCCCTTTTCTTTCCTCTCCTGGACCCTTCTATATACCCTTTCTCTTGTTTGAATTTCAGGAATTCTTTACACTTTACATCATTAATTGTATTTTACGGATTCGTTTTATCATTAACTGACTTTGGAATCATTAACAATAAACAAATTATTTCATGTGGCATTTGGCTAATGGACTCACACTTTGGGAAACAACTGAAAAAAATAATTATCCTTGTCAGAATTCACCAAGTTATATTTCAAAAATAACCTATTCAACCTATATAATGTTAATTGTGTTTATGTTTCCAGGGCTGACCATTGGGGTATTTCTTAGACTAGTATGGAATATCACTTGATCTATCCTTGTTTAGCTCACATTTCAACAGTCATATTGATGAGACTTGGTGGGTGTGTAGCTTCTGGTGTTGCCAGTAGCCACAATCTCATAACCACCCCCTGACCTTCTAACTCTTACAGTCTTTCTGACCTCCTTTCTGTAATGTCTAAGCTTTACATGCCAGAGTGTTTTATAGATAGATGTATCTATTGGGCCTGGGCTTCAATATTCTGCATTTTAATTCATTGTGGTCCTCTGCAGTGGTATTCATCAGTTAGAAAGAGAAGGTTTTTCTTGACGATACATGAAGACTACACTTAGTACTGGGTATAAGATATTGATAGTATTGTCAGGTTTTATGCTGGATCATTGAAAGCAGTGGTTGTAGATTCTCTTTCAATACATGTGACTTGAGCTGTTGGTTATCATCAAGTTCGTGTGGCACTACTTCATGCTTAGTGCTATCCCGTCATGCTGTCATGTTGACCCAAAAGTATCACAACTGGATAGGCGTGTTGGTTGCATGTCTTCTTGTGTCATGAAAACTAGTCCTCGGGCACTCAGGTCAATTTCAACTCATGTGCTCTGGTTTTGAAGCACATTGCATCTCCAGTGATAGAGACTTATCTTCCACCTATGAAGCGCAACCAAGGTCAATAGCAATAGACTATATGTTTTGGGAGTCTCTTACATAAGAACTTAAACAAGGGCTGCTCATGTCTGATATTGGATTTTCTTTTTCTTTTTTTTTTTTTTTTTTTTGGTGAGGTAGTTTTTAGCTCTTGGAAGTTGCATTGTCAGCAGATGTGAGAAAAGTTCATTAAAACTATACATGTATGATTATACCCAGAATTATGTGTATTATAGAGTTCTATTGAGTTAAATGAATAAAATACATCCCTTGTGACCTTCTCAGACATCCTTAATGTTCTTTTCCTTTCCTCCCTCTTTCTGTATTTACCTCATCTGCCTCCCCTTTCCCATGTCACTCAACAAATGATCACTTGTATCTTGATATTCCCTTCTCTATTGATCCCCAGTCTCCCTATCCTGTAAATGGTGATATTTTTGCACTGGTTTCTGAAGTTACTCCAGGATACGTTCTTTATTTGAACATTCGTAGCTTGAGATGTTATGCAATTAAAATCTAATGAATACTAATGACTGCACTATCACCAGAAACAGATTTTAGTTTTCTTTTAGAAGTAGTGAAAAAAATAATTCAAATATTTAAATATTGTAAGCTTAAAGGTGAGAAAAACAAGCTAATCAAGACACTCTCTGTCTGAAAAAATTCTGGTATGTTTTAGTGTTACATTTTTCTGGATACCAACTATTTGATGTCATTTCTTTAAACAGAGAAACAAAACAGAAAACATATTGATAAAATCATTTCAACCTTCCTCCAGTATTAAAATAAAAATCAAATTTAGCCAAAATTGAATCAGATTCAGTCATCTGCATGTTCACATAAAATATTTTATCTGAATGATATAAACAATAACCATTCTTATTGTGTATAACAGTAACATTAGAAGTAACTTAATTTTTTTCCAGAACTTTCCAGTTCGGTGACAGGAGTATTCAGGTTGTGAGGCTGCAGATAAATGGATCAGTAGATTGTTTTAGTGTGCTAGAGTTCTAACATGTATAGATCGTAGTATTTTGTTCAACAAATGTACTTAGAGATACATAATTATAAACAAAGGTTAAGAAGCCTTACAATCCCATCATTATGCTTCAGGTTAGCTTCAGGCAAAGCTGGCTGATTCAGGCAAGGCTGTCTGTTTCAACAAGGCTGTCTGGTCCAGCCAAGCCTAGCTAGCTCTAGGCTTTTTCTCCTGCACTGCACTTGGTAACTTCTCTGCAAAGTTGCCAGGCCATAGGTCTTTAAAAAGAAGGTGATCATTTACATTTAGAAAATAGTAAGCAGTTATATTCGTTTTGAGTTGTGTACATGCAATTTAAAGATACACATTTATATTATTATATATTAATTTATGTTATGTATATACATAACATTTACTTAAAATGTTACAAAACATAATAACTATGCTGTGTTTTTGTAACATAAAACTAAAACGAGAAGCAAAAACATACTAGCAAAATATGAGCAACACGAAGAGGGACGGTCAGTTACATGTGCAGTAAGAGTCAGGAAGTCAAAAAAAAAAAAAAGGAAGTAATCTGCTTCTAAACCTGAGCTCAAATGCCAGCCAGTCACATATTAGCAGGACCACACCCAAAGTATGTAGATGAGGTCTTCCCAAGCTCTCAGCCCAAGCCAATACGAAGTACCTGCTGTCAGACCCTGACCCATGCTGAAACTGTATTTAAGAATCCTATTCAGAAGGATTAAAGGTGTGTGGGAATCACTCCAGCATTTGAAAGCTTCTGTCATAAGAGCTGTAATACCGCAGCTTGGTGAAGAGATCTGCTCTTCCAAAATCACTACCAGAAGCTTCCCTGCACCCCTCACCAGCTAGTTGGTCCCCACTGCTGGCTCAATCCAGCCTGAGGTCCAGCAAAGGAAGCAGAGCCGCACCAGCAGCAAATCAGCGAAGCAGAACCGCGTCCCTACCCCAGTTCTCTTCCCCTCACCTGAACCCACACACCTAGCTGGACCAGAGATCTTCGTGGAAGGCCAACAATTTCCTATCCTAGACTGTTAATTTAGGGAATGTCCTAGAAGACAAAAAGTTCTGAGTTAACTCTCCAGAACTAAAACTGCTCCTTGAAGAGTGAAAACAGAAGCAGAAGAGAAAGAAAGAGGAACAGACAAAAACTCGTTTCATACAGATGGTGCAAAAACATTCTACTTGTCAGTTTACTAAAGTTTCAAGTATGAGCCACGGACCAGCAGGAAATATTCAAGAAACAACGAGAACGTAACTAAAACTAAGACTAGCTGTTCAAATGCTATACTGACATTTTAATAGCATTGGTAGGTATTGGGAATTGTTAGGAGCCAGTAAGACTTGAACGGTAAATAGATCACGGGCGTTAGATGCAAACACACTGGACTTTTTCTCCCTGCCTTCCATTCAAGTAGACACTTATTTTAACAATGTCAAATCATTGAATTTCTAAATAACCTTTAATCATGACAGTGCTATTACTGATATCACTTACGTTTTAGAGTCCACCACCAGTTGGCTTCCTGTGACCTAAATGAGGCAAGGATCCTCTGCAATGAATATTTACAACCCCTCTGCATAAGACCTGCACTCTTCTTATTCAATTCTATTTAAATATTTTGAAGTTAAATGGAAAACTATTACTTCTCATCTTTAAATCTTTCATCTCCGATTTGTGTTCCCTTTTTATTTCGTATCTAGTTACATTTTACAGATCGTCCTTGTGGACTACTGACCCTTGGCACTGTTTAAAACGTTTTTCTCTATTCTAGGCAGGAGCTGCTGTGAGAATCCATGTCTCAGGTCTCTGTTTTATCTCTAATGAGTTCCTTTGCCTGGAAACATCTAACAGTGTTTGGAATTACAGCACAGCTTGAAGTTTTTACAGGTATGCCTCAGGAGTCTGAAAAAAACAACTATTATAGCATCTTCCTCAGTCACCACCTGAGGAATTCTTTAAGAACACACTGTAACAGACGGTACAGAAGACCAAGAGGTGCATAGCTCTGGTAATTCCACAATACTTGTTTTCAAATTATACTAGAATACATACACGAAGACTTGGGCCTGACATGGTCATGTTAAATAGAATAAACTATACTTGAAAAGACAAACTTTACATGTTTCCACTCATATGCATAATCAAAACAAATTTTAAAAGGGAAATGGAGACAGGAGGTGGAAGGAAGAAACCAAGAAGGTAATAGGTATAATGTGTGTGTTTGTGTGTGTGTGTGTGTGTGTGTGCGTGTGTGTGTGTGTGTGTGTGAAAATATGTCTAATCCTATCAATTATACTACCGAAATGTTAAAAAGTTTTATTTCAAAGAATTTATGCTATTTTGTTTTCTTTACATAATCATGTTTATACATACATTTCTTTGGAATGGAGACACAAATTTCTTTTCTGTGTATTATTTAGTAAAAACTTTTCACTTTTTATTTAGACAGAGAAAGATAACTTGAGTTATTATATATAATTTCTACCCAAAGCATAAATGTTTTGGTTCAAAGCACATAAAAGAAACTTAAAATGAAATATTAGTTCTCAGATTTTAAATGATTTTTCCTTTCAGATATAAATAAAAGCTAGAATAAAACTTGAGGTTCCTGTGAACAAATGCCATATTAGTCGATAAAACTGTGAGCTTTTTTCTTCCTCATCTGCATCCTCATCCTTATCTTCCTTCAGTGCTTGGGAGTGAACTCTGTTTTAAACATTCAGGGAATATACTCTCAAAATTTACTTTGTCTTTGAACTCTGTTGCCTCTGCATTCATAGTCACAGTCTTTGTTTTTTTTCCTCCATTTTTTGGTGGACATTATTTATGCGTGACATCATGGGTACCTGACACTGTATCGGTTTCTCCATCTATGCCAAATGCCCTTAAACCTTAAAGGGCTCTATTGCCTAAGTGTGTTCTTACTCACCTGTTTATTTGTTCTTTATTATCATTTATATACTGACTTTTAAATTTGACCCACTTTTTAATCAAAAGACAGTCTAAGATTTTTGGGGTCCCAAAACAGTGGAGGCAAATCTAAGGACTGTGACTAACTGTGAATCTAACAGGTATCTCAGACCCCTTGGTCTTCAGTTTGCTGAGCTAAAATGGAAAGAACTGAATAGAAGTAACATAACTAAAGTAACAAGCTTCTCAAAGAATCTAACAATTAAAATTTATAGTCCAGAAAAATACTCATATTTATGTCTTGTGACTCATTGAATCAGAAATCCTCTGGTTAGATGCTTGGGATCCTCAAAGCCTTCCTTAAGGGCCACTGAACTAGATGCTTTTTGCTTTATAGTTTAACAGATTCTTGCTACTTAAAGCATAGTTCCTAGAACATCAATTTACCGGATTTCATAAGAAATCGTGTGTCTCACACAAGATTAATGAATCAGAGTCTGTTCTCTAATAGTATCTCGATGTGGTTCAGATAGAGACCGAATATGGCTAGCTATAAGGTGTTTTTTTAAAGACACTTCCTCTGAAAGAGCAGAATATTTGGGGATATTTGAAGATGCTCTTCTCTTGTCTCCTTCCTGTGATCCCATAATACAGACATACTACAGCAGTTGGTAAAGCTGGGTTTCTGGTTTTATGGTACAAGAACGAGCCTAACAGTGGAAAAAATTGTCTAGAACAAAACAAATCTTTCTTTGTAATGTGTTCTGCTTGACTTATTTATAATCATGATTAATTATGAATGGTATTAGCTGAAGATATCTCCATTAATGATCATATAGATGAAATGGAAAGGAAAAAAAAAAAAAAACAAAATTACTTTGGCCAGGAAATTTTAATGACAGACACTTATGAGAAGAACTGATTTAATCATGCAGCACAATAAGGTTATGGCTTTCATAATAACTTCAACATATCAAATTAGCACTGTTCTAGATGTGACTTAATTAGGGAAACAAATTTCGGGATATATTCAGTCTTCAAAATCTATTACAGCAGTATGAGATTCTTCTAGGAACGTCTCATAATTAAAGCTAATGCTATTTTTAAAGGATATCTAATGATTCAATTAGGTTTCCACATTAAGCAACATAGTTCTTGGAATCTCCATTCTGAAATGTAAATGATCTGGCTTAAAACACACATGCAAAAGAATATTAAAACTGTAAGTATTCATTCACAGATGTTAGACTGAAATTTTTATCAGATATGGCTAAAATTAATTTTTCAAGTTTTTATTAAATACCACATCAGTCTATAAAAGTATGAGTCCCTATATTTCTGAAATTACCTCTTAAAATTGGAAAACACTAAATGCTTTTGGAAGTATATGTATCTAAGGTCAGATAGATTATGTGTGGATTAAGGAGTAAGTAAGCCATGAGGTAGAAAAATCAGTTTGGTAAAAGGTACCAAGACAAGAGGAACAAAGTGAATTGTCAGGGAAAAAATGCTTAGTGATGGGAAGTCACTATTTTACAGTGTTCCTAGACTTATTGTGACACAGTAAGAGTAACTCAATAATGTTTAATACATTCTTGGAATATTACCACTCTCCCTCCCTCTTCCTATTCCTCCCTTCTTTATCATTCACCTTTCCTTCCTTCCAACTCCCTGCCCACCCCCTTCATAATCTCTTCTGACAAAAGTAGAATTCCTTAGAGAAAAATGGGTCTATGACTCTCTTTCCCAGAATTATTTCTTGTCCTTTGAATCTCTGTGACTTTAATGAGTTGATATTTACATATCCTTCTTTAATTTCATTTTAAGAAAAATGTTCATTTGCCAGTGTTAAAGTCAATTGTTTTGTTGTTGTTGTTTTGTTTTGTCTCTTATTTAAGCCATGGGTGGCTTCTTGTTTCTGGTCCACACAGGGTGTACTTTCTGATTTTTAATATAAAGTTCTTTCTCCAGAACAGACCTTTCTTACATGCTTAGAAGTTGAGCAAAGAAAGAAAAACCATGGGTGATTTCTGTTTTTTCACTTGTCTTTAAGAAGTTTTGCTAATTTTCTCTGCGTCTCTTATAAAAAAAAAAAAAACACATGTTCTTGCACAGCCAGTATGAAAATCAATGTGGTTGCTCCACAGGAAGAGGGAATAGTTCAAGGTTCAGATATTCAATATTTGGGCATATTACTAAGGGATTCCACATTCTACTATAGAGACACTTGCTCAACCATTTCACTGCTGTTCTACCCATAATAGAATTTGGAAACAGACATCATATCTATATACAAATGAGTGCATAAAGAGAAGGTGGTACATCTACACAATGGAGTACTACTAAGCTGTTTAAAAGAATATAAATTTACAGGTGAATCTTGAAATAAATTACCTTTAGTGAGGTAAGCCAGACACAAAAGGGCAAATAATGATCTATATTTGCTTAGATGTGCCTGTTTGTGATTAAGTCTTTAATAAGCAGGATACAGTGCATATAACCACATAGGTTAGGTATAGAGTCAGGGGCTGGAAGAAGGAGTGAATCACATTAGGAACAGGAAATAGAATGATAGTTATGAATGGATGAGGGAGGCTCAATTACGAGGATCAAATAAAGAGGAGGAGGAAAGAGGGCATAATGCAGGAATTCAGGGAGACAGCTAAAACTAAGGGTCATTTGTGGGATTGTTTGGAAACCTAATATATATATATATATATATATATATATATATATATATATATATATATATATAAAATGTGTGTATATATATGTATATAGGGTATAATGTAAATGTCATGCCAAGTGATGGGTACCAGCTGGACGTCTCTTATCCAGTCCTGGAAATTTCTTATATCTAATTAAGTAAATGGACAAAGGAGACTCATGAGATCCCCAAACATTCCAGGCTATTGCCAAAGTTATTTTTCGCTTTGCACAAACGGATAAGTTGTCCCTCCCTCTTACTGAAGACATCTACACAACTTTTTGAACATGGAGAAGTCGAGCTGGTGCCTACCTAGAGCTTTCACCTGCACTAACTGGTCTTTGTAGTACTATCAACTACTCTGCATACTACCAAAGAATAAAGAAAAACACCAAGCCACCCGTAAACCAGTCCATCAACAATGGACCTGCCTAAAACATGTGCTAGTACAGTAGTGGCACAGGACTTGTGGATTAACCAACCACTCTCTTATTGGACTTAAGGCTCACTCATGAGACGGACCTCACCCCTGACAGTGCTCAGGTGGCCAAAAACCTAGGACTAAGGAGGCCAGGGATTTAGGGGAAAAAAACAAATACTTTTGTTTTGCTTAAGTAACGTAGCAACAAAATGACTCCTAAGGACATTCTGCTATACATACAGATCAGTTTCTTCCTCAGCCATCATCAGAGCAACTCCTCTTTGGCAGTAAATGAAAATAAATTTAGACACCCATAGCTGCACAATGTACAAAAAGTAAGAGACCTTGAAACACTCAGTTCTAAGGAGATGTCTCCATCAAGTTCCTCCATGTAAGCGTCAGGAACGCCCAGGAAGAAGAGGCAGAAGATCCAGAGAAGATGCAGAACATCAAAGAAACAATGTACACACGATCTCATAGAGATTGTGGCAGCATGCATAGGGTTGCACAGATCTGCACAAGATTGAATCCCAGTGCTAAGAACGGAAGTGGAAACCTGCTCCTACCCCTAACCTCAAGGCTATCTTCAACTGACATACTTGCATAAAACAAAGGAACAAAACCAGATAAACAAGGAAAGAAAAAGAAAAACAAAATAAACAAAAAACCAAAAAACAAACAAAAAACCCACATGCATACAAAAAAAATTAGTTTGTTACAACAGAGTCTCATTGGGTACACAAACCACTCTCAAGGCCAGGCCTAGCAGTAGATAGCCAAAACAAAACAAAAGTCAATGGGTATTTGGGGATTTCTGAAGGTCTTCAAAACATTCCTTTGTTTGTTTGTTTGTTTGTTTGTTTGTTTCATGATGTCTTATATCAGTACTACCTACTTCCCCCCTTTCATATCCTAAAGGGCTTTGACTACATATAGTGGTTATTAATTTTGTGTCTTTTGGAATTTGTTAGTCAATATGTGTGTTCCATTTTCTACATCCTTGTGTGCCTTTTCTTTGGCTGTTCGATGGTTTGTTTGTTTGTTTGTTTGTTTGTTTGTTTGTCATACTTGTGTTTCTTTGCTTTTATTTCATCTTACAATATAAAAAAAACCATTTTTAATTCTTTAGAGATAGTTCACTGCCCTATGATTATCCTCCTCTTTGTTCAAACCTCAGGCAGTCAAATCTTTTCACTGGGTCCGTAATTTTACTATTTGCAGAATGGAAACCATTTGGTTGAATTTGTATGGTACACAAACTTTAAAGGCTAGGTTATTTCACTTAGCAGTATCCGGTTTAAGATCCTCTTTCACCTTTGTTAATGTATTTTCTTTTATTGCTGGTTGATATTCTATAGTCTATACATACTATAATTTATTTATCTATTCTCCTCTGCAGGATATCTTAGCCACCTTTGAGGTTTGGCAGTTGTGAAGAAAGCAGAAATACAGGTTTACTACTACGATAAATAAGATAAACAAACAAATAAAAACAACAGCTGTGTGTAAGTTTGGGACTCTGGAGAGACAATGCTTGGTAGAAAGATTTACAGATGGCAGCTCCTAATATCAGAACTAAACTGCCCTATAGTAAAAGTGACTAATAAACACATTTCATTCCATTGCTTTTCAAATTGATTCATGTCACTTAATTCATTTGATAATCGTGATCATTTATCTTATACTGAAAGCTCACATACAGATTAATAGCTGTTTGTTGAATAAGGTAGTAATTCAGGGAAATTATATTAGAATGCAAACCATTCTTTGCATAAATTGTATTTTACGGCCCATTTACATGATGATTTATTATTATTTTTTGCTGCCATTTTGCTCTGCAGGTTTGATTTCATGCTGAATATCGCTTCCTCTGTACACCAGAGAATAAATAAATGGGCATCAGGATTGAACAGTGCCTAATCATAGGATTATCTTGTGACAGGGTGATGCTGTCCTCTGTTGCGGATCACAGTGATGTAGTAAAGCCTCTCCCACAATTGTAGGTACCACCCTTTCCCTATTAAGAAATTACCTCTGCCTGTTCTTCTCATGCAGTGGATGATGCAGGAATGGAGAAGACAAAAGAGAGAGTGATATCCAAAGACCAAAGGTGAAGATGAAAATATACCAGAGAACCACCACTGACAGAAGCCAGTTAATCTCTTTTGTTTACGACCGTGTGGTTTTACATTTTCTGTCTCTGTGGTTTTCATTTCTATGTCAAAGTTCTTATTGTGATTATATACAGAAAATTTGGTTTTTCTGGAACTATGAGCATTTCAATAAGTTAGGCATAAGTGTATAAGTATGTATGTATGTATTTCTGGATATATTTACAAATATGAAGACCTATATGTAATTATGTATGTAATATATATATGCACATTTGAATGCAAGCATATTTATATATATATATATGTTATACATTAGTTTTTGTATATCTATACATATACATAAATATGTTTACCTCTAATTGTATTTATATAAGCTCATATTTTGGAGGACAAGCAGAGGTCAATAAGTATATTGCTGATAATTGTTAGAAAATAGAATCTCAATTATTTCTACATATATTCTTGATTTATTTCAATAAGTTTTTTATGTCTCAAGAAAATCATTTTATGCAGCAAGGAAATAAACTTTGTACAATATTGTTGAATTTTCCTAAATTCTAGGCTATGTAAGTAACCGTGACTAGAATATTTATGAATACTTCAGTGGAATTAGGGGTCACTCCTGTATATGCTTATTTTCTACGAATGAATAGAGGCACCCTGTTTCACAGATGCATCCCATCAGCCCAGTATCTATTATGCAATAGCAATACACTATTTAAAAGTTGAATCAAAAGTTTTCAGCACTGAAGATTAGTACAATTATCTTTCTTCAGTAAAAGACAACATACATAAGCTTGGAACCTTAGAGCAAAGCTTAAAAGTATTATGGAAATGGTTGATAACATGTTTAGATTTCTTTTTTTACTTTTTGTAAAAGAAGTTTGTTTTTAAAATTTCGTTTTATCTCAATAACATCTAATAAATATACATAATTTCATCACTCATTGCACAGCGCTGGAAACCCCATGCCCTTAATAGACTTGTTTTGGGGGTCTTTTTGTTGTTTCTTTTGTTTGTTTGTTTTTGTTTTTTCCTTGTTGGCAACACAGAAACTTCTTTCTGAGAGTCAAACACCGTCATGCTGAGTTGAACAACATGCAAATTTGGCCTGAAGTTTCTCTACAATTGCTCGAATAATGTATATTGTTCATCTCTCCTCGGGTAGCCATGAGAAACAAAAGCATATTATCTCAACGGGATGCTCTTATCTCTCTGGTTACACAGCCTGCAATAGACAGAACCTGGCTGCAACAGGAATCTGAGCACTATGAAATGACGTGAGCACAGAGACAATAATAAAGCGACCGCGAGTTTTCATAGCTGGTTAGTAATAGGCATTTTGAACATAGAACGGATGGGTTAATTTGGTTGCCTATTTTCTTACCTAGAAAATTATATGAAATTTCTTCACTTCTTTTTACTATTAAAATTCTCACATATAAATGTAAGTGCTAAAGTTTCTTAAAGAATGCCATTTAAAGGAATGGTACACTCAGCTGTTTACTACACAGCACACAATGAATACATTGAGTGGTATGTATTTCTTCCTCTCTGTTGCCTTTTCTCTGGTGCTCTTTATTTCAGTAAACACTTGAATTTACTGTAGTGGGGCATTCTCTACTGATGAAATAGGCTTTTAACGATGCAACCCTAAGACCATGGCTGGATAGAATGGCATGTAAAAAGTGTAAGCCATGATTTCTCTATGCTCAGAAGGAGAAAATCAATCATTTAAAATGATACATAGGAAACTAAGTATGGCAGTTCTGGAGAACAAGTCCAGAAACGTTTTACAACTGCACATTATCCTAATACACGTCTTCAAAAACTTTTCATTTTAAACACAGTACTGTTCTTGAAGACTCGGTCCAATTCAAAACATAATGGGCAAGTGTAGTTCCTTAGATCAGTGGTGGAACAGGTTGGAAGAATGCAGTCTCGGGACACAACCTGCGATTTGAAATGTTTGAATAGTAAAAGAACGGATTGCAGACTGGCAAGCTGTAGGTTTGGTCTGGCTAAGGCAATTGTTTGGTTTGAGTGCATGAAGGATGTGTGGTTGACTTGCTATGGTACCATACAGGTTTGAGACAGTCAAGTGCAGGAAGATCAGCACGATTTCATCATCCAAAATTTTGCTCTCATCACTGTAGATTCAGCTTTAGCTTCGACCCAAAACCTAAGGAAATCACTGCCTTCCACTTTGTTCCTGTTTTGATTATTGTTCAAAAAGTCCATGTAAATGTAACTATAGCATGCATCTTTCTAGGAAAAACTTCACCGTACAACAGTTAGTTGCCTTTTACGGATGAATAACATGATATTGTGCGAGTACTTAGATTTCTTATTCATTTAATAATTTATGGGCACTTAGGTCCGTTTCCCTTTTTGCAAACTCTGAATATGTACATTCATCATAGATCTTCAACACACTTATGTTCATGTTACATTAGTGAATATCAGTTTAGACAAATGGTATTCCTGGGTCACAGGTATTTGCATGTTTCAATTTTATGAAGATGCTTTTACCTGTTTTGCCATTATCATTTTTATTCCATATAGCAATGAAGAACCTTAGCCCACCCTTGCCCTTCTCGATAAGAATCAGTGAGTGTATTGTTTTTGCTCTCTCTTCTACCCAGTGTACAATGGCATATTACTCTGATCTTAGTTGACAGTGCACTTTCCTTTTATTTTCTTCCGTTTTAATTAAATTGGGTATTTCTTATTTACATTTCAAATGTTATTCCCTTTCCCTGTTTCCTGTCCATCAGCCCCCTAACCCCTCCCCTTCTATAAGCATGTTCCCCTCCCCATCCACCCCTTATTACTGCCCCCCCATATTACCCTACAATGGAGGTTCAACCTTGGCAGGACCAAGTGCTTCCCCTTTCACTGGTGCCCCAACAAGGCTATTCACTGCTATATATGAAGTTGGAGCCCAGGGTCAGTCCATGCATAGTCTTTTCATAGTGGTTTAGTCCCTAGAAGCTCTGGTTGGTTGGCATTGTTGTTCTTATGGGGTCCCAAGCTCCTTCAGTACCTTCAGGACACTGCACTTTCCTAACTGCAGATGTTGAAGGTTTTTTTTCCCCACATACTTCTTTAACAATCATATTTAAATGAATTGAGTGCTCAGAAATCTGTATGTTTTTTTAAAATTGCTTTTCCCCATAGTGGACTTGTGATAGGTCTTTGTAATTCTGCATTTAGTTCATTATAATATGTATTAAAAAACTGTTCCAACTGAATGATATGTTCTATAAAAACAGTTTTGACACTGCATATATTCTTGATTATTTCTCTGTGATTACAGAGACAAGAGATCTGAAATATCAGGGACATTTGTAAATTTATCTGGGTCATCTAATTTGATAAATTTTGCTTCTTGAATTAAGGAATTCTTTAGCAGGGTACACATTGAATCTTGTAACTGTGTTATAAAATGTATTCATATGCACTGTCTGTTACTTAACTGATATTAACTAAAAAACTTCTGTTTAACTGTTTATTAAATAATGCTATTTTCAAGTAACCTATTTTTCTACATTTTATTCTCTTATAAGTATTATATAATTAGGCCTTTATATAGTTTTTCACCCAACATAATACTTAGTTAATAATTATGATGAATTACTTTTAACCCATTTTTAATTTTTATTTCATTAATTTTATAGCAACTTTAGGCTTGACATAAATTCACAACCATTATCAGTATACCCACAAGAGAAGAATATATGCTTCATAGTTGATTAATATTCACCGAGACATGATTGTTATCAAATAGTTTATAGTTTACATCATGAACTTCAAAAATCCTTGGCTAAATAGTGGTTCACTAGCTTCTTCTCAAAGCTCAAATGTGGCTCACTAATTTTACCCCACACTACACCAACTGCTTTCTATTTTTCCATCTTCTTTTTTTCCTGTTCACTTTTGTACTGGTTCCATTTTTATGATGCCATTATTTTTACCACTAGCATATTAGTTATGTGTCTAAAACATATATATTTACTTGACCTATATTTTGCAATAAATGGAAGAACTTTTCAGAGACTGAATCAAAATAATAAATATTATGTAAAATGAGGAAATTTATAATATATTTTTAAAAATCCAGGGATAATATACTTTATGTTTCCATAGATAAAAATCCCCTAATTTGTGTTCCTATTTTTAAACAATTAACTGTTACTTGGCGCAGCAGAAAATTTTTAAAATTCTTACACTTTTCTTGAGTTTACTGTTCCTAGAATTCTTTTTTGTTTTTAGGGAAAACCAGGTTCCTTCCTTTCTTTCTTTCTTTCTTTCTTTCTTTCTTTCTTTCTTTCTTTCTTTCTTTCTTTCTTTCCTTCCTTCCTTCTATTTTGCATTTTTCTACTGGATATTTTATGTATTTACATTTCAAGTGTTATTCCCTTTCCTAGTTCCCCAGTTCCCCATCCCCTCTCTCCCTGCTTCTATGAGGATGCTCCCCCTTCCACCCACGCACTCTCATTTCAACACCCTGGCATTTCCCTACACTGGTGAAATGAGCCTTCATAGGACCAAGGTCTTCTCCTCCTATTGATACCAGACAATGCCATCCTCTGCTACATATGTGGCTGAAGCCATGGGTCTCTCCATGTGTACTCTTTGGTTGCTGTTTTAGTGCCTGAGAGCTTTAGTTGGTTGACATTGTTGTTCTTCCTATGGGGTTAAAAACCCCTTCAGCTCCTTCAGTCCTTTCTCTAACTCCTCCATTTGGGTCCCAGTGTTCAGTCTGAAGATTAGCTGCAAGCATCCTCATCTGTATCAGTAAGGTTCTAGCATGAAGAAGAGGAGACATCCATATCAGGCTCCTGTCAGCAAGCACTTCTTGTCTGGATCTTAT